>NC_090023.1:180956880-181661255 GCF_037176765.1 Anolis sagrei | reverse complement strand
TCATTTTCTTTACTTGTGAGGTAGCTCTCATCTGATCTATTTGTTTCCGCACAAAGATAATAACACAACCACTGCATTGCAGTAAGCTTCCAGAATTTAGATTGACACTTTTAAGTGAGTAAATTTGTAGTGTGGCCAAGATATCTTTGAAAAGCACATAGTGCTTTCCAGTACAGAAACAACAAGCACCATACATAGAAGTTAGATACTTCTATGTATATAACAAGACTGAGCAGTGGGTCAGCAACAGTTCTACTAAAATCAGCCAAATAGGCATACTTACTTGATGACGGCACTTACGGCTTGGTCTTGCACAGGCTTTAGTGGTCATTCCTGATGAAGTCAGTTGGGCTCACGTATTTCTAAGATTACTTTGACAGCAGTGAAAGGATATTTTAAATTAGCGTTGAATCCCTGGGGAGTTGTACAATAGAGTTATCTAGGCAGACTTTCTAATACATTCTTTTCTGGTGTGTTTTATAAGATAATTTTACTGTCTGGCTTCAGAAGAGCACATTTTCTTCTCACCGGACTTTTTTCTATCATTTACTTTAATATCCTAAAATAGATGGTAAGAAGCAATCCTAACTATTCTGGTGCCTTAAAGAAAGCATCTATACGTGTCTATGTAGATTCCAAATTGGGAGGAATCAGTAGGGTAGCATGAGAATTTTAAAAAAATGGGAATGGGATTATTATGAGCAATTGCATATTGGCATAAGGTATTATGGCAGTGTTTCTAAACGTGGAGGTCGGGACCCCTGAGAGGGTCACGAGGGGGTGTCAGAGGGATTGCCAAAGACCATTAGAAAACACAGTATTTTATGTTGGTCATGGGGGTTCTGTGTGGGAAGTTTGGCCCAATTCTATCATTGATGAGGTTCAGAATGCCCTCGATGGTAAGTGAACTATAAATTCCAGCAACTATAACTCCCAAATGTCAAGGTCTATTTCCTCAAATTCCACCAGTGTGCACATTTGGGCATACTGAGTATTCGTGCCAAATTTGGTCTAGATCCATCATCGTTTGAGTTCACAGTGCTCTCTGGATGTAGGTGAACTACAACTTCAAAACTCAAGGTCAATGCTCATCAAACCCTTCCAGTACTTTTTGTTCGTCATGGGAGTTTTGTGTGCCAAGTTTGGTTCAATTTCAACGTCAGGGAAGTTCAGAATGCTCTTTGATTGTAGGCGAACTATAAATCCCAACAACTACAACTCCCAAATGACAAAATCAGTCCCTCCCAACCCCACCAGTAATCAAATTTGGGCATATTGGGTACTTGTGCCAAATTTGGCCCAGTGAATGAAAATACATCCTGCATATCAGATATTTATATCACAATTCATAACAGGAGCAAAATGACAATTCTGAAGTAGCAACAAAAATAATTTTATGGTTAGGTAGGGGTTGCCACAACATAAGGAACTTATATAGGGGTCGCGGCATTAGGAAGGTTGAGAACCACTGTATTATGGGGTTGTCATGAGATTATTTTTATTTATAGAATAAATACCAGATTTCTCCCCAAGCATCTGGTCAGCTTTTATTACCCAGATGATGGTACCTTAAAGAGACCTAATATATCCTGGAACACGTTTTATAATTTGGCACAGATTGCCATATAATTGTGATCAACAGAAAGCTGTTACATTGTCTAATAATAAAATTAGTTTAGTCTGTCATAATTTATCCCCAGTCTTATCATTAAAAAGAAATAAGTTTAGCTGCTTCTCTTAAAATAGCTTTTAACTAGAAATGAGATGAAACTACAGGTACCATTTTCCTTTTTATATTATTATTTTCCTTATTATATTATTAACAGTGAAATGTACCAACTGTCTTGATAGCATAATATCATATGATTCTTCTTACAGAATGTTTATTGAATTGAGTTTTTCAAATATACGTACAGCACATGTTTTGTAAATAAAATTGGTTACCAGCCAGTTTGCAAAAATACCCTTTCACGACCTGCCATTCAAATAAAATGTTGGCAAGGGTTTAATCATAGAGATTACCAGTGTTCTCAGTTTCATATAATCACATAATTATTCTAGTCTTTTATAACGGAAAAAAATGACAGACTTGAGGGAACAGCAAGGTCTTCAGCACATCGATAACAACAAATCGGGATAAGGAGGATACCTCATAAGCAAACCAATGGAGACCGAGGACTAAGTGGCACACAAAATAGAGAGGAGAAGCACAAAATATTGAAAATTTAAGAGGGAAGAGTAGTACGTTTTCTATATTATTAATATTATAGCTCTTTTGTGTATATTAACAGAGCTTTGGGAGCAAATATTCTAAATTTTGAAAGCTATGAACTATTTTGTGTGGATTTATTTATTTGGTATTGAGTAATCTTGGCAATCTCAATCAAACCTTTTCCCCTTTCACGTCCTATAAATTCAAATTCTATATACACTTAGCTGGCCAATAAATATACTTGATTTCATTGGGGCTTATTTTGAGCAGACACGTGTATTTATATCTAGTTTTGTGTGTGTTCAAAGTTGTTTGCTCCTCCTCAACCTCTTCCTCCTCCTAATTTTCCCTTTCCTAGTGTTTCTTACTTGGATGTTTGTGTAATTTCCCATATAATGTCTAGTTGGGGAGCAAATTTTACTTGTGAGATTTTATGAGTAATATCCCAATATCCTAAATGTCTTTCATCTCAAAACCTGTACAAAAAAAGAAAAAAAATCAAAAACAAAATTAAAATCTATGTGAAAAATCAAAATGTGAAGTCAGTAACTATGAAGCAGTAATTATCGAACAAAATATATGTTACAGTGACTGTAAATCAAATAGTTGGCTTCGTGTTTTTATCTTTAAATCAAATTTAATTTTTTTTTAAAGATTTTTCATGGAACCCTTATTATGCTGTTGCAGAACTCTAGGCTTCCACAGAATATAGTTTGGGAACTGCTGATGATTGATCATTGGAAGACATGTGATATGCCCCCAGTCGCATTAATACTCAATAATAATAATAATAATAATAATAATAATAATAATAATAATAAATTTTTAAACTGCCCTCTCTTCCCAAAGGGACTAGGGAAACCATTCAGTAGTTTACAGTGAACAAGAGGATTCAGGTCAAAATGTTTCTTTCCTCTTAGAAATATTTGGACATGCTTGCACTGGGACAATTTTTTAAAAATGTACTGATAGCAAAGTTGATAGGGTAAGAATAGTAATAATGGGTACACAATATTTCAGAATCATCTTACTTAACAATTCATGTGTATTAGAATTATCTTCATAAAATGAGGCATGAGTTCAACTAGCGTATTTTCTGAGCCAGAATTATCCACTAATCTACATTTATCTGTTGCCACCCACAGAGTCTCATGTCGATGTAGCTAGCAGCACATACAATTCATTTGGGATTTCAAATGCCTGATTTTTTTTTTAGATGCCCACTGTGCCATTTAAATAAACAACATGACCAGATAAACTGCATGTGTGATGTAGGAGTGTAGCGATAATATTAGCAGTTTGTTTTCTACTGTTTCTCTTCATACTCCTGCCCTTCTTTCTTGTTATGTAATATAAGCTTCCTAGTTTCCATCTTTGTGTTCAGTCCTGATGAAGCTAACTCCAGCCTGGAACAAATACTGAAGGCAGGATATAACAATCTTAAAGAGATAGCCCCTTCGCCTATAGTTTGGCAGTCCATTGCTCTTTGTTACACAGTCCTACATTTGGTGTCCCAAATGTTAGTCCTGTTTCTATGTATATTTGACCTGCCGATTTCAAAAATTGCACCAGTTTCCCCCATCAGCTCTAGTTTTGGAGATGTAGAACATATGCCATCTACCAGTTGTCATCTGCTCACCCATGGAAAATCATGATAACCATATCTAAGAAACTAGAGCTAATGAGGTCTATCCAATGCGATTTTCTGAATCAGCACCTCCAATACCCCCAGTAACAGGCCTAATAACCAAGGCACCAAGGAATTTTTGTTGGGCTGTGCTATCTTTTGGTATGTACCATGTTTGTAGGTGGTCAGTAAAGCGTGCAAAGATTCCCAGTGATATCTAGCTGTGGAGATATAACCATTGGGTTTCTCCACTTGGCCACCACAGGTTTCGGGGGCAGGGTTTCTCTTGCTTGAGAGCTTCTTAATTGTGGGAGTCAGTAGCACCCAATCTAAAGTGCCACTGACGTGGTTCCTTTGTTGCTGGAATCTTTGCCTAGCTCACTTATTATAGTTGAAGCAGTTCTTCCCAGGGCTGCCCCTTCCATTAGTTTGCTATATATTACCTTTCTCATTTTTGGATTTGGAGGAAAAAATAATTAGAAACTGACATTTTTTGGAATTTCAGGATGGCCAATGTGGATTGGAACCATGGTGGGGACAAAGAGTTAAATCACACTCTGTATGCAGATGACGTCCAAATCTTTCACTCCTTTCCACCTGTTACTAAGGAGGCTGTTCAGACCTTGAACTGGTGCTTGGCTGCTGTGTCGGACTGGATGAGAGTTAACAAATTGAAATTGAATCCAGACAAACTGGGCATAGGGTTACAGCCTGTGTTGGATGGGGTTATACTCCCCCTGAAGACGCAGGTTCGCAGCTTGGGAACGATCCTGGCCTCATTGCTGAGCCTGGAACCCCAGGTCTCAGCGGTGGCTGAGAGAGCACAGTTAAAGCTTGTGCGCCAGCTGCACACGTACCTTGTGAAGTCTGATCTGACCACGGTGGTCCACGATCTGGTTACATCCCAAATAGATTACTGCAACGCACTCTATCTGGGGTTGAAGACTGTTCGGAAACTAGTCTAATGGGCGACAGCCAGATTGCTCACTGGATCATCGTACAGGGAGCATACCACCCCCCTGTTACATCAACTCCACTGGCTGTCGGTCCATTTCCGAGCACAATTCAAAGTGCTCGGCCTATAAAGCCCTATACGGCTCCGGCCCAGCTTACTTGTCCAAACGTATCTCCTTCTACGTTCCGCCTCATAGTCTAAGATCTGCCGGGGAGGCCCTGCACTCGGTCCCACCAGCTTTGTAAACGCGGCTAGTGGGGACAAGAGACAGGGCCTTCTAAGTGGTGACCCCCTGGCTGTGGAATTCGCTCCCCAGTGAAATTAGATCGGCATCCTCCCTCCTTTCTTTCGGAAGAAAACTGAACACATGGTTGTGGAACCAGCCTTTTGGCTAATGGATATAACGGCACCTGAACAGTGAATTGGACCAGATGGTTGTTATAATGGAAATGCCTTTATGATTGGATAACTAATGTTGTTTTAATGTATTATATTGTATGATTTTATTTTGCTTTTATAATAGTAATTATTGTGGCATCGAATCGTTGCCATTATTAGCCGCTCTGATTTCCCCTGCGGTGGTGAGAACAGCGGGGTAGAAATGTTGTAAATAATAAATAAATAATGTTTTATTCCTATGCAAGACCTCACTCCAAATTAAGAATTGGCAATTGCTGTTACACAAACCAAAGTTTGTACTTGCACAGCAAAAATATTAAGTAATGAGTTGCAAAGTGATTGGGTTTATTTAAGCAGCAGATACTAGGAGGCTTTACAGTGTATTGATCAAAAACAGAGCTCTGTTTGCCACATAATGTAGGCTGTCTACACTGCCTTATAATGCAGTTTGAAACTGCATTATATGGTCGGTGTAGAATCATATATGCTTCAGACTACACATCTAACACAATTCCCTGCCACTCATTTTGCCCTACCTACACCAATCTAGAAGGGCATATCATATTGTAATTGTGTTTATGGGCATTTAGATTCCTCTCCTGCTCCCAGCCGCTTCTCCAAACTGTGACTCACCACAGTCCACAGTCTGAGCTTTATATCATACCAGTAGGTTATGGTGCCCTGTTCCGATCATAGATCACCATTATATTAAGAGTTATCAGCTGGGCAAGGGGCTATAATGCAGTGGCAACTGCAAGCCAGGAAAGGGATCCAATATTGTCTTCTCTTTTGACATGTAAGAAATTAGATGGGAAAATCTCCTTTTTTGCTCCTAGTGTGCATTATCTGAACAGTAGGGTTGTAGCTTTGTTGTCATAAAATGCTTCTGAACACATCTTAGTGTTTCTGTTGATGAGATACATTCTGCCCTTTTCACACAGAACACACAAAGAATCCTTTTTAATCAAGATATTAAATTTGAGATTTTATGTTTATTTATAGGTGGTTATGTAACACTATTTCTGTTTTTTAAATCAAATATTTTTTGACAAGGCATGCTGAAGGTTTGATGAATTACTATTCATTTTGATGAGAAGGCAATTTTAACACCTAAGTTTTGGATCCCCATCCCCCCCATGCCCGTACTTTCTGCATATGTGTATCTTCATGAAATTCTGGCAAACATTTTTGGGCAGGCAGCCCAATCAAATTATTTCCAGCCACAGTTACTTAGCAACAAACACATAGCTACAGAAGTAAACATTCAAATGCCTCCTCCTTGGTGATGTTGGAAATGCTTAAAATATACGAATATAGGGGGAAACATGATAATGTTTGCAAAACAGATGGGAATAGGCTAGCAAACTGTACTGGCCCTAGTTCCATGAGTGACATCTACTATAAGCAACAAATCTGCAAATGCAGATATGGATATGTTCTTAGTAACAGCAGTGGATCAAATTCATTACAAATAACTTACACTGGATGTGATATCTCACTAAATTATGTTATGCCCCTGGTATAATACTTGTAAGAATTATATATTTAACATCACAGGTGACATTTATAGTGGAGATGAGCTTCAGCATATCCTTTTCTCGTATCTTGCATGCACCTACAGCACCTCCCAACTTTCCTTTTCTTCCGGCATGCTTCAGCTTGCTCTTAGCAATTGCTACTAGATCAGCATCTCCAACCCTTTCTTGCTTATTATAGATGTGGATAACATGGCAAAAACTTGAATAGCTTTGGAATTGTATAAAAATTAAACAGAACATCTAATGGTATTTTTAATAAAGTGTAAGGTCAAAAGTACTGGGATAGACCGGCCAATTTTTAAACAAGATTTTAGAAGTGAAAGGTTTTGAATATTATGGTTTTATTAAACCCTTAATGCCAAAACATCAAATTACTAGTAGGCTATGCCCATTAAATTTATCATTTGTGCAAGATGGGAGGGATGCAAATTTCCACAGGACTTTCTGGGATTCATTCTGGGCACACATCTAGCTTTCTGAATAATCACTTCCACCCATTTTATTAGTTACTTATGAGGGTTGAATGAAAAGTAATGCCTCCATCTTCATAACTCCTCAGCAGATAGCAGTACTGCTATGTGGCAGGTACTGGCTTGTTCAGTAGATTCTCCTCTACAGTTCCATTTTGGCAGGAAGCCTTAGCATTGAATGGTTGTGTTGTTAAAGTGCGAAGTATGGAATCCTGTGCAGATGGTTGGTCAATGCGACTTAAGCAATGTGCAGTAATTGAATTCTTGACAGCAGAAGGTGTCACCACAAAGGAGATTCATCAGAGAATGCAAGCTGTTGATGGTGACTGTGTTGATATGAGTACTGTGCATCGTTGGGCGAGTAAGTTTAAAGATGTTGAGGTGGGAACACCTGATTTGCGTGACAAACAAAGAGTTGGACGTCCTGTGACAGCAACTACCGAGTTTCACAAGCAAAAGGTTGACAGATTGATTCAGGACGATTGTCATATCACTCAGAGAGAAATTTCAAGCATAATTGGCATTTCACAAGAACATGTGGGTCACATTATTGCTTTGCTTGGCTATTGGAAAATCTGTACATGATGGGTTGTGAAAACAGAGTGCCGACTTCTTATTTATTTATTTATTTATTTATTACATTTCTACCCCACCCATATCAGCCCGAAGGCATGATGGCTTCAGAAAACTTGTTCATCGTTGGCAGAAATGTATACAATTGTCTGGTGATTATATGGAAAAGTGAATCGTGGTAGTTAAAGAGCACATACTAAGGATTATTTCTGCGTTTGATTTATTAAAATATTCCCATTCAAACCCAAGTAACGAAGGTGGAGGCATTACTTTTCATTCAGCCCTTGTATTTTTAGTTTACAAGCACGCTATACCCAGCAAATTAATCATTTCTGCCAGATTAATTGGGAGTGATGCAACAATCAAGAACAAATCCAGATCTTGTATCAACTCTCAGAAAATATGTATATTCCAGAAATTGACCAGAGTACCAACTTTCCAGAGAGTCAGTGATTCAAGAAGATTCAGAACAGATTCTAAGAAGTGATTGTGTGTGTGTGTTTCCCTGGCTCATTGCATTATCCTCATCTAGTCTTCTGCAACTGGTGAATGTGGATATCTGGAAATTTGGCATTCTGGGCCTTTTTCTGGAGCGCAGGGATATTCTTCAGAATATAGTGGAAAGTGTTTGCTGTGGAATTTTGATACCTTGCTCATCACTCTTATCTAGTCTGGGGCAACTATTACATTTGTGGTTATGGTGACCAACTCATGTAATCACTTTTTAATGTGCTGAAATGAAAACTGGCACAGCACAGAACAGTTTTTCAAAGTAGTTTTTTTCTCCAAATAGTAACTTAATTAAAGATTTGGAGGCATTATGACACTCCACGATATTCCAGACCACACTGAAGTGTCCCTTAGGAACACTTATATCAAATAACAAATATTAAATGATAATTTTTAAATCAAAGAATTCAATTAAACTATTTTTTAAAAGAGGATAATAATTGTATTTCAGTTTTGTGAATGAGTATTTGTTTACAGAAGAAGAAAAAATGTGTTGTTTGTCCTATGGGATGTGAGAAGTGCTTTGGTTTTAGCCTTGGGCTGAAAGTTATTGTTTTTATATATCTGCTGTGCTATTTGACAGTGTGCTTTAGCAGTATGTTATAAAATCAGTTATCCTTAGAGACTGGGAGACAAAAACCTAAATGACCTTTACTTTTTCATGGTCTTCACAGGTCACTGTGTGACTTATGGAGTGACAAGAAAAAAGGCTGGAGTGATGATGGAGGAAAATGCACTCCAAGTCAGATTGATAACACTGCAGATAATGTTTATGTTCTGGTACGGGGGAGGGTGACAGAGACAAAGAAGTTGTTCTTTACACATGCGGTGACAGCCAGTTGAACAGTTCACAGCAATTGAAGTTTTACAAAATCTAAATTCTGTTCTGTGTTCCATATGGCTGGGCTTTTTTATGATCCCAGAGAATTTTGCAAGTAGGAAATGATGCTGATTTTGCAAGAAAAGAGCGTTCCAATTAGACCAGAGCACTTGAATTTTGGATTTCATTGCTATTCCAGTACAGGTCAGTTACAGAGCTTCACAAGGAGAACTATTATACTCTTTATATGTTTTCAACCTTTTACTATATACTTGACTTCACCAAGCCATGGCTGTAGCTTTTGACATTGATTATAAATATGTGAAGAAGCTGTGCTACAAGCAGCTGCAAACAAAATGGGGAAATACTTAGAAACTGTGTGGTTAAATGAAAGATATGCTTTTGTGGAATTTGTTGTATACTTTCATAGTGGTAGCGCCAGTTGTTGTGATATTGTTGAAGAGAGTACTACCACGAAATCTTGTGGGAATTGTTTGTTAATCCCCTTGGCCACCCAAAAAATTATTTTTTTCTTGAACCCACCACAGGAAAGCAATGTGTAGGAAACAGCACACTTCCTTGATGAAAAACTGATATAGATCAAAACCTTGGAGATGGGATCCAAGTCTAAATACTAAATTCACTTTTGTTCCATATATATTTTACACATATAACCTGAAGGTAGTTTGATACAATCTTTTAAATAGTTCTGAGCATTGCGCATCAGAAAATAAAGGTGTCAGTATCTCAACATCCCATGTGGACTATTTTGGAGTATTTCAGATTTTAGAATTCGAGATTAGAAATGCTAAACCCATAGTAATATTGACTCCATGCAAACAATGGCTTGACAATCAAAAGATTTTTTTCACCAAAACTGTACAATTACCTTTCCATTACACTATGTAACAAAATTAGAAGAAAATTATGTTCCTGGTTTGAAAGTGTTATTTCCTGTTTAATTTTGTGGTGTTTACTTTGAAAGTAGTGTTATGCCCCAGAAACTTCATTTTTTGGCTCCAACAAAGCATGTTGAATTGGTTGAGACTCTGAGATACTCATTGAAAAACTTGAACAAAGTGTGCCGCAGGATATCCCCAAAAACTAAGTTTTTGCAGGTTAATACAGTATATTTATTGTAGAACAAAATAGGAAATGACATTTATAACCCAGTAACAAAAATCAAGTTTTTTGGGGTTTTTTTTGTAATGGAAATGCTTGACTGTTAACATGTCATTGAGATGGGAGGCTTAGAACGTAAGTGGAGTGTTGCCTGGTCCTCCATATATTGTTAGATTGCAACTCTCATCAGGCCTAGCCAGCAGTGAGAGATCCTGTGAACTCCAGTTCAACAACATGTGGAAGACTGTGTTTTGCCTTCTTCTTTCAGTCTACTCTGCTACCTGTTATTAATTTATTGTTCAAGAATCCTGAATGGTTCACTGGCAATTTCCACACTATTGAAGCATGGCAGCAAAACTAACTTCATAAGCATCCGAGTGTTAGCAATATTTTGCAGTAATTATCTCATTTAATTCCTCTAGGTACCAGGATATTAGGCGTGGAATGTCATAATCATTAAATATTATTTGCCAACACAGCTTTGTACACCTTTATTCCTTTTTCACCCCAGATCAGTGTTATGATGTGGGGAGTGATAAGGAAAAAAAGAGTTAAGATACATTAACTGGATTATAATACTGAAAGAAATGATTTTGGAATTTCCTCAAGTGTTAACAATGTATTCGCTCAAATTTCTTTTTACTAGGTAGACTTTAGGAGCTACGATAAATGAGCTTGAACAGCGGTTAAACAAAAATTTCAGTAGATTTTCTGTAGTAAAGGAGACATTGGGATCTTGTGTGGTTTCTGGGCTGTATGGCTGTGTTCTCGCAGCATTTTCTCCTGACATTTCACCTGTATCTGTGCAAGATATTGTTAAGTGAGATCTAAGTGCCAGGTGGGAACTACAATTTATTTATTTATTTATTTACAGTATTTATATTCCGCCCTTCTCACCCGGTAGGGGACTCAGGGTGGATTACAATGTACATATACATGGCAAACGTTCGATGCCATAGACACACAACAGACACAGAGGCTATTTAACATTCCAGCTTGTTCATGTGGGTATTTTGGCCACCAAGGGAGTTGTTGCTTCACCATCCATTTGTGACACTGATGAAGTATTTCCTCATTGTCTGCATGCTTGCTGGAGATTTTTATGGCATTGTAAATTAGCCTCCTCGCATAAGCGGTACTTAAATTTCCTACTTCACAGATGCAACTGTCTTTCGAGCTGCAAAGGTTGACAGCAAGCTACAAAAATTGGTTGGAAGCTCACTCTGACCTGGGCTGGCTTCAAACTCATGACATTTTGGTCAGTAGTGATCTTAATGCAGCTGACTCCCACAGATGAAGCATCACTATAAGATAGTTATATTCTATTCCATTTTCAAACATGATTCTTGTTGAGCACATTGGATTAAAGATTTAAAGCCTTAAAATGTCTCACATGTCGTTTCGGGGGGGGGGGGGGAGAATAGGATAGGGGAAAAAAATCAAACTAAAGTGAAGTTTCCTGTTGATTTCAATCGTAAACACTTTTACTATAGTGAGAGTGCGTATCTTATTATATTTTAAGTAACATTTTGATTTATTAACCTTTCTTCTGGAATCCAGCTTTTTCTGATTTCTAGGTAAAAGGAAATCTGTTGCAGCAGTAATTAGGCAAAAGTTGAATTGTAAAGATTTGCACTTTGAAAGAGTATATGCTTCACTAAAGCAATTGTTTCTTACTGCAGTATTTCCACCTGCTCATTTCGTCTCATTATTTTGGTTCCTTTTTCTGCTTTGATTCTTTCATACTTGCCACAGAGCAGCTTGCAAGGATAAATCTTCCAAATACCCAAGATGCTGATAAGCACAGCACCTTTTTAAAAACAAGACTTGCAGGGGTGAAAAGGACTCCGCAGTGTATCAGAGCATGCAAAATGCCAGCTGTCAGAACTCATACAAAAAACCTGTTCCTGCTGTAAGAGCTACCAGATTTTTTTCAGTTTTTGAGTGGTTAGAACTGTAACAGTGAGCATTTCCCCCCACCTTGTAATCTGTTATTATGTACCATCAAGCACTTTTGGAACAATTAGCTCCATTATCACTTGTAGAGATGAACAATTCCACACACTCTTGACTGGAAAGGAGCATGGCTTTTAATCTCATTATGTGTTACCGAGTGTGTTCACTGTTAGCTAGCCAAACAAAAGGTAAAAGTTAGGAAGTCATAATTCTTACTCTTAGGGCCCTTCCTCACAGCCATTTAACACAGAACATAAAGGCAGAAAATCCCACAATATCTTCTTTGAACTGGGTTATCTGAGTCCGCACTGCTATATATTCCAGTTCAAAGCAGATAATGCGGAGTTTTATTCAGCTGTGTGGAAGGGGCCGAAGAAGTCATTCTAAGGAGTTAGCAATGGCCCTAATTCAAGAATGTCCATTTTAATCTCTATCTGAAGCAGGTAAGGACAGAATATTGAATTAATGTTGCTCATAATATCAAGGCATTCCTCTTTTCTACATTTTTCACTTTCATTTTAAATTTTGTAATGAGTAAAGACCCAACATATGTTTTGAATATGAGCCGCACAACCTATTTTCCATAATACAAAAATCTAAGTAATAACTAATTTTGAGCATCCCCAGTGCTCCGTTTCACTTACTATGAATCTTGTACTGACACACCAGCATCATTTATAAATGTTCTAAATCAGGGGTCCTCAGACTTTTTAAGCAGAGGGCCAAGTCACAGTCCTTCAAACTGTTAGAGGGCTGGATTACAATTTGAAAAAACATGAATGAATTCCTATGCACACTGCACATATCTTATTTGTAGTGCAAAAAACACTTAAAACAATACAACAATTAAAATGAAGAACAATTTTAACAAATATGAACTTATTAGTATTTCAATGGGAAGTGTGGGCCTGCTTTTGGCTGATGATATAGGATTGTTGTTGTTGTTGTGTGCTTTCAAGTCGTTTCAGAATTAGGTTGACCCTTAGCGAGAGCCGGGTGAATGAGCTTGGAGGGCCGTATTCGGCCTCGAGCCTTAGTTTGGGGACCCCTGTTCTAAATCATTTGCTTTCCCTTTTATCTCTTTCACTGAATCATACTGCCTTCTCCCTGATAGGCTGGATCTACACTGTAGTTCAACGCAGTTTGAACAGTATTGAACTATATTAAAGTGGTCTCCACCACATTATATGGGTCTACACTGACCATATCATGCAGTTCGAACTGCATTATTTGGCAGTGCAGATCCAACCAAAGATTTGGACTTCCGCCTTCCTTTGGACCTCTTTCCTTATCACTTTTTCTATTTGTTCACAGTGTCTTCAGCATTTAACATATGAGTCTTTCATTTTTTATAAGTGCTGATGAAATTTCCTGCATTCTGCTCCCCTCTCCCTTTCAGTTTTTGTCTGAATTCTACCTCATATAGGAAATTTCTATAATTCATTCTGGAACTGGAGCATGACCATTTTACTACAACCTTAAGTTTCTTCAATTCACTTGCTTCTTTTTCATTCAAAATTATTTGCTTCTATGTGTGCATATTATGGAACATTGTACATAAAACATGACAGTGAGCATTTGGTATCTGCCAGGGTTTGTTTCCAGGATTTCCCATTGATACCTTTAGAGACTGTGTCTGTTCTCATTATATTCTGCTACCTGGTGCAGATGTTCTAATACTTTGACCTCTATCAAATAAACTATGACCAGTATGCCCAGCTTTCCAGAAGGCTGAATGAAGTACAGAGGGGTTCAAAGGCATAAGCAGAGGTTTGTTCTCATTGGCCAGAGAGGCTGTCAGCAGCGAAAGCAGTCCAAAGTACTGATATGCCGCAATAGGCAATACAGAGCATTTGTATTCATTTTGACAGCTATTCAAGAAACCTGTGTTCTGATTGGCTGGAAAACTGTCTAGCTAGCATCTGCACCCTGAGTGGTTCAGTGCTCCGTCTGACATCATTGCTGCTTGGCTCTTTGTGGTGGTGGTGGGAAATACGATAAACTGTCATTGGAGCATTTGAAGTGTTTGTCTGTTTATTGATCTGCCTCGGAGAGGGGTGGGATCAGAAAGATTGCAGTGTGGCAGTCATTAAGGAGTCTGTGATGGGCTTAATGTTTTGACTCTGTGGGCACAGTGGAATTAGTCCAGTGTACACAATGGTGCTTGAAGGCAATGACCATTTCAGTAGGTGGTGCGAGAGTGAGGCTGGCTTGAGGCATAGGAAACAGGTTTTTCACACCAATAGTCCTGATCATATCACGACAAACAAAGAAAGGGCCCTAGCTATCCTGACACAAGTCCATTATGAGCTCCCAACACATCTCCAAATTTATTGCACAGGGATTATGGAGATTTAAATTATTGTTTCCTGGGGGCTCCATGGATGTCGGACAAAGGTGAGGCACATCCAATGTAGCTTCGTCTGTAGGTTTATACATTTCATACATTTTATATAACACAACTAAAGCCACTTCTCAATAATGCAAACACAACTAAAGCCACTTCTTGAGATTTCTCTAAAGTCAAACCAGCTATTCCTGTTGTGTTTCTCTATATTAAATACTTGAATATCATGCTACATGCATGTGATTATGAAGTCATATTTATGCCTGGGAACATTATTGCAAATCCTCATTCATTTTCAGGTTACAGGTTAAAAATAATTACTTTATCTGAGATGGTAAGTTTGAACGTAGTGTCAGGAAATGATATAGCTGTTGTTAGGAAAGCAAAAGATCACTGTGTTGCCAGGAAAAAGAAATTGCTTATACAGAACCAGAGACATTAGGAGACATTAGGATGGAGGAAACAATTCCTGTTCTGTAACACCCAGCCAAAGGTGGCTGCTCTAGTCATTATTACCATTGTAGAGGAAGTTGAATATATGCCTCAATGTTTCAGACTCCAAAAATGCTAAAAATGAGTGGAATCCAAACACTTCACCATGCCTCATGCACTGGTCTTTATCAAATGTCAAGTTTTCTGGAGTCCTTTAGAGATGTGTAAAGCAGTTCAGAAATATTTCCATGTGTTAGGTATTTTCTTCCATTTTGCAGACTGGTTGGCATGGCTTAAGGAAGAGGACAAATTGTTCAGTTATATTTGCCAGCAGAAACTGTCACACAGAAGTAGTTTGCGGTATAATAGCTGCTTTTACTGGAGCAGCGACAGTGAAATTCACTTTTGAAGTGCTTAGTTCATCTGTCGACTTCATTTCTCTAGCTAATAGTGCAGAAGACTAGTATAACTCAGTTTTTCCATGTTTTCTTTCAGTCTAAACATCAGAGAATCTCGTACTAGGCCATGATCTTTACCCTGAATAGATTCAGTATATTATTTTTTAAAGCAGTTCCTCAGTTAACTAGAAAGATAGCAAATTTAGAAGCATAAAACTCTTGTACTCTTTGAAAATGCCTCAAAAACCCCCTCCTCCTTTTTTGCTTCTGTCATTAACCTACATTGGAAATTACTCCAAACATTTATTCTTTGCCAAAAGAAAAGATACAGAAAATAATTAGTTTTAAAATGTGACTATTGTGGAGAAATGAAAATCAAACGTAGTTCATGTCTTGACCAATCCACACACGGACATGCTAGAGAAAAGATATGCCGCACAGATGTTCAGTAAAGAATAAGGTGTTTATTCTTTGTTATGCAGAGCAACATATATATGGTCATGTGAACAGTTGCATTGACTCACACAATGTACTTTTACAGAGATTCAAATTTTCCTTGGGTGTCCATGTGAAAAAACTTCTTCCAGCAGCTCAGAAACAGAAAAAATGCTAACTGTCTTGGCAAGCTCTTGCACAGAAAACGTAAACATGTAACAGTTGCCAAAACTCCCAGGCTCAGCTAGCCTCTTGGAAGTGGCCCAACCAATCAGCTTTGTGCTTTGCATTTTTCAGTTAAAATGCTCACCAATTGATTTTTACATGCTTAAACAACTGTGAATAGAAAACAATTCTGTTTTCCCATGGCTGTAGCAATGAAAATTCTGTCACTAAGTAAATCCACAAAGATTATAATAATTCTGGAAACTTTATGAGAAAAAGTTGGTTGTCTGACTGTAACTGAAGCATCTGGTGGTGCAAATAAGACAGTCTTTTGGCTCGAGTCCAAACTAGGTAGATCAGGAGTCCCTCAAATTCTCAGTCAAAAAAACAATAGATGGTGGAAGAAGTGACAGACATTTCTCCAAAATATTGTGCATAATATCACTTCCAGGCAATGTGTGTAGATGAATTTTATGTTTTGATTCGGGTCCCATCTCCAAGATAGCATGTATATGCAGTTCGAAATAGGGAACATTTTTGGTCCCAAGCATTTTGAATAAAGGCTACTCAACCTGTATCCTTTTCTACAAACAAAATGATGCTTATTTTTCAGTAAATGAGTTTTGAGTGTAATGTCATGGACAAGCATACATTCATTCCTATATCTGGAAGTAAGAGATGATTCTTATAACACCCTTAAGATAGAGTCTAAAATTGCCTAGCTATACCTCTGAAAAAAAATATTTATGACTGCAGTGTTGTCTTAGATGTGGCCAAAGTACTTCATCTTTGCCTCTAATATCCTTCTCTCCAATGAGAGTCAGACTTTATTTCCTGAAGTATGGACTGGATGGATTTTCCCGTGGTCTAAGGCACTCTCAGAACTTTCCTCCAGCACCACAGTTCAAAAGCATCTATCTTCCTTCGCTCAGCCTTCCCTATGGTCCAGCTTTCACATCCATAGTTACTACAGGGAATACCATTGCTTAATATGCAGACCTTCACTGCCAGTGTGATGTCTCTACTCTTCATTATTTTATCGAGATTGGTCATTGCTCTCCTCCCAAGAAGTAAGTGTCTTCTGATTTCTTGGCTGCAGTCTGCATCTGCAGTAATCTTTGCACCTAGAAATACAGTCTGCCACTGCCTCCACGTTTTCTCCCTCTATTTCCCAGTTATCAATCAGTACAGTTCCCAGAATCTTGTTTTTGTTTGTTTGTTTGTTTGTTTAACTGCAACCCAGCCTTTGCACTTTCTTCTTTCACCTTGGTTAGAAGGCTCCTCAGCTCCTCCTCGCTTTTGGCCATCAAAGTGGTATCATCTACATATCTAGGGTACTTAATATTTCTTCTAGCAATTTTAACCCAAGCCTTGCATTCATCATGCCCCGCACATTACATTATGTGTTCTGCATACAAGTTGAATAGGTATACAACCCTGACGTACGCCTTTCCCAATCTTGAACCAATCTTTTCTTCCATGGTCAATTTTTACTGTTGCTACTTGGCATTATACAGATTCCTCAGGAGATAGATAATGTCTCAATAGGAAATGAGGGGTAGGCGATAAAGGAGGGATTTAGATAGAAGGGGTGTAGAGATTTTGAAAGAGGGTATTAAGGAAGGAGGGTCTAAAGAAACTGCACAGGTGTTGATTCTTCATCTCTCTGGTTGAAGTATTCAGTGGTGGGGGAAGAGATATTACAGTACTAAGTAATTTGACCAAGATAAGATGGATAAAATAACTGAGTGAAAAGAGCGCAAAACACCCAAAAGCATGTAATGAAAACACGAAGCAGTGAAGAAATGAAGTTGAAGAGAGTTTGAGCAAAGTGATTAATAGTTGTGGTGATGCTTCATACAGGAAGGGTTGGAACTGATGTTATTGGAAATGTCCAACTGATGTCTTGGCAATCCCTCAAGCAGTTTCTTCCTGACCAGTATGAACCAACTCATCTTAGTTTTATGTGAAGAAAGGAAGATTCTGCAGTTTAATATTCCATCAATGCTGTGATTTTTTTTAAAATTCAAAAACGTACATATTTAATTATTCACCAGAACATATAGAATCATAGAGTTGGAAGAGATCACATGGACCATCCAGCCCAACCCCCTGCACTTCCGTAAGTTGTAGGACTTACGGAAGTGTCTTCAGAACCCCCACTTTTCTGCGTCTTGAAAGCGGAAAATTGTCACACGATTTAAAACTAATTGTAAAAACTAATTGCTGTGGTAACCTGATTCAAAGAATAGAGGGTAGAAAGAGAATTAGGCAAAAAGAAAGCCTTGATCAAAAAGCAAATAATTTTTTCATTTATTTTTTCCTCCCTGTTACTATATGGCCTGGCATTTTGGCATCTTTTGAAGCTGGAATACTGAAGCTTTTCACAGATTGTCCTGGAGAATTACCTGGCAGGAGATTTGAGAAAAGAGTCCAGCCGATACATGCCAATATTTCAATATGCCAGGGAATAGGTTTAATCTTCAGTCTCTTAGGTCATGATTTACAAACTCAATAAAACAGGGCAGGGATTTTAGTATTTGGATTCAAAGTCATATTGGCAGGAGTGGGGAGGGAGATCACAAACTACACTTCATACTGCTATTATGTTTGGTCTGCGTTGGTTTTGAAGTGATGCAGACAACAAAGTAAAGGAGAAATGCTTCCCGAAGAACAGCAAGAGTAGAACTCCTGGTTGAATCTGATTAACCAGAACAATAGGATGAAGTTTTCCACATATAAAGTCTTCTAATGGGCTCTCACCACATGTATCTCTGGTGGTGATGGGACCAAGAGACAGCCATTCTCTAGGACTCTAGATTCAGGCATGTCTACCTTGGAAGGTGTGGCGTAATGTAAAATGAACCATGTGTAGTTCACATGTTATCAGCTCACACACTGCCAGAGAAAGAAAATATAACACACAAGTGAACAATAAAGAACAAGTAGTTTACTCTTCGTGATTGAGAACAACATGTGATCAGTTGCATCAGCTCACATAATGCCCTTTTATGAGAGATTTCTGTGTCCATGTGAATAATCTTCAGCAGCTCATGAAGCAAGAGTACATTCCAAACTCTTATCTTTCTTTCTTTGCTTCTCTGTCTGCTTCTCTCTCTGCATGTGCATAGCTCAGCCTGAACAAAAATGTAACAGTATTCAAAACTCCCAGGCTCAGCCTGCTCCCCGAGCATTTCCTGACCAATCAGGTTTATGCATCTTATTTTACAGTTGACATGCACACACTCACTGATTCCTTGCATGTTTCAACAGAAGGTACTGTTTTTTAGATAGCCAGGACCCAAGGGTATCCTGACCTTTCTTTATGTGGAAAAGTGTAATGAAACTGTCTTAGTGGGTAACCTTATTTTAGTCCTTTCTTCTGGCCTAAACTTGTCGTTCCTGTTTCTAGTGACATCTACCTCTTTCTCCTCCTCCTCCCTCTCCTCCTCTTCCTCTTTGCTGTGGTTTGATTCAAAATTATCAAAGCCTGTGGAATGGTAACATTATTGTTCTCTCAAACAGCAAAGTTTAATAACATATCATCCTAGAAGGGTGTGCTTTGCAGCTGTTTAGATTAAACAGATAAAATGAAAAGCAAGTGGGTGAGATTTCAAAATGACATAAATATCGACCAATTAGATCAATTAGACAAATTTAGTGATAAACTTTGCAAATTTTTATAATATTAATAGACATATTCTCAATGTGTCACATTTAAAATTATTAATTATTAACGTTAGGTACAATTTAATTATATTATATGTTCTTTCATCTCTAGTATATTGGCCTAAATTGAATTGATTGTGCAAAATAGACCTATTGAATCAATAAAAATGCTACCTAAGTACCCGAGTATAAGCCGAGTTTATCAGCCCTTTTATTAAGCTGAGAAAGCCCCTCTTGGCTTATACTCGAGTCAAAGTGATTTATGATTTTAGTCTGTTATTATTATTATTATTATTATTGCATTTATTATTTTACTCTACGTGTTATTATTATACTTTTTACACTTACATTATTTTACTCTTATTATTACATTTATTATTTTATTTATTATTTTTATTATTACATTTATTATTTTACTCTATTATTATTACATTTATTATTGTACTCTTTCTTATTGGAAGAATATGTAAGCAAGCACATGTACATCGAAGAAAGTTAGAATAATGGTTTAATCGAAGTTGGACAGTCTTATCTTAAATTACAGATTTATGTAAATATTCAAAAACATTTAGTCTACTGATGTGTCAATTACTGTAATTTTATTGGTATCTGTTTTTATTTTGAAATTTTCCAGTAGCTGCTGCATTTCCCACCCTTGGCTTATACTCAAGTCAATAGGTTTTCCCAGTTTTTTGTGGTAAAATTAGGTGCCTTGGCTTATATTTGGGTTGGCTTATACTTGAGTATATATGGTACTTACCAAGTTTCAATCAATTCAGTGTGTCTGCTGTCGGTGAGAGTAATAGATGCAGGACTTAAAGATATGTGGGAAAATGGAACATGAACATACAGATGTGTGTGTATGCAACTACTTAAGCTTCAATGAAAGGTTCCATACCAGCAAAGAGATTTAAATATTTCATAAACAATAAGAATGTTGTTTAGAATTGATAAAATGTATTTCTTTATTGTTCATATTGCTGAAATATTATTTTTAGTTAGATATGATAATTTGTTATTCTCTTTTCATTATTCTAAATGAAAATAAATGAGCAAGATAATGGACTAGTTCCATGTCCAGATGTTAAGCTAGTGATGGATGGCTTAGAAGTGTACTCATCTACACCATTGCCTTCTGCAGTCATAATTCTAAACTGTTTTCTAAATTCATTTGGACTTGAAGACATCAAACATGGAATTACTAATGATGATTTTTCCTTGAAATAGCTTCACTACAAAGGCATTCTATTTGATGAAAACATCAATAAGGTTCCTAGATGAATTGTAGTTTGATAGTTTGGTGATCCATTTTCTATTTTCAAAGCGCAAACCTGTGGAGCACTCATGCTGAATGAAGGTTTGATATATTTGCAAACATGCCAAATCAAATTTCTGGCCCAGCCCACATCAGCTCTATGAGAGATTTCATTTACAAACAACATTTGAAAACATCATTGCAGACCAGTGTGGGGGAAATATTAAGAGACATGTATGGGGTATGTATTTGTGTTGTCAGTGGTTCCATATTTGCTGAGAAACCAAGACTTTTAGGTTGGTTAAAAAGCAAAGAGAAAATATATGATAAGGAGACCAATTTCTCTGTTCCACCACCTTCACATATATATCTTGTGGGAAATATGGGAAAAGTTTTTTTTCAGGCTGGATCTACACTGCCCTATATTTTAGGATTGGATCCCAGATTATCACTTTTGAACTGGATTATGTTAGTCTCCACTGCCAGATAATCTGGGATAAGAAAATAATCTGGGATCGGACCTGGGATATAGGAGCAGTATGGAAGGGGCTTGTGTCTGTTCCCAGGCCCTGAAATGTTGTTTTTGTTGTTGTTGTTGTTGTTGTTGTTGTTGTTGTTGTTGTTGTTGCACTAGTAATAGGCATTCCTTTCTTGCTTGAGACCCAATGTGGCTCACAACATTAAAAAATGCAAGTTAAAATTAACAAAATATGACAATGAAAATAGAATTAAAGACAGCTGAAATTGCTTACAACACTTAAAAACCGTTAAAATAATCAAAACACTGTACAGCAACTCCTTTGCTGGTTCTTAAATGTAGTTAGGTTGGAACCCTTCCTACTTTGAGGATTTTTCTGTTATGACATGCATTTGATTAGTAAGTCTTTAAATCCTGTGCCACCAAAACAATATGCTGGACATTCCTACTTTTATGCTGTCTCTTTCTCAGATTTTAGGTGTATGATTTAATCTGGTTTTGGTTTTTTTTGTTTTTTTGCCTAGAGATGGACTGCAGCTAGTGTAGAGATACTTTTCTTACTAGAGGATTGCAACTAGAATTGTTGGAAATAGCAACCTTCCAAGCCTTCACTATTGTTTGTTAATGTATATATTTATTAACCTATAATGTATGTATATATTGATTTGTCAGTTTGACTAACTTCTTTGGTGTGGGAGGGGCTAAAGACATGTGATTGTACTAAGCATGTTCAGACTCAAGACTTCATTTTGTCATCAGTATGCTTTTGGACTTCAGTGCTAGCAGTTTGCTTTAGACCTCAGTGGAGGTGTATGCAGTTTGCATTTGGACTTACGCAAGAACAGTTCACTATGTGTTTGCTTTGAGAAGCAATGAGTACAGTTATACAGTTTGGATTTTCTTAAGATGTATACCTAAAAGACTTTGGACTTTGGACTATTGATTAAGAATGATGCCCAGTGTTCTCAACACCGAGAAACTACATCCTATCTATAACTGAACTTTGATAAGAAATGTGCCTGTATGATGAATTAATACAGTATATTTGTGAGTAAACAAGATATGTTACTTTTAAAGAAGACTTTGGGGTTTTTTTTGTCTCTGAGTTTATATTTTAAACTAAGAGGTTTTAAGGGAGAGTGTATGTTTTGGGCAACTGCAATTTCAACTTCAAAGAAACTATTTTAAAACTCTGCTAGTTAAATATATGTTTTTTGTGCAGTGGCATGTCTTTGTCCCTGGCAGTTCAAAGACATGGTTTATCAGTTTAACAGCTGATTTACCTGTGTGCAACTACACAAATACTTGTGAACATCACTTTTTCAAAGGGTTGACTTCTAACAAGGTCATGCCTTTCCTTGACAAGTGGTTTTCAAAAGGTGGTCTCCAGATGTTCATGGAGATTCATATTTGCCAAAAGGATATCATTTTTCTTTTTCAAAAAGGTTATGAATGCCGTTTCCCCCAAAAAGAATTGCCTTGAACACTTGAAAACATTATGCATATGTATTGCTATTATTAACAAATGTAGATGAGACTTTCAATAACAGTTAATATTGATTGGCTATTGGATTCTTAATAAATACATATTTTTCTAGTATATTGGCCCACATTTAATTGTTAGTTATTGGAACTTCTATCTGTTTACTTGAACAATTTAATTTTATTTAGACATCATTATTTTATTTTTATTCTGTATTGTTTTTCTATTAAGTATTGCTTTTACTAGTATCTATTATAGCCTCCTCATCACACTAATCCCATCAATAATGGAAATCTCCCTTCTTTTTGGGTCACTTAAGACCAACTTTAAAGTGGAAGTCAATGGAACAGTTTTAGTCTTCAAGTCATTGACTGCCAATCTGTGGTGGGTTTTCATGAAATATACATTTGTAGCTAGTGGGTACAAATATGGTTACTATTCCCTGGAATATTACATAAAATGCTATCTCTCACATATTAGATAATTATCTGAAGAGCTCTGGCTGGAAATAGTCCCTCACTAGACAAATCTGAGGATTCCATATGATGTTACCACGAATATCATTCTGTAATATGAAAAGGCCATCAGTTCTGTGAAACTGATGAGTTGGATCTGTTTTTAATTTTGCTTAGAGCAGAATTGTTGAAGTGAAAGAGATGCATTAGCCACAACTGACTTAAATCCCCAAACTGATGCTGGATGTAGCATGTGGTATATCTTCATTCTGCCTCTTTTGCAGATACACAACAGAAGCCTCTGCATATTTGCCCAGAGGTAATCCTACTGAGTTCAGTAAGGTTTATTCTCAGCTGGATTCTATAGGATTGCAGCCTTACATATTTATTTTTTGGAGAAAAGCTCAACTATGTTAAATTGGGGCTCCGGCTGCTCCCGTTCTATGCACTATAGCATTTGAAAGGAATTGTCAGAAGTGGACGTGGTTGCTTCTCATACAGCAGCACCCTGCTGGGAGAGCTTATAACAGTCTAGCCAAATCATCTCTGCTGTGCACATTAAATAATGCATCACCTAAAAATACACAGGAAGCAGAATGGAAGAAGTCACACTATCTAGCTGCCACACTGCTTCCACTAACATTGGAGGATAGTTGATTACTTTTAGAAAACAACCAGCCATATGTGCTCAAACCATATTTGCACACATTCTCTAGAGACTATCTATTTCGAGATGACATCATATGATGGCACTACAAAATATTTGTGATTTTATAGCTGAGGAACACATAATATCTCGCAAATTTATGCAGTAGTATTTTTCCTCAAATAAATTCTAATAGGAATGGTGGGGGAGATGCCTTAGATTCTTCCACGTCTTTTCCTAATAGCCATCTGCTCAATTAAACTATTTAAACATTAAATAGCTTTCAGTGAAAGAAATATCTTTATGTTGTTTTGGAACATGTTTTCTAAATAACAGCAGGAAGTTTTAAAAAGGAGTGAAGCATATTGTTTGGCAAGCAAGCTTCTTACTTAAAGCGTCTCCCCATGTTAAAAATAGCAGCTCACCATCAAAACCAATGAATTTGGGTTCTTTCTCTGAGGGTTCTCAATCAAGATGATCAGAGATGAGAACAGAATCAGAGGTTGATTTTATTGATTCCTTCATCAAGGAAGGAAGTTTGGTGGGGAGAATCCAAGATCTGACATGTTTTTCCCTTCGAGGCTATATCAGTATTTTATGGTCTTTCAAAATTTTGGGCTTTGTTCTGATTGGCTCCAAGTTGCACTTCTTTTACTTATTGGTTTGGTGTCCATTAATTGCTATCATGTTTTACAGCTGTGATTGGAAAACTGTGTATGGTGGGAATTTTAATACAGCTTTATGGGAGAATACAGAATTTGTTGCTGGCTGGTATCCATTCCTGTTCTACAGGCAGGGGCTTTCAGGGCAAGGAAATTGGTGTTTGTCTATGAAAATGGTCAATAGTCGCTGATGGACTATTTGGGTGGAATGGCCCATAGGTGATGTGATTTCCTGTTTTCTCCTAAATTGGACAATGGGTACCTGGGCTGTGGAGATGGGCTTTTGGATTCCCTAAATAATCAGCTGTCTGACATTCTGAGCCATTGAGCTCTGCTCCAGTGTTTGCCTGGAGGCCAGCTGATAAGGAGGTTCCTGTGTGGTGGCATGAGCCCATTGTGGTGTTTTGTGAAAAGGCATGGGCACCACAAGATCATTCACCTGAGCTTTGTTTTTGGGGTCTCTGACTTTTGGGTCGGGGTTTTCACATTCCTACTGTTCATAATACACAAACATACAATTCAAAGTGAAATCCTCTTTTTAGAGGATTTGCACATTAAGCCCATAATAATTTGCACATGTGACAGAACTGTGACAAACACAACACCAGTCATGGACAAACTAAGGCCCGGGGGCTGGATGTGCCCCCTGCCCTTGGTGCTTACCTCAGGCCCTCCTCATTTTTGCTGTCCTCAGCATAAGGACATGGTAGCCAACTGTATCCCTATGCAGAAAGGACAGGGAGGAAGGCACCTAGCAGCTGAGAGCCCTCTGGAGTGCTCTTAGACACAGCATGTCTCGCCCTTCTCACGGCATAAGGATGGGGCAAGCATTCTTGTCATTACTCTGAGAGGATGGTCTGAGGAAGGCACACAGTGGCTGAGAGCCTTCCAGAGTGCTCTCTGCCATTGCCTGTCTCACCCTTCTCCTGGCCAAGAGGATAGCTCGAAGATTGGGGGAAGGGGATCGGGGAGGAGGATTGGAGCAGTTGCTGCATGTCTCATTTTCCTCCTGGCATAAGGATGGGGTGAGCAGCCCCATCTTTATGCTAGGAGGACAACCTGAGGATTGGGGAGGCAGGAGGTCCTGCCTCCCTCCCAACCCCACCTTCTCACAGACCTTCTCCCTCCTGGACCTGTCCCACCCAGTGCTTGCCCGGCCGTCCTCCCTCCCAGTCCATGCCTACATTAGTCTGAGTTTTCACTGATACTGAATCACATTTAATTGCACAGCAAGGGCTCATAACCCTAGAAAGAGTCTGATATTACTTTTGCCCAATACAGCCATTTTCATGTGGCTCCAGGATCAGAACGCCAAGCTTATGTGGGAGAAATTTACTTCCTGAGCTAGAATTTCTTTCCAATGTTTGGGATAACACTGGCATGGTAAGCATCCAAAATGTGAGTTCTTTCAAAGGTTAGTGAATATTTTTTCAATCCGTATTTTAAATAAATTTCTGTTGAATTTCTGTCGAGTTTGGCAACTAGGTTCTATGGCCTTGATTCTATGAGCAGTTTTACCGCATTTCAACAATAAACTTTTTCTATGTTTTTACTTTCGCTCTTGTAAAGGCTGTTATCTTTGGTGCTTTCATTTTTTATAACCTGCTGTGAGTCCTCACTTTGGGTCGAAGGCAGGATACAAATGAATAAATAATAAAGAATGCTGTAACAACAACTTTCTATAGATTTGTCTGTACTCCATTATATATGGTGTTCTAGACTTTCTTTTCAATGGTTTTAAAGAACTTCATATACCAATCTATCACTTTTGTACATAGTTGTATTTGTGAGTTTTGGTCTCAAAAAGGAAAAGGGAGAAAGGAACCAAAGGAAAATCTTGGGGAACCTTTAACACTAAGTATAGCATAAGTTTTCATCGATTCTTTTTGAGTCTTCCCTGAGATACATCCGAGGAAGTGGATTGCAGTTTACAAAAATCCATATTATATGTTACCTTTAAAATGGCCACAAGACTCCTCTATTTCCACTCTCCCCCTGCTGTCACTGCCATGCTTGTATCCATCCTCTGCCATGGTTGCTTGCACTTGCTCCCTGCTGCCACTTTCATCCGCCCTCTGCCATTGTCCCCCACCCCTGGGAGGGAGGGAAGTAAAGAAGGAAGGAGGTAGGGAGGAGAAAAGAAAGATAGATAGAAAGAAATTCTCAGAGGGAGGAAAAAGAGAGGGAAGGGGAAGGAGGAGGGGAAAAAGGAAGGAAAGAGGTGAGAAAGAAAAGTAAGAAAAAGAGAAAGAAAGATAAGTAGGAAAAAGAGATGGAAGTTATTTAGAATTCATAAAGTGTGGTGTAGTGGTTTCAAACTTAGACTTTGGACCTATTGGGTATCTTTAAGCAAGTTACAGGGCCCTTCGAGACAGACAAATATTCTGAGAAAAAACAGCGTTTTAAAATTTAAAATGCTGGTTTCTCTTGAGATTATGGCCAGACTCCCTGCCAATACCTCAGGATTTTCCTGTGGAGGTGTGTGGCTAGTTATTCACCCAGGTCGATCCTAGATCAACCTGGGGGTACCTCCGTCAGCACCCAGTTCATTGCTTTCCTTAAAAACGTACCATAGAGGCCTGTAAGTAGAGGTAGGCCACTTCTACAGAGCTCCTGATGCATCTAAATGATGCAACAAGAGCTCTGGAGAGGTCCTTTCATTTTGTCGCAAGATGAGCACTGTAATAGAGGCCTGCCTCCATTTGCTGGTCTGCCATATATGTTTTTGAGGAAGACTTTTTTGGGGGGGGGGGCGCTGCGAGGGGATGGTGACAGTGCTATTCTGTTCGCTCGGGCTCCTGGAAGCCGAAGAAGGGAATGACCCTCGGGATTGTGGGCGGCAATCCCGGGCTCCTTACTAATGACAAAAAAAAAAAAAACACAGATTCTAATAATGTATCCATGTTTTCCCTTTCACATTTTGAGCTTTCCCTCTCATTTTTATCATGCGCTATCTCCAGTCATTCTTTTCAAAAATGAAATGTGTTATACACTGCCAGAAAATTCTTATTATTGGGTGGTCTGAAAGTACAGTGCTTTAATATAGGGGTGATTTATACTACAGGAACAATGTGTATAATGAGAGAAAGATTAACTATTCTGATTCCTGTTTTGTGTCTGATTCAAATATCTTCCCAACTCATACCATCCATTTTGGGAACATAAATATTTGTCTGAAGAGACTATCACAGATATCCTAATATGTAGATTGAACTTTGAGTCTGTATAAATAGTTCCATTCATTTGAACTATTTATAAGTTTTGTTTCATAGGTTGTTTTTCCCCCCAAAATGCTGGATTTGATATGTTTATATAATTTAAAACTTAATTGCTGCTGATGAAAATGCTACTGTGGATATGGAAGTCACCAGATGGTGCTATTATACATAGTTTAAAAACTTTTGGGGGGTGTCCTTGCGAGCAGAAATTATATCATCTGTAATGATGGCATATTTTGAATAGTTTCCAGAAAAATACTGTGGAAACAGCAAGAGCGTTTCTTCTCTAACTTATTCTCTCATGGCAGATGAAAATCTGTTTTCCCTACAAAATGCTTTAATGGTCTCAGAAGCCAGATTGAAACACAATGCCGGGATGTGTATGAAAAACCAAAACACGTGGCATTATTTGCAGAAGGTGCTTTGTTTAAATCAACTCTCAGCTGCATTGTTAGCCTGCCAGCATGGCACCTGGCCAGTCACAGATCCCTAGCATCCTAATAATGCATGTAAAGGTAAGACAACCTAGTCTAAATTAGATTTTCTTGCACACTGCAAGCTACATTTAAATCAGCCCTCAATGAATTCAGGATTAGGAATTGTTTGACTTGACCTCCCCATCCCACACGAACACCATCACATTCAGGAGTAAGAAAAGGATAAGCAGCAGTTTGCTATGAAGGCATCCTGAGCAACTTTGACATCTTCATCTGATTTCACCGACACAGCGCCCGGTGGTTCAGTGGGTTAAACCCTGAAGACTGACTGGTCGCAGGTTCTAATAATCCTGGGAGAGTGCGGATGAGCTCCTTCTGTCAGCTCTGGCTCCCCATGCTGGGACATGAGAGAAGCCTCCCACAAAGATGGTAAAACATCAAAACATCTGGACAGCATTCTTGCAGACGGCAAATTCTCTCACACCAGAAACAACTTGCAGTTTGTCAAGTCACTCCTGACACAAAAAAACCCCAACACATTCACTTCTCCCATTATTATTTTAGTGGCACAAAAACACAGTATGTCACAGCAAACAAGATATATATGCTGGATTTCATATCACAAAATCACAAGTCGAACACTTCCCAAGCGTCTAGGACTGTGTGATGTATTTTCGAATGATACTTCCTGGGAGAGTGCGGATGAGCTCCTTCTGTCAGCTCTGGCTCCCCATGCTGGGACATGAGAGAAGCCTCCCACAAGGATGGTAAAACATCAAAACATCTGGACAGCATTCTTGCAGATGGCAAATTCTCTCACACCAGAAACAACTTGCAGTTTGTCAAGTCACTCCTGACACAAAAAAACCCCAACACATTCACTTCTCCCATTATTATTTTACAGTATGTCACAGCAAATGAGATATATATGCTGGATTTCATATCACAAAATCACAAGTCGAACACTTCCCAAACGTCTAGGACTGTGTGATGTATTTTCGAGTGATGCGTGCAGATCCAAATAAGGTGGCCTTTTGCAGTTGACAGATCGTGATTTGTCAATGTTTATTGTTTCCAATACTGGCTGAGATCTTTTGTCCTGGCACCCAGTGTGCCGATGACCACTGGGACCACCTGTACTGGTTTATGCCAGAGTCTTTGCAGTTCGATTTTGAGGTCCTGATAACGGCGGAGTTTTCCTGTTGTTTTTCCTCAATGCGACTGTCGCCCCGTATGGCGACATCAATAATCCAAACGTTTTTCTTTTCCACAATCGTGATGTCTAGCGCATTGTGTTCCAAAACTTTGTCAGTATGGATTTGTAAGTCCCACAGTATTTTTGCGTGTTCATTTTTACTACCTTTGCAGGTTTATGATCCTACCAGTTCTTTATTATTATTATTATTATTATTATTATTATTATTATGTTTATTTATGCCCCGCTTTATCTCTCCTGAAGGAGACTCAAAGTGTCTTACATTATATGTATGACCACGTAATTTAAAATATACAAATATGCAAACATTAAACATAACAATATTAAAAAAATCAGTTAAAATCAATTAAAACATATTCAAAGCTATCACTTTAGATTTGCAAATCTAGTTACCGAATCCTGATGTTACATAATAGAAAAAGAGGATAGTTCCAAGAGGATAATCCCAAATTCAAATGTCAGTCTACTTCTTAGGGAGAAACCCAAGCTTAGTGATAGGGCACATGCTGTATATCCCAGAACTCTCTGATTCAGTTCTGTTTCCCTTGTCAGAGGGCTCTTCTACAAATGATGTAAAGCTCGGAAGTAACCGGATTAAAAGGGGAAGTGCGGGATGGGTCAGGTTAAGAGCTAAAAAGCATGTGTTAAAAAGGTGTGCTTACAACCTGATTCAGCCTGAAAAAACACACCTTTGCATGACTGTATATCCCTCCCCTCCCCTCCAGCACACGTGCACTTTTAAAAAGCCCCAAACAGATGATCAGCTGAATGGACTGTCAAACGGACACACAAGTGGTTCAAGGTACGCACAAATAAAAAGTAATTAGAAGTTTCTGAAACTCTTTATTTTACAGTTTATAATCTTAAACAGAGGAATTAATAATTGGGGGGGGGGGGAGAGATCTGATGATATTTTAAAAATTTCCTCTGTTATATGCTGAACCTCATGTGCATATGTGAAACTGCTTCTGCTTATATTGAATTATTCACATGTGTATATTCATATATGGTCCAATTTATAATGGAGGGATGTTTTTAAAAAAACCTGCTGGATGTCCCCCTGTTCTGCCGCGCACTGGGCCTGCAAATAATTGTCTTTAAAACAGGACGTGCAAACTTTCCCCAACGGGAAGCCAGGGGGCCTAAAGAGAAGTTCTCAGAGGTTTCCACCGCAAACAGTCTTTAGATGGCTTGAGAAGTACAACTAAGTCTTTTATTAGTGAACAATCAAACAGAAACTTCTCTTGTCTTCAGTAAAGTTAAGCAAATGATTCCAAGCTTTTAGGCAACTGGTGAATTCCTAATCATGCCCACGAAGGACAGGCAACTGTCTTCAATAACTTCTTTTTAAAAGGAAAATCCCCTTTTTAACTTCTCCCAGGCTGACTGTAATCTAACCCTTACTGATGTGGGCTCTGCTATCGGGTCGAACTGCTTCTCGAACGCCGAGTGGACCTACCAGCAAGGCAGTAGATGTTCTCCAGCTGGAGTTCTTTGGTCTTTAGGGCTGTTTTCCTGGAAATTCTTAAAGGTTGAAGCTTTTGCACAGGGGAAGTTTACACACACCCTGTACATAGCTTTCCTTGCTGAGACTAACTAAAAAACGGCTCCTTTCCCTTCCCAATTGCCCTGAGCAAGGGGCGGGACCAAACTTAACGACGATGGACAGGTGACTTGCCCTATGATTGCATCAAAGGAAGCCACCTATCTGCAGAATCCCAGGAACCTTGGGCTGCAAGCAAACATTTAATACAAAGCAAATAAAATTGGAGCTCCTGGTACAGCCGTACCAGAACACCCCCATCTGCCCTCCATCTTAATCCACCCCAGAGGAAGGCTGTGAGGATGGTGGGGAGCATTTCCTGGGACTGACAGGTTTGTATGTGGACCTCCTGTCAGGTCCTGGGATTTTTTGTCTTAGATTTAAATGTAGATTTTGGCACTGTCTGGAAGCGCCTAAAGATTCAGATGGGATTGCATAATTGGAGCGACTTGGGCTGTATCTATACGGCCATTACAATGCAGATTGAACTGAGTTTTATTTAACTTGATGTTGACATTTCATTTATTCTGTTTCCCATCTTCGGTTGGTGTAATGGTTGAATAGTCATTTGCAGCTTTGAGTCCTGACCCAAAAGAATAGTGGGATAGAAATAAACAAACAAACAAATAAATAATATCTGGGTGGCAAACTATGTTTTCCTTGTTTACCACAATTGACAGTTTGACCCTGAAAGAACTGCAGAGCTCAGCTAATAATGCTAGCATGGATGTAGTTTTCCATATCAGTGGAATACAAGCTTTTGATGCCTTCCTGTATTACACTTCAGGTTTAATTATCTCCAGAATTGCAGTACAGAGCTTTTGCTGTATGTGTGTGGGAGGAAGATAAGAGCTGATGAAGAAAAAGCAGTAAATCTTCCATGACTTTCTTTAGTACAAATCTGAGGAAGAGCAACAAGGCAGAAGACTTACTTTAAAATCTGTCACAGTGCAAAGAAATAAATGAAAATGCAACAGTGACCACATTCATGCAAAATATAAGCCAGAATTGCTGAGAATTCTGGTTTATCATTCATGAGTAACCTGTTGGTTCATAAAGCTTGATTGCTTCTACTTGTATCCAGGAGCAACTGAACCAGCCAGGAACTTTCTTAGGCATCAAAAGCTTACCATCTAAATTGAGACTTCCAGAAAGAATCCTTATTCATGTTTCAAGCTTGACGCGAGGAATGAGAAATCAGGGTTCAAGTCTGAATCTAACTACCAGATTTGCTGCTCTCACTGGTTAGATTCGCTGCTCTCACTCGTAAGAGTAGTAAATTTATTCTTATGTGTGGATGTAGTTGTTTTAATATACAGGTAGTCTATGAGTTACAAACATTCAACTTACAAACAACCCATAGTTACAAATGGGGGTGAGACAACAGGAAGTGAGAGAAATCTTCCCCCAGGAAGAGGAAATTCCCTCCTGAAAGAGTTACCATGGGAAAAGGTATCTCCACTGAAGCTTTATCACCAATCCTTGTTTCCACTTCAAGCCATTTTTTTCCAAAATCCAATTATCACAGGAACAAAAAGTGAGATGAAATCTTCTCAACAGGGACACAGACAGCGACGCAAACATCACAGGGGTGTTAATACTTTCCTATGCTGTATATACATATATATGGCTGGAGATACACTTAAACATTGAACCTATTCCTACTTACAACACAAATTAAACTTAAGAACAATCCTACAGCATCTATCTTGTTCATAACTTGGGGACTGCATGTACATGAGAAGTTTCTGAATCTCCATAATAAAAGGGTGCTTCTTCATATAGTTCACTCTACTATTGAAGATTTTCATTATATTAGCCATAGCTAGTAAAATGAATGCACTATATAGACAACAGATCAGTGGACAAAACCATAACCAGTGACATTATTAAAAAAAATTAAAAATTGAGCCCCCGGTGGTTCAGTGGGTCAAACCTCTGTGCCGGCAGGACTGAAGACTGACATGTCGCAGGTTCAAATCAGGGGAGAGGCGGATGAGCTCCCTCTATCAGCTCCAGCTCCTCATGTGGGGACATGAGAGAAGCCTCCCACAAGGATGATAAAAACATCAAATCATCCAGGCATCCCCTGGGTAACGTCCTTGCAGACGGCTAATTCTCTCACACCAGAAGCGACTTGCAGTTTCTCAAGTCGCTCCTGACACGACAAATAATAATAATAATAATAATAATAATAATAATAATAATAATAAATTGGCAGTTTGTAAGGCTGCTCAGAGTCCCCTTCAGGGTTGAGAAGGGCAGGATATAAATATTTTAAATTAATAAATAAATATTACCAAATGGACTCAAAACCTCCAGGATCTCTTTATCCAATCCAACATTGGAAGCAAGGAAATAGGTCAACAGGTTTATTTTATCAAATCACCCTACTGGATGAACAGGAGAAAGTGCCCCACAAAACTGAGACGCAGCTCAGATTTATAGTCAACACTGAGCATTCACACAGGCTATTTTGAGGCTATTTTCAGGCTTTTGCATTACTTCCAGACTGGGAGTCTTGCTTTCTCACATCCAAACAAACACAGAATCACATGTTAGTTCTGATTTTAGATTCTGTCTGCAAAATCGATTTTCACTTTAGCTAAAAAAATAAAGCAACTTCAACCTCTAGTTGTCTTTAGATTCTGGCCATAGTTAAAGCGGACCCATAGGCTATAACTATGTAATGTAGTGGTATTGCTTTTTCACTGCCATAGCTGCATTCTGTGGAATTCTGGAGTTCATATATTTTAAAGCATAGTGATTTCAAATTGGACCCATCATTTTGAAACACCCTGTATTTACTTGGCAGGGGAGATTCTAGTTAGGTGAGCCGTTAGAGACACCTAAACGAGAATTCTGAATTACTCTTTCTTAAACTCTATGTCCTAGGGTTGCAGTTAAAGTGGAGTCAGAGTGTTACAATTGTATAGTGTGAAATGGCACCTGGAATTCTGGTCTGGACACATAATACTAAACATTTCTTCCTGGCTGTTGGAAATAACTACATAGACATGTTTGGGTAGCTTGAACAAGTATGTTATTTATACTCAAATTAGTCAGGATTCTGTAACTCTCACTTACATTGTCTGCGAATTGTGTTCCACTTGTGGGAAGAAATAATGTATGCTATTTGTTTTTGTTTAGATTTTTCTCTTTAATTTAACATCTGATAAGAACTAGCAGTGAGTCATATATACACTATGCCTAGAGTGCTTTCAAGTAAAATATACAGGGTGAAAGGTGAAGGGTGAAGGGAAAGGACAAAGCAACAAAGCAGCATTGAGAATAGCCACAGTCTCACACAGTGCACAAAGGCCAAGAGACCCCTTGCAAAACAAATAGACTATGAGGAGAAATTTAAAGGATGGGATTTTTGAGGGGCCAAAATGGATTGTGCTGTGTTATCTGTCATAGGAAACAAAATCACTACAGGCAGACGCGATAGAGGGGAAAATCAAACTATTAAGAGATCTTTTGCATGATATGCAATTGTAATTGTCTTTGCTGGAGCAGGGGTTTCTTTACACTGTTAAAGAAATCATATTCTCCTTGTAGCTTCCTCTATCCTGATACAATACATATAACCTGTGTGAACGTATTCTCCCCAATAAACCATCAAGGGAGATAAGATCTTCCAGAGAGGCCTTGTTTCTGGACCCAACACCTTCGCAGTCACATTCGGTTGGAACGAGATACAGGGCCTTCTCTGTGGTAGCCCGCTGGCTATGGAACTCTCTCCTGAATGAGGTTAGGTCTGCCCCCTCCCTCCTGACCTTCAGGAAGCAATTGAAATCCTGGCTGTTGAATCAGGCAATTGCAGAGTGATGGCTGAGACCGGTAAAGACTAGAATTATTGGACCACAATGTGCGGATTGAGCTGGATGATTTTTTTTAACTTGGCAAATGGTTTTATATGTATTTTAACTTATATGTATTTTAATCTATTGTATTATGTATGTTGTTTTAGCATGTTTTATTGTTTAGCATTGAATTTTTGCTGTTAGCCGTTCTGAGTCCTTCTAAAGAGGTAGAGAAGAATGAGATATAAAAGTTTTAAATAAATAAATTCCTTCTTTTAGGCTTCAGTGCAATTTTCCCAAACTAAATATTCCTAAAACCACTTCTTCAGATTTCAATGTGTTGATATTGCAGTTTCCAGAAGAATCTGGTCTTTTGCTATGTGTGTCCATCAAGAACTCGGTCACTGGGAGTGAATTAAGACATGTCCACTGCTGCTTGCTGGGATGTATGCTTGTGACATTAAAGATCCCATTTTTTTTAGTTTATTTGATGATTTGATTTTATTCTGTAAATAAGAGATCCAGGACCTCCACCAGCTCCTAGCTAAGTCAAACCACACTGAACTAGGAGGAAAAATTTCTGCTTTGAGTTGCACTGAGGTGCTTCCACGTAGTATATGTAGGAGATAACATGTTTTAAAAAAAGGGGGGGGTGACCAGATGGTGTTTGTGCTAAATGCTTGCTCAATTGCAGCAACGGAGAGACAATGGTTCTCTTTTATCCCAGTTCCGGGCAAAAGTAAGCGGGTTTCCCCATGACTGTGTAGCCCTTCAGTCAAGTTCGGGATTTCCTTCTTTATCCCTTGTGAAGACTGCTTCCCACCCATGCCAGTTCTTAAAAGCTCTAAACAGCTGATCAGCTGTTTAGGCTCTCATGGAAACACAGCTGATTTACTGCTGGTATCAAGAGAGGAGAAAGCAGAAAACCATTAGAGGTATCTCAAAGTGTTTATTTTAAATTTTATAACAATAAATAAGTGGGAAAAGATGGAAATCTGGTGGCATTAAAAATTCACTCAGTTATGCGCTGATGCATATATGCACACATAGGAATTACTCATATTTGTATTAGGATAATCGCATGTGCACATATAAGCATCAGCTCATAATTGAGTGTTTGTTTTTTTTAAAAAAAACTTCAGTCAGAATCTCGGGACTGGCAGGTCTGTATTAGGACCTGCTGTTTCTTAAAAAAAATCTTTATTGAGAATTTTCCTTAAAAACAAAGTGTGTGTGTGTTTGTGTGTATGTATAAAACACTTTGAGTAGTCAAAAAAGAAAAAGAAAAGAGAAAAAAAGGAATGAAAATAAGAAGAGAACAAGAAAAAAAGAACAAGAAAAAATAGAAAGAAAAAGAGCAAAGAAGAGAGAGAGAAAAGAAGAAAAAGAAAATAAAAGAAAATATGAACTTGTTGACTTCCTGAGTATCTTCCATATGTTTTTTTTTCCTTTTCCTTTTTGTGTCTTTTTCTTCTTCCATCTTTTTCTCTCTTACTATATCAATATGTTTTTATTTTTTATGTTTCAAGTATTCTGACACTTTTGCCCAGTCAGGACCTGCTCTGATGTCCTGGGTTTGTTTATCCTGCATATTAATCCTGCATTTTGGTGCTGTCTGGAAGCACCCTGAGAAACAGCAAAGGGATGGCAGAGAAGGGTCCGTTAATCTTTTGTTGTTCTTACAGTTGTTACCACCGTCTTCCCAACCAAAGAGATTCTACAAAGATATTTGCCATTGCTTTCCTTTGTACGTGGGTCTGCCAGTTCTGCTGCCTTTCTGGATGAAAATCATCCCAGCAGAGTGGAGCTAGGGAAGTTGCTTACTCAGAATACAGTGCCCACTCGTGAGATCAGTAGTGAGGTGGCCAATTGGACTACCTCCTCACTGTTGATCACAAGGTCAGGTGCCTCATTCTGACATCAAAGTAAGTGACTTCACCAACAAAGTTCTGCTGAGAAGCTGTTTGGCCAGGAAGTCAGCAGAAGCAGCAAACTTGAGATGAAAGGAATCACTTTGGGGGAAAAAAAAAGAATTCAAAACAATACCAATATTTGTGGTATGAGCATCAATATAATTTCAGTGCGGTATATTTTAGGGAAGTGTTGTGCTAATGGAATGAAACCAGGTCAGCTTTAGGGCAATATAATCTGAATTGCAGGTAGATTATTTTGGTAGTGTAAACAAGCCTAGCAGAGAGCTCTCCCTGTTGGTAGAAAGGAGAGAATGACATATTTTCTCTAAAGTGCCTTCTTCAGATTTTAAAAAAAACCTCAATGTAAGAGCTCATTTCAGATTCTTTATGCAGACTTAGAACAAGAGAGAATTACTTCAATGTTTGTCACAAATGGGTCACATTTCTCCCTTTTGCTCTAAAACTCCTGAGATTCAGACAAGAACATAAATTGAAAATTGAATTGCTGGTCTGAAATTCCCTTGCTTGGATGTGCACCCAGTTTAAGAGGTCTGATGCTGTGCCTTTGTTTTATGCAAAAATATTTATAGCAACACATCTTTGCTGCCTGAAGTGAAATTTAGAAGTGTCATCTCCACCATTAACATTTTCTCTCACTTTGCTATCAGAGAATCTTTCATCTGTATGTTACTTTTTCTGTAGCCTGTTTTGATTGCCTCTTTAATTTTTAAGGAGACAGACAGAAAAGAAAGAAGTAAATCTGGGTGGGTTATGATAAAAATGTCTGCCGCTAGCAATATTCTTTGCGTGCTGATACTGAGATATCATAAAATAGCAAAATTGTGCAGGAATATGTTAATTCCTCTTTTGAATAGCTAAGTTGTGAAGTGACATTCATTGTGTGAAGGTGCACAGATTAGCATTTCGTTTTTTATATATTTTATAACCTGTGGCTTTTTTCAGTATACAGATTTGCAGAGCTGCATGTTCTTGAATTTTCCTTTGCTTTATTGTCCCTTTTCAGGATCTCATCTATACATAAATCTATTTTCAGAGCTTATATGTCCCCCCTGCCTCAAAAAAAATTATTTGGAAGCATACTGAGATTCAATAGCAAATGTCCAGAGATACATTTATACATTCTTTTGCAGTTCATTTTTTGATATTGACAGGAAACATTGAAAGGCAACAAATGTCTTAATGTTCATCAGAGATTTAAACATTTCTTATCCCCTCAGCTATCTCTCTCAGCTTCAGTGTCCTGTCAGTATTAGTCACTTATTTGCATTCACAAGAGGAAAAAGTAAACAGGGAGAAATGCCATTTGTATCACTTGTGTCTTTGACAGCTACTTAAAGGAATCAGATATGCATAAACAAACCAGAAGCAAAGCTATTATGGAATGTGCACTGGATTAAACTGACATAATTTTGAGCATGGGTACCTAGCAATAAACGACACTGAAATTATCAAGACACTTTGCCAGGTGAAAGTTAATTTTGCATATTACCTAGCAATAAAGTCTACTCTGTGTGAAAGCCCTGTTTTATTTTTTAAAACCCTGAATGTCAGACTTTGAGACATTTAATTTATTGATTCATATCCTACCTTCATCCAATAATCTCAAGGAGGCATATATGGTTCCATTACCCCACTTATTTTATTTTCACAAGCAATCCTAGGTGGAAAGTCAGCATGAGGAGCAGAAAGTACAGTATAATTTGCTATTTTGGTGAACACGTTTCATGGAGTCCACAAACCTTAAGTTTCCTTTCTGTGAAGCTCCAGGAAGAGCACTCCACTATTGAGAAAAGGCATGTGCACCCTGCACACCATGTTTTTCTGTAAAAAGGTGGTTCATCTTGTTGTCACTTCAGTTTTCTGTGTGAGACGGGACCTATCTTTTGAGATCGCTTATACTTCCTTACAGTGGGAATAAAGGAAGACAGAATTACAGATGGATAGATCTAACCAAAGAAAACATAGTCCTTACAAGATGTGAACAAAGCTGGCAGGATACCTTGGAGACCTTTCATTCATAGACTCATAGAATAATAGAGTTGGAAGAGACCTCATGAGTCATCCAGTCCAACCCCCCTGCCATGCAGGAAAAGCACAATCAAAGTGCCCAGGACAGATAGCCATCCAGCCTTTTGTTTATAAACCTCCAAAGAAGGAACTTCCACCTCACTCCAAGGCACCTCACTCCAAGAGTTCCACTGTTGAACAGCTCTTACAGTCAGGAAGTTCTTCCTGATGTGGAATCTCCTTTCTATAATTTGAACCCATTCCTCTGAAGTCCTAGCTCTGAGTATATAGCATGATCTATAGGATAAAGCCAATTTGATGGTAGTTAACAAAAAATCAAAAATTTTGAGGACTTTAATCTACATGAAAAACAAAAATTATTTAACTGCATATATCTCCAGGGCAAAAAATTAAATTGTGACTGCTTTATTGGATGGTATGGGGTATTTGCCATATTTTGCAGTACTCTGCCTTTTTTTTTTTTTTTTGCTTCTTTCAGAATGATAATTTTTGAACAACACTTTTAATCCGCCAAAACAACAGTAAGATTTTCAAGTATCACTGTATAATAGTGTTTTAATTAATTTTGAAGTTGGAAATAACAACAGAAAAGGGATGAAGGTCCTACATTTTTGTAGTTCAAAGATAGTAGGCATTGTTTACATGTTATATAATGACTTATGATAAAATGAATGACAAAACAACAAAAATACCTTCTACTGAGTATGTCTTACAACAACAACAGCAGCAACAACAACAACAGGAAAGAAATAATAATAATAGTAATTTCTTGCCCGCCTCTCCTCATGACTCAAGGTGGGTTACAATATTGCTAAAACACACGTTCATCTAAAAACATTATTTAAAACACACATATTAAAACATATTTCCACAAAATGCATATTAAAATACACAAAACAAAGATAAGATGCAAGTTTAAAATTCATCATAAAATGCAAGTTTAAAATTCATTATTAAAACTGTGTGTAGGCCTGGTAAAAGAGAGAGGTCTTCACTTGTGTCTTAAATTGTGACAGCTGATCTAGCTGTCAGAGCATGCCAGCTTTTAGAGTTGTCAGGAAAATTGAGAAATCTGTGCTCTCTACTTTGGAACAAAATGGCCCTTTGTAAAGTATGTAGAAACAATCACCGATACTGGGTATTTACAGCATTTTCTGATAAAGTGTTGAGTGTCAGAATGCCTGTCAAATTAGGTGCTACACAGATTATATGGGCAGTCTGGTGTTAAGCAAAATATAGTACAAGGTTCCCTTCTTCTGCTACCAGTTAAATATCTTTCATGCCCTATACAGAGCCATTCTATTCAGATAGAGAAGAAGAATCCATAGTGGAGAAGCTCCCTTTTTGTGTGCTATCAAAGTTGAGGCACATATTCTGTTTGTTTTCTTTTTCTATATCTTGTTTTCGTAGCTTGAAAAACTAAAATAGTTTCCTTTCCATTAATTCCAAGAGCAGGGATCTGTATTACACCAGCTTTGGGGCTTTCCCAACGCTCCAGGAGTATGTTTGGTCTCAGAGGGCTTTCATATATAGATGCATCGTGTTGGCTTGGCATGTTTCTTTATAACCTTTTTGATGTTGGAGCTCCAGTGTCTGATGTCCTTGAGTACAGGCCAAAGACCTTTCTGCCACTTTGCGGCTGACAGCTTCGACCATAACTCTGCAGTCTTAGTACATTATGCCTATTGTTAGTGGTACAAAGAGTGACCTGGATTTTGATCAGTGAGTCCTCTGGCAGTCATCACTGTTGTGATATATTTTCCACAAAGTCTACCACATTTGGTAGACACAAAACCCACTGGCTTAACCAGGAAATGTTGTATTGGTCTGCAGGAAAGATTTCTTTTTATTAGTAAAACAACTGTAATTGGTTTCAAGAGCAAAATGTACTTGCACATTCTTGCTTTAGGATTAGTTCCCACATTGTAAAAATAGTAAATTAGGTACTCATCATCTCATAATCTTAGATTTTTTTCTTCTCCCCTTTTATAATGTCGTTTTTTCCTTTTCATCATTACCAGATGTGCATATTAACCATAGTTTCTCGTTCTTGATGAGAAAGGATGTCTCAACATACTGAGATATTCCATAAAAATTGGCAACGACTGTGAGATTTTTCATCCCTGTTGGAGAGTGAAAAGACTATTTTTTTGTCAGCAGCAGTTCTGATTTTGTTATCACTCCCTGCTGCAAGGCATAGCACTATTTTGAACTTTAAAGCCCTATGGGCTGGAACTTCCTTTTCACCGGTAGCATGCTTTTCATATATTCAGTTTGGAGGATAGAACATGAGTTGAGGATGTGTTAAGACATTTGCCCAATTCCCAATTGCATCTTTTGCTCTTTGTGCTCCTGGCATGGGGTATATTTGGAGGATCTCCAGATGGACGATTTGAACAGTGAGAGTGTTCTGAAGTTTCTGAATCTGTAGATTTCCCCAGTGAGAGTACCTTCTTGAATGATAATCTCTTAGTGTCTGTTTGCACTGGCTCTCAAAAAGCCTAGGCACTCTAATACTGGCAGAGAAGTCCTTTTTTTGACAGTGGAATCTTGTCATTTCTAGAACAAGAAGTTAGTGGGGCATTATGATCTGGAACATAGGGCCTGATCCCTGCATGGTGAATTTACCATCTCACTTTCTCATGCTCCACTCCTATATGCATTTGTTTTGCAGCAAGTTGCTACTTAATTTGAACAATAACATGTATTTCCCAGTCAATGCTAGAAAACACAATCGATGTAGCTTATGAGTGATGACTTTCCCCCTTTCCCCCCTAAAAAGGTTTCTTGACATGTCAGTGTTTTAAAATTAAAAATTAAAAAAGTATAATTAAAAATTATACTTGCCTATATAATAGGATATCGAGGCAAGGTATAAAGATATAATTTTAATTAATTTAAAACAGTAAAACATTAAGAAGAAGTTCAAATACTTAGAGGTATACATCCCCCAAAACTTTAAAAATACAATACAATACAATTGAATTATATCACCTATTGAAAAAAAGTCAACAATCAAATTTATAATTGAGAAAAGCGCAATTGGGATATATCAACCAAGATTAAGATAGTCAAAATGATGATTCTCCAAAAATTTCTATCTTTGTTTCAATTACTACCACATAGCATCCCTAATAAAATAATCAACAAATGGGACAACTCAACAAAAACAGAATTGCCAATTCAGTATTTTACTCCCTGGAAGTAAATGGAGGATGGAGGGCACCCAGTTTACAGGATTATTTTGAGCCTTGCCAATTAACAATACTGATAGAATTAGATTTTCATGATTCGAGAAGATGGGCCAGAATAGAAAAACAAACAGATATGGGATCACTGTGTGTGCCTAAAAGAGAGGGTCGGCAATAAGTTATTAAAATAGATTAAGGGGGCCCAATGATCTCATCAATTGAGCGTTGGAAAAAATGGCAAAACTAGTTTCCAATAAATAAAGTAGATATACTCCCAATAGGGTTCTAAGACAATAAAAAGGAACAAATATTTGACAAATTAATAACTAACTTAAATCATAATGGAATGAAATTGATAAAAGACCTCCTAAACCCAGATGAGACCATCAAAGAATACGAGCCAATAAAGGAGAATTGGATCAATGTAATTGGCTTCTATGGAATTGTCTGAATCAAAGAATTATGGACTGGGGGAAAAAGGATGAGACAAAAACAGATTTTGACCAAATTTTAAAGAGGAAATTTGAAAAGGAGAAAGGTCTGATGGGTTTCATATACATGAAATTAATTGGAAAAACTATTTAAATTGAAACAAACATTGTATGAGATATGGAAAGAGGACCTGATCAGTAACGAGTTAGGCATCAAACCCTGGATCATCTCAATAAAAAATAAAAAATATAAAGGCCCAGAGAAACACAGGAAAACATTGACCAAGTGGTATAGGACCCCAATTAAATTAGCTCACATAACTAAATTAACTATAAAAAATATGTTGATGCAGATGTGGAGGGATTGGCTCCTATATGCAAATGTGGTGGGACTGCGATAAAGTACAAGAATTCTATAACAAAGTAAAGAAGGAAATGGAAGAATTAAGAGAGCATAAATTAGAGTTGAATTAAAAAAGAATTTTTCACCCCAAAAGTAGATGGGAAGGACAACATTAAATATTGGGCTGAAATTATAAAAGAGTTAGACACTTGTGGAAGATAGAAGTGGAATCGGTAATGTTAAGTGATTAATAGGCTGTTTGTACTATAAAATGGTTACTGAAATTGACATTATTCTACCTGTGTGTACCGGTGGTGCAGTGGGTTAAACCACTGAGCTTCTAAATTTGTTGTCCGAAAGGTTGCAGGTTTGAATCCGGGGAGCGGCATAAGCTTCCGCTGTCAGCCCCAGCTTCTGCCAACCTAGCAGTTTGAAAACATGCAAATGTGAGTAGATCAATCTGACGGGAAGATAACGGTGCTCTATGCAGTCATGCTGGCCACATGACCTTGGAGGTGTCTACAGACAACGTTGGCTTTTCGGCTTAGAAATGGAGATGAGCACCAACACCCCAGAGTCGGACACGACTGGACTTAATGTCAAGGGAAAACCTTTACCTTTTTATATGAAAAAACAGTAAAAAAAATAAAGTCATGACATCATAGAGTTGGAAGAGTGCCATGGGTCATCTAATCCAATCTCTTGATCAATGCAGAAGCCCCAGCTAAAGTATCCTCACAGGTAGCTTCTTTTTTGAAGATATCCAGAGACTCTACCACCTCTCTAGATGTATTGCAGAATCACTCTTAATGTCAAGGAGTTCATTTTAATGTTTATTTGAAAGATTTTTTCCCCTGTAAATTAAAACCATGAGACCTGGAGTCCTTCCACAGAACCATATATGAAGGCAGAAAATCCCACAATATCTGCTTTGAGCTGGATTATCTGAGTCCACACTGCCATATATTCCAGTTCAAAGTAGAAAATGTGGCATTTTATTCAGCTGTGTGGAAAGGGCCCTGGTCCTTCCCCTTGGGGCAACAGAAAACAGGTCTGCTACGTCCTCTCTGTGACAGCTCTTGGAAATGTTAAAGAGTCTTCTTTTCACAGTCTTTTCAGCAATCTGAACATGTCCAGCTCCTTAAATCTTTCCTCAAATGTTTTGTTCTCTTATCATTCTCATTGTCTGTATCTAAACTTGCTCCAACTTGTCCATATCCTTCTTAAAATCAGGCACCTAGAACAGAGTGAAATAGTCTATTTGAGATCTGACCAGCGTGGAAAATAGGGGAATTATTACTTCCCTTGACTTGGAAACTATGGTTCTATTAATGCAGGCTGAACTTGGAGATACTACATAGAAATTAATGTAGCAAATCAATGCAGTAATTAAGTCTACAGTGGAACAAACCCCAAGTAATGATTGAGATGCTGCTGTAAGGAGACAGTTTCTCTGAGTGAAAATTATATCAATTTCTACAAAAATAAAAGCTATATTCGTAATTAATAAAGCTGTCATTATTTGACAAGGTTATAACAATCTGTCTTTTGACTGCATTAAATAACTATTACTCATTTTTACAGAGGAAAATAGTCTATATTAAAACAGCTGGGAAAGATTTAGTGAAAGAGAAGGGAATTTGAGAAGTACAATTGCAAAGTTAGCTGAATTGTAGAAGGTGGAGATGGGACACATACTCAACTAAATCCAGAATCAATTTGGACCTGCTTAAGTAGGGTGATGACCAAATGGAATTCCTTCAATCTAAATCCAGACTTGACATAAACACAACAACATTGTTAGCCATTTGGGGAGAATTAGAGTCTGTCTATGTGCCCCCATATGTATATGTAAGAAAATAAATTGTTCTGTGTGTGTAGTTTTGTGACTAGCGGGTCTAGGTTTTGATCAAAGTGATTGGCTTTCTTAGGGTTTTTCGATCCCATTCCTTTTGGGCAGAGATGTAGTTTATCACAGAACTGTCAGTGTGAGGTATCCTTATCTCTCTCATTTGACAATGTTCTGGACTTTGTATGACCTAGAAAGATGTTTGCTAGAAAAATGTTGGATATTCAAGTTTTTCTGCCTTTGTTGCTATGTGTCATATTACATATCATATTATACTCATATTACACTTTCTTATCAGACAAGCAGAACATAAAAATAAGCCTTAAACCTATTTTATTCATTAGCAGTCTCGAGCCTCTTTAGCTATATGTCTGAAATTTTCCAGGATCTATGCAAAAGCTCAAATATTTTATTTTGATAATAATTGCCCAGAGAGAGAGAGAGAGAGAGAGAGAGAGAGAAAGGAAAAAAAATGAATCATGTTCCCTCTTCAAAGTGGAAGATTTTCTTTTTACAAAAATAGGAACACTTGATATTTCAGTTTTTTTGTACTTTCTAAAGTGCCTTAACTTTGCCCACCTTTGTGCTCGTACCCAGAAAGAATATGAAGCAGCGTTGGGCAGTTTGAGATCTTTTTTTTTTTTGTTAAAACTCCACTATTGATTGCTATTCTAATCCTGCATCTTGGATTTGGAACATAACCAATGTTTGTGTCATCAACTTCTGAGGTCTTTTATGTGTACTGATTATGTGTAATCTTCATCTGATACTCGGTTTTTACGAGGACTGTTAAACTCACCAAGTCAGAGTTAGTACTTGATTAGTATTTGGGTGGGAGATGACGGGTCAGGCCAAATGGTCCCTCCAGACCAGTGGTTCTCAACCTGGGGTCCCCAGATGTTTTTGGCCTACAACTCCCAGAAATCTCAGCCATTTTATCAGGTGTTAGGATTTCTGGGAGTTGTAGGCCAAAAACATCTGGGGACCCCAGGTTGAGAACCACTGCTCCAGACATTTCCCACCCCTATTAGAATCATAGAATCAAAGAGTTGGAAGAGACCTCATGGGCCATCCAGTCCAACCCCCTGTCAAGAAGCAGGAATATTGCATTCAATTCACCCTTGACAGATGGCCATCCAGCCCCTGTTTAAAAGCTTCCAAAGAAGGAGCCTCCACCACACTCCGGGGCAGAGAGTTCCACTGCTGGACGGCTCTCACAGTCAGGAAGTTCTTCCTCATGTTCAGACGGAATCTCCTCTCTTGTAGTTTGAAGCCATTGTTCCGCGTCCTAGTCTCCAAGGAAGCTGAAAACAAGCTTGCTCCCTCCTCCCTGTGGCTTCCTCTCACATATTTATACATGGCTATCATATCTCCTCTCAGCTTTCTCTTCTTCAGGCTAAACATGCCCAGCTCCTTAAGCCGCTCCTCATAGGGCTTGTTCTCCAGACCCTTGATCATTTCAGTCGCCCTCCTCTGGACACATTCCAGCTTGTCAATATCTCTCTTGAATTGTGGTGCCCAGAATTGGACACAATATTCCAGGTGTGGTCTAACCAAAGCGGAATAGAGGGGTAGCATGACTTCCCTAGATCTAGACACTATGCTCCTATTGATGCAGGCCAAAATCCCATTGGCTTTTTTTGCTGCCACATTACATTGTTGGCTCATGTTTAACTTGTTGTCCACGAGGACTCCAAGATCTTTTTCACACAAGATCTCCAAGATCTTTTTCATTCATGGAACATATATGAATTTTGTGTTAAGACTTCTTCCCAATCTCAAAGATATCTCATTATGCACATGCAAGTGTTCTGAAATCCTAAAACATCTGAAATCCAAAGCACTTCTGGCTCTGAGCAGTTTGGATAAAGGATGCTCAATTAATCCTATTCTGAGAATGTGACCAAGGAAAACCTGCCTACTAATTTGGATATGTGTGTAGAGAACTGGTGAGTACACTCACCCAGGTCTTCATAAAATCTGTGTAAATCAATTTTAGTAATGCCAGACTGCATATTTGATTGGCATTTTAGCATGTGTCTAGACTGGTTAATGTCTTAAGTTTTTGACAGTATTCATGCTTCTTTTATAAAATTAATCTATTTTGTTCCATGTCAATTAATATAAATGAAAATTAGACACTTTTGGGTGCAGTTTTTGAATGTTGTGACATGTTATTATTTAATGTGAGACAAGTGATAGATTTTATACAGTTACTGTAGTTGTTATATTCTTTTTTATTATTTGTTATTTATTTCGGATATTTGTATCCTGTCCTATCTCGACCTCCGCAGAGGGACTCAGAGCGGCTTACAAAACGGCACCTTAAAATATTGCTTCTTTGTACTTATTACACTTACTCGCATATTCGGGAATCTGAGCCATATCAGTGTGGTTGGGGTTTTTTTCACAGTCAAATTCTGTTGTTCATAATGAGTAACAGATACAAACAAATATAAGACTAAAAATACACATTTCTGATATTAGATAACTTTTTTATTTATTTTATGTCAAAAGCATTGCATAAAATGTTGTAAAGCAATGCTTTTGGGTTAGAACGATTAGCCATTTACAAGAAATGCTACCCAGGGGATTCCCGACTGTATTTACTCAGTCTTTGAGGAGGCTCTTTCTGTGTTTTATTTTTTAGATAAGTAAAATATTGTATTATTTAGGAATGTAGAAAATCAAAACTTGGTGAAAATGTTGTTTAGTAAGCAATGTATACTGAATTAATTAAAATCTAATTTATCTTTTTGGTGTTAAAGGAGAAAATCAGATAACTTAACACTGTTTTATATTCAACATGATACAAAATGTTATATCACTCTTAATACGACTGAATACACATATTACAATTTTCATGGGAAGTAAATGGTTTCATGGAAGTTTTATATATTTGAGATTCCATTTGAGAGTGTTTTCAGAAAAATACAGCTGTAGTCTTGATTAGGCAGATACAAATTATTTCCTAAATTCCCTTGCTCTAAGGTTGTTAAAAAGTCATATTGTCATCAGAAGATCCATATAACTTTATGTACTGTGGTTGTGGTTTGGTTGTGTCTTGTCATTTAGGTATAATGCAATAATCTAGTGGTCTCCAAGAAGACAATTTCTGACAATTATTCATTTACGGTTGTCCTTCCACATTTGTGGTTTTAACTTTCGCTAATCTGTAGATTTGATTAATACAATTTGGCTAGAAATCCCCTCGCCCCGGGGTGATTCTATGGTCTACTTCTGGTAAAAGTAGACCATAGACCTGAAAGTCCCTCAAGAGTTGTCTCAGGAAACAAATATTTTTGGTTTTTTCACCTTCTCAGGGGTTCTGTACTTCATACTCCCACAAAAAGCTGTTGATAATAGGGTGACTAGCAAGTTTCTCATTCATGGGGTCACCAAAACTCAAATTTGAGTTGACAGAAGTTATCAGCTTCAAAGTAAGTACTGCACAATGAATCAGGAAATGACACTTTCAAACAGGAAAAAAATTCAAATTTTGTTACATAGGGTAATTTTTGGGTTAGCACTGGCTCATGCTAAGCCAGTCCTATGCTGCTGTTACAAATAAAGTTGTGCCCTTGCTCTTTACCAAGAACTATCTGTGTGTATGTTAATCGACTTTCCTTTCTTTATATAACTTCAGTGCTGGAACTGTGAAATACAACCTTTCAGATAATTGTTTTGCCAAGTTGTTCCTCTTTATATGGGTGAACAACAAAATTGTATCTGCTATAAGATAATTTTACTCGCTGCCCTGACCAATACAATTGTTCATGCATTTGAGGATGATGGCTATTGTGCTTGTATTACCACAATCTCTAGTCGCGTTCTGTTTCCTGCAATAATGAGACTGTGATATATTATTCCCTTTCTTGTTCAGTATAGCAGATACCAAACATATGCTTTATTGTAACGAAATGAATTAATTAAAGCTTCTTTGGCTGGTCAGATGTAATTATTCATGGAATTCTCATTTCCATTTCTGGTGTGATTTTTTTTCTATTTCTAAAGCTTTAGAAATATTCACAAGGTATCTTGAAAAGGCAGGAAATGAAGAGCGCAACCCTGAAACACAAAGAATGGGTGTGCTAGTGAAAGTGGTAAAACAAACGAACAAAAATGTGACATACTTTCCTAGTCTTTATCAGAAACTATAACATTAGTGTTCAGAAATGAATCAGATTTTCCCAAATGACATTGGCAAATGTGAACACTTCGAGAATAATGTAGTTTGTCATTCTATTCATTAGTTTCAACCTTCAGTTTGAGTATAGTTAACAGAAGAATCTCATTCAATGTTAGATCAGTGAGCTGAACTGAATTGTACAAGACAATTCATATAGAATTCATGTATTATCACATGAACAAATATTCCAATATTTATTCCAATGCATTATAATTTGATGTTTGGGGTTTTATAACATTGTAGGTTCATGTGGATGGCTTGAGCTATAACATCAATAAATAAATATTGATCTAAGCTGGATGATCATGACTTTACTATTTACTGACATTACAAATAAGAATAGGCAGCATGATTCCCTGAATGAATTCCACTTTAGAATAAGTACATATACTCACCATCTTGCAGGTTTCTATTATGGCTGAGGAAGAGTTCTGATAGGAATTCAGAAAGGAGTCCTCTATTTCTCCCATGGCCAATTTTCAACAGAAAAAAAAGTTTTGTCTTAGAAAGCAGGAGTAAAAGAATAGAAAAAAGTTTTGACATTAGAACATAAGAAAAACCACATAAATCCATTACTTTTGAGAGTAATGAATAGATAATTTCCACCAAAATATATAGCAACTTGCCACACTTCTTTTAGTGTACTTTCATGTGTCTAAATCAATGCTGGGTGTGATTTGGGTTGGCTATTTTTGTATCTTTAAGTGCCTTTAAACACACCAACTAAAAACTATTAAAAATAATGAGCAGGATTAACTAGCTGCTTTTAAAGCAATATAGAAAGAGCAATAAATTTCTTCAAAAAAGCTTCTAAACTCTTGTTGAACTATAAAATTTATATCAGCATGTCAGCGGGATGCAGCATCTCTTGTATGAAGAAAGATTGCAGTAATTGGAGGTCCTTAACTTAAATAAATATATGGGATAATAGAAGAGTGTGACATTTTAAAAATTAATAGAAAAAAGGAAAAATCCGAAAATTCTCTCTTAACAATGAAGTTCTAAAGAGTGTTTCAACATCACTAGGACAAAAAGCTAACAGTGGTCCCACAGTGATGGGAAGTTACTTCTGGTCACCCAATGTCACTGTTAGTTGCCATTGAAAACAGTGGTGTGGCCCACCAAGAGTCATATCACAACGAAAATTGTCCTTCTATGGCAGTGTTTCTCAACCTTCCTAATGCCGCAACCCCTTAGTACAGTGCCTCATGTTGTGGTGACCCCAACCATAAAATTATTTTTGTTGCTACTTCGTAACTAATTTTGCTACTGTTATGAATCATAATGTAAATATCTGATATGCAGGATGTATTTTCATTCACTGGATCAAATTTGGCACAAATACCTGATATGCCCAAATTTGAATACTGGTGGGGTTGGGGTAGGGATTGGTTTTGTCATTTGGGAGTTGTAGTTGCTGGGATTTATAGTTCACTTACAATCAAAGAGCATTCTGAACTCCACCAACAATGTAATTGAACCAAACTTGGCACACAGATCTCCCATGACCAACAGAAAATCCTGGAAAGGTTTGGTGGGCATGGACCTTGAGTTTTGGAGTTGTAGTTTACCTACATCTAGAGAGCACTGTGGACTCAAACAATGATGGATCTGGACCAAACTTGGCACAAATACTCAATATGCCCAAATGTGAACATTGGTGGAGTTTGGGGAAAATAGACACGACATTTGGGAGTTGTAGTTGCTGGGATTTATAATTCATTTGGGAGTTGTAGGTGCTGGGATTTATAGCATTCTGAACCCCACCAAAGATAGAATTGGGCCAAACTTCTTACACAGAACCCCCATGCCTTGAAGGGACTCACTGGCATGAGCCTTCCTCCAGCCTCACCTGCACATGCGCATGGCGCTGCCTTATGCTGAGCACACCTACTCTCCCCTCCCTGTTTGGAGTCTGGGAAACAGCCCTCCCCTTGGCTGAGAGGCCGGCCAATCACAGCGGAGGAGGGCTTTTGGTGGGAGGATTTGCCATTTGTTTCCAAAAAAGGAAGAGGACAGGTGGAGAGATCTTTCACCTTTTCTGCCAAAAGGGTTCCTAAGACTATCAGAAGTATGTTTTTTATGGTCTTTGGCGACCCCTCCGAAACCCCTTGTGACCCCCCCAGGGGTCCTGACCCCCAGGTTGGGAAGCACTGTTCTGTGGGGTAGAATATGCTTGCTCCTATATTTGAACTATATTTGCTGAAGTTAACAATCAAGAAAATCAGGACAGACTTTAAAAAAAAAGAGTACATGGTTTAACTGTGGAATTCACTATCATGAAATATAGTCAACCTAGATAGCTTTAAGGGAGAATTGTACAAATTTCATTGTAACTTAAAGTGGCTGCCAGTCAAGATGGCTATGAAGCTACCAAAGTTAACAATGAGGATGGTTATATATTATTTCCAGTATCACAGACTGTATGCATCTGTATTATCTGCTACTGCAGAGTACAAGATGCAATGTTTATCTCTTGCCTGTGGGCTAGTAGTGCAGTTAATATTATTGATATTGCATTAGCTAATTGCACTGTGTTGCACCCTGAATTGACAACCACCTTCTATAGTTCAAAGAGTGTATTCACTCATTGGTAATCACTAAGGTGTTCCTAGGTTGAAAAATAAATTTAACAGCAGTTGGGAACCTGCCCTGCTGGGAATAATAGATTAATGAATTGTTTTGGATTTTTTCTCAGTATTACATGTCAAATGTAATATGTGAATCATCCTCAGGAGAAAATCCTGTGGAGTTCCCATCCCCCCAAAATCTGTTTTCTGTGCAGAAGAACACATAAACATTTGGGAGGCAAGCAAATATGTAGGTTTTTTTGTTTTTGGTTTTTTGCAGAATAATTCCTGAACTTCAGGGCTTTGTGGAGGAATATTAGTTTTCTCATACAGTAGGGAGAATATAGCATTAGCTCATCCTCATTTACCAGAATAAAATAGTTGAATATTTACATCCCTAACAGAACTTACTTACTCACTCACTCACTCACTTAGGCGATCCCTCGTAGCTCAAGGATGATTGTCTTCCAGATGTGGTGTCTTGGCGGTGGGTCCATAGGTGGCTGTGGAGCTCTATTCTTGATCCACAAGTTCTCTCACAGTGAGGACATTGGTTTCCAGACAGAAGACTGTCCTGGTCAGGGTTGGCTTGACGTCCCTTCCTCTTGGCACGTTTCTCCCTTTTGCCCTCCATTTTTGCCTCTTTGAATTCTGTAGTACTGCTGGTCACAGCTGACCTCCAGTTAGAGCACTCAAGGCCAGTTCTCTGTGTCTATGCCACAGTTTTTGAGGTTGGCTTTAAGCCCATCTTTAAATCTCTTTTCCTGCCACCAACTTTCTGTTTTCCATTCTTGAGTTTGGAGTAGAGTAACTGCTTTGGGAGACGGTGGTTGGGCATTCGGACAACGTGGCCAGTCCAGCAGAGTTGATGGCGGAGAAGAATTGCTTCAATGCTGGTGGCCTTTGCTTCTTCCAGCCTCCAGCCTAACAGCTACTTCACACTCTATCAATGTGTCAGCAGTGACTATACATCACTGTGAACTTTGCATTTGGTCATATTCCAGCTGTGTGAATACTTTTGGGTTTCTTCTTCACCGGATAGGATTTAACTAACTTGAACAGTCTGATGCCATATGGAAATATAGCAAACACACTGCATCTAGAGCTACTGCACTTTTGTTGGGTCCAAACCACTAATGCTATTTGTCCTAGTTTGTCATTTCATTTCCAGGTAGGAACCCCCTATCAAAATTATAATTCATTTCACATCTCTTAGATACATGTAACCTGCAATATATAACAGATATCACTTACAGATTCCCTTCACTATGCATCTGTCACCAACTGGCTCTAAATGTTGGTGCAAATTTTAAAGTATTATATGAATCTGTTTTTAAAACAGTGTTTTTGAGTCTTTCTCTTAGCTAGTATTTTTGTGTATGTGTGTGTGGCAACATAAAGACTAGCAAATTTTATTCAGTGAAGTACAAACATAGTGAATGCTTTCAAAGACCTTAGCTCAGACATGGGCAAACTTTTTTGCCTTTGGGCCGCATTGTGGGCTGAGGGGGGGCTGGGCCAACTCCTAGCTAGTATTTCAAAATACATCAACAGATTTTTTTGGGGGGGGGGGGGGAGATGTGTGTGCATCTCCTGATTTTAGTTCAGTCCATACTGAACTGCATACCTATTCAAGTAAAAAAAAGTTCTAAGACATTTTGGTATCATCTAAACACCTTTCTTCACTCTCTCTTCAGTGAGTTCTAGGCTTGGCTGTAGGCTGTTTTGTTTGTTTTTTCACCAACAAGGCCACCTGTGTATATGTTCTTCAATAGTTCAATTCTCTGTTGGCTGCCCCAGGCTTCCAGTTATAGAGTTTGAAGCTCAGTTTTCCTGTTGCTTTTAGATGGCTTCAGTCTTCTCTTCTCGGCAGCATAAATTTCAGCTTTGTGTACCTTTGATGATGTACCTCTGGAAATGAAAATCAGGAATCATTATCACTTTTTAAATGTTGGCACTTGAGAGCATGTACATCATGAAATTTTAACAAGTGTGAACTAATTTCTTACCAATGTGCCAAGTATGGCATGGTTTTGAAAGTTGTATGGACTTTTTAGTTGAAAGTATATTAAATTTTAGAGATGGAAGAAAAAGAGGAGCCAGATTTTTTTGTTTGGAAATCTGAACATTTGTTGAAGGTGAAAGAAAGTGGCCTCAAGGAGATTTTGGTGTCATGCAACTGTGTTGACTGTAAGCAGTAAAGGAATGAGCTAACAATAAACCATTACATTATTGGCCATTACAAAATAAAATTAGATGGAGACTGACATTCTTAGAGCCCTGCTAATCTGTTTTCCTTTCCCGTGTTAACAGGAAACTGAAAATTACCGTTTAATTATTGGGAAGGGAAAACATCCTCACAATAAATTGAGAATGCTGTGGTAGGGTTGCTTGTTTTATAGCCCAAATTATTGGAGAAACTAAATGCAATTCAGCTAAGGATGTTGTTTAATTTTTAATTGGATGGACTGAATGTTCTAAAATGTGCCAAATGTTCTCACCATGACACAAAAACAACCTTTAGCTTGCCCCTCACCCTTATTGTGAAGGACAGGAGTATTTGTGCTTTCAAACAATTTTGAGTAATGATTTGAGGTCTGAAGAAAGGGGTGGATGGGGTAGAATCTGACCACCTTTCACAAATGAAGTGTAAACTCAGTTGATGAGAGATGTCTGATTCTAGTATATTTGTAGGCATACTTAAGAATTCCTGAAATGAAGGTGCAGCAATTTCATTGCTTTGCTTCTAGTAGCAACTGAAATGGACAAGCAATTTGAATAATATATCCTAGCTTTAAAGTTACAGGAATAGAAATGTGCCATTTGCCTTTAAGCATATACTTAATTTGTGTCCACATTTCACTATCAGAAAAATATGGATTCAAACCAGGAATATAAGTAGCCTTATTAAAATGATTTGTTTTCCTTGAAATCATACTCTACTACATTTCACAGATGCAAATTGAGGCATATGTGGCTGAACAACATTAGAGTGCATTCAAGATGGCAAAATTTATTAATGACAAATAAAATATAAGGTAGGAGAGGAAGCAGTTTGCTTGTGCCTGAGGCACTTCCACACAGACCCAAATCCCAAGAGGAATTGGGATTTTATATCTGATTTCCTCTCGGGACTGAGGCTCCACAACAGCCCCAAATCTTGGGATTTTACTGTGGTGTGTGTGTGTGTATGGCTACATGCCATCGGAGGGCATCTAGCCAGCCCCCAGCTCCCCGTTTTTCCTCCAAAATCGCTCCCCTCTTCTCCTGGCATGTCATTTCTACATACCAGGAGAGCTCTGGCAGCAGTTTAATGGTGACCAGGTAAGTCATTTTTCGAAAAGTCTTTTTGAATGGGTTTTGTGGAGGGGGTGGTGCTCTCAGGGTTTTCAGGGCTGATTCAGCCCAGAAAACCAGAGAGGACTATGTGGACAGACCCCTTGGTAGTCCCAGGAATATTGAGGGGTCAGTCCCCATTTGGTCCAGACTGCATTAGACCTAGGGCCTTTCAGAAAGACCTGGGCCTAATGCAGTATTGAATTAATTCAGGGCAAGGCAGGGTTTTCTCACTTTGTCCCAAATTAATTCAGTTTTACTGGAGACATTGTTTTGATGCCTCCGGTAAAACCACAGGAGCTCCCGCATTATGGGCCCTGTATGGAAAGGCCCTCAGCTCTCACCTGCTCACTCCACAGTCCCAGGCAGTTCCCATCTGGCGGTTCACTAGGCCTTCAAAGCCTCCTTCTTGGTTTTGAAAGCCTCGTGAATGAGGTCAGTTGGGAATCATGTATGATATGACTTCCCAAATAGCTTCATTCTTGCTTCTTGCCCCCTGATATGCTATGCCTCTGCTGTTTGACCCATTGCATTTGAGGGCAAATCAATTTTTTGTAATGTGCACCTTCAAAATTAAAGTGCGCATTACATTCAATGGTACATTATACTCAATAAAATAGAAGTAGCCACATTCTAAAAGCAGTTGAAAAAGTGGGACAAAAATGGATCAGGGTTGTCTTTGCCCGTGAAATCCATTATAGCTTTTGCCAAGCAAAGACCCAGATTTGCCTCATAATTTCTCAGTAGGAAAAATTCAGACTCTGCTCAAGGCCTGGATCCTGAAGGATCCAGGATCTATGGAAATATTCATTGCCAACAATTGGTAATTGTATTACTATTTTTACCTCTTTGTTTAACTGTTGTGATGTCCACTGTGGTTGGTTCTTACATTCTCCTGACCTTGTGAGTTAATGATTACTCATCTGTCTTTTGAATAGGCTGAACATCTATTCTGCCTTTTGAACAGAATGAAACAAGTAATTTTAATTAGGAAGAATTCTGTTCAGCTGAAAAGACAAATGTAAGAATGATGGCACAGTTGTCCTCTAGCCTCACAATGGCAGAAATTGCCTTATAGCACTTCTACTTTAGTGACATTATTTCTGAATGGGATAACATTTTGGAAATTATGAAATAAAATATAACTAAGCTAATAAGAATTTTGACAGTTTTGTTTAAACAAACAAAGCTTTTAAACAAAGCACAATTTTGCTTGCCATAGATGCAGGTGAAATGCCAGGAGAGAATGCTTCTAGAACATGGCCATGCAATCCAAAAAACCTACAACAACCCAAGCACATTTTTGTTTCATATTTGCCGAGCCTTATGTACGCCAGGGTCTAATTGTTGGAACCATTTAAAATGAATAGCTTCAAACAGGCCCGTAGCCAGGATTTTGATTCAGGGGGAGGGGGGGGGCTGAGTTTGATGGGGGGGGGGCTGACTGAGTGAAAGAAGGTCTACCCTAGCAAACCTTTTGTATCGTTACCCCAATACCCCCATGCATATGAGATATATTGAGCATGGTGATCAGATCATGATATGAATAAACATAACAGTTTAAATAATGTACCAGTAAGGCCTTTTGGCAGACCACCATGAGAATTTCGGGGGGGGGGGGGGGTCGGGGTCTGAAGCCCCCAAAGCCACCACCCACCCCCCCCGGCTACATGCCTGGCTTCAAACTAATTTTATTTATATAGATTTTACATAACTACTCCAATCAGGAGATTTTGTTACAGTTTGTTGTAGGAATCTTCAAACCTTCAGTTCATATGGATTGGTGGCATGGGGGAAAGGCAGAAACGTAGCAGGAGACCCTGACCCTGACTGCAATATCTGCACAGTTGACACACTCAACATTGACACACTCATAGTTTTCAACCCTTCTCCAAATACGTAGGCTCAGTGTTAATATGCAGTAAAGATGTGCAGATTTCATTCACTGCATGCACTAAATGACTACAGTTGTTATTGGCATGGTAAAATGTAGAAGTACGAGTATGCTTGCTGGAGTTCTATGAACACATGAATAACTCAGAAAGCGCAGGCAAGTACCTGTCAGTGATTCATAGGAGGAGGTGTAGATGGATATGCACATGCACAGACATCTCCAACGTTAATTTGTATAGTGATAAATTTATTGATGTAGCTGTTGTTTTTGTACGTTGGCACTCTACAGAGTAATATTCTGAAGTTATGTCTCTATTTTTTCCCTTGATTTGGAGTACGTATCAGTTACATTGTTTAACCATTCAAGCCGAATACACAGCGGAGGAAATTCAAAATGACATGCTCAGAGCTTCTGCATATTTAATATGTTTTTCATGACCTACTTCTTCAGAGAATTCAGTACAGTGGGCTTTTGGTATCCACTGGAGTTTGGTTCCAGCCCCCCCCCCCCCTTCTGGAAATCAAAGTCTGTGGATGATCAAATCCCACTGTACTCAATGCCATAATTAAATGCTACCCCTTATACAAAACAGAGAACAACTCAGGGCCTTTCCAAACAGGGCTTTACACCAGGAGCATTCACTTTTTAAAAATGCGAATGTTCCTGGGGCCCTGTCCACACACATCCTAGAAAGTGTGCATTTTCTGGGGTGGGTGTCCAGATGTCCTTCTGGGACTGGCCCGGGTGAACACCGAGACATTTTACCTCCCTCCCCAAAAGCTCTAAAAATCCTCTTTAAAAAGAAAAGTATTTATCCTGCCTCCATTGGAGAGCTCCTGCAGCTCTCCTGGTGCATAGAAATGATGCGGCAGGAGAAAGGAGGAGGGAAGTGATTTTCCTCCTCTCCCCTTTCTCCTGGTGTGTCATTTCTATGTGCCAAGAGAGCTGTGGCAGCTCTCCAATGGAGGCCGGGTAAGTACTTATCTTTTTTAAAGGGTTTTTAGGGCTTTTGGGAAGGGGGTCAGTATTCCCATACTTTTCCTGGGTATTTTAGCCTGGGAATACTGTCTGGACTGCAGAGGAATAAACCCACTATCAAATTAATTCACTACAACCGGGTTTAGAGGGCTGTCTAGATCCACCCTCAAACAAGTGCCAGAAAGAGCAATTATAAAAAAAGATGGGAAGCTACAGCAGGTCCATGGTAAAATTCAGGATTCTCCCCCTGCACCAAATATTTTTAAGTTATATTTGGTCAAGTCTGGGAATGCAGAACCCATGGATAGAGGGCCAGCTGTATTTACTTACTTACTTACTTACTTACTTACTGTATTTGTATACTGTAGGCGACTCAAGGCGGTTAACGGCAAAATTCAATGCTTACAATGTCATAAATATAATTAAAACATAGCATATAATATAAACTAAACAAATCAATAAAATATAATTTCATAGTGTCTCGTTAAAAAAATTGTCCAGACTCATTGTCTAGTTGTTCCATTTTCCTATGTCAGTTACATTTGCAAACGCTGGTTCAAAAAGCCACGTCTTGACTTTTTTCTGGAATGTTAAAAGGGAGGTGGCCAATGTAATATCTATAGGGAGGGTGTTCCACAGCCAAGGGGTCACCACCAAGTATTAGGTGCCCCATACCAGCTCAAAACTATTTTCAGAAGTCCCTAAATTTTCCACAGAGGCATTACACCTACCATAAGGAATTTAGCTACAAAAGATAAAGGGGAAGGAAGAAAAGAAACTGAGCATTACTAGAAGACATGAGTATCCTTTTCAGTACTACGTATATCTATATGGGGATGGAAACACTGGGCACATCTATACTGGATGAAGCTTGGATAATGAAGCTTTGATCTGATTTGGGAGGAACCAATTTCACTGTGTGGATTTTTAGATTGGCAGGTCTGAAACAGGTTTGAGACCAGGTGGGTGATTACATTAAACATGGAACCTGGTCTCAAACTGTGGTGGCATGTCTTTCCCTTCCCCCATCCCCATTTCCGAGATAAATGTTGTGGAAGTGTATGAGGTGGGGGGAAAAGAAAAAGTGACAGCTAGCAGTGGATGCAATCAATTACCCCTTCCAGGGAGTCCATTAGTCCCCTTACCGCCCAGTCATGGGCTTTGGGCATTTTTAGTAACCCCCCTTTACTGCATTTTACTGCACTTCAACAAGGACGGATATCTGCAATATGCTCTGGATTTTGCAGAGTCAGTTTCATCCAGGATTTGGGATACACTGGCATTTCTTACAGCTCTTTTTTGGCTCAACTAAGACTTTCCTACAACTTTCTTTAATGCGCTCGATATGTGTTTTGTGGTCAATATAGTTTTGAGTCGTCTGGATGCCGCATTATAGTGCCAATGTAAATGGGGCTACTGAAATAGCCCACATCTTATAATTTTGTTCTTGTTATGGAGATTCAGAAGATATAAATTGCCCTTTATTGACATCTCACTCAGGGCTTCCAGACAATGATTATGTAAATCTCCTTCTTGTGGGCTGTGACCCCATGATCACATTAAAAACAGCAAATGTTTCAGCAAACTGCTGTTAAAGTAACATGAGTTTTTAATTGCACAATTTCAACCATAACACTATGTAACACGATTTTTGTTTCTGGGTTATAAATGTCATTTCCTAATTGGTTCTATCATAAAAACATGAAAAAGGTTTAGTAAACTGCCAAAACTTTGTTTTTGCGGGATATCCTACAGCACATGTTGCTATAGTTTTTCAATTAATTTCTCATCAAGTTTCAACCAATTCAACATAGTTTGTGGCAGCCACAAAAACAAAGTTCCTGGAGTATAACAACTACTTTCGAAGTACTGCCCAATTAAACAGGAAATAACACTTTCAAACCAAGAACATAATTTTTTTCAAATGTTGTTACATGGTATAATTTATCAATTATATACGCATGTTACAGCCCTTTGGTCAAACTGTTCATGTCTGTTTTAACAACAGAACCATATTTCAGAATTTAAATTGTATTTGTAATTAGGGTTAGGATGTTGGTTATGTCTGCTGATATATATTATATTTTTATAATTGCAGTGGCCTATGACTCAATCCAAATAAAATTTGACTTGTCTTAAAACAGAACAAATATTAGTATGCATGCAAAGATTCTTTATTCTTTTGACTTCCCTGGAAATATTCACCATAATGACTATTAAGATTAGTAGTTCCTGACTGAGAAGTGTTTCTAAATGTCAGATTTGTCAGTAATCAATAAATCTGTTGCTTGCTTTACTATCATCATTACCTTGCCTCTTTCTCTCTTACTTCCTCACTCTATTGTTTTCTCTGTAGTATTATGAGAAAACACTATAATATTTATGATCAATATAACATTTTACATAACTGAGCCATCAACATCCATCAAGGAATAGTATACGACAGATGGAAGAGTCACAGTTCGGTCACAGAGCATTCCTAAAAGTTTCTATAGTCAATCTTTGACATCTATAGCTCAGGTGGACACCCCACCTCTCATGAGCTACTGTAACTATATTTAGGTAGCGGGACCAACAGTCTGATTTAGTATTGGGATGCTTCCTGTGTTACTAAAGAAGACTACATGGTTCTGCAGCTCATACATTAGGTGTGCATTGCATGCACATGAATGCACACACAGAGGCTACTCATTAAGATCTGCTGTGGGAATCTCTTTCTTGGCTCTGGTGCCCTAGTTGTTGTCTCTCTTTTTGGAGGTCTAGCTGGTACTAATACTATTCTTACTGAGACTGTTTAGGCCTTGTGATATCATTGCTTGGTTTTCAGTCTTAGCAGTTTGTAGGGTCTGTTCTTTTTTAATTCTTAAATTATTATTGAAAGTTGTCTTTAAAGAAACCATTGATTGTCTCTCAGACAAATATAGATGGAACATGATTGACGTGGAAAGGAAAGGAAAGGAAAGAAATGGAAATTGCAAATTAGAAAAAAGTGGATTGTGAAATAATTAGTCTTAGTTTCCAGTTTCAAAAAGTAGAATGTTTCAAGATTGGGTACTGTTTGAAAAGATCTCTGAGGACCCATCCACAAAGCCATATGACCCAGAATATCAAGGCAAATAATCCACAATATCTGCTTTGAGCTGGATTAACTGAATCCACACTGCCATATAATCCATTTCAATGTGGATTTTATACAGCTGTGTGGAAGGAGCCTGAGAGACACCAATTTTATGATGTTGTAGATTTGCCCCTCCGGTTATACATAATTATGCATATCACACACACACACAATTCTTGTTTGTGCAAATTTGAGTCAGTACTTTTTAAAGAAAAAAATTGGTACCAAATAACTACTGTAAAAATGCAAATTGTGTAGTTGTGATGGCTCAAAATCATTTATTTTTATAATTAACAGTTTTGCCCATGGATGAATATATTCAAGGATTAGGATTTTTTGCTTTTGAAATAAGCAAAATGAGTATATTTCTTTAGAGACACGTGGTTTGGCAAATTACATCATATTTTATACATGAAGAAACTTCTCTTTGTAAATTACATGTGCTCTACAAGTTCCTTTTAAGTTATTAAACCATTTTCAGAAAACGCATTTGGAAAAAAAGAGTCAAATCTTCTTTCAGTATTCTTTTAATAGTGGAGTTGAATAATTTGTTTTATAGCATAACTCAAACTTTCCTGGTATTTGCGTTATGTTATAAAACAAATCTGATGTCTTCTACTGCAGTCTGGTTAGGACAAGGGAATTATAGCCTGAATTTCTGAAGGACACAAACTTGGGGAAGGACATCATAAGCTTAAATTGCCATTGGTTGCTGAGTTAGAACTGTTTGCACATAAATACTAACTGTGAAGAGTTGGTTTCATTTTACAGGTATTCCTAGAATACTTGGCTAACAGTTGCTTAAGAAACAAAACCAGACAGCAGAGCTATCTTTGTCATTATGTAGAGAAAGATGCCTCAGGAAATATGCAATATACTGTAAGGAAGGGATCAGTGGTGGCAGCCTATAGTTGATCCCCAGTGTAGTTGTAGGATAAACAATCCCAAGCTAGTTTTAATATCTCTGAATCTGGTAAAGGATGCTATCTTATCGCCAGTGTTGCAGTAGGATTCAATGGTCAATACTTCCAGCTTTTGTAGATGGAATCGGGATAAGTGTACTGTGTTGGCTTTTTTCTCAAATACTCAAATATTTCTCAAATATTAGAGGCTGTATATAACCACCCATTACAAATGGAAATATGTAAAAGTGAAAAACAAAGCAAATCCATACTCGTGCTTGTTACCATTAGAATGTTTATACTATTTTGGGAGTACTTGTATAATGACATGATAACACCTTTTTATATTTCTAATACATTGGAATAGCTTTTAACATGAAATTGTGTTCTTCATTCACAGATGGAAAGGTTGAAGTGACAAAGGAAGGTGTAAAGTTGTGCACCATGGGGCCTGGCAAGGTATTTGGGGAACTCGCTATCCTTTACAACTGCACCCGGACAGCCACCGTCAAAAGTAAGACATTTGGAGCTTTAATATTGAAGTGATGCTGATAAATACTTGTAATTGGTTGTTTGTTACCAATTTCATAAAATGTTCACATCTAAATGACTTGGTTTTACAAATTTTCAAACGATTATTGCGTGTTGTTGATTTTTCGCATTTTGTGTCAGTATAATCTAGGTTTTACAGAAAGTGACTCAGAGCTATGTCACTTGTAGCATCTGATCCTTTTCCGTTCATTTGGCAAGGTTTCTTCTTTGGTCAAGATCCTCAAAACCTTCTATTGTTAAAACATATATTTCCTATGCAAAATTCTGAGGCCTCTGCAATGGTAGATCCCTATAGCAGGGGTCCTCAAACTTTTTAAACAGAAGACCAGATCACAGTCCCTCAAACTGTTGGAGGGCCGGATTATAATTTGAAAAGAAAACATGAATGAATTCCTATGCACACTGCACATATCTTATTTGTAGTGCAAAAAACACTTTAAAACAATACAATAATTAAAATGAAGAACATTTTTTAAAAAAATATAGACGTAGTAGTATTTCAATGGAAAGGGTGGGCCTAATTTTGGCTGATGAGATAGGACTGTAGTTGTTGTTATTGTATGCTTTAAAGTCATTTCAGATTTAGGTTGACCCTGAGCGAGGGCTGGGTAAATGACCTTGGAGGGCTGTATCCGGCCCCTGGGCCTTAGTTTGAGGAACCCTGCCCTATAGTATGTGAGACAAAGGTTTGGGTTTTTTTTTTTTGAAAAATTGAATATACTGTTCTGTTGAAAGAAGGGAACATAAAGGACCATTGTATCATTGTTCATTTTCATATGCTTTCATTTTCAGATAACCATGAAAAAATTGACTGGAAAATATTAAAATGTATAGCTAGCTGGTGTAGTTACACATATTATACTTTATACTATGTCCCTTTTCATTCTCTTTCTTTCCAAGGTATTGCTTTATGTTCAGCTTTTAACAGTATCATTCTTTCCATATTGCATTGCGACTGTTCTGAGGTCAGAACTATTATCTTAAAAAGAGAAAATTTGGAGAGCCAGTACTTATTTGTATTTATTCATTGTTCTTCTCCCCCGCATTGATGTTTTAATGCAGACAGCAACTTCCTGCATAATGCCATTTAGAATGCTAACAAGTGAGTTCAGTATAATTTCCCTCCTTCATTAATGCACAAATAAGTGAAAGACAGTTATAACTGTAATTAGCTTTATATGCATTCCAAAGTGCTCTGACAGGGGAGGTCACTAGTTAGCATTGGAAGGCGTTCCAGTTAGATCTAGATAAACATCTTCAGTTCCCTCAAGTGTGGAGAGCTGTACAGAAAACATTATTGACTAATAAATCAAAATTATTACTATTGCCTCTGAAAGCCAGACTAGAACATCTGTTTGTTCCCACTGGAAGATCGCTCAGCTTACTTGTTGAAACTCTTGAAAAGCAGATGTTAGCATAAATGAAAGCTGTATAAAACAACAAACTTATGTAATCAGCTTTAAAAACAAAACCTGTCTTCTCAAAATGGATTTTGGTCTCTCAGAGACCCTTTCCTTCCCAAAGCTTCTTGTTTATAAACTCTAAGCTTCCTGATGAATAAGAAATGCTATAAAGAGTGAGAACTGTGGAACTCATAGCCAGAAGAAGGTTATTAATTAATTATCACATTTATTTGAAATTTCCATCTGGTCTTGTAGGATAAAGCTTCAAATGAGGAGGCTTTCATCAAACATTCATTTATGATGCCCCTTTCAATGAATTGTAGTCTTTTAAAACAGTAGTTTGTTTCATTTCCTAGTCCGGCAGCATACACATATAAAACTAATATGAATTTATGAGAATAATTTAAACATGACAGTTGTATGAATCCAGAAGTCCTTAACCTTTTCTTTGCCTAGAACCTCCTTTAAATATATGTTATTGTCACGGGCCATCCACATTTGTATGGCCTTATTCAATTCAGCAAATGGTGGTGGTGTCGGAGAGGTATTGGTAACAGAGGAGGCCTTCTGGCTTTGCCATCTAGCGGTTCGATCCTTCCAGCAGAACTACCTGCTAGAACAGTGGTTCTCAACCTGGGGTTCCCAGATGTTTTTGGCCTACAACTCCCAGAAATCCTAACAGCTGATAAACTGGCTGAGATTTCTGGGAGTTGTAGGCCAAAAACATCTGGGGACCCCAGGTTGAGAACCATTGTGCTAGAAGGTAGCAAAGGAGTCACTTCTGTCTACCTTGCATCCCGGGCTTTCCAGGTGTCAAATTAAGATCTAGATCTTTCCAGGTGTCAAATTAATCCAGAGTAAACTGGGAAATCCCAGTTTGCTCTGAATTAATTCGGGTTTACCTGAGGCGGCATTTGGACACCTCAGGTAAACCCGTGACAGGCCCTGTGTTTTGGTCTTGTCTGGAAGGGCCCTCAGCCTAGCTAGCTAGTAAATGGCAATTAATTTTCCCAGCAACAGCAACACCTCACAGTTTCCCTCATATTCTGGAGTAAGCAGAATTATGCAATCTTTCATTCTAAATTACAAAATTGATGAAGAAAATGTTAACATGTGTTTTAAATTTTAAACTGTAAGTCAGTTAGTACCCTTCGTATTTAATATTCTTGTTTTCATTTCTGGTCTGAAAGCAATGATACAGAAATGATAATTGGGGGAGATTTCTTTCAGTGATCATCAATTTTTCCACCAAACCATTACTGCCCTTGATGTCCTTTGAGGCAGTCGTTCATGGCAGGAAAGCAAATTCATCTAAATCAGTTGTTCTCAACCTGTGGGTCCCCAGATTTATTGGCTTTCACCTCCCAGAATCATAGAATAATAGAATTGGAAGAGACCTCATGAGCCATCCAGTCCAACCCCCTGCCAAGAAGCAGGAAAATTGCATTCAAAGCACCCCTGACAAATGGCCATCCAGCCTCTGTTTAAAAGCTTCCAAAGAATGAGCCCCTACCACACTCGGGGGCAGAGAGTTCCACTGCTGAACAGCCCTCACAGTCAGGAAGTTCTTCCTAATGTTCAGGTGTAATCTCCTGTCTTGTAGTTTGAAGCCATTCTTCCGTGTCCTAGTCTCCAGGGCAGCAGACAACAAGCTTGCTCCCTCTTCCTTATGATTTCCTCTCACATATTTATACATGGCTATCATGTCTCCTCTCAGCCTTCTCTTCTTCAGGCTAAACATGCCCAGCTCTTTAAGCTGCTCCTCATAGGGCTTGTTCTCTAGACCCTGATAAACTGGCTGGGATTTCTGGGAATTGTATGCCAAGACACCTGGGGACCCACAGGTTGAGAACCACGGATCTAAATGGATACTCGACTCACTTAAGTCAGGGTTTCATGCTAGCAACATGTTGTCAGCACACTCCAGTGAACACTCCAGTTACAATTTCTTGACCAGTGCCAAGAAATTGTAACTTCCTTCTGAGAGGTTTCAGTTTTTTTACCTGCTCTAACGTGAGTGAATCTTCTTGGAAGAAAGGACAGCACTTCTGTAAAGTGAAGGGAACTACTTCAGAGCAAATGAAGATTTATTTTCTATGACTTTGATCCCACCCCACTCATTCCAAGTCAGCCGATCCACACTTGTTGAGCTGAACCAAGTATTAATTATTTACCATTTACTTTATTTATATCCTGTTTCAAGATCTATACCTTTTTTCTTTGATGGAATTCCCAAGGTTTTGTTGGCCTTTCATTTGGAAATAAGCAGGAAGTCTGGCTTCCTTTGCTTCTTTGGAAGTAAGCTGCCAAAGGTTTTAAGTAAAAGCTCACTGCATTTCTTCAAGCCTTCTTGGGTCCCCTGAGAGGACACTGCAGTCCCATTGGGGTCTGCAGACAGCAAGCTAAAAACCATTGGTATAAACCATCAATGCTCAGAAATATAGTTCATCAAAATAAAAATGGATTTGGTTAAAAGCCGATAGCAATAAAGTGGAATGTATTTCCATTGGGAATAAGTTTTACAGATAGAACAGGGGCCACTGCTGATAGTTTCTGTTTTGGAAGAGCTTGTCTTTGTCTATTGTGCTATTGAATTAGATGGCTGAATTGTCATGGTCAGAATGAAATAAAAAACACAGAGAAACTATTGCCACTGTTTCCGGCGTCCACCCATGGGACTGATCTTACAGTAGGACTTGAGACTGAAGTTGAGGTTCAGTGAAGATCACAGGAGTGCAGATACTCCTTCCAACAACCTAATTCCTCAAAGTAGTTCTTCCTGTACGTTTTCTTAAAGAAAAAAAGTGCATTGCTGGTTTTTTCCTATACCTACCCTGAGCACACAGAAAAGTTTGTGCAAGGGGAGTTCTTGATCATACTCACTCTGTGGTAAAATGTATTTTTTATAATGTTTCAATTCTTTTATTTTTGTATCTCTTGTATTATAGGCTTATTGTACTAAGGATATGATTATATTAGAATTCAATGAAAAAAATGACAATTCCAATACAGGCTAAGTTTCCTTTATTTGGAAATCTGAAATCCGAAATGTCCTTAAAACCAAAACAGCCCATATAGGTGGCTGAGAGGGTAACATTTCTGGTAATTCAATATACACTTCTTGTGTGATTACCCCAAGCCATGTGAACAGGAAATGGCTTGAGGCTCCAGTGTGATGGCAGTGAATTCAATGTGCCTTTGGTCAAATCAGCTATCTGGTGGTATCACTTTTTGTGGGATCACACCAAGCCATGTAAACAGAAAATGCAATGTACCATAATTGGTGGTAGCAATGGCTCCAATGTGCCTTTGTTCTAGTCAGCCATTTGGATGCCCAAAGGGCTCCAGGGATGCTCTCAAGATGAATTGGGGCAGCTACCAAGTGGTTTACCCCCAGATCAATTGGGAAAGTGTTGACATGGTCTGAGTTTTAAATTAAACATATGGTCAAAATTCTTAATGCTTAGTCAATAGTATTATGGATTTTTTCATTTTTTTACTCTGATCGAAACCACAATAAAATTAACTAAACATGAAATGTTCCTCAGATCCAGTGCCAAAAAGCTTTGTAAATTAAACAAACCTGATGTATTCCAAGAAAATATTGTTGAGTAAGGGCATAACATTTATAACATTCATTAAAAAAAAACACAAGCCAACATATGCTACTAGAACTATATATATTCTGGAGACCTACGTATGCTACAGTGAGATTGAAGATGATTATTTGTTTTCAGTCATATTTTTTAAAGGTCAGAAAAATACAAGTAAGAGCAGGTGTCACTATCTAACTCAAATTGGTAGACTATCTGAGGAATGCAAAATACAGTGGTGCAATAGAAAGCCTGAAATCTCCTAAAGAAAACTTCAACTGCGGGCTTTTGAGTATATATACACGCAGTGTACTTTGAACGAAAACAACTGTGGCTATGGTTCATGAATTTTTGATGTGCTGATCAGATTAGAAATGATCTCAAGATTACTAGTATTCAGGTTTTTTTCTTTATCAATCATGATAATTTGTTTTGTAAAAGAAGTCTTCAGCTTATTCATTAGTTTGTTCAGCTCAAGTCAATAATAGCTAATCAGCATAATGTCTGATGATAAATTATTTTGATTGAAAGAGAGAAAGGGAGAGAAAATTCAGATAAATTGCTGATTATCTTCTAAGGATTAAACAAAGTACTTTACCCTTATGTGTACATGAAAAGAGGTAATTAGTTTGTTTAGTTTCCCAGCTGGTGCTGTATCACTGAAAGGAGGGGCTAAAAGCACCGGGCAACCAGAAGAAATATTGAAATAGGACAAATTGCCCATTTTATGTTGCTGACTATTTGCAAGACTTATAGAAATTCTCTTCCATTTCTTTCAGCTAAGGAATCCTTTCTGTTCAATATCTTTAGCATCTGTGAATTTAACTATGAGAAATTAACAGCATTTTTGAAATTTGATATAGAAAACCATGAAATGATGAGGGATCCAGGATTGTCATTTACAATTGCAGAACAACCATCTTTTCTAGTATTGCTCTCAATTTGTATTTTTTTTAAAAAAAACCCTGTATTTTATATCAAACTGTTTGTATAAGAGATCAAACAAGATTGATTTATTTATGAGATCAAATCATCTTCCAGTTTTTTAAATTAGGGGATATATTATTTACTTTGGACCCCCATTATTTAGGAAAGTCTTAAACATAACTGGTTGAAATACAACTTTTTGTTATATCAGATGGCATAGCTAGAGCTGAATTTAGGACAGCATTCCATAGCATATTGACCTTAAGAAGAGAGAAGACAAAGTTGTAGCCCAACACATTTGGAGTGCCTCAGTTTGTTGGAGCTGATCTTGATTTTGCATGAACTAGATAGCTAAGGTTGTCCATGACACGAAGAAGTCTATAATGTGGTGTACCTCAAATCTTGGCCAGTTGGTAGAGGTACCATTTAATATATATTGGATTTGGATAAGAGCTGTTTGGTATTGGAGTATGTTGCCCCGGGAGTGTGGTGGAATCTTCTTCTCTGGATATTTTTTTTAGCAGAGGCTTGATGATCCTCTGTTGGAAATGCTTTGATTCTGTGTGTCTTTGTGGCAGAAGAGGGTTGGACTGGATGGCACTTGTGATCTCTTCCAACTCCATAATTCTAGAAAAAGTGCTATTGACTGAACAGTATTGTAATGACATTTGCAATATTAGTAATCCAGCTTTTGCCTCAAAGGTATTCACTGACTGATGTTTGATTTTTTTTTTTACAAAGGTCACTGCTTCTACGTTTTCTTTAAAAAAAAATTGGCATCATAAAGCACTTGATATTGATGTTTGAAGTCTTGCTTTTTATCAGCACACACTGTATTTTTAAATGTATGGTTGATATCTGCAAAATTTCCTGTTTGCTGTTGCTACGTGTTTGTCTTTTTTGTGCCATCACTCTTTTAAAAAAAGTTAAATGGTGGCAGGTGATGACATTTTTCTTCTTGCACACTTCTATCCCGCTACTCCTAGATCAGAATCTGAAAAGCAAACAAGCTTCCTAAACAAAATGAAGAGTTTCCCTTGTGGTTTCTACCAGTTAGGTTCCCCCCCTCCCCATAACCTTTTATACATTATATTTCCATTTGTTCATATTGCATGATGGGTCAGTGGTTCACATTCAGCACAAAGTAGATTGTGCGTAAAAATATTATTACATGTCTCCCTTTATGAACCTTCCAGGAATTTAAGATCATCTGGGGAGGCCCTGCTCTCATTCCCGCCTGTCTCACAGGCACGCTTGGCGGGGATGAAGGATAGGGCCTTCTCAGTGGTGGCCCCTCAGCTGTGGGACTCCCTTCCTGAGGATATGAGATTGGCCCCTCCCTCCTGACCTTTAGGAAAAGAGTAAAAACCTGGCTCTTCGAACAAGCTTTTGGAACCTCATTGTAACTAGATAAACTCAGTATTGTGAACGAATATAACGGCTTAACGGTACAAATGGACATGGATTTAAACCCAGAAGTCATTGATTGTAATAGTTTCAAATTGTTTTATATTAATTTTATTATGTGATTTAACCTGTTTTAAACAATGTATTTATGTGTGTTCGGCTTCTAATTGTTGCCAGTTTGTACGCAGCCCTGAGTCGCCTTCGGGCTGAAAGGGGCGGGATAAAAGTGTGGTAAATAAATAAATATTTAGAAGTAGTTGTCAGATAAACTAGATATTAATCTCTTTCTCATTAATAACAATGGGACAATGTAACTGAATAAACCCCAGCGTTGTTGCTCACAATAATTTTCCTGTTGTCAGATCAATGAAAAGACAAAATAAAAAGTTAAGATGGATAAGGTCTACAGAATTAGCTCTTCAGCTCAAGATGTAGACCTCTCCAACAAAGCACTATAATTTCCCACCAAAAGACAACTTTACACTCTTCAAATACAAGTTACTGTGGCAGATAGGGCAGCAAGTGGGGCCTAGAAGATCAAGGTGGTTTGTTTTCCTTTTGCATTGTAGCTTTATCCCCTCCAAGTTACTCAGTTTTATTCCTCTCCACTTTCTAGGTAGTTAGCATTTTGTAGCCATTGAGTAGTGTTGTTGAGCTGTTGGGAGATAGATTGCCCCCTTAAGATTTTAAAATATGTCCTCTACTTTTTCAAATCTTGGAAACCCCACAGTTGTTTTGGATGTTCTGCTAGCAGATAATCCGGATTTTATATTGCAGTGTAGAAGGGGCTCTAGTGGAACTACTCTCAGGCCCCATCTCCACACCTATACAATCCAATTTCTGCATATAGATTTACTGTATTGAACTGGATTATATGGCAGTGTAGACTCATATAATCCAGTTCAAAGCAGTTAATTTACAATCTGAAACGGGATTATATGTCAGCCTCAGGTCCCATCTACACTGCCATATAAAACCCAGATTATCTGCTTTGAACTAGATTGCATGGCAGTGTAGACTCATATAATCGGGTTCAAAGCAGATAATCTGGATTTTATATGGTAGATGGGGCCTCCGTTTCTCCATAACGAATTAACTATACATTATTGGTTATTGTTGCATGCACACTTATGATTGCATGTACAGTAACTTACCGGTATTGACCAGAATCTTGTTTACTCCAAATTAGAATAGATCCTTCAATCAATTATTCCAAAGTGAGTCAACATGTAGGTAAACTTCTTTGCTTCAATGGATCTATTCTAGTTGGATGAAATAATAAGGTTGAGGCTCTTACTTGCAATGCCTGGCATGGACTATTCTTAATGTTCTGCCCATCCTTTATATTCAGTGTATAGAGAGAAGTACATAGTTCTGTAGAATATTCTACTATATTTCCTACAGTTTCAACTTTTACCAATACTTTTTGCGAAGAGGGGTAAGCAGATATCAAAGCAGATTGACAGACTCAGCTTCAGACATGTAGACATCCCCCAGAAGACAAAGCTGGAACTAGCAAGTTAAAAATAGCACTTCTTGTTTCTTTGATCGTCAACTAGTCTGCTCAGTTTTTTTCCTAGGCTTTTAAAAGTAGAAGGAGAAAGTTCTGATAGAAAAAAGGCTTAGGCGGATGGTTTAGGTTTGAGGGATTTAAGAACCTCATCCCTGTCCTACCTGCAGGCCTTGATGTTTCACCCATTGTAGTCTCTAGGATTCCATATGATACCTTAACAGCTCTTGCTGCCATTAAATATATGTATTCAGCAACATTAGCAGAGGAAAAATTCATAGACTCATAGAATCATAGAGTTGGAAAAGACCTCGTGAGCCATCCAGTCCAACCCCCTGCCAAGAAGCAGGAAAATCGCATTCAAAGCACCCCCGACAGATAGCCATCCCAGCCTCCAATGAAGCAGCCTCCACCACACTCCACTGCTGAACAGCTCTCACAGTCAGGAATTTCTTCCTAATGTTCAGATGGAATCTCCTTTCTTGTAGTTTGAAGCCATTGTTCCGCGTCCTAGTCTCCAGGGCAGCAGACAACAAGCTTGCTCCCTCCTCCCTCTCACATATTTATACATGGCTATGATGTCTCCTCTCAGCCTTCTCTTCTTCAGGCTAAACATGCCCAGCTCTTTAAGTTGCTCCTCGTAGGGCTTGTTCTCCAGACCCTTGATCCCTTTAATCGCCCTTCTATGGACACATTCCAGTTTGTCAACATCCCCCTTCAATTGTGGTGCCCAGAATTGGACACATTATTCCAGGTGTGGTCTAACCAAGGCAGAATAGAAGTGTAGCATGACTTCTCTGGATCTAGACAGTGTATTCCTACCGTATATACTCGAGTATAAGCCGACCCGAATATAAACCGAGGCACCCAATTTTACCACAAAAAACTGGGAAAACATATTGACTTGAGTATAAGCCGAGGGAAATGCAGCCCCTACAGGTAAATTTCAAAATAAAAATAGATACCAATAAAATTACATTAATTGATGCATCAGGAGGTGAAATGTTTTTTTAATATTTACATAAAACTGTAATTTGAGATAAGACTGCCTAACTCTGATTAAATCATTACATATCTTCAATGTAAATGTACTTACGTATCCTTCCAACAAAAATAGAGTAAAATATTAAATATAATAATAATAATAAAGTAAAATAATAAATGTAATAATAATAAAAGGGTAAAATACTGTAAATGTAATAATAATAATAAAGAGAGTAAAATAATACATAAAATAAAAATAAAATAATAAATAACCTTGACTCGAGTATAAGCTGAGAGGAGCTTTTTCAGCCTAAAAAAGGGACTGAAAAACTAGGCTTATACTCAAGTATATACAGTATTTATGCAGGCCAAAATCCCGTTTGCTTTTTTTTGCCGCCGCATCACATTGTTGGCTCATGTTTAACTTATTGTCCACGAGGACTCCACGGTCTTTTTCATACATACTGCTCTCAAGCCACGCATCCCCCATTCTGTATCTTTGCATTTCATTTTTTTCTGCCTAAGTGGAGTATTTTGCATTTTTTCCTGTTGAAGTTCATCTTGTGAGTTTTGGCCCCTCTCTCTAATCTGTTAAGATCATTTTTAATTCTGCTCCTGTCTTCTGCAGTATTGGCTATCCCTCCCAATTTGGTATCATCTGCAAACTTGATGATCATGCCTTCTAACCATTCATCTAAGCCAGGGATCCACAAACATTTTAAACAGAGGGCCAGGTCACAGTCCCACAAACTGTTGGAGGACCGAATTATAATTTGGAAAAAAATGAATGAATTCTTATGCACACTGCACATATCTTATTTGTAATGCAAAAACCACTTTAAAACAATACAATAATTAAAATGAAGAACATTTTTTAATATATATATATATATATAGACTTATTAGTATTTCAATGGGAAGTGTGGGCCTGCTTTTGGCTGATGAGATAGGATTGTTGTTGTTGTTGTCATTGTGTGCTTTCAAGTCATTTCAGACTTAGGTTGACCCTGAGCGAGGGCCGGGTAAATGACCTCAGAGGGCCGTATTCGGCCCGCGGGCCATAGTTTGAGGACCCCTGATCTAAGCCATTAATAAATATGTCGAAAAGGAACAGTGGTTATAGCGGCAACTGTAGCTGAAAGGAGGTTCAGGACAGCTTCAGTTTGGTGTCTGAAGCAGGTAGCCATTGGTTTCTTTACAATTCAGTTCAAAGATGTAAACTATACAATTTTAGCATTTGAATGAACTAAAGCTTTGTCCATAACTTAAATGAAAGAGCTGATTTCTTTCAGCATGTATGTGTTTGACAAATGGGGAATTAACAATATACCTTTCTCTCGCTGCTTAACAGGAGCAGAGGAGAAAATAGAAGATTGCTTTGAAAGTATTAAATTGGATATGAATGGTGTTGAAAAGAGAAAGCAGAAGTGAATGCAGATGATTTAACTTCTAATTTTTGCATGCAATGGACCTATTGTTTGATGGTTTAAATAGTTTCAATTGTTGGGAAGATCTGCAGTTCACAATCTCAGCACAGAAAACAATTACATTATAAATATGATCATTAGCTGTGGCTCTAATAAAGTGGAATGACTGTTAGACTTATTTTTCACCACAGCTCACAGTCCTAATTGGTCTTCTGATTAGATATCTATGTCCGTTCTAATAATAAACTAAAATAATGACTGAGAGATGGTGATAATCACCCCTTCTTTCCTAGCATCATTTTGAAATTTACTCCAGGGAGACAATTGTGGAAAATTACATAGAAGGCTCGGTTAGGCGAAAGGCAGTGCAGGAGAAATAAGAAGCAGAAGTTAAACAGATATAATGCTTTCTTTGAGGAAATGCTGAAGGGATTCTAGAAAGATACATTCCCAGTCTTCCAAGCTTCTTGCTCCTTCTGGAGTAAACTGAAAATGTAAAATACTGTATGGGAAGAAACAAATGGGAAAAGGCACAGGAGAGCATGGCAGGGGTGGACCCATGTTGTTATTGTGTTAAGTTGTTCTGATAGAATCATAGAGGTGGAAGAGACCACAAAGGCCATCCAGGCCAACCTCTACCATGTAGGAACACACAATGACAGCACTGGGTTGTTGTAGGTTTTTTCGGGCTATATGAAAGCCTTCGACAATACAATGACAGCACTCCTGACAGATGGTCATCCAGCCTCTCCTTAAAAACCTCCAGAGAAGGAGACTCCCCAACGCCTTTCAAGGCAGCATATTTCATTGTTGAAAGGCTCATACTGTCAGGATTTTCCCCCAGCATGAATAGTTATTTTCCTTTTTCACTTATGGTGACTGTAAGGTGATTTATGGCAACCTTTAGGCCAGGGGTCCTCAAACTTTTTAAACAGAGGGCCAGGTCACAGTCCCTCAAACTGTTGGAGGGCCGGATTATAATTTGAAAAAAACATGAATGAATTCCTATGAACACTGCACATATTTTATTTGTAGTGCAAAAAACACTTAAAAACAATACAATTATTAAAATGAAGAACATTTTTAACAAATATAAACTTAATAGTATTTCAATGGGAAGTGTGAACCTGCTTTTGGCTGATGGGATAAGATTGTTGTTATTGTTGTGTGCTTTCAAGTCATTTCAGACTTAGGTTGACCTTGAGTGAGGGCCAGGTAAATGACCTTAGAGGGCCTATCCGGCCCTCAGGACTTAGTTTGAGGACCCCTGCTTTAGACAAACCTATCACAGGGTTTTCTGGGCCTGAGAGTGTGTGACTTCACAGGATCACCCATTGGGTTTTCATGACCACATGAGGATTTAACTTTTGTCTGCAGTCATATTCCAACGCTCAAACCACTATGCAGCTTTCAGGGGACGGGACTTTGGCCTACGTACGGCTCAGGAATATTAGAGTATAAGAAGAGATTGGACAAAAATCTAAATTAAAGGAAATACTGAATGGGGGGGGGGGGGAGAGAAGCCAAAGTCTATCATCAAGGTTTCCTAGATGAAGCCTGGTATGGTTAATAATATCCTGAAAAAGGCTTGGATACTTGAGCCATGTCTACATCATCTACTTAAATCAGGGCCAGACTGGATCATTATTCTTGACTGCAGTCACATACACTGGGCCAAATTCTCTGTGGCACTATGGTGGTTTCCATAGGATCCAGCTAGACTGAGAATGCATTAGCCCTTCTGGGCCACCCCATTGTTCCCAGTATCACCGCCACCTCACTCACATCTGCTGAGATCATAACGGAGTGCCGACATGACCAGCAAGAAGAGGATTAAGATACTCTCTCTGACTTTAACGGACATGACTGTGACAGCCATGCTCACACATTGAGCTACATGACAAGAAGGGTGATTTGGGGGCAATTCATCTCCTTTTCCCTAACTCAAGGTGATGGCAGCAGTGTACCCGATCCAGTTTACCAGACAGCTACAAGGCCCCAGGATACTCTGGCATATCCTGACTTTACTTAAAGCAGACCACAGCAAGTTAATGGCAAAAAAAACTTGCAGGAAGGCTCCATGAGTTGTGCAGATTGTTAATACTAGATTTGAGATGAATACCAAGATATTTTCCTTCATAATTATCTTTACTTTTCTATTCTTGTTTCATGCACAAATTTATTAAAAATGTTGTATAAAATGCCCTCCAGGTTGTTTGTATTAGGTTATTATGAAATGTAATGAATTTGTATTTATGGATCCATCTCCAAAAGTTCTCACTATTTGCAAAAAAATTCTGAAATCCAAAATCCAAAACACTTCTGGCCCTAGACATTTTGGATAAGGGGATAGTCAACTGTTACCCATTTAAACACACTCCATATTTCGAGACCCCCCTCCCTTATCCTCACCTCTTTGAGTTTCCTCATAGATATCAGCAGCAGGGTGTGAGAGATGAAGTGATGTCAACAGTTTGACTAACAGAGAAGCTGTCTATTAAGATGAAGACAAAATTGAAGCTGTTGCACTAATACACAACAGTTGCAGTGCCCTTCCTTTCTGATTAGAAGTATATTCAAACCTCAAGCATATACTATCAGTCTTGTGTATCTTATTGTTCCTCTGTTAAAGCAAGAGGTGATGCGATCTCTCCTTCCTGGCCCCAAACAAATATAAACAGTGAGCATGCCTCTGTTGTTATTGTTGAATATTTGTATAATTAGGCATGACCCATTGTCACCATGTAGCACTAGGGGATTCCGACTCATTAGATATAAGTGCCTTTTTCTCGGTTTTGTTTTGTGACCAGATCATTGCCCCTTTGAAGGTTGCATAGAGTAGCTGGAATTGATCTTTATTTCACAGTCCTGCATAACAACAGATTATCTTAAGCATAACAACTATGAACATTCCCCAGTTTAGTAAAATAGGAAGAAACAGCATATACTGGAAAATTAATGGGAATTATTTGTGCAATGCATCTTCATACTTGGGGGAAAACACATTTTGGTGTGAGCTGTTTCTAATATTATTAACTGTATGAAATAACACATCAGCTGCATTGGATTGTAGTCAGTACATGTTGCTTGAACATTTCATAAGTTATATGCGTCTTTTGAATTAACTACAATTAAATGTTGCATCTAAACTTGAAGTTGTGTGTCCTGTATATACATATACTCATTTATAAGTCGATTTCATGTATAAGTCAGGGATCTAAATTTATGGATTTTGATATGACCTGTGAATAAGTCAAGGGCCATTGCATGGAGAGGGAGAAGCACCAATGATGTCTTGGGGGGGGGGGGGGCTGCTTCTTGTTGACATTATCATTTCCTGCCAAGGTATTTAAAAAGACCAGAAACAATATCACAGAGGAGAGGGGATTGGTGTGTCTTTCGGGTTCTCCCAGGATGGACTCGGCTGTTGCGTTTTGTCATTGTTATCAGACAAGGAGACTTTCTTTTAAAAATGAGAGTTAAGGTGGAGTAATGATATTAACCAGTAAGTAGATAAATTAATCCAGGTTTTTTGGGTTGATTTTTAACTCAAATTTCCAGACTTATATATGAGTATATAGGGTAGTCCTTATTGTAGTTTATGAACAAGTCAGTTTCCTAAACTTGAGGACTCATCATATTGGGGCCCCTAATGTGGGTGACGGGGGGAATTCTCCAGGTGGTGTGGCAAATCTATGGGGCAGTGATGAAAATTGTTGTTCTGTGGCCTGCATTGCCTGCATCATCGCCTTCCCATCACACAGGATAAAGTGTCATCACCTGGCTTCCCCCTGCGCTGGCTCCATTGTGGGCTATGAGAACATGGGTTCTCAGAGCTCCGTCCTAGGAGGGAGCCAGAAGTTCATGTGATTAGGTCCTAAGTGTGATTTAGTAAATCACAAGAATAGCAATATCTGATAAAGTAGCTTTAAGTGTAGGAAATCATATTCTACTAACTTTTTTTTCTCTCAGGTCCCTTCTACACTGTCCTATATTCCAGGATCTGATCCCAGATGATTTTCTTTGAACTGGATTATATGAGTCTCTACTGCCAGATAATCTGGGATAAGCATATAATTTTGGATCAGATCCTTGGCCGGCAGTGTAGAAGGAGCCACAGTCTCAAATATGCTCAAAGAACCATTTGCAGTAGCTTGGGTGCATATTTTAAAACAAATAGGACAAAAAAACAGAAGTAATACTACAGGTAGTACTGTTTTCCCTCACAAGCCATGAGTCATGAGCAATCTCTCAGGGCCAAGTACAATAGTCTTCTAGAGGTAGAGTCTTGGTGGTGGATCTGTAAACTACTGTGAAGAACTGTTCTGGATCCACATTGTCTTTCCCATTGAAGACATAGATTTCCAGATGGAAGGTAGCCCGTAATAAGTAAATGCACCCTATAATGGGTACACCTGGAACATTGTAGGGCTCTGTGCATAAAATAACATCTCTCTTTTTATCATTCTACAATTAGTGTTGAAAACAGTCATCCAAACAAGAGCTCTGTTCCCTTCTTCATTATGATATTCCTGAAGGCTATATAGTAAAGCTAAGTGGATCCCTTTCACCCATTTTTTTTAGCAATCCCTACCTAACCCACTTATACAGGAATGCATGATGCATGTTGTATTATGAGAAAATGCTTTAAAAAACTTTGAACTTTTTTGGTCAAGGGATGCAAGACAGCTGTATAAGCATATGGGGTTCATTTCTAATCTTCTGAAACTCAAAGAACTAAATAGAAAAGAATGCAGCACAATACTGCATTTATACTGTATGTTTGCACTGTGATATTGTGCACAGTAGATAAAACCTCCGTTTTAATGTTTTATCCATGCTGTGTCTATAAAAGTGTTATCTTTTTCCCATAGATATTTTGAGTGAGTACGTAATTTTAGACTTGACATCATGGAGCTCATTTCGACAGCTGATGCCCTCTGGAAAGGGGATTGTGGCTATTTGGACTTACAATATCTTCTCTGGGAATAAATGATTTTAATCTCTAGAGCTATAGAATTCCAGAATGTCTACATACACATAAGATATTCACTCTACATTTGCGTGTGTGTGTGAAAACTACATGCAAATATAAATTGTTCGTCATTTTTAAGATTTTGGGTGAACATTGTTCATTTTTATTTGTGGAAAAATAAGAAATAATCAAGATATTCACTTCTAGGCATTTAATTATCATTGGGGAACATTAAAATACATTTGCATCGTGAGATCTGGAGTAATTCTAAGTTCTCTGGATATATATATATATATATATATATATATCTACATAATTATCTTATGTTAGACCTTGTTTTAATTTAAATAAAATATAGTGGTTATTTCTTTTTTACTTGTTGAATGGAAAAACAAATAAAGTAAAAACGGATATCCCCAAAGCGTATTGTTTCTTAAATTGCTTAGATGACACTTCATCTGAGATCTCTTTGTGTATATTTGTGTTGAACAGAACTCTCTCCCTCCCCACCCTTAACTAAAGATTTTGTTTGCCTCTTGGGAAGAATTTTGTTTTTTTAATTTGTCTTGTCTTGTCCCTTTCAACTCATTTGTTGTTGTTCAGCATTATTAGAATTATTAGAATTACTTGTTTGCCTCTAGCATTTTCAGTGTTCAGTGTTCCTTGCTTGTTTCATTGATGCAGTGAACATTTTCTCTTAACTTTATTATGTATTTTCTAATCATCTGTGCATTTCCTGCTTTCTTGTTGACTAGGCCTCTTTCATTCTTACTCATTTTTATTCCAAAGTTTTCTTCTGCTTGAACATTTGCCAAATATACACAGAATGTGTTACATTTTGAGCAAAGGGTTGCATAACTGCAAACTTTTTATAACACAGTAGCCAGACACTTTCAAACCCTCATTGTCTGATTCTTCTTCTCCAATTCCTGAGCACTTCCCTGCTCCTCTTCTTCTTCCGAAGATGAGGAATCCCTAAAAACATGGGTTTTAAGCCCCGTCGTAGGATGCTGCCAAGACACAGGCAGGATGGAACCCATCAGAGCCCATCACATGATAGAGCTACTACCCGGTGGGGCTCCATGCTGGCTCCGTGCACACTACGTCCCAGTAGCGTGCTAATCGGCAGTCCTGAGAATAAGAATCAGACTATGAGGGTTTGAAAGTGCCCGCATTTCTAGAGAGACGAAAAGAGACAGAGCACAGATGGTGTTCAGCCAGAATAGCTGCTAAAAACGCCAAGCTAATTGTGAGACGCCCTAGCACCTCCTGCGTGAGGAATTCAGGGATATAAATCAGAGGCAGGAGTAGTCAGCTTTTGCTGGTAACAACAACCCTGATAATGATGTTTTGACTCCAATGGAATCTGCTTTGTGTCTGCTGCTAAGGGCTTAGTTCATTGCCTGCTGTCTGATGGAAGACTGGTGTTTCTTTTAGGATTTTGTAAGAGACTTTAATTTGTATCTGGATTAAGACTTCCTTGTTTTATTTGCACTTTTCAATTGCATTTGCTTATCTTTTGTGTATGCTGAAGTAAAGCATTTTTCTTTTACTTGCAACATTGTCTAAAGGCTGTTTTTGGAGGGCAACTCAGGACACATGTGATGAGGACCTACATCTATGAGCCCTTCTACACATATATTGTAACCCAGGTTAAATTGGGTTAAAATGGGGATGGCTAATGTTTAGCAAAAATGTGGGAGGAATCAGGAGGTATCAGGTTAAAGTCTGGAGTGAGGGAAAGGAGGGAGTGAGGGAAAACGTTTCCAGGCCTTGTTGGAGTGTTCTCCTGGTAAGTTGAAGAGAAAATGGAGGGCAAAAAGGGGGGGAGTGGCAGTGCCCACCTCTGCAAAAGCACGGGGTTTAGACCAGCTGTGTGGTCTCCATCCCGAAAGGAAGTGGGATTTAAAAACCCAATTCCTCTTGGAATTTGTCCTGTCTGGAAGGGCACTACTTTGTGGAGTTTAGTCCTTTATAAAGTATTTCAGTGTGCTACTACAAGATCTAATTTCCCTGCTTTAAGTCTGCCCACTCCTTTCTCTCTGAAGAGATGTGGAAGAGTATCTCTATGTGTCTACTTAGTAGCTTCAAGGGCTCTCCTCCTTGAGAGTATATTGGACTATAGATAACAGATGGCTGCTTTAAGGCACCTTTACAAAGATCCTTTTTCAGAGCGGGCTTTTCATTATTGAGAAGAAGAACCTTTGTCCATGCCCTGAGAGAGTTCACTAGATCACAGGAGGAAATTAATTTTTGGAGAGATGTTCAGTCTTTTTTCTCAAATGAAGGTATTACCATTCAGATTAATAGTTGTGGAAAGAAGATGCCCACTGGTGCTTTGTGAGCCTCACTGGAAATCTTGGTTGCAATTAAAGTTATTTGCATCATTCAAGCGACATTACAGAAAAGGAAATTGAAGTTTTAGGCCTTTTTGCGTGCCTTTTTAAAGCATATGAGACTTATTGAGGTCAAACTGAGTGACTTCGTTTGAACAGTTCATGTGCTCAAATTTCAGCTATTATCTATTTATCTTATTTAGGCTCTACAGATGCTTTGTAATTCTTGTTAATATGAGGATTCCCCTTATTTTCCCCCCCAAAGAATAAGTCTATTATGGAATGCATTTTCTTTTTTAAAAAGTGTCATCATATAGCAGACAGTTGTCTACTGGCATTATTATGTAACACGAGAGATATTTTAAGAACATTAGGGGAATTAATATTTGAAGACGTTTATTTCTAACTGTAGCACTTTTGCTACCGGGTTATGGGATTTGCAGCAAGATTTACCAGAAATGCTTTTAGGAATGAGTTCAGTGTGCAGCTTGATCATATACTTCTATAACTGATAGTCATACCAAATTATTGTTTGAGAGTTTTTCAATCAGTCATTAATCATCTGCCTTAATAACTATATTAAAAAAGGAAACAATAGATAAAATACGATGGCTTTGATCTTTTTAATTCTTTTCACTTCCAGCAATGAACTCCCCATTGGTCTACTTGTGGGTGGCACTTTATGGCAGCTGTCAGTTTCAAGTTATGGAAAATGTTTTTGTCTAGCAGTCCAAAATACATTTCTTCTGTATTTTCAGAAAAGTTGCATTGGTGGCCTGTAGGCAGAAAGCAAAGAAATACAAAAGCTAACAATTGGACTTTATTTTTCTATACTGTGCGGAATCTGTTTTCCTTGAGCTTTTGGGCTATTGTGATTGAGGCTTGACATTTTTGTCTCCTTTCATCCCATCTCCACAAGAGCTTTTTCGTTTTGTAATGCAGCTCCATTCAATATCTCTGTGTTTTGCAGTTACTGTGTTTTGCAGTAACTAAATATTTTATTTATTCTTTTTTTTTAATTGCGTAACTGGTTGGAGCTTATGCATTTGTATTTTCTTGCTCAAAAATCAAATCTTGCACAGTTCAAAATAAATGTACACTTTTTTCTTACTTCACATGCATAACAATGATATTGTTATGTTTGTTTACAATTGGCAAACAAAAGGCAGAGACCAGTCTTGGTATAACCAGGTAGCCTTAATATACAGGATTTATTTCAACTGATCATATGTGCTGGATAGGGAGGGCATAAGGCCATTGTTTCACACTCTCCAACATTTCACAGATGACAACTGGGACATATGTGATGGAGCAAAATCAGAATAGAGTCAAAAGGTTGAGGCAAGGCATCAAGAGACAAGTTACTAATGAGGAAGAACTCAGAGAACTCCTGTTTTAAATAGAGAAACCATGCAACTTATATACCAAGTTTACAAAAACTTGAAAAACATAATAAAAATAATATAAAAATACAATACTCTCTTTGTGTGGAAATGGATGCAGGATAAATAGAATATTATATAATACATTATGCAAAATCAAAATGTCTTTCTCACAGTGTCTGCTCAAAATTACAGTTTTCTCTCCCAGATTATCTGATTTGAACTGGGTTATATGAGTCTACACTGCCAAATACTCTGGGATAAACAGATAATCTGGGATGAGATGCTGGGATATAGAGCAGTATAGATCCGTCCTCTGTTTCTTCCCCATATACTTTGTAGATCAGGTCAAATCCCAGCTTTCCCATAATGTAACTCTTTTTCCTGTATAACCATGTATAAAAATATGTGAAAGGAAGTCATAGGTAGGAGGGAGCAAGTTTGTTTTCTGCTGCCCTGGAGACTAGGATGCGGAACAATTGCTTCAAACGACAGGAAAGGAGATTCCACCTGAACATTAGTAAGAACTTCCTAACTGTGAGAACTGTTCAACAGTGATTCTCTGCCCTGGCGTGTGGTAGAGGCTCCTTCTTTGGAGGCTTTCAAACATAGGATGGATGGCCATCTGTCGGGGGTACGTTGAATGTGATTTTCTTGCTTCTTGTCAGGAGGTTGGACTGGATGGCTCAAAAGGTCTCTTCCAACACTGTGATTCTATGATTTCATGGAGTTGTTAGGAGAAAATTGGAGGAAAACCAGTTGGGATAGGAGGATGTTGGGATGAACCCAACTCTACTCTTTCTGATGTGGTACAAGAGCACTAGCAGCATGGGTAGGGTTTCATCTTGTGACCCCACAACCACTTTCTTTTCTACATATACAGGGTGAGGCAGCATAACATTCTTTTTAAAAATGCGCACCATTCAGTCAGTTGAAGACGTAGCGGAGCGCTAGTGGTCTCGTTCAAGAGGTGGGAGTATAAGGTTTTGTCCTGACACAGTTCAGTTGCCATCATGCATTGGAACAGTGAGGAGCGTGCTTTTGCCGTTGAGGCCTACTTTTCGAGCGGATTTGGAGTGGCCGGTCCACCCCTTGTGATTTTTTTTTATGGGGTTTTTTGAAATCCCATGTTTATGTGAACCATCCAAGGACCCTACAAGATTTGAAGACCAACATCCAGGAAGAAATTGCCAACATAATGCCTGCTATGCTGGCAAGAGTAATGACAAACGCCAGAAATTGGTTTACTCAGTGTATGGAGAATGGGGGACATCACCTACCTAATTTGATCTTCAAAACTACGTAAAACAAAACTTTAGGTATGCGTCTACATTATATATTTTTTCTGATTCATACAATGGGTTTTATTAAGTTTTGAAAAAAAGTTATGCTGCCTCACCCTTTACATCCTGTTCTAGAAAAAGAATGGTGATCTTAGACAACAAGAGAATGGAACAAAAGCAATTCCCTTCTTTCTGAGAAGGTGGATAGAACAACCAGTTAATGTTTAGGTGTTAGCAAGAAAAAACAAACCCCTCTGTTGTAGTCTTTGTCTCTACCTCCTAGCGAAAAGCAGCGTTGTTGTTTACCGGCTTAATGACTATTGATTTTAACTGTCAAAAATAAGAATAGGGTCTCCATATCTTTCTTTCATCTGTCATATGCTCGTCAGGAATGCTGAAGACTTTCTGCCATCTTTTCTGATTCAGAGAAGACACCCCCCCCCCCCCGCATTGGTGCCACAATGTTCAGCCCATGCTAACTTCAGAGACCCTAATATATATGCTAGTGGTTAGTCATGTGGTGGCATTGTTTCCAAATGATGTTCTAAGTTTTCCTACCAAAAGGGAGGAGGAGGAGGAGGAGGAGGAAGAAGAAGCAGAAGAAGAAGCAGAAGCAGCAGCAGCTATGGGATAAAAACAAAAGCTCCTCCTTAATACATCATCCTGGAAATATATAACTCCATTCCACTATTTTTCTGGAAAAAACTGGTGACTAGTACTTATAACCTTCGGGATACAACAGAGATAATTAGTTGCAATGTTCCCTTTAAACTGCAGCTGGATGAAACAAAATGTCACTCCATTTTTCAGTCTGGTATAAAAGTTAATCTATTTTTCATGAAGCCATTATTTTTAATGCAATGCAAGATTTTATATTATTTAAAAGAACTTTTATAAATATTTTCATAAAATATATTATATAAATGTGTATTTTATATATTTTAGTTTGTGATTATTGTTATTTAACATGTATTCTTGGTTGGCTAAATAGCTAAGAGCTTGCTTTTCAGTCATGCTGGGAAGAAATGTTACTGTCACTGTAAAATAATTACTCTACAAGGCAAGTATTTTCATCTTTATTTATCAGGGCTTTTGATTTTGATACATGAAGTGAGAAAGGCTAGAGGAGGTTTCCTAAATGATAAGACTAGAATAGTTTTGATAAATGAGATGTCTGAACTTTGTTAACGATATGAAATACTTGCTTTAAGCAATCTCTGCATCATCAGGAGATGCAGTGATATGCCTTTTACTTATGTATGTGTTCTTTGTAGACTAAGATGAAGACAAAATTATTATAATGAAAGCTCTGGTGCTAATAGCCGGGTTTTGAAAAAAAAATGGTTCAAAGTACTGATGAATCTCTGTATTGATCAATCTTTTCAAGTTTTCTTTAACCCTTAATAACAGACAAGAAACATTTTTTTTAAAAAAATCTCAGATAAAATTGGTTGCAAAATCTCTTTGAATTGTTTTTTGATGTTTCGAGGACACCCCTCCTCAGTTTACAAGACGGTGTCTTCTCAAGCGACAGGGGTCTGAATAATAATAGTAATAATAATAATAATAATAATAATAATAATAATAATTTATTTCTAGATCACCCTCTCTCCCCAAAGGGGACTTAGGACGATGCACACACATATAAAAAGGCAAACATTTAATGCCATAATTTAAAATCACACAACATCAGAAATGCAAAATGAAGAGGGGTCTCTTTCTCCCTTCCTTCCATGGTACCAAGGGGCCTCTTGAGTGCTGGAGGAACACTGCACCACTATTGCGACTGACTCTCCTTCAGAATTGAATCTGAATATAATAAGATAACTCAAGCTTGTATTGGGCACTATGTACTCATTAGGGATGATGATAGAAACAGGCTTATTTAATATAAAAGGTAGAAACAGGGTTTTATGCAGACCAACTTGAGGTCTTTTTTGGAGGAAAAGGTGAATATGAATAATAATCACCAGCTAAGCTTTTGAGATGTATAGTAACTCTACAGCTATCCTTATAAGATATTGTTTAAACTTAGATGTTGTCCAAGTTCTAGATTTTGGGGCTTGAGAGCCATCTTTGTTAGCTCCTCAGACACATCTCCTGTTCCTGGTTTGGTGGGTACTACTGTCTGTGGCTGTCGTTGCATATTGTCCACATCTTCATGTCTGCCTACCTAGCTGATATACACCAGTGTTCCTGTGTTAAAATTTCCTGGCCTGCCATGGATTCCAGGGTCTGTTTTCTGTATGTGCTCATATAAATGTATAAAAATGCTAGTCAAAAGTAAACCACAAAAATCTTAACTTGAATTATCTGTAGGTCAATGTAAATAAAATACCATAACTCATATATAAAAAAGGAATTGAGTGAATAGCGTGATGAAAAGCTAGCTGGATGGCCCATGAGAACTTAAAAGAAGCAGCAAATGCATCTACCATCTCAATGCTCCTTTGAGGAGAACCACCAAGGAACCGCTCTTGCCATTTTCTTACCCAGGTATTCAAGGAGCTCAGAGATCACACAGTGGTAGAGAGAGCAGAAAGATTTGATACTCCATCTGAGTTCTCTTTGGACAGATTAAGCTCTTGTATTTTTCCACCCTTCTAAGAGAAGGGGATGATTCCTTTTTATTTTTGATAGGAGTTAATTTTGTACTGTAACTTCTTTCAAAGAAACTATGCCAAAAGCGTAGCAAAAAGCTTTCTTGAATTCCTGGTTAGGAAGATGTTGGTGGTATTGGCAAGGGGCAGCTGTCCTGCTGGGGCAGTGCTGTCATTTTCCCCTACAGAAGGACTCTTGATTTAGCCACAGGTAATATCAAAATCCATAACTTTGACCCTATAACCTGCTACCAATTTATACATCAGATTGATTTTTACATGAGTATATAGTAAGTTAGATGGTGGCTTCAGATGGTGGTATCAACACATGATAGGTTCTTCTTCTGCTGGTGCTCCTGATATAGTGTAGGCAGAAGGAATCAAGAGAGAGGATGATTCAGAGGCAGTAATGAACAGATCTTCTATCTTCTACCTTCTACATATGATTTCCATTATATCAGTGGTTCTCAACCTGTGGGTCCCCAAATGTTTTGGACTTCATCTACCAGAAATCCTAATAGCTGGTAAACTGGCTGGGATTTCTGGAAGTTGTAGGCCAAAACATCTGGGAACCCACAGGTTGAGAACCACTGCATTATGCCAGCCCTACTCACAAGCACAAATGTCAGAAGCTTAATCCAAGAGGGTTCAGGTTTATTACCTGAACCAAGCCATTTTCTCTTTCCCCAGTTGAGCTCTATCAGCTGCAGTGACAATATGGCCTTGCATTTGTATGCTGTGAGCTGGCATTTGTTATTCTCAGATGCAATACTATACTGGACAAACATGTTTAGACAAATATGGTGTAGAAAAAGCATATAGATGGCTTCTGTGTAAAGAAATAAAATTATGCACAGAAATATCCTAATTTAGCCCCAGGAAAATACACTGTTTCTTAGCTTTCAAATTAAAGATTTAAATCATTAAAATTAAATTTAACACATGCTGATAAATCAAATTATCATTTATTTAATTTAAATGGTATTTAACGATTTAAAAGTTAGTGACCAAATGGTTTGAGATTGCCTTTTGGCATGTAAGTGTTTTACTTTATTAAATTCTAATTCACAATACCGTTAAATGAAGAGTAAATTATGTATATTTAAGTTAAGCAGTTATACCTTCTGAATTTAAAATGTACATATTTTTCCTCTATTTTTATAAAGGCATGATGAAATATGGGTTTGACATCACTTATCAATTTGTATTCAAATGTATCTCAGACTGAAAGGAACTGATTCACAGCCCAACATTTTTTTTATTTATCTGGGTGACTTGTTCAGGTGGTTTTTAGGCCTGTTCTTCGGGTTATTTGGGGTACTAATTCAGAAAATTGCATTGGATAGACCACATCAGCTCTACTTTCTTGGGTATGGTTATGATTATTTCCTATGGGTGAGCAGATAGTGATTGGTGTATGTTATGTATCTCAAAACTAGAGCTGTTAGGGAGAAACTGGTGTCGTTTTTTAAAAAAATCAGCAGGTCAAATATACTAGAAATAGGGCTGACATTTGAGGCATCAAAATGTGTGTTGGCCAATGTTATGCCTATATATTATGTATTACAAGTATGTATGGAAATTGAGAGGGAAGACATCCAAAGGGAAATAAGTAATATAGCAAAAGAAAAGTACGATGTATTAAGCAAAGCAAGAAGGAAAATGTTACACACTACTCTTCTACAACAGTGTTATTTTGCAATTAAAATATTTGATAATTTAATTCATATCTGTAATTTCCTTGAAAGCTTGGAAATATTGAAATCACCATAAATGTAATTGTGGCCAGAGTAATTTCTGTCATTAGTCTAGGTGAGAAGTTCTCAGATACATTAAAGGGTAGCAAATTACTTACTTAATTTACAGATATTTTATAATTGTGCCATGTAATTTGTAATGATTGTGTATTCAACATACCCGTCACAACCTTTCCCTCTTAAGCATCTTTGCACCTCTTTATGACAAGTGGTATTTGTGGGCGAATGTAAAGGACAGTCACAGCACAGGAGGCAAAGGGGCTTACAAAGTATATATTACACACATGTACATGCACACAGACTCTATTTTATGTACTATGTTAATAACACTGCTGTATTTGAAAGTAATTGATAATATATGTTACTTAGCTGGAGTTTTCTCCAAAAGATGACCTTTGACGCTTTGGACGTAAATCTCCATGAAATGAAAATCTTTAAAATCTCTTGGATATAGGATTAATCTATAAATCATCAAACAGATTTTGAATAAAATAGTTCTTAGCAGCATTGCTAGAGTGAAAACCTCATTATGTTTCAGGAATTAGATCTTCTTTCTAGAGATAATCAGAATGGAAAACGTTTATTTGTTTCCCAATGGCTTTCGAGGACTCCCAGACAATAGACTTTGACAACTTTATTTGTTTCTTGATGATGTTTGTGCAAACCTTTACATCTGTGCTGAAAAGCAATCAGTACTTCAGATGTGCTGGAGATGGTTTCCAATCTCCACAGCCTCTGCAGCATATTACAGAAAATGAGAAGAGACAAAAATCTCCACAAAAACAATATAGTGGTACAAATGGCAGATGGGCACATCACAAAACACGTGCATGGTTAATGCCATAATTTAGCAATCTCTCTCCACACATAAACAAAAAAACCCACACACAGTCTAGAAATGCAATAAACATAGACTGAAAATAGACTAAATATTTTCAAGGAACTGCCACCCTGCCCAGTTTCCAACAATCTAACAGTTTTAATTTATGTAAAATGTCAGCATTAGGTAAAGAATACAAGCTTTGCAAGCAAAGATTTCTAGATTCAACTTCTGGGATCTCCAGACAAGATTGCTTAGGGCCCTTTTCTGGTAACACGGAAAGCCAATTGCCTTTCAGTGTAGATAGTACACAGACAGCTGGATCAAGGATCTGACTTGCAACTTCCTGTGATCCAAGAGGGAAATTTCTTTTTGAAAAAGTAAAACTAAAGTTATTTGTAGAATTAGCATACAAAGGGATCTTTTAGCAATTTAGAGGCCAACGATGGAATAAACTTTTGTAGACTAAGGCTATATCTACACTGCATAATTTTGACACCACATTAGCTACTATGACTCGGTGTTATTGAATTCTGGGATTCGTCATTCTGTGAGATGTTTACTCTCCTTGGCCAGAGAGCTCTGATGCCACAAGAATCTACAAATCCTAGGATTCTATAAGATGAGGCTGTGGCAGTTAGTGGTGTCAAGATGATATTCTGTAGTATGGATGGTTTTAGAGGCTCATCTACATCGGACCATGAATGTGCCCTGGAGCAGCCCTTGAACTGACTTGTTCATCCCAAATCCATGGACATTTTTTTTACATTGCCAGGGAACACAGTTGCACTGCTGGGGTTGTGGCCATCTGTAGAGGGTGCATTGATTGTGCTTTCCCTGTATGAAGCAGAATGAAAGGGATTAGACTAGCTGACCTTTAGCGGTCCCTTCCAACTCTAGGATTGTGTGAAGTCAACCATGAGCCAAACATGAGCCAAAAGTGTGATGCTGCAGCTGAAAAGGCCAATGCCATTCTAGGCTGCATCAACAAGAGAAGTTCTGAGACAAGGCGAAATGTAACTGATATGACACTTTACTTTGGCTGTTTTTTAACATTGTTTTTAATGATACTTATTTAATGCAACTGTTTATTTTAACTTATTGCACAATGTTTAGTATTGTTTTTTCCTTAATTTTTATAGTTTGTTTATTTATAAAAGGGTTGAATGTTTGCTTGTTACTAAGTTGGAAGCCACTCTGAGTCCCCATTATTATGAAGTTATTGTTAATGCCATGTTGTTTTTGTTGACTCTCTTTTTCCACTTACAGAGCTAGTTTGCTGTTTTTCTTTGAAATATGGTAAATATTCAAAAACATTTAACCTCTGATGCCTCAGTTAATGTAATTGTATTGGTATCTATTTTTATTTTGAAATTTACCAGTAGCTCCTGCATTTCCCACCCTCGGCTAATACCTGAGTCAATAAGTTTTCCCAATTTCTGTGGTAAGATTAGGTGCCTCGGCTTATATTTGGGTTGGCTTATACTCAAGTATATATGGTATTTTGGATGCCTTCTATTGCTGCCATCCCTCATATAAGTAAAATAAGTATCTGTGTTGCAATGTTGGGGATGTGGCATGCACACACAGACTCGCACAGGTACAGACTTAAGAATCCATAACTTCCATAAACTATGGTTTTGTGTTAAAATATGAACCTGAGCTAGTTTACAGATTTCAACCATAATCGGAAACCATGTGATAAATGTAGGTATGTGAGTAATTTTCACTTTAAATTTTACTGAATTTCTCTGACATCCACCTGCATTTTCTTTCCATTGTTGTCTACTGTTTCTATCCTATTTTATCCTATTGATGTGTGAAACTTACTGTTACCTCAAAAGAAATGCATATAAATTAAAATGCATTTCCCTAATTTGCTTATTTATTTGTGCAGTTTTTCTAGTTTGAGGATTTTCTTCCACAGATTAAAGTATATTTCTCATTATGAGCATTATAGCCATTCACATTATAAAATATATGCATTATTCTGTGTACTCTCTGTTTCTTGGGAACACCCTTTAGTGTATGCCTGAATGCCTAAGGCAGTATCTCTAAAGAAGTCTCAGGAAGTGTAAAAATGCTACTTTTTCTAAGAGTGTTAAGTCTAATTAAATTTCTTTTCATGCACAACTAACTGCAGTTTGCTGTTATGTCTGAATGGGCAGACTATTGGCACATAGCAATTAAGGAATGGCACTGCCTGAAGCGACTGCTACACCATGGAAATAGGATGGAATTGATGAAGCTGAATCCTGAGTTGATGGGGGAAAACAAGGAGCAAAACAACTCAAATATATAGCTTGTTTGGTTGCTTGCATGGGCATAGTTTCCACCAGAGTGAGAAAGGGGAAGAATTTCAGGTCAGATCTTTTTCAAGAGCTGTAAGAGGCAGGCTTTATGTGTATGTTTTAAAACTTTGTTGACAACTCTGAGAACTCTTTGAGTTAAAGAATGGTCTAAAAATATATATTTATAAAACTAATTGTATCATTCTATGAATGCATTATATATTTTAGTAATTTCTAAATTAAAAGTAAATAATAACTGGAAACTGATATTGTATTTCAGGAAGCAATACCTTTAAAAAGGAGTAAGGAAACCACATAAATTTTTAGGTTATGCCTGTACTTGCCTGTGAGCGTTTTGAAAGGATTATTCATCCCACTGATTCATATTCCCATTCTGTATCTCTCTTTAGGGGGAAAGGAGATGTGACTTTATAGCACTGCTGAGCATGTAATGTTGTGTGCAGCGTAGATATTACCTGCTCTTTATGTTGAAAGGGTAATAAATCTGGATTGATTGTTCACCTGTCTTTGTGTTATTTACAAATCATGAAGCTGCCAGTTGTGTCCTCAGATTGATTCATTCACACCATTTGTTCATATTTTCTGTGAAGGGGGAATAGAAGCATGGGTTGTATAATATAATTCATTCAAGATCAGTCTGATGATAAACCTGAAACTTTTTAGGTCTGCGAAGGCATTTAAGCAACAATGGAAATGAAAGTTACAATGAAGATATACGTATAAGCAACAATGGAAATGATAAACAATACTGTACAATATTTTTCCATTCACTGGAATGGCTATACAATCCTCACCCAGTTTGTACCATAGCTGATCATTTATCATACTTAACATACATATATATATCAGCATAATAGCACCAAAGTTAAAGATTTTAAAGCACTACTGATTGCAAAAGCGGTAGTTAATGATGTGATTAAATCTCTTCCAGGGAAATCCATTTAGCTGGATTCTCCCAAAGTTCAGCCTCATTAAATCTTCCCCCCAGTGATTTAAAATAGTTGCTTTTAGGCCAGTTTTACTACCAAGTAGCACTGAATTTTAGCTATTTGGTTTCAAAATTAGAATACCAAAGAACATTGGTGTGAATACATGCAGCTGTGTTGGCCATGTAATAAAACACAGATTGTTCCGAAATGATAAACCCAATTTCAAAGCATTATATATCACGGTGGTATCATGTTACAATTACACAAAAAGTTACAAACGATTTAATGAGTTATCAAGTTGTCAAGTTTTACTAACCACTTTGAACCAGAAACAAATACTAAAAAATAACTCAGCAAATGGAGAATATCTTATTAGACCTTATGCTGCAGTGTTACCATCTTGCAAATGACTGAGGCTAGGGGCTGTTTGTGCAGTAGAGGAAATGTCTAGCAGTAATAATTTGAAATGTTCAAATGGTAAGGGTAGTTCATGGTTGCAGAGATATACGATTTCTAATTGGGTCCATCTTTTTGCAATACTCTTAATTTGTATTTTTTACAGACTAGTGTATATGGTCAATTTTTCTGTAGTTTATTCGATTCATTCCTATTTCCTGCTATTGGTGCCTCTATATTTCTAATCTACATTCGATCATTGTATCATTCACATAGTGTCATGTCCCACACTTAATGGTGGTTAGTATATTGGCATGCCTAACAGTTGGTGGTGGTTAGTATATATAATGCCTGCCAGTCTGGTGATGGTTAATATAATATCATGCTTAGCAGGTTGGTGATGCATATCTGCTGCAAAAGATATGGAAGGGGTCAATCTCTCTTCTGGTTCTAAAGCTCAGAGTGATCTGTCTGTAAGGACATCAAATCAGCCTGGTCGGAGATGGCTCTTTGGGAGAAAAGTATCAGTCATACTTGGTTGCAGATGCTAGCTTTTCCCCCCCCAGGTTGGATGATGGTGACATCCTGACCTGTATCCTGAAATCTTATTGTGCCTTGCTGAACCTTGAACTGTGATGATAATTTTGTTGTTGACTTCATTGCTCTTGTATCTTGTCGTGGAACTTGATGTACTTTTAATTGCTGGGCTCTTGAATAATCTGCCTGGCTTTGATTTATGGATTTTGGACTTCCCTTGGATTCTTGATTATCTGGCTTGACCTTTGGAACCCTGACTTTGGTTTGTACTCCTAAAACCTTAAACATTATATTAAGTGAATTCTTGGTGTTTAACTCTTGGACTGCAAACCTTGGCTACTGTTTCTTCTTGATCCTGAACTGGCTTTGTAGTACTCTCAATGTTAATGAGACTTCAGCTGTGTGCTATCACAATGTTTTGAAGTAATCTTGAAGTGTTCAAGTGTTTAAGTTAATGCTTTAAGTCAGAGTTTCTTAAAACATATTCAGCAGTGGAGCTCTTTTTGAAGCAAAAGTTTCTTGCAGAGCCCTAATAAATATTTAAATATAATATAATATGTATATAGATCAGGCATTGGCTAGGCCAGTGGCTGATTGATGGAGAATGCTTGTGTGCAAAGAATAAAATAAATGCAATATTTACAACTGAGAACAATTTTAACCAACATAAACCTAACAGTGTTTCAGTGGAAGACCCCTGGGGCTGTTCAGCACAGCCCCCATATGCCATGCAGGAAAAACACAATCAAAGCACCCCAATAGTTGGCCATCTGGTCTTTAGAATAATAATAATAATAATAATAATAATAATAATAATAATAATAATAGCAGAAACCCCACAGGCTATCTTGTCCAGCCCTCTTTTGCCATGCAGGAAAAAAAAATCAAAGCACCCCCAGCAGATGGCCAACCCAGCCTTAGTAATTAAAATAACAACAATAAAAGCAGCATCAGGGGCCATCCAGTCCTTCTCTATTCTGGCATGCAAGATGGTGGGGGAGGGGCTCCTCAGGCCCTGAGGGAGGCAGGGCTGCCCAGTCCAGGACTTGCTATGTCAAGCGAGAGGCGGGCTGCCCTTCATATTCAGGGGAGCAGGAGGGCCCACAGAACCCACACAAAGCCCCTGACTGTGCTTCACAGAACTCTAAGGGCTCCATGCAGTACAGTTTGAGAACCTTTGGTTGAGTAAAACAGTTTTGACACAAGCTGGGTGTTGTTTTTTGTTAACCTCTGCCTGCTTACCTGTAGAGCCCTGGATCCTGACATATAGAGACATAAGGTAAAAAGGGAGGAAATATTCAAAGAATACCCAAAAATGTTATTTTATCTTTACAATATATACAGTGAACAAATATAGATACTGTATTTTTATGGAATTACTTATCTGTGGGCAAAACAGTAGTATCAATAAATATTAAATATGAAGAATATGACTCAGTCTAATATTACTGTTAAATTGAACCAGGATGTGCTCTGTTAAATTATTAATTTCTGCAGGGATTAATTAATACAGTTGACCCTCCACATTTGTGAGTTCAATTTTTATAGATTTGATTATTTGTAGATTTGACTAACATGTTTTCTCTAGGAATCTGTAGATACTCTATGGAGATTTTGTGCTCAGCCTCTAGTGGACATTGACCATGGGACTGCCCTGGAGGACCTAGGAATTCCAAGAGAGATGTTCTCTCAGGTTTTCCCACTATCACAATGGTTCTCCACCCCTAACTTCTAGAAAGTAGAGAACCTACTCTAATCAGTTTTCTCACTGCTGCCAAATCCCTATGGTTTGGGAGGGGAAATTTCCATGGGTTTCTACCATGTGGCATCTGAGAGTATTCAGGGAAACTGTAGCCTCTTCCTTGCCAGCAGCTCCCCACTGATTTGTAGGAGTGCAGAACCACTGTGAAAGTGGGAAAATCAGAGAAAACATCTCTCTTGGAATTGCTAGATCTTCCTGGTCAACTACCATCAGAAATAGATGATATTGTGGGGCATTAGAGTAGTCTTTGAGTTTCTTTGACTCAAAGAAAGGGGCTTCAGGAGATTTCGCTTCATGAGGGGTTTTAGATACTCTAAATCCCCTTATTTTCTCTCTCTTTAGCATTCAGATGTTCTTCACATGTCAGATATTTACTCCCAACGCATACTCAATTTATAATCTTTTTTGGATCACAGTTGCAAAAAGATATTTGGCAAACTAGGATTGCAATTTTTAATATCCTTACAGAGGAGGGAATCGCATTAAGCTCAGTTGGTTTTCCTTTAACTTCATAGAACTGGGCTGCATGGTTGCTGTCTTAAAGGGAGTTTGTTAGCAGTCCTCAAGCTGTTTGTTATGAATTAATCCTATCAACATCAGTAGGAACACTGCAGAAATAAAGTGCTTGAAAATGATTGTGTTTAACATATGAATATAATAGGCTTCGCTTCTTAGTTCTTAGTAAAATTACTTTACAGGACAGATGGGATTTAATTCTACTTCAGTAGGACCCATCCATATGGATTTCCTCCTCTTTTGGCAGAACCAGTTTAGCAGTTTTTGTAATACTGCTTATATGCAGAGCTCTATCCAATGAGATATTTCCCCAGATTTTGGGAAGCTCTCCCTCCTCCAAGGATGTTCTACTGAGAAAGCCCAAATGGTTACCATGAAAGAGCAATACAATATTTAAAATGAGGAATAATGTTTCACCTGCATAAATGTATCAGTATTTCAATGAGAACTGTGTGTCGCCTTTTGGCAGGTGAGATAGTCAATTTAATTGTTGTTGTTCTTATTGTTGTGTGTTTTCAAGTTATTTCATACTTAGGGCAATCCTAAGTCTAAAATTTAGGGGAGGGGGCAGGTAAATGACCTTAGAGGGTTGCATTTGGCCCGTGGGCCTTAGTTTGGGGACCCCTGCAATAATTTTTAAATCCATTATTAGAATCACTGTAAGAACTGTATTTGTAAAATACAGCGCTTAAATCAGAAGTAGCTGATGAATTAATACATTCTTTTCAATTTGAATATTTAACTTTTTTATATAAAAAAGATCTTAGTCTTGGAAGATTATAATAGATAACCAATGATCTATCTGTTTAGCAACACTACAGACAATGTCTCTTTTCAAATGTAAGACATTTCTGTTTTCCCCTAAGAGCAAGAATGATGGCACATGTTACTGTGCTCCCTTAAGTGGCTCAAGATGATAACTGCCTTTGACACAAAGTCCCTTGAGTGCTCTGTGTTCAGAATATTTTACACAGACTTCATTCTGCAGACCTGTAGCAAACACCTTCAGATAGTCATTTTGGAGAATCTTTCTTGAGTTCCCTTTATAAGGAATAAATTTAATACTTTATTTCCAAGAGAGACGAAGAGAAGAAGAGGCAGACAGCAGACAGCAAGAGAGAACCTTAGGTTTAGAGGAAGTAATTGTGGCTAAATATACCCTGAGAGGCATGAAAAATTCAGAACACAGATTAGTATTTCTCCAGTGCTTATTCAAAACATAGGCACAGTGGTGGACCCATCCTGTTGTTTAATTCCTTCCCAAGTGTTGTGTTGTGCTGGTGTATGTGTGTCTGTCTGTCTGTCTGTCTGTCTGTCTATCTATCTATCTATCTATGTCCAAGGATACATGTTTAATCTATTTAATTTTTTTGAGTGTTCAATATTCTTTTATTTTTTTTAACTTGGACATTTTTAATAATGTGTTTTCTAAAATTTGTTGGAAGCTATTTTGAATTTTGAACTGGGGAAAAGGTGAGATAGAAATAAATATCATCATCCAGCATAATAACATTAGCCATCCCACCCCCTCCCTATATACTATTTCATGAGTAGTGTGGATGAACTGAAGCATGGGCTTTGATAATGTTGACAACCATTAGTAGCATAGTCCTTTTCTAGCAGGGATCATAGTAGAATACCTTGTTAAGATGATAGGATGCTCCCCAAGAATTGTGAAGAAATAATCTAAGGTTTTCTCCTGACATTAAGTCCCGTCGTGTCCGACTCTGGGGGGTTGGTGCTCATCTCCATTTCTAAGCTGAAGAGCCAGCGTTGTCCGTAGACACCTCCAAGGTCATGTGGCCGGCATGACTGCATGGAGTACCGTTACCTTCACACAAGAGTGCTACCTATTGATCTACCCACATTTGCATGTTTTCAAACTGCTAGGTTGGCAGAAGCTGGGGCTAACAGCAGGAGCTCATGCCGCTCCCTGGATTCGAACCTGCAACTTTTCAATCAGCAAGTTCAGCACTCAGTGGTTTAACCCACTGCACCACCGGGGGCTTTAGATTGGTCTTAAACACCCCCAATTCCCTGGTAATAATTAATAATTTAGATTGGTCTTAAACACCCCCAATTTTCTGGTAGAGATCCTGAGTTCAAGTGTAGCTGAACATCAACTATTATCTGTCCATGACTATGGAACTATTGCACTTTCCAATATGTTTTAATCACTGTCATTCTTCTAATATAGAAAACCAGATTCTGAGCATGGTCTACAGATACCATTTGAGACAGATGTGTTGTTGCCAGTGGAAAAAATGCAATCTTCAATTCCCAACAGGGTGGCCTCATGAATATTTATGTTTCTCAAAACAACACAGCAGACGACAGCAAACAACCAGCTAGTTGACAAGCAATGCACACCCTGTTGTCCCCAGCAGATGTTCTTGGATAGCCCTTCTCTTCTCCTCACAAGAGCGCTTGCAAGTAGAGAATTTAAGCTTTCAAAAGACAGCAGAATTGAAAAGTAGAATTGCACCATCAGTGAACCATGGCTGTAATAAACCGTTTGCCAGGAAAGGAATAAAAACATATCACCTATCAGGCTCTCCTTTGGGGGAAATAACATGGAAACCTACCATAAACCATAACTATAAAGTAGTGCCAGCATATAAATACAGGAAAGTATTTGGATGAAGTCTTACTGTAAAATAATACTTTGTAGGTAGGCATCATCCACCTAAGAGCTTTCCAAGCAATTACCTTGCTTAAACAAGGCCTAGAGCTCATCTCAGACTATCTTCTTGGCCAAGATAACTCCACTCTGTCTCCATATTTTCAATTCCTTTTCTTGGCAGAAAAGTGCACATAGGAAAGACTTGGTTCAGTGATAATTGCTCACAGTGCAGGTATCCAACCATTGAAATGGCAGGCAACTACAAACAGTGTGGTGATAGAAATTTGCCTTATCTATACATCAGATAGTGGTGATTCCTATGTTTACAAGACTGTGCTGAGCATGTTCTATGACAAAAAACTGGACAAACTAAGAACTTTATCACATGAAGAAGGCAAACTAGCATTGCAGAACATTGCCATTTACATCTTGCTATCTATCTGTCTTCACCACATGATTAATTCACTCCCCACTATTAATGGGAAAAATCCATGGATTACTGCCAAGTCGGCAAGATTCCCATCTCCAACCTGGTGGGACTGGTCTGGTCTGTATCAGCATGCTGGCACTGAAGTGATGTTGGGGTGAGATTCTCCTTTTCTCCCACTTTCGTCCCTATTCCCGAATTGTTTATTTTATAATTTACAGTAATGTTTGGATTTTTAACTGTGGAATTGATTTAAATTATTATTATTATTATTATTATTATTATTGTTATTATTATTATTATTATTAATAACAGAGGAGTAGAAGTGCGGGAAGATAAGGTTACGAGAATATGTGGAACTGTGATCATGGGACTACAAATAGGGAATTGCTGCAATTGTGTGAATGGAGAGATGTTGTTTTTTAGTGATGAGACGCTAGTGAATGGTTATTATAGTAATTGTGTACTAACTGTGTATTAGATTAGGTTGTTAACTGTTTTTATATTGGTGCATTGAATTTTGCTGTTTAACTGTGTGTTGTGAGTCGCCTCCGGGCTGAGAACAGCGGTATAGAAGTAAAGTAAAGTAAGTAAATAAATAAATAACGAGGGTCTCGTGCCAGTATTGATGGTCATGTAATAAAGTCCAGTGTTTGGAAAAGCTTACTCTTTCCTATTGAAATCTGTGAGCGGTCATAGCAGACTACATGGATTCACTTACAAAGAGGTTTAGCTTCTTGTGGGAAATACTGTAGATCTCTAAGGAAGCCATTCCCATTACAAAGAAGACGGAATTAGTATAAACACAGTCTCTTGCATGCAAGCAAACCATGTTGGTAATTGGGATGTCGAGTTTTGCTTGCTTGATTATTGCATGGAAGAACACATGATTTTGTTTCTTCTCATTGGTTGAGAGTATGAGAACCCCCGCCCCAAAAAAAAAATTGGGAAAAAAATCTTTGTGTGTGTAAAAAACACGTTTGGCCTTTATTCTTTGCAAAACACATTGTTTTATGTGCATAAATATTTCTGCCCTCTCCCCCAAAATAAGTTATTTCAGAAACAATATTTTAGGTGTGGCAGGAAATCTACAGATGCAATGCAATGCATTCAATATCACCCATAGTTGATCATTTTTATGGAGCCCCCGGTGGTGCAGTGGGTTAAACCCCTGTGCCGGCAGAACTTAAGACGGCAGGTCACAGGTTCGAATCTGGGGAGAGCATGGATGAGCCCCGCTCCCTCTATCAGCTCCAGCTCCTCATACGAGGACATGAGAGAAGCCTCCCACAAGGATGATAAAACATCAAAACATCCGGGCGTCCCCTGGGCATGTCCTTGCAGACGGCCAATTCTCTCACGAACGTCCTTGCAGACGGCCAATTCTCTCACACCAAAAGCAGCTTGCAGTTTCTCAAGTCACTCCTTGATAAATCGAGACATTAGTTTTCATCACATATAAGAACATTTTTGAGTATCTTTACATCCATATGGATGTAATATTCTAGTTTTCTTCCTCATTATTGGATGTGTCCCACCAAAAGATAATTCCATCAAAACGATAATCCTTAGAAAACCATAACTTTAACATTCATTATTTCAAAATGCATTGTTTTCTCTATTGAAATGCATCACCAAACAAGTGTATTGTTCTGAAAAGCTTTACCGCTGTTTTTTTTTTTTTTTACATTTGATTTGCCACCTTTTCAAAGCTTGAAGTGCCTTGTTGTTCATTCGTTCAGTCGTCTCCGACTCTTCGTGACCTCATGGACCAGCCCACGCCAGAGCTCCCTGTCGGCCGTTACCACCCCCAGCTCCCTCAAGGTCAGTCCAGTCACTTCAAGGATGCCATCCATCCATCTTGCCCTTGGTCGGCCCCTCTTCCTTTTGCCTTCCACTTTCCCCAGCATAATTGTCTTCTCTAGGCTTTCCTGTCTCCTCATGATGTGGCCAAAGTACTTCAACTTTGTCTCTAGTATCCTTCCCTCCAATGAGCAGTCGGGCTTTATTTCCTGGAGGATGGACTGGTTGGATCTTCTCGCAGTCCAAGGCACTCTCAGAACTTTCCTCCAACACCACAGCTCAAAAGCATCGATCTTCCTTCGCTCGGCCTTCCCTAAGGTCCAGCTCTCACATCCGTAGGTTACTACAGGGAATACCATGGCTTTGACTAGGCGGATCTTTGTTGCCACTCTGATGTCTCTACTCTTCACTATTTTATCGAGACTGGACATTGCTCTCCTCCCAAGAAGTAAGCGTCTTCTGATTTCCTGGCCACAGTCTGCATCTGCAGTAATCTTTGCACCTAGAAATACAAAGTCTGTCACAGCCTCCACAGTTTCTCCCTCTATTTTCCAGTTGTCAATCATTCTTGTTGCCATAATCTTGGTTTTTTTGACGTTTAGCTGCAACCCGGCTATTGCGCTTTCTTCTTTCACCTTGATTAGAAGGCTCCTCAGCTCCTCCTCGCTTTCGGCCATCAGGGTGGTGTCATCTGCATATCTGAGGTTGTTAATGTTTCTTCCAGCAATTTTCACCCCAGCTTTGCATTCATCCAGCCCCGCACATCGCATGATGTGTTCTGCATACAAGTTAAAAAGGTTGGGTGAGAGGATGCAGCCTTGCCGTACGCCTTTCCCAATCTTGAACCAGTCTGTTGTTCCGTGGTCAGTTCTTACTGTTGCTACTTGGTCCTTGTACAGATTCCTCAGGAGAGAGACAAGGTGGCTTGGGATGCCCATCCCACTAAGAACTTGCCACAATTTATTATGATCCACACAGTCAAAGGCTTTAGAATAGTCAATGAAGCAGAAGTAAATGTTTTTCTGAAACTCCCTGCCTTTCTCCATTATCCAGCGGATATTGGCAATCTGGTCTCTCGTTCCTCTGCCTTTTCTAAACCCAGCTTGAACATCTGGCAACTCTCGCTCCATGTATTGCTGGAGTCTTCCTTGCAGGATCTTGAGCATTACCTTACTGGCATGAGAAATAAGGGCCACTGTACGGAAATTGGAGCAGTCTTTCACATTTCCCTTTTTTGGTATGGGGATATAAGTTGATTTTTTCCAGTCTGATGGCCATTCTTGTGTTTTCCATATTTGCTGGCAAATGGCATGCATCACCTTGACAGCATCATCTTTTAAGATTTTAAACAGTTCAGCTGGGATCCCGTCGTCTCCTTCTGCCTTGTTGTTAGCAATGCTTCTTAAGGCCCATTCAACCTCACTCCTCAGGATGTCTGGTTCTAATTCATTCACCACACCATCATAACTATCCTCAATATTATTATCCTTCCTATACAGATCTTCTGTATAGTCTCGCCACCTTCTCTTGATCTCTTCAGCTTCTGTTAGGTCCCTGCCATCTTTGTTTCTTATCATACCAATTTTTGCCTGAAATTTACCTCCAATGTTTCTAATTTTCTGGAAGAGGTCTCTTGTCCTTCCTATTCTGTTGTCTTCTTCCACTTCCATGCATTGCTTATTTAAAAATAGTTCCTTATCTCTTCTGGCTAGCCTCTGGAATTGCGCATTTAACTGGGCATATCTCCCCTTACTATCACTGCCTTCTTGGTTTTCTTTTTCTTTTTTTTAAAATAGAAACTACACCTATTCTGGGGAAAAGGCAAGAGAAAAACAAAATAAAAAATGTAGTTTTCTATTCAATTTTTTCATTATTGAGTCTGCCCCGTGTTATGTGGGATCTTTTTAGAATTGTGGAATTTGAACATTCAGGTTTTTGTCTTCTTTTTTAGTTTTTAATTCAAGCGTAGGTGTCATACATAGTATGCAGGAGAATCTTAAGGCCCTTCCACACAGCCCTATATTCCAGAATATCAAAGCAGGAAATCCCACAATATCTGCTTTGAACTGGGTTATCTGAGTCCACACTGCCATATATTCCAGTTCAAAGCAGATAATGTGGGATTTTATTCAGCTGTGTGGAAGGGGCCTTACTTTCTTTTTTTTTACTTGCAAGTGGATGCAGAAAGGCCTTTTCTGGATAAGGCCCATCCAACAGAGATTATTACATGTTCCAATCCCAGCCCCAGACCTTTACATAAGGAATGTAAGATGATGTGGACATTATCATAGACTTGTATGCATAAAGCTCTTGATTTCTAATATTTGTTTCTAATATTTAAACAAAGTGAGAATTGGACTTCAGACATCAGACTTCATTCTGTATGCACCAGGGTGGTGAATTGACCGGGTTTTTATTTGTTATTATGATTGGGATATGTACATAATTAGTTATATATATCCCTGTGATTTTCTGAATTTCAAACACTGAATATACCAACAAAGAAGCTGTTAGACTGTAGTGCCTTTTTAATATGACTTAGATGTTAATATTCCTGAGTGCATAACAACAATAATAAGTAATTATTCCCTGGATATTTTGACCTTTAGTGCTAGAGATTTATATTAACTATAAAATCAGAGCAGTTAAAAGTAATGTTCAGTTCAGAAGCTCTCTCTCCTGACTTGAAAACATTTTAGAATTTAAAAGAAGCGAAGTTTCTCATTTACTCTGTTTTAACAAATAAATACATATACTCACATGTAATATAATGTTCAGCATTATATTACTGATTTTCTATAATACATTTTTCAGTTTAAAATCTCTTATTTTATATGGTACAAATGAGAATTTCAGCAGTGGTTAACAGCAGTAGATTTTTTTTCTCATTCAGACAAGTGTATCTAAACAATCAAAACAACAACAACAAAATGAAGCCTCATATTCCGTAGAACAAATAAATCTTAGGCAAATCTTAGTGAGATGTTTAAAAAGTACATCATAGTTGATCATTTCTTCTTTTACCCATTAGTCACAAAATACCATGAATGGCAGCTTTTAATTATATCACTGTGTATAATTCATTCACAAGCTGCTGAATTTTTTAAAATTTCTTTCTGCGTTATACACAGAAGTATGCAAAAAAAAAAGTGCATTTCATTATGTAACCATGAGCACCAGTTCCCAAATACTGTTGGGGCCATTATGCTAATTTCATTATTTAATTACATGTTTACAAGAGGTTTAATTCATTTGAATGCAAAGGTATCTACTGCTAGGTAATAATGCTTGAGATTCTACAGTAATATTCAATTTTATTAAAGATGAGTTTGGCCTCAGGCCAGTTTAGATATATTGAGCATCTTTTTACTGCTGCCCAGAACACAAATAATGGCAAACCATTAGTCTTGGTGCAGCATGAATACAATGATTGGCATATAGGAACATGCAGTCAGTTCACTTCCATTTTATTCTGGAGCTCACCCAAGCACATAAATAAATACAGAAGTTTGTTGCTGTGTGCCTTCAAGTCATTCCTGACTTATGACAACACTAAGGCAAACTTATCCCAAGTGTTTTAAGATTGTCTTCTACTCAGAAAAGCAGGTAGGTTTTGTTTTGTCGGGTTTTTTTGCATTAAAAATCTGTTATTTTTCTACAAACAGTCATTGCATAGTTAAAATCTTATCAGCTAAGATATGACTGCAATACCACCATAATAGCAGGTACTGGGTTATCCAGCAACTCTGGTTCCATCGACACTGCCATATAATGTGGCATGGCAGTCACGTTAGCCTGAGACATCCAAATGATGCACCAGGCTAATATGTTTTAACCTGGAACAAACCTGGAATAAACCTCTCTATCCAGGTTTATTTCAGGTTCCAAAATTCCTTCAAAGGACTGTAGACTCAGAGTTATGACTTCCTGGAGTGAGCTTATCGATCTACAGTGGGGCCTTCTCTTTTCCAACTGCTTTCTACTCTCTCAAATGCTGTTGTCTTTTCCATTGAATGACAGGGGACTGGGCTGGATGGCCATTACAGTCTCTTCCAACTGTATGAGTCTATGTCTTTCCATGAAATGTCCAAAGTACAACAGTCTCCGTTTAGTTGTCTTGATTTCTAGGGAGAGTTCAGACTTGATTTGACTAAGAACCCAACTCTTTTAAGCAGTTTATGGTATGCAGAACTATTTGTTATCATTTTATTGTTCTTACAGTTTTTTTTATCTCATATGCAGAAGTTGAAGAACTGAATATTTGGTTCTATTATAATTGAAACATTTTTATGGTGAACCCTAATGGGTACTTGTTGTTTGGATCTTAGCTGGTGGTTGAAGGTGACTAGCTCTACAGAAATAGATATGAAAAGAACATATATTATAGAAAGTATGAAATTCATGCAGTGCTGAACTAATTTCAAAAATAGACAAGGTAAATGAAAAGCTTATGTTTCAGAATCACTTCTAAATCTTTCTGAACCTTTTTATTAGTTTTAAGTATATTGCAAGAGCTAATAATAGGAAGAAAAGAAAATACAGAGGAATAAGAGAACCATGTAGCATGTGGTAGGCTAGAAAGACATTAATGAATCATTAATGTAATAACTTCTGGGAAGCCTTCAATAAGACGAGTATTTACTAATTAATATTTCCAAGAAAATAATGGACTGGGCTGTCTGTGTAATTTTATCAAATCATCATTTATGATTATTTGTAATAGTGGCCATAAATTGCATAGGTCATCAGAAATTATGGATGAGACATAAATACATGTGTTGAGGAATGAAATAGATGCTTGGAGCAAGGTTGTCATCCCAACTCCAATCTATATAAATAAAAATGTAATGTTTGTTTGTGGGATTAAGATAACTCAAAAACCATTGGCTGAAGTGACACCAAATTTGGACACAATACACCTATCAGGCCAACAAGTGGCCATCACTCATAAAAACATTGAAAAACACAGCAGAAGGAACCCAAAAAAGCCAAAAAAGCAAAAAGATGCTACAGTACATGCACAAAATGACTCCCCTTAGCAAACAAAACACACAGTAGCATATCCACACTCTCTTCTGGACTATAGCTCCCAGCATCCCCTAGACAAGGCCCTTTAGGAGAGGAGGATGATCCCAATGCACTGCTTCCAATTTGCAAGCTTTCTTCTCCTTGGATTTCTTTGAGAGCATCCCAATCCCTGCGTATTTCCAATTCCCTATTCCTGCACTGCAACTCCCAGCAATCCTCTAGATAGCTAGATTAGATAGAGATAGATAGGTAGGTAGATTGATCAGGAGGACTGCTGGGAGTTGCAGTCCAAGAATAGGTAGAGAAGGAAGAAAGGGGAGAAAGAGGAAGGGAAAGAAAAGGGGGGAAGGGAAGAGGAAGAGAAGGAAGGAAGGAGAGAAAGAAAGGAAGAGAGAAGGAAGGAGGGAAGGTTGGCCACAAGAACTCATGGCGGGTCCAGCTAATGACTAATATTTTTTCTTAAATGCTTGTTTACAGTGATGTAAATGTGACAGCGCTTTGTAGATAGGATAAACAAAAAGTTTCTGTCCCACAAACCTCACAATCCAAATGTGGACAACTGAGTATACAATGGATGGGAGAGGAAGAAAGGAGTGGAAAACAAAAGCAAGACCAGGAGAAGATAAATGTAAAGTGTGAGCAGGTGTTCTTGCATCTCTAGGGGTAAGATCAAATCAGTGCTGTTGTGAAACAGAAAAATTCCCTTCTGCTAAAAAGGCTCTCCAGAAGGAGTCCTCTCCCTTGTCTCAGTTAAACTGAGCATGTATTTCTTTGATATAGATGTGAGTTTTTTAAAAAAACCCACCCACTGTTTCCTCTCCTGGTTGGTCTCTTCAAAATATTCAGTTCAAAAGTAACTGGTAGCAGGGTAGAAAAAGGGAGGCTGAATGAGGAATTGTCTTTCTTTTTCAAAATCTCTGCTGAACAGTATATTATTTTTCTTTAGGTATTGAACTTGTTTCTATATACAGACATTTTTCTGTGCCGTAAGTCAGCATAAGATTGGATGATGCACTGCATAACTGAGAGGACTGATAGTCATTAAGGGCCCTTTCACACAGCCATATAACCCAGAATATCAAGGCAAATAATCCATGATATCTGCTTTGAATTGGGTTATCTGAGTCCACACTGCCATATAACCCAGTGGGATTTTATACACTTGTGGAAGGGGCCTTAGAAATACAAGTACTTTCAGGGTGAAGCATTAAAATTTCCAGTCACCAGGTGTCTTTTTGACAGAGGTCTATCAGGAAATAGGAAAACTATCAAGCTGTTTCTTTAAAGTGAAAGATTGGTTTCTTTGGATATCGGAAACATAGTAACTCTAGAGTTTGACACTATATGAGTTCAGATGTGTCACACTGAAATTTGCAAGATGATGTGATCATCCATCAAACAGTCACATAAACATTAAAAATTTCTCCTTTTCATTCAAGTTTCGAAAGGAATCACCAGTCAGATGGAGCCATCAAAAAGCTCCTGGTTGTAGGGTCTTTGCAGTTCTTGAGCTAGTATTCAGGACACAATTAATCCAGTCACTTGTGTTTTGGGAATAAGAAAATTTTGTTTTGTTTACATTCAGTGTAGAGTGAGTGTCACTTGGACAGTAAGTTAAAAGTCTTACAAATATGACTGTACACTGGGTTGAGGTAGTAAACAAGGTTGTCTTCGGAGATGCATACAAGCATATATACACTACAGATAAGGTTAGTCTGGTCAAAGTGTGCTTTTCAGACTCGATCATTTCAAGTTTGTACTGGAGTCTTTCCGAACTATGTCTTGTGGGTTATCTCAAAGTCTATAAGTATTTTTAAACCTTTTGCACAGTTTCCTCTAGCGTTCAGAAGAAATATTTGTTCTTTTTCAAAGAAAGCAAACATGCAATGTTAAAGCTTCTTCATTTCATCTCTTCTTTACTTTGCAGAAGGATTTAAGATTACGGTGACTTGTTGAACTGTATTTCATGACTACATAGCCAAATAAAGTGGACTCAACACTCAGGTGTAGCGGGGTATCCAGTTATGCACAGCTGGATTAGCAGCAAAAGTGTTTCATCAAACCATTAATGCAGCTCAAAAGGAAACATGATTTACTCTGGAGCTTCTAGGTCTCCCTAGACTTGGCAGTGGGGTTCCTCCTAGACTCAGCGCTGACACTTGATGCTCAGGTGTCGGCGGTGGCTGGGAGGGCTTTCGCACAGTTAAAACTTGTGAGCCAGCTGCAACTGTACCTTAAGAAGACTGACTTGATCTTAGTGGTCCATGCCTTAGTTACCTCAAGGTTGAATGACTGTAATGCACTCTACATAGAGCTGCCCCTGAATTTGGCCCAGAAACTGCAGTTGGTGCACAGGTTGGTGTCCAGATTATTAACTGGAACCAACTATAGGGAGTGGTCAACTCCCTTGTTTAAGCAGCGCCATTGACTGCCAATAAGTTTCCAGTCCCAATTCAAGGTGCAGGTTATTACCTATAAAGCTCTAGATGGTTCAGGACCTGCCTAACTTCACGACCGCATCTTCCCCTACGAGCCCACATGCTCCTTAAGATCCTCCGGGGAGGATCTTCTCTTACCTCCATCTCCGCCTCAGGCACAGCTAGTGGGGATGAGAGAAAGGGCCTTCTCAGTTGTGGCTCCCCAGCTCTGGAACTCCCTCCTCATGGAGATCAAGCTAGCACCCTCCCTGTTCACCTTCTGCAAGGACTTAAAAGATGTGGATGTTCCACTGTGCTTTTGACTGGGCAATTCCCTGGACAGCTGGCCCCAGTTAGGACCCAAAAATCTTGGGTCCTAACACTTTACACTTTACACTTTACAACTGTTTACAACTTTAAAACACTTTGCAACTGTTATTTCCAAATCCTTAATGATAAATCGTTCTTGTTCTCATTGTTGCTATATGGTATTTGCACTTAGTTCTATCCTCTAATGTAGTGGCACCAATCTGCCCACCTACAACGAGACATTGAACTTTGCTTTTGGTTGTTGATTTTGATGTACCGTCTAATGTTTGTTGTTTTTATTTCATTATATTGCTTTTGTTATTATTTTGTTGATATGCATTTTAATGTGATATGTTTTAACTGTTATGTTGGGCTTGGCCCCATGTAAGCCACCCTGAGTCCCTTTGGGGAGACGGAGGTGTGGTATAAAAAATAAAGTTATTATAGGTAGCTATGGAGTAATTGCAGAGTTTTGAATGTGTGGACAGCAAGATCCGTCTGGATCTCGACTAATCTTCTGTCAGAAGCTCTAATGGGCTCACTGCTTAGCCACTGACAACAAGCAACTCCTTGCCAGAGGCTTGCTGGTGACATTACTTCTCGTGAGGTCACCCCGGGATGGCCAGCCATGTTACCTAGAAAAGCAACATCACCATCAAGCCTCTGGTAGAAAGCTCCTTGTTGTAACTGTTACAACAGTAGCATTCTCAATGCATCCAGTGTTTTTGGCAGCCAGTTGGTTCCAGGGATGCTCTTACACTGCATTGAGACAACTCTGGCGTGGAGACATGTGCCTCAGAAGTCCTACGATGTTAAAAAAAGAATATTCACTGGTAGCTTTATAATAAAAATATAATTAAACTATAGCTCACCATGTAAAAACATCAAGAAAAACTTGTTCTTATTTTAGAACACATAGAACTTGTTTCAAGCTCCCACCTTATTTTACTGTAACACTTGGCCTCATTTACTGTACATACTGTCTCCAAATATTTTTTTTCTCCCCTCCAATAAGCAAATATGAGGGTGGGTCAAAAAGTTTTGCATCCTTTAGAATAAAACCTATATTAACTTTAACTAAGGAAATTACATTGTATCAGATATTCTTAAAGGATATCAGATATTCTCAAAGGAAAAACATTCTTGGAGTCCTCATGGAAACAAGTTAAACATGAGCCAACAATATAATGCAGTGGCAAAAAAAAAAGTCAATGGGATTTTGGCCTGCATAAATAGGAGTATAGTGTCTAGATCCAGGGAAGTCATGCTATCCCTCTATTCTGCCTTGGATAGACCACACCTGGAATACTATGTCCAATTCTGGGCACCACGATTGAAAGGAGATATTGACAAGCTGGATTGTGTCCAGAGGAGGGCAAATAAAATGATCACGGGTCTGGAGAACAAGCTCTATGAGGAGCAACTTGAAGAGCTGGGCATGTTTAGCCTGAATAAGAGAAGACTGAGAGGAGACATGATAGCCATGTATAAATATGTGAGAGGAAGTCATAGGGAGGAGGCAGCAAGCTTGTTTTCTGCTGCTCTGGAGACTAGGACGCGGAACAATGGCTTCAAATTACAAGAAAGAAGATTCCATCTGAACATTAGGAAGAACTTCCTAACTGTGAGAGCCAGACCCGTAGCCATGATTTCGATTGCCGGGGGGGGGGGGGGGCTGAGTTTGTTTCGGGGGGGGCTGAGTCTGAGTGAAAGAGGGTCTACCCTAGCAAAACTTTGTATCGTTACCCCAATACCCCCTTGCATATGGGATATATTGAGTATGGCGATCAGATCATGATATGAATAAACATAACAGTTTAAATAATGCACCAGTAAGGCCTTTTCGCGAACCACCATGAGAATTTCGGGAGGGGACTGAAGTCCCCCAAGCCCCAGCCCCCCCGGCTACATGCCTGGTGAGAGCCGTTCAGCAGTGGAACTCTCTGCCCCAGTGTGTGGTAGAGGCTCTTTCTTTAGAAGCTTTCTAACAGAGGCTGGATGGCCATCAGTCGGGGGTGCTTTGAATGCAGTTTTCCTGCTTCTTGGCAGGGGGTTGGACTGGATGGCCCACGAGGTCTCTTCCAGCTCTATGATATAGTATAGTAAATAATTTTATCTGTGTATATGTGGCAATTAATAAAAATTCTTACTGTGACTAAATCCTAACTTTTCTGTATGCTTTGTCTCTGTAATGCAGTATTGGTATACACATCATTAATATTAGTGGTAGACATGAAATCAGAAAGTTTGAGGTCCTCTGGGTCTTTTTTTAAAGGTTAGCTTCCTTATTGATTTTTGTGGTTTATAAACTGATGGAAATTCCAGAATTCATTGCTGAGTTGAAAAGAACAGGTAATGTGTTTTGTATTTCAGTTGGAATATCATGTGATTGAAAATAAACTCATTTTTAAAAAAGGAGTCAATGCCATTTAAGTCACTTGTGTGTTTTAGAGACCTATTAAAATGAACGTAATCATTCGTCTAAAGCAGATTTTTCAGAGAGTGTCTGGGACAAACTAATGAACTGTAAAATAATTTTAATGTATCATGAGCAATCAATTAATTAAAAATCAAAAGCTCTGTTAAAATATCTGTTCCCACAGGGAGGTACCTGCTGGGTCCCTGTATGTTCCTACTGCCCTTTCCTCTTTTAATCAGTCTCAGCTGGATGTGAATAATTCTGTCTTGAATCTGCCTCAGGTAAAATAAAACCAGTGAATACAGATAACCAAGTGTAGCATAAGGATATGCTTGCTAAGAAGGCATATCCAGAATAGCCCTAATTTTAGTTCAGAAGAACAGCAGAGATGTTAAGTAAGGGAAGGTCTGTGAACTTGTGGACTAATGACATGTCAGTGGTTCAGGGTAGAAATGGTAAAGCATAATGTACAGGTTGTATTGGTATGAGCATCTATTTGAATCTGTTTCAGGCAGCAGAGCTTTGGCTTCAGACTTGATTCCAGTTAAAACAGCTAAATTCTTCAGGTCTTTCCTTTCCAAATATTACAGAGAAGTTAATTTGTTTAAAACAATGAGTTTTATTCAATAGCCACTGTCCAATTATAATCTCATACTGACAGATGGTATAAGGCCATATTTAAAAGATTACAAATGCAAACTTTACTGATCTGTTCAGAGTCTGCTGCACTTGGAAACCAAGGTGAGTTTAAATAGCGCATTTCAAAGACAGGAATTTTAACAGCTTCTCTTTGCAGTCTGCTGCCATGTATTTCCGAGAAATGTGAAGGAATCCCATCTGTATGTGTGGAGCAAGCTTTTTGTTTGCAAGCAAAGGAACAAGCTAATTTGAAGAATGTCAAGAGTTAAATACATCTTACTCCCTTAGATGCATCATTTCTTTTTAAAAATCCATTCTTCAGGGCATACTTAATCAACTGATTTATGGCTATTTCTCATAAGACATTCTTATCTCTCAAGGATGTCCCCAGGAATGACATTGCTTAGAAAAAATGTAATCTGCATCCGTGGGCAATCATGAATATCATCAGTAGTAATCATTATGACTTTAATGTCTTTCATAAAGTGCTACCATGATAGCTGGAACTAGTGCTGTCTGTTTTTATGATCATACAGGTGGTACTTTATGTTTATTCCTGTGGCAACCTGACCAGAATAGTAAAGACTGACCTTTTGGAACAAAATATCTTATGTGAGCTTGTTAGTCCTACAGTGGTATCAGCGTTCTTTAAAATGGATCCATTAGGAAAGGAAATAGATGAGACATGTTACCAATTATTCTTGTTTCATTCTGATCTCACATCTTCTACAAGAACCCACTTATTTATCCAGTCTACATAAGTGCTCATTCCACTTTTCATTTTCAGTAAAGTCAACTGTTTTTAGTTATCTATTTTTGTCACTTCCATACTACTTTACACTATCTGCATTTAGTTATCATCACTCCTATCAATTTTGTTTTTTGGATTGTTTAAAAACTTTCATTGTTTCATTTTTTCTGTGTTTTCATTGCTCTTGATTCTTACTAAATTTCAAAAAAACTATTTCACAGAGGTCATTGGCCTTATAAGTATTCTTTCTTCGAAAACAAATGTGAACCCGACATAGTTTGGAAAATGTTACTCAGATTAAGAAAGAATTGTGTCCTGACACAATTTCTCCTGACAAGAGAAATAAAACAGTTCCATGTTATTATGTAAGGATGGGATCGGGGCTTTCTGTAGTTGCAGATTTCTGTACTAGATGAATTTTTGGTTTGATCCATTTTTTCTGAAAGTTCTTCAAAGCATTTCCATTTAATTTTTCTATACTTTTATTATATCCTTGCCAACAAAATAGAATATGAAACTGCTCTCTTAAGATGACATATTACCAAGCTTTGTTGTTTGTTTATATTTGGAACATACAACAGAGGAGCATACAACTCTTCTGTTGTGCCAGCTCCACTGGCTGCCAGTTTACTACTGGGCACAATTCAAAGTGCTGGCATTAGCCTATAAAGCCCTAAATGGTTCTGGCCTTACTTACCTCTCCGAACGCATCTCCTCCTATGAACCAACTAGGACATTAAGATCATCTGGGGAGACCCTGCTCTCGGTCCCGCCTGCATCACAGGCGCGCCTGGCAGGGACGAGAGACAGGGCCTTCTCAGTGGTGGCCCCTCGGATGTGGAACACCCTTCCTACAGATATCAGATTGGCCCCCTCCCTGTTGGCATTTCGGAAGAAAGTGAAGACCTGGCTGTTCGAAGCATTCGATTAAGCAGTGTAATTGAATATAGGAATACGGAATAATGGATGATGAGATTGGATTCTGATTTTACTGATGAGATGCTAATGATTGTTATATTGATGTTTAATCGTTGATAATGCTACTGTTTTTAACTGTGCCATATTCGTTTTGTGATGTTTTTGCATTGAGTTTTGCTGTTGTTAACCGCTTTGAGTCGCCTGAGGGCTGAGAAAAGCAGTATATAAATGAAGTAAGTAAATAAATAAATAAATTTTATTGTGCATTTTAGTAAGTTTACAAATGAGGTACACACTGTGGTTTGAGAGAGCAACAAGTAGACAACAAACTGCACTGACGCTACACTATATCTGCACCATGGACAATCTTTTGCCCTACTTATCATTTTGTAACCAAACTTTTACCATTGTCCAGGTTATATATTTATTTATTTATTTATTTGCTTTATTTTTATACCGCATTTTCAGCCTAAATCGGCGACTCAATATATATATATATGTTTACCAAAACAACCGGAAGGCCAAAACCTTCCTATTCCTAGATTCGTACTTGCGCAAGCATGGAAGTTCAAATGAAAAGATTTCACGTATCAACATGTAATTAATTTGTAATTTCTCTATAATTTTGATTTGTCATGATATGATATGAAATGCATATCATAGCATTCTGATAATTCATAAATCATACTCTTTCACTTAAATCAATTATGTTTCAAATTGCATTCATTACAATATTAAATTTTGTTATTGTTCTGAAAACAAATTTTAGCATCAATTAATTTTTCACATGGCCAAATCCAAGCACCATTTATCAAAATGAGAGTGAGTTCTGATTAGAAACATACAAATTTGGGTATTAATTAACCAATGTTTTTTTCTGGCTGTGTGGGGGAAGCAAAAATCAAGGTTTTTGCCCAGCTTGGTGGGTTGCAAGTTGTGCAGGTTTGATCTGATATAATAAAAGACAACCTACTGTAAAGAGCTGCTTTTATATTGCTCAGAAGTAAATCTCACTTATTTTCAAATGTGGTTACTTTGTTCTTTTCAACTATTACAAGGTTAATACTATTGTGCATACATTCTTTCCTTTAAAAAACTTCAGTGCATTGAATGCATTCTAGTATCATTATAATCCAATAATTTTATAGCACATAATTAAAATAATTGGTTACCTCTTGGGGAAAAAGACAGCATTCATCATGTGTCTGGCAGCTGTGAACATAAATGCAAATCAAATGCCAAAAACACCCTGTTTTGCTTTAAATTGCTGAGATGATTCTGAGAGGATAAGATAGATGATGAATGTCACTGAAATGACTGTACCTATCTGACATCAAGTCACTCTTTTCTAAATGTCATTGTCACTTAGCGGCTTATAACAGTGAGTAATGCTTTGCATATTAAGATGCAGAAATACAGTTACTGGCATGCTATATTGTTGACACAAAAACATTGAACTATCTGGCTTGATTCTCCTTTGGCCTATATATCATCAAGCATGATTGCTCTTTCCCTGAAGTTGTGATGCAGTGTTAAAAACAATGTAATGTCCTTGAGCTAAATCCCAGCAGGATCAGAAACAATTATCATAGTTTAAATAAAACAGTGGCCAGGTTTCTAAGCAAACAGGCAAAGATACCAAGATCTAGACACAGAAGATACGTTCTAAGAAGACTTTGGTTACCGGGTTCTGATATAAGTAAACAAATACATGTTTTCAGTACTTTCTGTCACATACAAGTTGTTCAAACTGAGAATCTAAGGCAAGCAGAATCAAGAGTCCTGGTTAGCTTGCCAGATTTGATCTCTCTTGGTGTCTGGAGGAGCTTAAGGTGGGACAGCAAGGCTCAATCATGCTCTATATACATGTCTCTGGTAAAATAATGTTTCTGCTTTGGCTTTTTGGCTAATGTAGGAACATTATTAAAAAAAAACCCAAACATTTATGGGTAATGAAGGCTACAATCTTTTAGATTTTAGATTCCACCTTCATATCTGCAGAGGGTGCAGATATGTGAGTGGTGACAGGACAGATGCATCCTGTCTTTGATGCCTATTGATGATGAGTTGGATCTGGTACATAGTGGCTTCTCCAGCATGAAAATTAGAAAATGCAACTATATGGGGTGCTTTGACGATTTGTGGGGGAATTCTCAAAAATCATGTGAAGTGACTCTCTTTGAGATCGTTCTCACCAGAATATGAAAGATCAGTAAGGAAACAATGCAACTTAAAAAAAAACATTCAAAGGAAATCATTCAAAGAAAGGAACAGCTGTAACTGTAAATGTAAAAGCTAAGTTAAATTATGTTTCTTGACGCCTTTTTTAAAAACAGAGAAAGAGGGAGTGATTCAATGCTGTGAGATGAATGCTTTCCATACTTTCTCTTGCTTAGAAAGGAGATTCCATGTGAACATTAGGAAGAACTTCCTGACCATGAGAGCTGTTCAGCAATGGAACTCTCTGTCTTGGAGTCTGGTGGAAGCTCCTTCCTTGGAGACTTTTAAACAGAGGCTGTCAAGGGTACTTTGAATGTGACCAGATGGCCCATGTGGTCTCTTCCAACTCTATGAATCTAAGACTTCTTGTAGATTCATGTCAAGCAGGCCACTGTGGCAGTGTCACAAGAGGCTTTCTTACAGACCTCAGTAATGAGACAAGTTCTTCAGGAAGACAAATATCAATCAATCAATCAATGATTTATTACGGTCTTTGACCAGCACAGTACAGAATGGGGCATCGGTGCCCAAGGAAGGGAATCGCAGTTCCCAAGTAGATCAAGTATAAAAGCAGATTAAAAGCAGATTAAAAACATGTTATAAAAGAGACAAATTAAAAAGATAAAACAGTCTAAACTTACAGTTTAAAGTGCATGTATGAATCTAAAATAGGGGGCGGCTAATAGCAAATATCAGACGACTGGGAAGCTATAAAAGGGGTGAGAGGGGAGCATTTACAGCATTTCAGTTATTACAAATCATTCTATCTATATTCCCGGCAGGAAGTTGCCTGGTGGAGTCGGTCATCAGCCGTCTAATGTTAATTGCTGCTGCACAGAACTTGGCAACACTGTAGGTTGTTGCAGAGCAAGAGTCCGAGAGCAACAGGGAGGTGTAATATCTTTCAGTGCGCCCTGGATGTTTTAAAAGCCATGGAGTGATGAAATTGGCTCTAATGTCTCTATAGAACACACATTGGAGGAGCACATGTTCAGTTGTTTCGATGTAGCCAGACTCACACGGGCATAGTCTCTCCTGGGCAGGGGTCTTCCGGTACCTTCCCTCCAGTACTGCCGATGGAAGGGCATGGCATCTTGCCAAAGTGAAAGCTCTTCGGTGTTTAGGCACCTCCAGGTTAGCTAGGTAAGGCATGGGAGCGATGAGATATCTGCTATCTTCGCTAATGGTGAATGCTGGAGAGCAGGCTAAGTCTGATTGTCGCTCTGTATCCAGGATCCGTTGTCTAATAAGATCCTTGGCTTGTTCCCATCCCATACCTAGCAATTGTCCTTGAGAGAAGCCTAGAGTTGCGATTTTGATTGCCACTGCCTTATTCCATGTAGACTGAAATTCATCTCTCAGAGTTAATGGGGCAAGGCCACATGTTGAGAAAGACAGATGCAGCCAAAGACAAATAATCTCTTAGACACTCAAACCTGAGCTTCTCTAGACTTTTCTTCTAACCTATCAATAAGCACTTTTTCAGTTGTGCACTTTATGTATTTGAGCTACAGCTTTCTGTCATAAGTAGGTCCATTGTGCAATTGAGTTAAAAGGAAAAGAAAGGTTAGCAATCAGTTTACTGACATATTTGTTTCATATATTCTGCTAAAGGAGGCACGACTACAGCAGGAGTTGAATAGAGATCAGTAAGGATGATTAGCAGATGGCTGGCATGGCCTCAGTAGAGAGGAAGGTGGGTAGATGGTTGGCATGGACACATACTGTGATTATAAGGTCTCTGATACCTCTACAAGGCACCATGCCATTCTTTTCAGGAACATCTCACCAACCCTGTCTAAAGCACGGAAATGGCAGACAAAGGACAACAACACACCATGGACTTGTCTACACTCACCAAAAAACCTAGACTCACTTGAATCCACTACTGTCTGTCACCACAACATTCAGCAATTTCTAGTGAGTGTCCTGAGCTTTATGACTTTATACTGACTTTATTTCACTTTAGGCAACATTAGGGGATACTCAAGAACTTTCAGTAAACTCTGGAGTAGCCTGGGACTTTGTGGTAGTTTGGACAACTGTATGCGCAGTGGAAGAAGTTGCCCAGTTTAGATGCAACCCTTATATCTTTCTCTAAAGACATCAACTCAGATATTGTGTAGGTAAACCTCTCCCCCAAAATTACATGGTATATTTCTTGAGGGAACTTCTAACAGAAAGGTTACTTTTTTTGAATTACAACATACAGAACTGGTCCAGGGTGCAGTGAGACTCACAAATTTTCATCTGATCATTTTAATCTATCTTGAATTAGATAGACCAGTTAAGGAAAAACAGTTCATGAATGTAGATACGAAATGAATCATGTCAAACACTATCATTCGCCTTGATATAATATTTTAATGTTTAAATATAATCCACATGATGTTCATATTGGGAAATTGACTTATGATTGATATCTCGATATACAGTTTAAATAAACACTGTTATATTTTATATGATATGCTTCCATAGTAATTTTAAAAGAGTGATATAGTCCTGGGGAATTATCATTTTATTATTTATGAAGGAGTCAAAAGAAATCTGTATTTTATTATCCCTTCACGAAACTGAAAGTAATATATAATGGTTCAATCAGTGAAACTTTGACTCAAATATGTGCTCGTTGTAGTGATAGTAGAAAATCTCTTCTGCCATCAGAAATATTTTTCTGGTGAGATCATCTATCTTTTTATGTTTGATCTAAGACATCTTCTGCTGGCTGAACTATTCTGCTTGTTAAGCTTGTCAGAAGAGACAAAAAAAAGCAGAGAGGGGATGGGTTAAAAAGATGTCAAATATATCAGATCCCCACTTCATCCATCTTAGGGTCACAGCCACAATGCTTGCACAAAGGTACAACAGTCTCAGGATTTGGATTCAGCACCATTTCAGTTGGTCTAGTGTTAAATCGCCTTCACATTTTGCCATTGTGGCCATATACTAAAGCATCTTAATTTTTAGGATGATTATTTTACATTTGATAAATGAAATAATTATGAAGAAGTAGAATTTTGATTCAGTGCTACAGACTGTCATAATTATGCCATGGAGCTTAAAAAGCATGGAAGGCTTTCGTAATTAGTTGAAATGCTGTATAATACATGAATAATGAAAAAAATTAATAATTAACCTAATAACTTTGCTTTCTGCATTATTTTGTCTTGGCTAAGACAAGGAGATGTTGTCTAAGTTTAATTGGATAATGAGGGATAGGGTATCTGCAGAATTGCACATTAATCATATTTTCAGAAAATCAAGTCCTGGCAGATTTAGCACTCACAGGTCTCTACAGTGAATATGTTATTCAAGCAAATGCTTAATTCTGTTCCAGATGGCCTTTAAGTTCATCAAAGACTCCCTAGAGAACTGAGTGAATAACAATACCAGTCTATGAAATAAACACACTGTATTTTGAGTGAACACACGGCTGTGGTTGAAACACCAATACACCAGCGTACCCTGCTGTACCCAGTATCATTACTCCATTTTAGTGGGTGAGTGAATGTAGGCTGAATGGGCTAAAAACATAGTCAGTGGTTGTAGTATAAGAGTACAAGAGATGAGGAACACTTCATACATGTTAACTTCCGTTGTTTATTTGTTTCCATGATTCCTTTATGACCTGGAGTGAAGAACTATTTAGGTCAGCTTAAAAAGATATATAACAATGATATTAAACTGAGGCTGGGGGGGGGGGGGGGATTCAAGACTAGCTAGCTGTGCAACTGAATTACTGATAATATTGGCTTTAATCCTGTTCTCAAATGTATGGGAGCAACTGCAGAACAACTTCTTGTCAGTGCCTGTACTTGGCAGTGTCAGATCTCCAGATCCACATTATAGCATCTTGTCTGTATCCAGTGTTAAAGACACCAGTTTGGGGCAGAGAGTTGATAGTCTCGTACACCAGTGAAGCATGGCAGGCTTGGAATTTTCTAAACAAACTAATTAATTTAGTAAGTACTCTGATCACATGAACAGTTGCTACTTGCAAGTATTATTACAGTCTGCAAAGATAACTCCAGAATTACATGTTATTAAATATTACTACGCGCATTTCCAGTCCAATTGGGGTGTGTGTGGTTAGAGTTCCTTTTTCCTAAAACATGAAGTTGCTGCATTTTCAGAGTGCCTTTGATTTTGAGCAAGCTGCTGTTTTGAGTTGCCAGCTCAGCAAGGCAGCCTTCCCCTCCCATGTACTTATTGACCCTTTCTCTTATTCTTTTTGGTGGCAACAATAGTCTCTCTTTTGACAAGAAGAAAGGAAGTCAGAGAATGCTGATGACAACAGTATTGTCTCATTTGAAAAAAGCAAGGGAAGGCAGAAAAGACAGGGTAACATAATTTTTAAACCCAATTTATCTTAGTCACTAGTGCAGTTCATGTCTTCTATTTGTCTCTTCTTTTAACCCTCCCATGTTGCTAGCTGGCCTTTTTTCCTCTTCAGATTAGCTGTACAGCAGTGCACAAACTGACATTATTAAAAGCCACTAATGAGTCATCCCTCCTCCTCCTAGTCAGATCCAGTAATAAGTAATAGGAAGAGTTAGAATGGTGTAGTGGTTTGAAAGTGGGACCAGGAGAGCAGTTTGAATTCTCAATCTATCTTGGAGACCTTGGGCAAGTCACACTTTAAATTTACAGAAAAGCAGTGGTAAGTAGGGCTGGGCGGTTTTGTTTCGTTAATTCGTAATTCGTTAATTTTTTTAATTACAAAACGATAACAAACCATTCTGGAGCAATTTTTTTTAAAAATGAATTTTTAAATAGTTTTGTAAATGCTTCGTATTTCGTTATTGTATTCGTTTCGTTATTGTTTTGAGGTCGTTTCGTTATTATTTCCGCATGTCTGGGGCAAGTTTTATGATTGTTTTTTTGTTTAATTCGTGAAAAAAAATTATAATATCACACCAACAGTCAACAACAGAGGGAGAGGGAAGCTTCAGAAGTTTTTGGAGGTTTTTTAGCGTATTTCGCGGTCGCGTCCGCCATTAACGAATCGATTCGTTATTGTTTCGGAAATCGATTCGTTAATGTTTTGTAATTTTTTTTCACATTTACGAAATTTCGTAAATATCGAACTTTTTAAAAGGAAAATTTTGTAATTATTTTAAATATCGAAACGCAAAACCCCCCAAAAAACGAATCGATTTTAGAAACAAATTTTTCCATTGTTACCCAGGCCTAGTGGTAAGCTTCTTCTGAATAAATCTTGTAGTCCTAATCAAGGATTGAGATTGGCAGAAGAGTTAGTTGGAAGGGAAAAACACTTTCTCCATTGGCCTCTCTGACTCCCTGTCTTTCCTTTCTCCTCCTATCCCATGCTTGTTAGACTTGCTTGTTAGGGACATGCCTCTTACTATACAAAGGATCTGAGCATATGACAAGGCTCAGTGCTCCATTTTCTTCTTCTGCAAGCAGAGAGACAAGATGTCTGCTTTGAGTTAGGACCTCATCACATTGAGGCCTCTGTGGCGAATTGGTGGGGCAGCGGAACAATCCTGGCACCCGGCGCCCTGCCTTGCCAGAAGTGATGCTTCCCTATCACACTTGTGGGAGTGTTGCCACATGGCTTTTCCCCATGCTGGTTCCATAGTTTCCCAAGGAACTCAGGAAGCCTCCTGTGTTCTGGGCGCAATATCATACAGTGCTTGTGCCCCAGTTCATCAATGGAGCCCCGCCGGAAGTGAGCTTATGTCATGAGATGGGCAGTGTGGGGCTCTGTCGATCAGCTGTGCTGCCAGCGTCCTAGAACACTGGCAGCCCATCATGTAACAAAATCCTTAGTTAAATAGTTAGGTCTTGTTAAACATTCCTATCTAGTTATATAGTTCTTGAATAAAGTGTTTTATTAACTTTTAAAGCTTGAATCTGCTCCTGAATGGCTTATGCTCAATCGCTCTCCTGCTGGAACACTAGAAGCTTCTGATCTGCTGCTACTGCTTTATCATTTTGAATAATTTCCCCTTCTTTTTTCAAAATTACTTCCCAACAAAAGCCACATACTATCAATCTTCCTTCCTTCTCAAGAAGCTATATACAAAATGACAGCCATCAAATTGCATGGCTTGATCTCATTAGCTGATGTGGTCGATCTGCAGGCTTCACTCAGGTCAGTCATGGACTTATATAAGTTCCTGCCATGTGGTTAACCAGGCATTTGGCTTTTGAGCACCAGCCCTCCCACCTGCCCTTTATTGTTACAATCCTTGGATGTGGAATTTGTGTGGCTATGGTATGTTCTGTTTAGTCACAACTTTGTGGGTAATTAACATGAAGCTTGGATCCAAGACTTTGAGTAGTTGTGTGCCTTTTACATATTGATAATGGAAAAGAGGGAGTCTCCTTTGGGGATTCACGGGGATGTGTACAGTGGAAGCAGGCTTGTCCTGGATTAGAGAGAAGACACCGTTATGGCATGGACACACATCCCAGAAGTGTGTCAGTAGGGATATGATGCCCATGTGATCACTCCCTCTATCATCTCATTGGTTCCAGCTTCAGGCCAGAATATAGGATTCATTGCTCAACAGGTGTGTTGGTGATACTTGGATCCTGGATTCATGAATGTAGGACAGCTAATTTACAACTGTAACTAATAAAGTCGTGGCCTTTATTGCTCCAAAATGTTGACATTGTTTGAAAACGATATTGTGTTGTTATGTGCCTTTAAGTTTATACCCTGTTGTAGTCGACACATGTTTTATTGTTGAATGGAGCAGACACAAACCTATACACACAATGTACAGCAGTTCATGCAACTTCTATGGCAACTTGTACCATATTGCTACTATTTGATCCTGGCCTGTGTGTCTCTGTCATTAAACGATTTATTCATTAAAATAGTTACACTATAGAGCATCCTGTCTAACTTGTTGCTTAGCAGTGTTTAAGGGAAGATCACTTGCCTTTGAAGAATGTATGTGGAAGTAATGTGGATTCTTTCTTCAGTGAATTTTTAAGAACAGTTATTAAATTGTATAAATGTGCGCATTTTACGTTTGCTATATTTTTGGTGATAACAAAATTTTTAATATCCTACCACTACCAATAAGGCAAGTCAAATATAGCTACCACAGGTCAGCAGTCATATTAAAATAGCTATTTTAGTTTATTTTTTCCTAACGCACTAATTTTAACAGGTTTTGTGGCGATTCTCCATGAAGTCAATTAAATTCTCAGAAGGGATCAAATAAGCATCATATGGTAATATCATGATCTTTTGATCTCCAAAAGTATGTATCAATAAGGCCATAAAGGTGAAATACTGGGAAGAAATAGTATGGTTTTCTTTGAAGTGCTACATGAGAAAATTTCACAAATTACATAAGGTGTTTTGTAAATATAGTTTTCTTTTATCACAAAAATAGATGGTCTCAATTAGCCTCAAAGATGACGTATTAGTCTCAGAGACATGATATTTGCATTTTTATTTGAAATGTAAAGTTTTTGAAAATAACTTCACGCCATACTAAAAGGCTCTAAGCAAACCCCAAATTCTATTTTGTATGTCCTAACAGCTCATGTGAAGGTACACATCTTTTGGCGAGAACTGAGTTTGAAGGACACCTTTTAAACATGTGCTTTTCAGCTGTTAACCCGATTCTGTGTGGACTTTCCCTAAACATCATTTAGCCAAACCCCTTTTATCCCGGTTTCTTCTGGGTTTTTAGGCATGTGTAAAAGGACCCCAAGATGTCTTGGTCTAAGGAACGCCAGCCAGCCCATGGGGTAATGATAACCAAAATTACCCATGTTGTCACTGGGGAGGAGAAAGAGGTCGAGCAGTCTTGCAAAATCCTTGCACTTAATTACAGACAAAAGCCTTTAGTCTGAATGCATTGAACAAATTAAGCATCTGTTCTATTAAATGTTTGTAGGCATTTCATGGGTAATATATGCAAGAATTACTTGACACCAGTCTTGGGTTTGCTCTTTGAACCCTAATGTTTTTCTCTCATGACATACTTGACATTTAAAATCTTTTGGCAAGAATCTAATTTATTATGCGTTGTCAGCCTAATTCATTATTTGTGTGACTCTGTAGGCAAAAAAATAATAATGGGCTGTATCAACTGCGTGTCACTTAAAGAAGATAAAGAGTAACTTAATTTCCATATTAATTTCTCAGACTAAAATGACAGTAGGTAGTAGCGTGACCTTTGGGGTCAATTAATTGTTTCAGTTAAGGACGGCTAGATAAAGAATCATCTAGTTTTAAGTTCCCATGTGTTCTGGATCCATCGTGTTCACACGCATCAATGCCATCACTCCTTTTTCTGAAAGTTAATTGGGAAAAGAATTTTAAAAGCTGAAGGGCAGCATTTCTTATTACAGCAATTTTCCCTTGCTATCATTATTTATATAGATGTTCATATTAAAGTAATATTATAACATTCATTTCAAAATGTCAGTCGTGGTGTGAAGAGGCCCTGGAATCAATTTTTCTCTTATTTATCTGTGGGTTCTCCTCTGAACCTCTTGTTGCCATGGGAACAAGTTATTTTTTTCCAAAGATTTGTCTTTATTTATTCAGTATTCATCCTCCCTGTCATACCAGTGGTATATCCACCACTCAGACAACCCCCTATATCCCGTCAGATATTGTTGGACCTCAGGGCCTAGTATCTCTAACTGATTCACCACCTCATCACATTTACCTTGCGGAGTGTCCTATGGCACTTCCACTCCAGCTGGAGGACTGATGGGCTCATTGCACATCAGATGACTCAAGGGAGCTTCCTGTGGATGCTCCTCCTCCAACTGGAGGGAAAGTGTCACTCAAAACTTCCCTCTCAACATGGAAGGTTTCCCATCTTCAGGAGGGTGGCTCTTTCCCCTTGTGATGGGGAAAGCGAGAGGGAGCTGCGTGCAAGGCAACAGATTTGCTCTGCAGCTCTCTTTCCTCCCGAATTCCAGGCAAAGTGGGATGCTTCGCCTGGCTAATATGATGAGGTTCAAAACAAGTACCATGGAATGCTGGGAGATGCAGTCATCTGGAGAGATCTACATGGTTCTCATCCTGATTTAAATATAAGTTCCAACACATAAGCATTTCTCCATATTTGGTGATTTCTCCTTTTTTCCACTTCTTGTGCATGTCTCTTTTGTGTCTTAGCACAGTTAGAAGTTCTTTGGACATCCATTCTGGCTTCTTTGCACTTGTCCTATTTTTGTCTTTTTCACACGTACTGCTCTCAAGCCAGGCATCCCCCATTCTGTATCTTTGCATTTTGTTTTTTCTGCCTAAGTGGAGTATCTTGCATTTGTCCCTGTTGGACTTCATTTTGTTAGTTTTGGCCCATCTCTCTAATCTGTCAAGATCGTTTTGAATCCTGCTCCTGTCCTCTGGAGTATTGGCTATCCCTCCCAATTTGGTTCAAGTAAAATCCTAGAAATGAGCCATCATGTTTTCACAATTTTTCATAGTAGTAATTTTTATACTCCCCACCATTTCACATCATTTAGTCTCTTTTGGAGACTGATTTGTACTGCATGCTGCAATAGATGCTTGGATATGTTCTAGTATTCATAACAGATGTGTTGCGGACCATATGGTTGTAAGTTATGAGCAAAGAATGTTCCCTAAGTAAAATACCCATAAATTATATACATTACAGGTAATGTCAGTTGAGGTATGCAAATTGTTTTCAAGGATATTATGTAATCTTTACTGCTCTTACAATTAGGAACCTATAATGGGATTTCAGGTTACACAGGAATTTCCATCAACATTCTGTAGCATAAAGTCACAATCCAGCATATCAGCATGTTTCTTCCCTGAGGGACAGGAAAAAAACATTTTGTAAACTATTTTAAATCCCGTTTTTAGTCTAATTTTGAATTCCTGCTTCTGCCCACAAAATTTAAAAGGAAATGCAATTATATTTGTTTTGTGTTGTATACAGAGACACATGGAAAATATTTGTTTGAAAGCAGCAGAGTACAGCAAGGAAAAGAAAAAGGCTTCTTATCAATAGCAGACAGTTTTATCCATGGAATTATATGGTCATGCTTCAGTGCTTGAGGTTTATAAATGTCAAAAATCCTAATAAGCTTTGATTATGTCAGGGGTGTGCTTTTTTCATTCTTTTCAAGAGCAGCAGTTCTGCAAGTCAATTTAAAATGTGCCTGTCATGCGAAATGCCATCAGTATATATATGCTGTTAGAGCCTGCAACATGAATCTGATTATTGTTGCAAAATGTTTGCAAAATCACGATTGTATGGTATTTCCCTACTGCGTTGTGGACAGTTTTGAAGTTGACATATTGGGAAACCTGGCAGAATGAGATCCAGAGCAGATTTGGCAGGGTTTGATTCTTGGAAAGATAGCCTTCTAGGCTGCAAGCAATGGTCAAGGAGCCAAGGCTAACAGGGTCAAAGCCTGAGAACATTTTAATCAAAAGGGATAATGATGCCAAGCATTCTGGGTTCCCTGATCATAACTTCAGTTGTCACAGTAGGAAAAAAAAAGGAAAGGGATCTTTCCAGCAATAGTACACTGCTCCGAGCAATCTTATCTATAATGCAAAGTATTCTGGTGTGTCTTGATCTTGAACAGGTAATTATGGAAATGTAATACTGATTTTTTATTTATTTCGTATCAAAAGTATTTAATAAATTAGTATAAAAACTGATAAAAATAGAAGGAGCACAAGTGGCTAAATATCTTTTGACCAAAAATGAGCAACAGCGACCACATTGTCTGTAGTCTCAAACAATTCTTCCTCTGTACATGAGGCAGGGCATTGTGGACAAGCATACAGATGCAAAGTTGTCTGTTCTCCATGCAGATGCAAAGTTGTCTGCTCGCAGTCGCACAAGGTGGAGGATTATTTTAGATAGTGACATTTTGCCAGGTTGTCTTTTGATCTGCCCACTCCACTTCTGAGTCTGTTCAAGGACTTCCAAGTTGCCCATTCATGGTTTGCCTCTGGAAGCAGACCCTCATAGGGGGCCATCCAATTGGGATTTCCTGGTTTAGCTTGCTGTCATTCGGGGAATGTTAAGAGGAGTGGTGGTTCTTGTGAAGCCTTTTTTTCATTTGAGTCTACTGGAAGTAGGCTGATAGCCACGCAGTGGATGGCTTTCACAGTGTTCGACCTTATTTCTCTCACAGTTAGCAGCAACTTCCCATTGCATATCAGGAGGGCAATGTCAGCTCGCTACCTTTTTGCAGTGTAATGTTGGTAGAAGGATAAGGTTAACCCCAAAAGAAGGGCTGGCAAAACAAATCCAGGGACGAACATTTAATGTTGTGTTTTGGATGTGGTATGAAAAGACACATGCAAAGAATGGAAGAAAGGAAGGGCCAACTAAGAAGTTGTTGAATGGATTAATGAATTAATGAATTGATGAATGTATATATGATGGTAACAAAGATGAAAAGATGAGCCATTGGTATAATGTGGTGTCAGATCAGATGTAGGGATTATCAGAGCATATTGGTCAAATTACAATATTGCTCTATTGTGTATTTATGTTCAATCTTCTATTCTTTTTTGTCTTTTGCCTCATGCTCTTCTTTTCTTCTTCTTCCCCATCATCATTAATATATATTGAATACATAATGCTCCAGTTGCAGAATAAAAGTGCCTATAAATATATTTTCAAATAATATATGCAAATCATGCATATTAACAGCTGGTATATGTTTACTTCTTCCTGTTTTATTGTGCCTGTAAACTGTCTTTTCATCGTGATACTGGTAACCTGAATGAATACACCAGATCACAAATTAATTCACGCAATTCACCTTGTCTTTCTTTCCTAAGAGTCATTGCTGGGACTTGCGCTGCTTCGCCATGATCTGTAGTGTGTTTTATATTACAGAACAGTAGCTGAAGCATTCAGACATTTTTAAGGAAAGAGATTGTGAATAGTAACTTTTTAATTTATGAGAAATGAAAAAAAAACCCCTGACTATTTCCTTAAATGGGTTCAGAACTATATTAGCTTTTTTGAAACCATGACAGGTAACTTTCTGAGCTCTGCCTACAGCATCTGGATATTTGGCATCACATGACTTTCTCTTCCTCCTTAATTATTAATGCAGATACAGTTGGTTTTGCTGACATATTTGTTCAGATCAACAGAATTTTTAGAGATACTATCAATTCTTAAGGCTAATTAATTTGTATTAAAATACAAATTAATACTGTGTATTTTTGCTTACCCCAACACAAGACTTGCCTTTCCCTTTAGAGCAGTGGTTCTTAACCTGTGGGCCTAGGACCACAAGTGGGCCATGAAGACAAAACTCTGGTCCACCAGCTGCCTTCCTCTTTCTTTATTTTATTTATTTTATTTCTTCTCCTTTTGCGCCGCCTGCCACTCCTTCCCTGTTGCTGACCGTGGCATATTTTCTGTATCAGAAACTAGAGCTGATGTAGTCTATCCAGTGCAATTTTCTGAATCAGTATCCCAAACCAAATCTAAAGTTGACCAAAAACTGATTTGTAACGTTTTTGGAACTAATGTTGAAAATGTTTGGTCACTGGTCAAAATGGTCCCTGGTCAAGTGGTCTATGGTTGAAGTGGTCCCTGGTCAAAAAAAAAAGATGTTGGGAACCACCACTTTAGGGATTTCACAATTTTAGGTTGTATCTTTTGCCACTTAGCACATTCCTGTTTCTGTTTACTGATCTAGCCAGAATGCAGTTGCAAAGGGTTTTAATTTTTGCAGGCTCTGTCTGTGGACTTCCCTATCTTCCATATTTTGATACAAGGTTGAGTCATATTTATTTATTTTTATTTATTTGGTGCATTTGTTAACCGCCATTCTCAGCCCTTTAGGATTCATATCCAGAGCAAGTCCCTGCCATTCTCTTTCCTATTCCTTAGCCTCTTCTTAAGCACTCTTTTGTTCTCCCTTCCCTGTTACATGTGAACTCCATATCCATTGATTCCCCACATTTTCCATCTCTCTGCTTCAAATTATTGAACTTCAAGACTAACTGATTTTGTTTTTGCTTGAGCTTCCATTGATATAAATTAACTTATTTGCATGCAGTACAGAGTGATAATATATGTGGTATAAAATGTAATAGCAGTCAGAAAAATGCAAATTATGAACCATGTCCTCAATTCTCAAAGGGCTGATTAAGGTCATACAGGTCTTTCAGATGTTTACATGGTCTGTTTGATGTGTGAAAACAATAAATCTTGGAATCAAGTCTGTTTCCCAGGGTTCAAGATTCTCTCTGAGAAGATTCCTTTGTTATATGTGTAGTAGTAAGGACTCTTGTATTAGTATATTTGGTGTGCCAGGATGACATTGTTTTCGTTTATGCCTCTGTTACTGCAATGAAATTTTTCAAGACAGTTCAGTTCAGCTATTTCTCTATCTAGTCTTCCTTTCAGTAAGTAAAATCCCGGAGTGAATTACCGTGTGCCAAAAAGCAAACAAAACTGGGGGCTATCAATACAAAGTTTGAAACCTGCCAGTTTTTGTTTGTTTTTTTGGCACAGGGTTATTCGCTCAGGACTTTAAAATATTTATTATTCATTGTTCTAGGTTTTGTTGTACACCTCTATGAGACCTCTTAGGCTGAATAAACAAATTAACTGTTGTTTTAAATAAATTAAATATGAAGCATGGTAGCCACGATTACCAGAGTAGATTACAAAGAACTGTAAGATTTATGAGAATAACAAACTACAAACTTTGGAACTCTTTTGTCCTCCCCTTTTCCAGGAGAAGGAACATATTGTCAGCTAAAAAGACTTTTTTTGTCTTTGACTTGACAAGGTTTGCTCCAGTATAAATGCTGTATTTTTAAAGGCCTTTCCTTTTCTTTCTCAAAAATGACTACAAAGTATGGTGCGGGTTAGGTTTTTGTGTATTTCTGTGTGCTGAAGTTATATATATCTATAAAAGAGAACTGGATTCTGTTCAGAAAGAATGAAAAGTAGCTTGTTATCTGTGATTTTGTCAGATCATCTCAAGGTAAGTATGAAATTAGTAGCAATTGGTTTTGTTAATGGAATATGTGAAAATGTTACATTTAAGGGAGCAATATAGTCATATAAAATATGTGCCAAAAATAATGGGATGTTTTGTGATTAGCAATCAATTTTACATTCTCCATGTATCTATAAATGATTTGCTGCTCCAGTGTAGCATGGGGTTATTTAGCTGTCATGTTTTTGTTGCATGTCCATAATATTCTTTGAGAATGACAACTTGATTTGCACTTTCCTGTTCATGCAAACAAAAGTAATTTATTCTTGTTGCCAAGAGAAAATAAAAACAGCAAACAAAATGAACTGAGCAAACAAAATGTTTATAAAACAAGCAAGTAAAAGACAACAGGCAATTTATGAATAGGAACATAACACAGGACATCATTTAATCTGTTATATCATGCAGATCGTTCTAGAAATATCTGCTGAGAAAAAGATAGTGATAGAAATAAAGAATGTAAAGAACTTAAAGGAATTATTTGGGAAATGCACAATATCTAGTTAAAGAAGTGTATTTCTGTGTACTGAAGTTTTATATATATATAAGATAACTTGTCATCAAGACAAAATTACTACTCTGGTACAATCTACTACAGGTCAGACCAAAAACAATTCAAAACAATAGCAGAATACTCTTGGTGGTCCCCAACAATCCCCAGCTGAGAGCACTCAAAAAACTACAACAAATTTTGAAGAATGAGACCGTTTTTTCAAAAGATTTGGAAGGCAGGCCTTTATTGACCTACAAATAGCTTCCAAATCTTAAACAACATATGTATACGTATAACATGGATCATAATCTAGTGACATGACTCTGCCACAAATCCTTTTACCAACTCTTAATTTGTTTTCACATATGACCACTCTTAAGATATGAAAAAGCTGTAAGATCTTATCCAGTTCTATGAAAATTTCGAGAATGTTTCATGATTTGCATCTTTCTGCATCATGTTATAGTCTATCCCACTTTCTCAATTGTGATAATATGCTTTGTATCCTGAGGCCCAAATATGTGTCCTAAATCTGAAGAAGTAGGTTTATATCAATTCATGCTAAAATAAAAACCAGTTAAATGCACTGCTATATTCCTTTTTCTTCTCCTCCTCCTTCCACCTTCTTATATTTAGGAAAAGTCCCAGTCTGTTCATTTACATTATCTGAAACTCTAGACAGTTTTGCTTCAAGTCCAGGGAGTTTTCATTAGGTATAGCTACTAGCCCTCAGTGTGTTCTTCCCCATAAATTGACTAGCTATTGTGGAATATATACCTGACATCATTGGATCTTGGCGTGGTCACTTTAAAATATTGCTTCTGGATTCCAAGGTCATTGTTTCTTAAAATACCCTAATAATTTCATACTGTTGAAGAAAGTACTTTAGCACAGCTTGTATTTTTCTCAGTTATGGCCAACATTTAAATTGCTCTCCTATTTTCTTCAAATAGATCTCCTGCTATATTGCTGAAAATACGTACAAAAGTCGGAGGTTAGCATCACAGAAGTTATCATCTTTGGTCATGACTTGATGTTGTATAGTGAGAAAACATACAAAACTCTTATCCTAGTCTATGGACAAATGTTTAAGAGAGCATTTCTATGAATGCATGTCCCCTCTTCCATGTATATTTTAGGATTTAATCCACCAACCTCACGTGTAGGGAAAAATATTACTCAATTGTTATCAAAAACAGAAGTTGTGTTTACTTGCTATACAAGAGCTGTTGTGTGCCTTCCTCTGGCAGTGAATGATCAAATTGTAATAGTGAACAAATTCCAATAAAACCCACTAATAAGGAACAAAAAATACTCTATTAAGTTTCCATTAAATTAATATTTTCAAAGCTTATTTTGTTACAATTTGACAACCATAAAGTGCAGTCAAAAATGTCTAGAAAAGTGAAATTTTCTGTTCATATTTACCCATTCAGAAATATTTTAACAGCTCAAAGTTGCTGTCAGAGTTAACTGAGAAGAAAATTGTACCAAAATATTCTTAAATAGGTTTCTAACATTCACCGTAGTTTCAAAATATCAAATCTGACACTTATATATTTTGCTATAGAGTACAGGGAGACACATGCTTCTCAGCTGAAAATTTCTGGTGGTGTTTTCAGTGCACTGTGCTTTCCTGATGAAAAGTTAAATGTATTATTACCATATATAGTAAATGTTTGGATTTAATAGAAAAAAATTCCTGCTGTCGTGTAGGTAAATTGAACTGACATCCTTGATCAGCTTTTTCTTTGACTTGTCTTGCTCATAATGTTTCTTATTTTCAGAAGCTATTGATGTGAGAAGTATAAAAAGTGAGTTGTGAACTTAGTTCAATGACTTAACATTTATGTCTTAAACATTAATGGTTATCATTTTCCACGGTTCTCTTTACATGGGGAACTATAAACAATATTATAACACCAATAATCTTGGTTTTCAGAGCAAAAGTTAAATTGATCTGTAATCTTTACTATCACACTTATGGCTGGATCTACACTGTCTTATATCCCAGAATCAGATCCCAGATTATCTGCTTTGAACTGGATTATATGAGTCTCCAGAACCATATAATCTGGGATAAACAGATAATCTGGGATCTGATCCTGGGATATAGGGCAGTGTAGAAGTGACCTAAAGTTCAGTACGATGTTTTCAAGCAGGAAAGCTGATAAGACTCTTAATATTATCCATTTTCAGTTTTAAAGAAATCACATTCAGACCATGATTTTTGAAGCTGCTTTGTTGAAATTTACCATTGTTAATGGTAGTGTAATATCAAATCAAGTCAGCATAGCAACTCTGGTTAACTTAAAACAGAAAGAAAAGATGCATTTCTCCTTTTTGGTGGTGGAAGGAGAAATGGAGACTGGACACCTTGAACCCACAAGCATTCATTCCTTTGCATGTATATGTTGCTAATGAATGCTTTTGTGTAATTTGCAGATGTGCCTTACTTTCTGGAAAACAATTATTTGTTGTTGTCCCTTTTGACATACAAGACATACAGACAGACAGAGGCCATTCAGCAGTTCTTCCACTTCGGATCCTCGAGGTGGCTCAAGTCGGCCACAGGGGGAGCTGTCACGCCTTCCACTATGACGCTGAGTCTTTTTGATACTGGAGGTGGCTCGATTTGACCTCAGGGCTCTTCGGCATTTTTATGATGTCACAAATTAGCCTCCCTGCTTTAAGCGGTCCCTAATTTCTCTACTCACAGCTCACAGCTGGTTTTGAACTGCTTAGGTTGACAGTGAGCTGGGCAATTTTTTAAATTTTTAACAGCTATTTTTTTTCTAACAACAACAACAACAATTTTATTGATTAGCCAGTTGGCCTTATCAAAAACAGAGAGCGACAGCTCTTAACAGTCAAGCACTCAACCCCAACTCGGGCTTCAATCTTGCCACCTTTCGGTCGGCAGTGATTATTGCAGCTGATTAACCAGTTGTGCTACCAGCCCAGCCCATATCTTTAACTATATCATTCTGTATGAGGCGAACAATGAATGGTGGTTAATGGCTTCAAAATAGTGCTGAATTTGTAATCCAATTAAAGCATGGTACACAGTACAGGATTCATTGAATACACAGAGCTCACACATATATCTCATCATATCAAGAAGAAAGGTGTCCATTAATATAATATTTGTTCATATGCACTCAGAGCCATCCATCTTCCCCTGCAGTATTTCTCTTGTACATTCTATATTAATTTATAGTTTCATTTGAGAAGATATTCTTTGTTTGAATTCTCCAAACGAAGACTGTAAACAAAGATGAAACCCCTTCAAACCAGGAAGAGCAAGTAAAGATCACAATTTGAGTATTGCAGAAAATTGTAGGTTTTGTGAAAACAGAAGCAGTGTGTGAGAGCACTTTATACTGTCATGGTCCAGTTTCTAAGGATTTTAAAATAACTGTGAAAAAAACCCAACAACAACACCACAGCCTAACATTATCTGTTTACACCAGCAAGGCTTGGGGTACTTACCATTAATGTGCTTTAAACAATATGAATAATTTGTGAGCACTGTAAAACTGGATTACATTATTTGTTTAAGCAGGATCCATAGTCATTCATTTAAACCAGAAACTATCTTATGTACATTCTGTTTGTGAATAATTGCAAAAATCAAAACCATACTTAAGGTTTTCAAAGATCATGATTTTTTTAAATTTTAATCCTTCCTAGAAGACTACACTAACGATTTACTACAGCTTGAATACAATACAATGCATGCCATGAAAGCATGCTAGAGCATGGCTTAAGGACTTTAAATGGAGATAAGTTGGGGGAAGTCCAAAAGAGATGTTCCTCTACTTTTAGATAGTATACATACAAAGTATTTGGGTTGTGTCATATAGAGAGGTTAGACTTCTGTATGGGAAGTAGAAATAGCAGACAACAGTAAAGAATCAATCGTCAGTATAGATGACAGGACAGACTTGTAACAGGTTCATCAATTTTTAAGTTCATTCTTCTATTCCGTCAGTAGTGCTTACAAAAATTTACTATTCTTGCTGCATACTAAGGCCCCTTTTACACAGCTGAATAAAATTCCACATTATCTGTTTTGAACTGGAATATATGGCACTGTGGACTCAGATATTGTGGGATTTTCTGCCTTGATATTCTGGGTTGTATGGCTGTGTAGAAGAGCCCCCAGAAAGCAGCTTTCTAGATGTCTATGTCGTCAGCTATTCGTATTTCCCATCTTCCCCTGGAAAGTTATAGTATTCAAGATTCAGGAAAACACTAGTGATATAATAGGAGCAGCTATGTAAATGTTTACTTCAGATTCTTGTTAACTTCAGATTCTAGAATCAAATTGATTTAATAGCTATATTATATTTATCTGTTAGGGTTTGATGTGCCTCAAGTCTGTGTGTATCTGTGCATTTTCTTGTGCAAATGCATTTTTTATTCACATGTATTGTGCATGGCTTTGAATGCTATCATAACATTTATTTTAAAAAAGGTAAAGTGGATTAGATTATAATTTGCGAATATGATAAGTGTCAGAGTAGTGTGTATATTTTGCATCAAAATGAAAGTACTTCCTAGAGAAAATTATTTTTCATATATTCTGTGCAATACTCCCAAGGTAAAGTGACCGATGTTTGAGTTATTAAATCTGCTCCCCAAAGCATGATTAACCTAAAAAATGAGAAATAATTCTCTTCTCTTGAATGTGTGTAGATTCTGGAGAAAAGCTTAAATACTCATTTAAATCATTATCTTCATTTAAGCCAACATAAAAGTCTCACATGGGTTTGTCATCTGTGGAGTATAATTTATGGTGTCAAGAGAGTATATCTTGAAAAGATAGAGGAACAGACAGATGCCAGTCATTTGTATTTGTTTTATACATGTTTGTAAATGTTCCACAAACAATTTAAAATTTCCCAACCTGGCTATTGGAAGGGACCTTTACTGTTGATGTTTACTTCTAGGAAGTAGTATAATTTTAGATTATTTATTAAAGTTACTTTAGTTATAGTATTTATACATTTTAATGTGAAAATCATATCATGCATGTCTAATAATAATAATAATAATAATAATAATAATAATAATAATAATATACTTTATTTATATTTTGCTCTATCTCCCCAAGGGGACTCAGAGCGTATTACAGAACACATATACTGCAAACATTCAATGCCGTTATATAATTAACAACAACAGACAGTACATAAACAGAGATAAAGGCATACCACCTTTTTTTTTTCCATCTCCGGCATCTGGAGGCTGTGCTCTATTCCGGCCATGGGGAGTGCTTTTGTTCCATTTTCCATGCTGAGGAGATGGATCAAATAGCTGGCATGTCTTCAGGAGTACCTTTTACCTCCTCACCAAGTTGTACCTATTTATATACTTTTTATATGTTTTCAAATTGATAGATAAGCAGAAGCTGGGGCTGACAGCGGGAGCTCACCCCGACTGTGGCTTGAATAACCAACCTTTCAGTTGCCAAGATTTTCTGCAACTGGCAGTTTAACTCACTGTCCTAACTGCGGCCCTTTGTGCATGTCTTATGGAAGAATTAGGACTTCTATAAAATAAGTCCAAATTCTTCCATGAGATAAGTATGTATAAGATTGTAACCTCACATGAGGTTTATGTTTAAAGATGTAAGCCACTATAAATATAAGGAGCAGAGTAGAATAGTACAAACTGATTGTAGGCCAGGACAACATGGCAACATTTTACACACCGAGAAAGATTGTAATTTTTTTCTTTTAAAATTAGATAAATTAACGTGTCTCTGAAATTAAGTTTGGTAGAGTAGCACAAATTCATTGACTCTGAATATAATTATAGACTTCTATCACTCAAAGTTTTTGGTGGGGAGATTTACTTAGAGACTTTTTTATCTTTCAAAGAAAAATGCAAGGATTCTATGGAACAGGAACTATTAACACCTTTAAGCAAAGCAAAATAATTTTACTTTTGAGTGAGCATGGAAATAACTCAAAAAACAGATTTCAAGTTATCTTCGCAGCTGCCCATGGTTAAACAGCAGGCATTTTCCCTCTTGCTGTTATATTCACCTGTCTTGAATACAAGATATATAAACACACACACACACTCACATATCACATGCCATATGAGTAAGTATGTGAAATCAAGATTGTTAAGTTTGAGTATAATACTGGGAAAAGGCTGGCAGCTAAAATCCTCTAACAGCTTTTTTTTTAAGCAGCAGCAACAAAAACAGCAACCATCACATCAACAACACAGTTGCAGATGAAGTGGTGGCAGTATCTTTTTCAAGAATGTTGATTTGGCTCCTAGTGTTCAATTCTTAATAAACTCAGTTCTAACTCTGGGCAAAATATGTCTGTGTGATCTTCATCTGACAAAATGACATCATCATTATTTCATTTACCTGCAATTGTCAAGTCATTTCTTGTTACTGCTTTTCTCAGAACAAAATAATTCCTTCTGAGATATTAGCATAGCTCAAGAAGAGCATCAATACAAAATCTCTATGAACAATGGTCTCAATTTCTTTGCAGTTTACAGTTAGCAAAAACATTACAATATTCTGTAAATATGTAATTGCTTTTGTACACATTTGGCTATAGGTGGTAGGAACATAGATGGATACACAAGGTTTGTGACATTCACTAGGTCTGTTGTGAATTCATGTCTGATGTAAAGGAGCCCCCTGTGGCACAGTGGGTTAAACCCTTGTGCCGGCAGGACTGAAGACCGAGAGGTCGCAGGTTCGAATCCGAGGAGAGCGCAGATGAGCTCCCTCTATCAGCTCCAGCTCCTCATGTGGGGACATGAGAGAAGCCTCCCACAAGAATGGTAACACATCAAAACATCCAGGCGTCCCCTGGACAATGTCCTTGCAGATGGCCAATTCTCTCACACTAGAAGTGACTTGCAGTTTCTCAAGTTGCTCCTGACACGACAAAAAAAAGTCTGATGTAGAATTTGAGATTTGTGTTGATCCCTACTATTTTTTAAAAAAAGTATTTTATTGAGGGCACATGGGTGTGTGTGTGAAACCGAGGGTAGAGGGCACCAGAAAAAAAAGGGGGAAAGGGTAATTCTTCTTATATATGTAAAGTGAGAAAACAATAATATAATAGAAAAGTAGGAAAGTAGAAAAACATATACCGAAAGTAAGAAAGAAAAAAAACTCATGGCAAAAAAAAAAATGAAAAAAAAAGTTTGTGCCAAAAAAATTGAAAAAAAAGTTCTACCGACTTCCATCTAGTCCTTTGCAGCTTTACCTTTATGTTTACCTGAATATTTTCTTTTGTGGGTAAAGTTTCATAATATTTCAGTAAAATAAATAGGCTCTTCTTGTATCTCCATTACACACTAATGTCTTTTGGTATGTCTGTTAAGTGCTCATTTTTTATATTCCTCTATCTTGGATCAATCTGTATATTTAATCGGATTCTCCAAAATTTTCTTTAGCAAAAAAGTTAATTTATCCATGTCTTTGATTTCTCTCACTTTTTGAATCCATTCATCTATATCTGTTATCTCTTTTTGCTTCCAATGCCTTGCGTAGCAGATTCTGGCAGCAGTAGTCAATAGGTAAACAAAATGTCATCATTCAAATCTAATGGTAGGTGTTGATCTCTACTATTAAGTATATTAAATTCTATGTTTTGTTCCCTGGCTACAGAAAAGTGAATGATGACACATCGCTCTAAATAAAGGGGAATATATATTTTTAGATCTATTTGTCTACTCTATCCCCTGGGTTTGTTTGGCCTTCTAGGTGGGCATCCCCACTGTGAGCCTGACGAAAGGTCTAAGCTCTGCCAGGCAAGCTGCCAGCAGGGGCTGTTCATAATGATGACATAGTTCACCAGGTGGCATTAGTAGTAGCATTAAACATCAGGTGGTGACTTCACATGATTTGAATGCATGCAAGTGGTAACCATATTCTGAAGGGTTGTGTACTCAATTTTGTATGCCAGCTAGTGCATTGTTGCCTTCTAAGTGTCCAAACTGCAACAGGATATGGAGGAAAGACAACACATTCCCAGGTGAATGGAGAACAGAGTTTTGTTGCTGCTAGATATCCATTGCTTGACAGCACCATGATATAAGTGGGCTGGCAACCAAAATGTTAAAAATGAAATATTTCCTCCTGAGGTTGAGATGAGGCTCTCAGCAACGCTTCTTCCTCTACTCCTGTCACTTTCTATTTGAAATGCAATCCCCCGTGTTTTGGCTTGCTCACAGAATTGATGTCTGCTGTGGAATGCTTTCTTTGTTGTTGCCTTGCATGTGTTCTTTTTCAAACCAGTTGTTGGGCCAAAATTTGAAGAAAAAAAAGGATGAATTTTGATCACGGTGTTTTCACTGTGTTGGTTTTGAGGCAGTTGATTTGGGGAAGAGGCACCTTTGAGAAGATGTGATGATAACCTTTAAGCTTAGAAGCTGGTTCTGAAATATAGCTGAGGGCTTCGAAACAAGTTTGTTTCATGTAGCTTGGTGATCAAAGAATTCCTTTGATTCTGATGCTCCTTCTTTTTAGAATTGCTAATATTTATTTAATTTAATCCCACTTTCCTCCCAATATGTGTTCACACATGCACACACTCTCTCCTTGAGCGCACGAACTGACTCTTCCTAGTGAGATGCTGATAGGAAGAGAAACATTTGTGCTTATTCTGGTCAGTCATGGTTGCAATATGCTATTTGTTGATGAGTAATAGAAATGCAGATGTTTAAAATTGTTGAACATCCCGAGAACTAAAATTGCTAAGAGAAGTTTAACATAAAAATCCCATTCCATTTTCTCTTGAACCAGGGGCGGGGTGTTATTGGTGAAAAAACTTGTGATGCTCACATGAAATATTATGGCCAGTCAGGTATGAGTATTTATCAGGACCCACCAGGACATCTTACCTGAAGAGATTAAAAATAAGATCTATTAGTAGACTACAGTGGAACCTCAACATCCCAACTTAAGAGCTGTTGTTCAGCACATGTTTTTTCTTTGCCATAAGAGCAGCATTTTGAGTTAAGAGCTAGTGTGAGAGGGAGTGCTAGCACAAGAATACAGTGCTTTAGGGCTTCAAGGAAGCAGCCTCCATGCCTTGTGCTGTTGTCCGCTTTGGGAAATTGCTGTCCACTTTGCTCTTTTCTGCTTTGAGGAACTTTGGATTAGTTGATTTTGGATGGTCTTTATTCCTGGTATGTTTGGCTTCATGAAGAGATAGAGGGAGAGAGAGCAAGAGAGAAACGGAGGCTGGAATGAGGACAGTATGAAAAAAAATGATGCTTCTGCCTCTTTGCTTTGTACTTTGTGTTTCCTTGCCACAACTTTGTGCTTCTACCATTTTCAAATTCCATGTGAATGTGCATTTATACATTAATTTTTATTTATAAAGTAAATGTTTGTATTTAAAAATACGTAACAAAAATAACCGTGGAGAGGGGGATTAATAGCACTTCAGTGATAAATTTGCTTTGAGATAAGAGCATTTTGAGTTAAGAGCTCAGTCATGGAAAGATCTCTACTTTTCATTGTATAGTGAAAGTAGAGATCCTGGAGGTTTTGATGCACAGCTAAAGAGCACACTACCATGGGTGCTTTCAGTGTCCAAAATCCCACTATTCCTTGTTGAGAGTCCTATCTGTTGATGCTATAAAAATTACAGTTCCTGAGTTGAAGGTAAAGTCTATCACCCATCAATTAGAACTTCTCAGGAAGAGGCACCAGATCAATTTGTCCTGTGCAGCTCCAGGAAGATGTGGGACCATAATTTCCAATATGAAATCAGACTAGAAGAGTTAGGACATCAGCCATATAGCGCCATGTCTATGCTATTTGTCTCCCTTGAACAAAACTGTACTATATTTATGTCACACTTCCAAGCCCATGAAGACATAAAAGTATTGTGAGCAGTTGGTATAAATTAAGCATATTTCCAATCAGTGAGGACGGTTCACAGTGAATCCACTCAAGTGTTACATGTTAATGAGAATCGTAGGCAATTCCTTTTTCCATACATAATATTTTGACAGTGGAGAAGAAGCATCTATATGTGGGTATGCTGGGAATAAATTCACATCCTTTTAATAGAAATATTCAAATCAGCCAATAAAACAGTATGGTGCATTACAACTGCTGTCAGTGTTTAATAGAGAAAATGAGTTTACTCCACAAGAAACCCATCTCTTTCTTATGTGCTTCAAAATTCAAATATTTTCTGTACATTGGGATATACGGTTTGTGGACAGTACTATTGGTATACACATTTGATAACAAAATTTAAAAGCCACAGGAGGAAATATGGTGAGAAAACCTTCTGGACATTTGGTTCTTTTGTCATCTTCACAAATAAAAGCGTATGTGGGAAGTCACTTGCTGATACGCTTTATAACCTCAGCCCTCCCACACTGTCTGGTTCAGTAGCCAGGAAGTAGCTAGTTCCCCATACAGCATAACTAAGAAAATCCACACCATTTCATTGGTAGGAGGACAATTACATCCAGGAATAGAGCATGCATGAATGAACTCTGCTGTACCTTTTTTTTTTTTTTTTTTTTGCAGCTAGTGGCAAAACCAGTAGTGTTGTTTTACTTCTTTCTTAGTTCCAAGGAGGGAGATAGAGAGCATCAACATTTTTATGGGGAGAAGGGTGCAACCAACCAAATGTTGCACCACTTATTTTAAGTCAAGAGCTATAATGTATGAATCTAAAGCCAACTTCAGATATCCTCCCATACAATCTGATGGTATAACAATAACGCTATTTATACGATTGCCAGGCAAATACATTTTTAGAAACCATCCCCTGCCCCTTGTTATAATTCAATGAGAAAACTCAATTTGGAATAAAGGTATAAATTATGATTCATAAAACTCTAAATATAGAATAAGATCAAGTAGAAACATGACTATAAGTCTTAATACCCAATAATATTTTATATTATTTTGGATATTTGAAATCATGTTTATGATATTTTGGGTGAGCTTGTCAAATTTCTGGTACAGGCCGGATTTTACTAGATAGAACTGATGATGAAAGATAATTGTAAACTCATCTTGCAAAGTAGGTCTCCATAAAACTTTGGTCAAAAAATATGAACTAAATTTTATTACTCTGGATGATAAGTTCTATTTACACTGGTGAAAAATTTCATTTCCATCAATTACCGCTATATAATTCTACTATAAATCTCTGAAATATCTTCTATTTTTATAGACTGCAGCTGTTTAGCATCACAGCTCCCTGAGTATTAGTTTTTGTAACATTTGGTAAATGTGTTAAAAGTAGGAATATCTTTAAACATAATTGCTCTACATAATTTTAGTTGCTATAACAACACACCACTGCTTTTATTAAGGTCTTTTTTCTTAATGTGCTTTAAAAACTTTGGTTGCCATAACAACATAATGCATGTCTATATGTTTACTACTGTTTCCTGGTTTTAAAAATAACAAAATTAAGACAAATATTGTGTGCTTAAATAAGCGCACAATATTTCTTAATGTGCTTTTTTAAAATAAAAATCTACACATTTAATATCTTCAAACATATTCCCTGTTAAATGAGGCTTTTGGTGATCTCCCCACCTTTTTCCTGATTATGTGAGCGCCCTTGTTGATTTCGAAACGGAGCTTGCTGTCCAGTTGGTGGGGGGAGTAGTGGACGCATGGGTTTGATCCAACCCTTTCCCCATGCACTGATGAGCACTAGGAAAGAGTGATGGCAGTGATGTCCCATCTGGACAGCAGTCTAGCCCTAGTCAGACCTGATTCCACTGTCCAGACTGCCCTGAAGTTGCAGGATACTTTGCAGTTTACATCAAATTCTGGATTATCCTCTGACTTTGCCAAAAACAAGGAAATATGGTTTAACCCTACATTACTTACCAGAAATAATGTCATGAAGACAGACAAAAGTGATGTCAGGGTAAGTCAGGGTTTTCTTGCTTCTGTAGCCCAGAAACTAAGGTAAAAGTTTTACAAATGGAATACAAGTACTGTGTTGATTGAAAGCAGGCATGTAGGGGGGAGGGGCTTGAGGGGCTTGAGAGGCTTCAGCCCCCCCCCCCCCCAATTCTCAGGGTGGTCTGTGAGAAGGCCTTATTTATTTATTATTTATTTGCAGCATTTATATTCCACCCTTCACACCCTGCAGGGGACTCAGGGCAGACTGCAGTGTACACATATATGGCAAACATTCAATGCCAATTTTGACATACAACATATACAGACATACGCAGAAGCTATTTAACTTTTTTTTCTGGCCGCCAGGGGAGCTGTCGCTTTCATCGTCCATCTGCGACACTGATGAAGTACTTCCGCATTCCCCGCACGCTTTTTTGCTGGAGTGCTTTGCTGGAGTCTTTTTTATGGCCTCATAAATTAGTTAATTTAGCCTCCCCACACTTTAAGATGGTACCTAATTTTCCTAATTGACAGATCCAACTGCCTTTCGGGTTGCAAAGGTTGACAACAGGCTACACAATTGGTTGGAAACCCACTCCAACCCAGGCTGGCTTCGAACTCATGACCTTTTGGTCAGAGTGATCTTAATGCAGCTGACACTCAGCCAGCTGCGCCACAATCCTGGTGCCTTACTGGTACATTATTTAAACTGTTATGTTTATTCATATCATGATCTGATCACTATTCTCAATATATCCCATATGCATGGGGATATTGGGATAATGATACAAAAGGTTTGCTAGGGTAGATCCTCAGCCCCTCCCCGAATCAAACTCAGCCCCCCCCCCCCAAATGAAAATCCTGGCTATGGCCTGATTGGAAGATATATATTTGAACAAAGCCTTATATATAGCAGTAGATTACACTAGGCTGACTTTAATACAAAAAATGTATTGAAAAATTGAAAACGATGATAATTCCAGACATATCTTATCCTTGGCTTTTGGATTGCCTTTACCTTGTTGTCCCTGTTAAATCCCAAAAGCTTAGCTTTGGAAAAGAAGCAGGAAAGAAGCAACACACATTTTATTTTCAGATACATTGTATTACACAACAAAGCCTTGTCTGTTTAGTAATGACATGTAAGAAGCAAGAAAATATATTGCTTTTCCCATTCATCTGATCTTTGTCCAAGTGGATGTCAGAGTTCACTCTGTCTGTGAACCTATGCTTTAATATGATATAAATCTCTGCTTTTATATGCATTTATAAAGCCACATTCACAAGGACCAGCCATTTCCACTTTCAGGTAACTGCAAGATCTTATGTTAAGTGAACAACAATGTAAGGTATCCAAATGCTGCTAGTAGAAATAAAATGTCATGGTGTGCAGGTAGATTTGAATATCAGGAATAGATGAGATTCAGACATTAATGTTGAGAATATTTTTCAGTTGGCACGTCTGGAGGGAGAAAACCTACAAAAAAATAATATTACTTTGAAACTTTGCTTTCTTGTTTTTCAGCAGGCAATTTCAAGGCTTTTCTAAAGAACAAACTATAAATAAAGCAATGTGAAGTTGTTTCCTTAACTGTTTATTGCAATAGTGGAACCTTATTATTGTCTCTCTAGGGTTTATGGCATTTGTAATTCTGAGACTCTCTGGCATTTTTTATTTACGAGGCATCAAATGAAAGCACACCGTGTCATTGTTTTGGCATATACAATGATGGAAGTTTCTGCCTAGGCAACTGTCATTTGTGTCATGTTTATTTTACAAATCTGGTGTGCTGTTTTGGTGGCGCCTTTCGTCCTTATCACTGGAACTTAGAAACTAAAGTTTTTATCGTGAAAACTGGATGGACAAATGGTCATACTCAGGATTCACTGGAGCCACTGAATATGTCAGAGACTTCAAGAAGGCCCATAGATTAATCTCTGTATGAGTGTCACGTAGGCTTGAAGATGTCAAGAAAACAGATCTCCGAGGCAATTCGATATGTTATTTCTACCTAGAGCTGTCAGTCAGCGCTGAGTTTTTAGAGGGATTCAAATAGTTTGACAGCAGTTGGTAGATTGGACTGCAATAGAGGTACTGAAAGTAAAGCAGCTGAAGCTGGGAGATTTGGCCATAGTTGCAGCACCATAGATCTGGCTCTACTTTTTAATAACTGGGGGATGATGAGCACAGAAAAATATTTATTGTTTATTTATATACTGCTTTTCTCACCCCTGAGGGGACTCAAAGCGGTGTACATCAAGTCATGGCAAGATTCAGTGCCAACACATATATAAAACAAAAGCAATCCTAACTGAAACAATAACATATAACTATAAATTAAACCATTAAATTGTATTAAACATAGAACATAAACTGACATTTAAACAATTAAAACATAGGATTAAAAACATCCTAATATAACATTAAAATCACATAATCCACCTGAAATATAACATTTAAGTCACATAATCCATCTGAAATCCTACTTGCACTGAAAATCTTAGAATCATAGAGTTGGAGGAGACCAGAAACACAATCTAGTTCAAGCCCCTGTCATGCTTGGAGTGTGGATGGATAGGTGTGTTGTTTTTGTGGTGTGTGCTGGGGAAAGCATTTAATTGACACTTACTTACTTAGGTGATCCCTCGATGGCCGAGTAGGATAGTCTTCCAGGATCAATTTACTGGTGGGTCTGCAAGTGACTGTGGAGCCCTATTCTTGATCTGCATCATCTCCCGCAGTGAGGGCATTGGTTTCCAGATGGAAAGCGGTCTCGGTCGGGGTTGGCTTGACGTGCCTTCCTCTTGGCACATTTCTCTCTTTCGCCCTCCATTCGTGCCTCTTCAAATTCTACAGCACTGCTGGTCACAGCTGACCTCCAGCTGGAGTGCACAAGGGCCAGGGCTTCCCAGTTCACAGTGTCTATGCCAGAGTTTTTAAGGTTGGCTTTGAGCCCATCTTTAAATCTCTTTTCCTGTCCACCAACACTCCATTTTCCGTTCTTGAGTTCGGAGTAGAGCAACTGCTTTGGGAGACAGTGGTTGGGCATCTGGACAACATGGCCAGTCCAGCGGAGTTGATGACGGAGGACCATCGCTTCAATGCTGGTGGTCTTTGCTTCTTCCAGCACTCTGACGTTTGTCCGCCTGTCTTCCCAAGAGATTTGCAGGATTTTCCGGAGGCAACGCTGATGGAGTCATTCCAGGAGTTGCATTTGATGTCTATAGAAAGTCCACATCTCGAAGGCATATAGCAGGGTTGGGAGAACAATAGTGTTATAAACAAGCATTGCACAATGTACAGTGACATTAAAGTTATTCTATCCTACACAGAGACACACAGTCCAGCCTCGGTTTCCAGAATTGGTGGAGATTCCATGACACTCTGAGGCAACATATTCTACTGTCAAACAGCTCTTATCAGGGAACTTTTCCTAATGAATTTCCTTCCCTGTAATATGGATCTCTTGCTCCGTGTCTTAATCTTTACAGCAGCAGAAAACCAGATTGCCCCCGCCTCTATGCGACATCCTTTCTAATATTTAAGCATGACTACCATGTCCCCTCATGACTTTCTCTTCTCCAAGCTAAACCTACTCAGCTCCTCATCATAGGTCTTGGCTTCCAAATCTTTTGCCATTTTGGTTACCCTTCTTTGGACACTTTCCAACTTGTTAGTATCTTTCTTGAATTTATTGTGCCCAGAATTGGATAAGCTTATCTGAATAAAGTTTTTTTAGCTTGTATTTTGAATATATAGAAAAATAGATCATGACTTCCAGTTTCAGACATCTTAACAGTGGTGATGGCAGAAAGAGAACTTGAGGCAGATCAGACATAGTGGCATTCATTCCCATAAATTCTTACATTACAACATAATTTTTCTATAAACATTTCTTAAGGTGTAAGCATCACTGACTTTATACATCACAAGCTGAGATATGAGCAAGTATTTACTCTGTTATTTGTATGAGTAGACATGAAAACAAACCAGAAAGCCTCCATTAATGGTAGTTTTGATTTTGTCCAAACTATAAACAATACAGTTAACAGATTGATATTTTATTCATATCCTGATCATTTCCAAAGGCATTAACTCTAATGGCCAGATAGATGAAACGAGAAAGAAAACTACTTGAGTCTAAAATTAATGTTTTCAGCCCTTATTGAATCACTTTCCTTAACCTTTAGTTTGTCATAGGGACCATTAAAGTAATGCTACTTAATATTTCAACATTTTCTAAGGCATTAGAAGGCATTAAAATAGCATAGTTATGTTAAAAGCTGATGTTAACAAGAAGGCATTAAAATAGCATAGTTATGTTAAAAGCTTATATTAACAAGCTTTTTGGTGGCCAAACTGCAAGGTGCAATGATGTTATTTATGGTTCAACAGCTAGAAAATCTCTATAGAAGGAGAATAGACTCTTGGAGACTCTTGGAAAATGGCAAAAGATTTGGATGCCAAGACTCAAGGTGGTATGACCCAGCATGCCTGTTGGAATCTTGTTCTTTGGAAGAATTCAGCAGTATCTAGTTCAAGACCTGTGGAAAGATGGACCTTTAGGAAATAGTTAGCCCAAGTCTGATCAACTAGTCAAAAGGGTTGGAGTTTTGTTTTTGTTTTTTGTTGTTGTTTTGTTGTGGGTCCCCACCATCTGCATGTTAAAGTATTAATCAACCTTGCTTTGAAGGTTAGAGAAAAAACTTTCTACGTATTGCTGAAATAGTATTGTTTGTTTCATGTTTGTACATAATAACTTTCTAAACTACAGTAATCAAAACATCCAAAATTGAAATGATAAAAGCTTTAAAGCTATATTTGTTATAAATAGAAAAATAAATCCACTCCTGAAACTGATCAAACACCTCTCAAATGAATTATTATTAGTGGTTTGGGAAAATATCAGTGCCAGAAAAGACAGGTGTTGCAATATTTTTTTGAAGACCGTTATTGTCCCTGTCCCTCCATGTTTACCTTGAACTGGATAGTCTTTTAATTACTGTTTGATTATTTCTATCAAAAAGGAAAGCTCTGTAGTTGGAATATAAATCCTTGACTGTCTCATTCTCCTATGTAAATTAATAGTTATGATCCCTTTGTCCTCAGTCCTTGAGAAAATGCAAATCTCTCCACAGTATTCTCCCTACATTAGAATTTGTGGATTTTTCCTCCACAAAACTTATTTTCTGTGCATTGAAAAGAGGTTTTCTTGCAACTAACATTGTTTCACGGAAATTTTTCTGTAATAAAAATAAAGTTTTGTGCAAAACTGACAAGCAAGCAAGCAAGCAAACAAACGGAACCCCCCCCCCCCGTGTTTTTCTTGCAGAGTAATTATTCTGAAAATTTTCAAAATGTTCAGATATGGGCAGAAAATGGTACATACTTTCTGTAGTCCATTGTTCTTCCTGTCTGGTTTTTCAAATGTTGGGAGTCCTGTTTTCTGAATTGTGAATGAATCATAACAAATATTCTTTCTGTCCCTACTCTAAAGAATAATCAGGCCTTTTCTTTCTCTCCTTGCAATAGTATTAGTGGCTTGGGGAATTTGGACTCCAATTGCACATTTCAGCCTAAAGACATATCTGGAATGGACAACAATTTAAAAAATGACAGCGAAACAATAAAATTAATATCAATGTACAATGGGTAAAATAGCAGAATTGTCATTGTATGCTTCTGTTACAAGAAAAAAATCAGGCCTAACGGAGCTTAAAAACAGCTTTTCCTGGCACTAGTAATACTGTTTAAATCCTTTTTTGTATTTGTAGTCTTGCTTTTCTTTCAAAAGGAAGCCCAAAGCAGCTAACAATAACATACCAAGATCAGAGCTTTGAACATTTAATTTTTTGGACTGCTATTCTCTGAATTTCTCATTCAGCATGGCCAGTGGCCAGACTACTGCATTCTGAGAGTGTTCAGCCATTAAAGTATGTTTTGCAGTCTTTTTTCCTGCCTGAAACCTTCAGGAGCTCCTTCCAGTTAGTGTAGTAGAGAGTGCTCAGCTAGAAAAATAGATACAAGAGGTGGCAGAGGTCCAGCCCTCTGAGCATGCAAGCCAGAGCATGGAAGCAGATGCTCTGGCAGATGCTCTCAGATCGTTCTGTGCTTCTTCTAAAACTTTAGAAGTCAGTGAAAAAGAAAACATTCACTTGTTGAGGGTATAGAGGAAGTATGGTGAATTTGGAAAAGCAATGGAAATAAAAAGATAATATGGAATTCTGTATTACAAGAAATAAAATATAATGATAAAAGGGGATGTCTGAATGCATGTGAAGTTTGAGGGGTTTGTTGTTGTTGTTGTTGTTTAGTTTGGTGTTCAAGTTTAAACATGAAATTCCATATGGGAAGAGGGTCACTAAAGGCAAAAAAGAAAAAAATGGAGTGATCACAACCTCCTTCATATCACTTTATCAGCCAATAGAGTCTTAACCATATAAATACACACCTTCATAAACACAAAATAGTGGGTGCATTAGTTGAAAACAGGATATCCTGGCTGTATGGCCATGTTTCATAAGCATTTTCTCCTGACATTTCACCTGCTTCAGTGGTTCCTCAGAGGTTGTGAGGTATGTTGGAAATTATGTAAGTGGGATTTATATATCTGTGGAATGTCCAGGGTGGGAGAAAGAACTCTTGTCTGTTTGAGGCAGGTGTGAATGTTTCAATTGGCCATTTTGATTAGTTTCAAGGTCTTGCTGTTTACTGCCTGGGGGAATCCTTTGTTGGCAGGTGTTAGTTGGCCCTGATGGATTGGTGTCTGGAATTTCCCTGTTTTTTAATGTTGTTCTTTATTCGCTGTCTTGATTTTATGATTTTTTTAATACTGGTAGCCATATTTAGTTCATTTTCATGGTTTCCTCCTTTCTGTTGAAATTGTCCACATACTTGTGGTTTTTAATGGCTTCTCTGCGTAGTCTGACATGGTAGTTGTTAGGGAGGTCCAGCATTTCTGTGTTGTCAAATAATATGCTGTGTCCAGGTTGGTTCATCATGTTCCCTGCTATGGTTGACTTCTGTGGTAGGTTTAGTCTGCAGTACCTTTCATGTTCTTTGATTTGTGTTCGGATGCTGCGTTTGGTGGTCCCTATGTAGACTTGTCCACAGCTGCATGGTATTCGGTAGATTCCTGCAGAGGACAAGAACATGAAAGGCACTGCAGACTAATCCAAACAGAGAAGTCAACCATAGCAAAGCACTTGATGAACCATTCTGGACAAAGCATATTATTTGAGACAGGATACGATCACAATTTCTGTAGACTATCTTGAGGAGGGGGTGCACTAAACCAGGCCCACAGGACATAGGTTTCCCTTCTCCAGATCAGATGCTGACCACGTGAAGGCCCTGTAGTGGAGCCTTCTAATGCTGTTAATTTACTTTTTTATGCGTGCTGTGTGTGCCCAATTATGTTGGTGGAAAAGATATAACAACTATAGAAAAGCATATTTTGTTATAGTAGCTGTAGTCCTTCACACTAGTATTTTTTAGTGCCAGATATGGTCTATGTCCCTGTCATTTCTTCTGTTTGTCTTTAGTCCTGAGTCACTTCCTAATTATTGTTCCCTCAATCTGTGTCCTTCCTCTGAGTCACTGTATTATTCTTCCTGTCCATTTTCCAGCTCCCTTATTTATTTTCACCCACACTGGTACAAGTGAGAGCTGGAGAAACAGTGGCTGATGTCACAAAGTCACTGATGCATCCCAAACAATGTTGGTCTCTGTGAAGTTGTAGGAAGAGATTGGGGAGGAGAGACTGCCTTCCAGGGGAAAAGTTTCAGGAAGCTTGAGTCTGTTACTTTCTGTTCTACCTTTCACTCTTTGATCCCACAGCAGCAAAGATGTGCAGGTAGAGAAAGAGGCTGCCAGAGATGTGTGGCATTATGTAAAATATTGATGTGAATGCATGATAATTGGGCACCTAAGGAAAGGTGGCTGGCTGTTTTGCTTTTCTGTTCTTCTATCTGTAGCAGCATTTCAGCTTCCAGACGAGATGGGAATGTGTTCTGGCAAGTCTATTGCCTTTGTTCCTTATAAAAGATAGATTTCCAGATTGTACATCCTCGTAGAAACTGTTAAGTCAGTAAGATGGGATGTTGAGAAACAGGTTGGCAGTACCATGACACATTTAGACTGAGGCAGTAGACCATGTAATGCCTGTAATATGCGAAGATGCCAGTCATAGGCCATTTTTCCCTGTCACTAAGTGCTCATAGACATCCTTGTGCTTCACACTTCAGTCACTTAATGTGAATATACAATTTCACTGAATTGTTTCCTGTCTAATGGTGATATTTAGAGTTTTTATAAGTTTCCAGTAACTTAGTTCTTTAAAATTTAATTTGTAGGCACTGTGAATACTAAAATCCATATAACATAAAGAAATGTCAATAAAAATTTACTTAATCAAAACCCCACAAAATGTCCTGATATTATTATACCATTGATTTAATATTGACAAGCACTGTGCTTACTTTTCATCCTGGCAAAAAAAGAGATTTCTAATTGTATGAATGCTTAATGGAAACATTTATCATTAATGGAAACCTCCTGCTCGAATCTGTTCAAACAGATTCAGTCTGCAGGAATATTTCCAGTGAAGAAAAGCATACTGTCTTCTGGTGCAGTCTGTTTCTATTATTATTTTAACAGAAATCTACTTCCTCACATTTTTGTCCCATTAGTTCTAGACACACTGACTGAGTCAAATCAGACAATTCTGCTCTACCTTCTTTATATTATGGTATATTGTATTGTACTGTTTTGCTTTCCCCTCTGAAATGGCACCCAAGGCAGTTTACATATGACTTGAGGGTTACAGTAGCTTCTTTCCATTGTATTGGTTCTATTTCTTTGGAAGAAGTACTGTCAATATAATGGGATTTAAACCACAAAGCCCTATCCTGATATTCAAGAAATCTGGATTGTTACATAATAATTAACTGGATGCACACAGGATGAGATGAGTACAAAAGATCTTAATGCATGAATAGTCGTGATCATGACACACTGTGCCCTTGACAGATAGGACAGGACAGTGGGAATAAATTTATTATTAATTTACTTATTTGCAATATTTTTATCCCGCCTTTCTCCACAGCGGGCCCAAGGTGGCTTACAACATATAAAACATACAATACAAGAAATCACATATACTATATAATCATCTAACCCCTCCACTGTATAAAACCCCTTCAACATACAGGAATTTTACTTAAAATTTAACCCAGCTTTGGAGTATATGATTAGACTTTAGTTAAAAGACTTCTTTATTAGGTAGGTCTTTACCCTCTTCTGGGTAAAGGGGTGGGGCAGATCTTAATTCTTCCAGAAAGGAATTCTAAAGTGCTGGTGCCACCCCTGAGAACGTTCATAGGGGGAGATATGTTCGGACAAGTAGGCTGGGCCGGAACCGTTTAGGACTTTATATGCTAAAGCCAGCATTTTGAATTATGCTCAGTAGCAGTTTGGCAGCCAGTGCAGCTGACACAACAAGAGGGTGGTATGCTCCCTGTATGCCACTCCAGTGAGTAGCCTGGCTTCTGCCTGCTGGACCAATTGTAGCTTCTAACAGTCTTCAATGGCAACGCCACATTGAGCGCGTTTCAGGATAGCTTCTGTTGGTAAGAGGGTGATGGTGCCTGATGTCAACATGCTTGTCCTTTTGTTGTCTCAGTGTTTTTCCCTAACTTGCTTAAAATTGTTTTTCATGCCTCATAATTTTTCCTATCACATAGAATGCAATCCCGCTATTAGCGTCTCAGTGTCTTTTTTAAAAAAAATCCTATACATGCTGTCATATTTCATATTTAGCCCTATAAAGTTAATGCTTGATAGTCTGTGGTACATTTGAGATACAGGTGGAAATTTCATAGAAGAGAAGATTGATATTTTCAGCTGAAGGGAAAAGTGATAATGAGAGGAGAGCTGCAGGCAAAGGATAAAATGGCAATACAACCAAGAAAAGAGTTAGTTATGAAAAATATATAATATAAGGGCAGTGAAAAGGCACCCAGCATGTAAATGGTAATGGGACAGGTAGATGAAGCATTCCTTTCAAACTGAATTCATTATTCAGAGGTTTCTTTAGATCTTGGTTCTCCTCATCCAAGGTTGTTTCCATAATTGTCCTCCAGGAAATCTACTTTCTGACCAAAGCTATAATAAGTTGTGTGGGATCACCCTTGTGATCTGTTTCTTTAATATTTCTGAGTAAGGGTGGTTTTCTTATGTAAATGTGTTGGTGAAAGTTGTCTTTATACTGTGTTTCCATTTACCGTTAAATGAGGGAGATCCCCCACAACCTTATAATCTGAATGTGATCCCCTAAAGGTTCTTTTTAAAGTTCAGTTAGTTGCATCAGGCTAGGAGCCATTTGAGAACAAAAACTTCTTGTACTTCAACTTATGAAGCCAGTAGGATAGGCATGTTACATAAAAAAATCAAACAGTAACATGGGCAATATTCTTTTCCCAAAATAACTGTGGGAGATTTGCCCGCAGCTGAGTTCACCAGATAGTTTGAACATGGAAAATTCAGAGATGTTTTAATGAGTTTTAGATTGTGGCAGGCAAAGAACATGACAAGACATTGTAATTGTAATACAGTTATTAAAAACGAGGGTTTCTTTTCTCAAAAACATTTATCAGATGCCTCCAATAAAAGCCTTCATTTTATGATGCAGTTTGGGAGAATCTCAGGATTCCTCCCGGTGGGAAAATTAGTCAGGAGGACATTGGCAGTTTGAGTATTTTTTGGCTGTGGTTTGTGGGTTTTTTTGGTCTGTTCCTTTTCTCTTTTCTCTCTCTTCTCCCCCCCCCCTCCCGCCCCCACCATGGCAATTTGTGTCCCCAGCTGCAAAAGTTAGTTCTCACATCCATAAGAAAGTATCTTCATGCTTTGTTCTTCGTGTTTGTTCTTCATGCTTCTTTAATTATTTTTAAAACATTACAGTGTGATAGTGCATCAGTGCACCAGTGAAATAACCAATAACACTGTAATGAATAACCTTTGACCAATAATACTGTAACTCTTATAATTTCTTCAATTACTTATGTAACACATTTTTTGTGGGTTATAAATGTCATTTCCTAATTGATTCTATTATAAAAAACATGGGACAAGTTTATTAAACTGTAAAAACTTCTGTGGAACATCCCGCAGCACATTTTGCTATAGTTTTCAATTAATATCTCATCAAGTCTCAACCAATTTAGCATAGTTTGTGGCAGCCACAAACATGAAGTTTCTGAAGTAGAACAACTACTTTCAAAGGAAGTAGTACCACAGAATTAAACAGAAAATAACACTTTCAAACCAGGAACAGATTTTTTTTTCAATTTTTGTTGCATAGTGGAATTTGTCAATCATATTTGCATGTTACAGTCCTTTGGTCTCAACTATTCATGTCTGTTTTAACAACATAACCACAAAAACAAAGTTGCTGGAGTATAACAACTACTTTCAAAGTAAGTACCGCACAATTAAACCAGAAACAGATTTATTTATTTTTTCTGATATAGTGCTATTTTAAAAATAGGGCATCTTAACAAACCACATCCTGATTTTCTAAAGGGAAACATAATATTGAAAAATCCTGATGCAGATCCAAGAAAATCCCTACAGTCTTTGTAAAGAATGGAGCCAATTGATGAAGAGGGATGAAATATTGGAAACTAGTCAGCAACTCAAGGAGATGTATTGGAAAAACTCAGACTTCTTTAGACCAATCTGGAAGAGCTCTCTGCCAAGTACAGGCAGTCCCCGAGTTCCAAACATCTGACTTACAAATGGCTCATAGTTAAGAACGAGGTGAGACAACAGGAAGTGAGAGAAATCTACCCCTCGGAAGGGAAATTCACTTCTGAAAGAGTTATTATTATGGGGGAAAGGTGTCTCAACTGAAGCTTTCACACCAATCCTTGTTTCCACAATAAGCTAAATTTTTAAAAATCCAATTACCTCTGGGACAGAAGGTGAGGTGTCATATTCTGAACAGGGGCACAAGCAGCAAAACAAACTCCACAGTGGTGACAACCCTTCCATATGCTATTCAAAGCTAAATGTATGTATATATTTTGGCTGGAGTTACACTTTAAAAAATTTACCTGTTCCGATTTGCAACCAAATTTAATTTAAGAACAAACTTGCAGAATCTATCTTGTTCATAACTTGAGGACTGCCTGAACTACAAATCAAATCACTCCAACTGTTATAATGGCCTAGATCAGAGAAGGAGAACCTATGCTTCTGTTGATGTTGTTGGACTCCACCTTCTATCAACCCTCAGGTGGTTAGTGATGATTAGACTTGCAGTTCGGCAATACCTGTAGGGTTACACTTTCCCCATAAATCATGGAGAGGCAGTCATTTGTCAATGGATATATTCATTCTGCCTAGAAGAGCTCTTTTAGCTTTTTGTGCTAAGGAACCGACCAAAACATTATTTGCCCTTTGGCTGAATAGTTTAGTTCAACATCCTGTTACAGTCAGAACCATGAAGCTTTGCAGTGATCCACCTCTAATCATTACCAACACTCTTTTCTAAAGGTGTGTGTATGTATCTTTGTGTGTGTGTGTGTGTGTGTACCCTGATTCATCTGAATTGTACTAAAGCACAGTGAGAGATAAGACTCTCTTTATTCAAGGCATATCTGATATCTAGACCTGTTCAGTAGCAGGCTCATAAATGAAACAAATGTAAGAAATCTGTGATGGACCAGAAACATAGGCTAATGTTGGATAAACTATCTTGGGCTGGATCTACACTGCCCTATATTCCAGGTTATCTGTTTATCCGAGATTATCTGTTATAAACCAGTTCAAAGCACATAATGTGGGATCAGATCCTGGAATATAGGTCAGTGTAGATCCAGCCTTAGACAGAATCTACACAGCCATGTAATGGTCACTTCGCTTTCACTTAGGCGATCCCTCATTGTCTGAGTAGGATAGTATTACAGGGTCAGTGTACTGGCGGTGGGTCCGTAGGTGACTGTGAAGCCCTATTCTTGGTCTGCATCTTCTCCTGCAGTGAGGGCATTTGTTTCCAGGTGGATGGCGGTCCCGGTTGGGTTGGCTTGACGTGCCTTCCAGGAGTTGCATGTGACATCTGCAGACAGTCCATGTTTTGCAGGAATATAGCAGGGTTGGGAGAACAATAGCTTTATAAACAAGCACCTTGGTATCCCTTCAGATGTCCTGGTCCTCAAACACTCTTTGCTTCATTCGGAAAAATGCTGCACTCGCAGAGCTCAGGTTGTGTTGTATTTCGGTATCGATGTTGACTTTGGTGGAGAGGTGGCTGCCAAGATAGAGGAAATGGTCAACATTTTCTAATGTAACACCATTAAGCTGTATCTCTGGCATTGGAAAAGGATTCCCTGGCGACTGCTGGAAGAGCACTTTGGTTTTCTCGATGTTCAATGACAGGCCGAGGTTCTCATATGCTTCTGGGAAGGTGTTTAGAGTGGCTTGTAGATCTTCTTCTCAATGTGCACAGACAACATTATCATCAGCATACTGGAGTTCTATAACAGATGTTGTTGTAACCTTGGTTTTGACTTTCAGTCTGCTGAGGTTAAATAGCATGCCATCTGATAGATGATTTCCACTCCGGTGGGAAGCTTCCCGTCAATATGAATGATCAGTGTATACCCTTATAAAGCAGTTAAAACTATATTACATGTATCTACACTACATTATATGGCAGTGTAGATCCAACCCTAGTTTACAATTGTACAATAAACTATGGCACTTATAAAAGGTAGCTCCAAGATACTAGAATGGCTGCTCATTTTGGGGGCTACTGAATCATATGCAGCTTCTCTAACAGGCTGTGGGTTTTATTAGCAAATGTTAGTAGTAAAATAAATACATGTGATATGTTGCATCACCATTCATGCTCCTTTCCTAGCTAAAATAAGATATGTAATTAGCACAGTTTTGAAAGTGAGCTTCGGTGGAATCAAGCCTAGTCTGCTGTCCCAAGATATAAATAGTACCTAAAACAGTTGAGTATGATGCACCTACCATACAGAAATATGTAGGCTCATAAAACAGCAAACATGAAAGGGTTTAAAATAAAATTGGTGCTATCCAAAAGTGAGAGTAAATGGATATCTCTGTGCATCTTTGAAATCAAGCCCAGCAGGCAAAAGCATCCCACACATCTGAAAAGAGACGGGATATCTGTACACTAAGGGATTTTTGCAAGTCCTGCTGTTTTCTTTCAAATAGCTGTAACTATCTCTGAATCCCAGGAGGTGATATCCTGAAAACCCTCATCCCTTATAGGACATTGTCCACAATACAAAATCTATTGCAAATTATTGAAAAGTTGCCAACTGGAGGGGAAAAAACAGTGTAATTTCTCTGAATTAATTCTCAAAAGTTTCTGTTTCAAATATTTAAACTGAATTCGATCATTTATACTGGGTTGTTGTTAGCTTTTCAGTTAAAAGAGTCAATCTGTTTTAGGTTCATTAATCCATGTAAGAGCTCTCAGAATCAAAGCAAAAAGGAGAAAACAGAAAATCCTCTCTAGAATCAATTATTGATGTTCTGTGTTCTTGAGAAAATTTTCCCTGTTTTTTAATGTGGGAAGGGTAAGCAAGACTGAAAGAGAGAGAAATGAGCAATTCAGCTGGACATCTCTCTATGTGTCTCTTAACTGAAGACCAGACCAGAGTCAAAATTATTGTTGAAATGCGATCTCTCCCTTTTTTTTTTTTAAAAAAAGGACTACCCTTCACAAAAGATGTAGAAACCACTTGCTTCATAACTAGGCTTTGTTTTTGTCTTTGGAAGTTTTTTTTTCTAGTGCCCAAAGTGAGGTCTTCCTTTTATGAACAACTTTTCTCACAATCCATTGTTGTAGATCCTGCCCCTGATTTATAATTTTTATTATGTTCCCTCACCTATATAGCTAATCCCCATGCCATAAAGTATGAATTAGAGCAAAGACCAAATCATGAAAAACTATAGTAACAAATCAAGATCTGACTGAGCAAGTTGAAATTCCCTAATCTATTGAATGGGAGTGGGAAATCTCTGTTGTGCATTTTTTAAAATCTGAATACGCTTCTAGATCTGCACAGAAACAGCAAAAGGATTGTAGCAAACTATGGTTGCATCTTCACATTAACTTTCTTTTCATGTCAGAAGCAGCTTGAGAAACTGCAAGTTGCTTCTGGTGAGAGAGAATTGACCATCTGCAAGGACGTTGCGCAGAGGACACCTAGATGTGTTCCCATCTTGTTGGGAGGCTTATCTCATGTCCCCATATGGGAAGCGGGAGCTGACAGACGGGAACTCACCCCATCTCACAGATTCAAATCTCCGACCTTCCAGTCAGCAGTTCAGCCAACACAAGGGTTTAACCGATTTAGCCACTGTGGCTCCTACACTTTAACTGCAGTGGTTTAATGCTTTAGGACAATTATTTGAAAGTATAGTAATAAATTAAAACTATTCTCAACTGTCCAGAGAACAGAGCATAAGCCAACATATCTCTTCTTATAAAGTTGTTTTTACTTTCAATAATTGTCAAACTATAGGTGGTAGTTACCATCTTACAAGACACACTTCCTCTCTTAACATTCAACTTTTATATAGAACCATAGAATCATAAAATAATAGAGTTGGAAGAGACCACATGGGCCCTCCAGTCCCACCCCCTGACATGCAGGAAAAGCACAAAGTACCTCTGACAGTTGGCCATCTAGCCTCTGCTTAAAAGCGTCCAAAAAAGGAGCTTCCACCACATTCCGGGGCAGAGAGTTCCACTGCTAAATAGCTCTTACAGTCAGGAAGTTCTTCCTAATGTTCAGGTAGAATCTCCTTTCCTGTAATTTGAACCCTTTGTTCCAAGTCCTAGTTTCCGGAGCAGCAGAAAACAAGCCTGCTCCCTCTTATTAATATACAAATGCCTTATCAAGTAGCTCTTTATCTTTTTGCAAAAGGAGAACAGAGAGGAAGCCAGTCTAACCTCCTATGAGAAGGATTCTACAACCCACTGAGGCCCCTTCAAGGCTGGATGTACACTGCCATATAATCGAGGTTATCAAGGCAGATAATCCATATTATCTGATTTGAACTGGATTATATGGCAGCATAGTAAGGGCCTGGGAAGGCACTGTCACCATGTCCTCTCCAGGCAGGCCTGTGACAATATAAAAAATATTTTTAATTAACGGAAAATCTCACAAGCACCAGTATTGTTGTTCTTATCATCTTGTATTATGATTGAACTCAGATATTCGATTATGATAATGTGAGTGATAAAACTGTACAGTGTTTACATTGTAGATCTAATTCTGTGTAAATATTGCAACAAGAGAGCTAACATGGGTTGTCCTGATAAGAATAATTCATATCAAAGCATATGCAGGGGAACATGTGTACCAAGATTCATACAGAATGCTTTGCACATGCACACACAAGAATAATTTGAACAATTATTTGAATATGATTCGATTCATATTGTGCTACTTTCACATGCTCTTGAAGCAATCTATATAAATAAAAATGTCGTGTTTGTTTGTGGGATTAACATAACTTAAAAACCACTGGACGAATTGACACCAAATTTGGACACAAGACTCCTATCACTCATAAAACCACTGAAAAACACAGAAGAAGGGACTTAAAAAGCCAAAAACAAAAAAGTACATTACTTTGATCCTATTGACTTCATTTGAATTCCAGTAGAATCTCTGTGTTGTGCTTGTCAACCAAGGTTCAACAAAAGAGAAATGTACCTAATTTGTATTGATATCCTTGGATCAATATCACACCTCAGAGACGTATAATGCCCATAGATATCACCAGAACATTGACAACTCTTCCTTTTTGTGGATTATACTGTAGTTTTGAGCGTGATTTAGAAGTGATTTTAATGCTTTATGCTTATAATGAGGATAAAGCACATTGTGTTTTGTGAAGAAATTTCATAGACTATGCTTACCTTGTGTATTGAATATCAACATATGTTAAGTGTCATGTCCCAGGGGGAAATTCTCCCCCAAAGGTAGCCTAGTGAAGTTGCATGGTCAGATTTTTCCAACAGAGTAGCTAGGATTTAAAATTGGTACTCCCTTATCATTGGCATTGTCCTGTGAGGTTTGTGTGTGCAGAAAGAAGACATGTGTATCTCCTTGTTTGAACCTAGTGTAGCTATTAAAAGTCTACCATTATTTGACCTCAAACAATGAGAGGTTAATTGAAGTTGGAGATAAAGTAGCATTTAATCCCTCAAGACAAAGATTATGTTTAGAATGGAAGTATCCATTTAGTGGATAAAAAGAGAGTGAATAAAAGATTATTTTTGAAATATTTTAAAAAATAATTTTCCTATTGGTGTCCAAAATTATTTTAGAATATAAATGTTTGTAATGTGGGCTAAATGCAGACAAAAGAATGTAAAATTGGCAATTAAATTGAGCACAAGGTTTAAGAAATTAAGTATTATTCAGCAGACTCAAATTATAATTTGGGTTTAATGGGGATTAACATTCAAAACTTTACTATACAGAAGACATACTTCACACTACAAGTTGTCTACAGGCCAACAAGTATGAAAATTATAATCTGCAACCACAATCTTCTTCCAAACCAGGTTTTAATTCAGTAATGGGGACATGAGGTTTTTAAGGCGCCACCTACACTGTGATATAAAATCCAGATTATATGCTTTGAACTGGATTATATCGCAGTGTAGACTCATATAATCCAGTTCAAAGCACATAATGTGGATTATCTGCTTTGAGAATCAGGATTATATGGCAGTATAGAACCATCCTCAGTGTTGTTGAACTAAAATTCAAATTATTTTCACCATAGATTTCTGGCTGAGATTACTGGGTGCTACATTCAGAAAATGATATATATCTCATATCCTTCTTTACTGGTTCTAATAGTTACTAATACAAATGTTTAGTGAAAGAAATATAGGAATATACTTTATATGCTCTAAATTTTAACTGGATTAAATGGCAGTATAGGCTCATAAAATCCAGTTCAAAACAGATAATCTGGGATCAAATACTGGGTTATATGGCAATGTAGATCCAGCCCAAATTGGTCCTAACTGGAATGATGGCCCACGGAGTGCCAGTCTCTAAATCTGGCTCTGCACAGCCATATAATCCAGTTTCTGAATCCAGATTATCTACTTGAACTGGATTGGATGAGTCTACACTGCCATTTTATCCAATTCAAAACAGATAATCTGGATTTAGAAACTGAGTTGTATGACAGTGTAGATGGGGCCTCAAGTCCTACGCACTAGGAATAGAATGACCTCCTCCTTACACACACCCTATGGGAATGATGGCTTGTTGCATTTTGAAGTAAGTGCCATAAAGAAGTAGCAGAGATTTCCATAAAACCATTAAATATAGAATGGGAAGTGGATAGAACGAATACCTATCAAAGGGAGGTCAACAAGCAACACTTCTAGATACATTGTCATGTCATGCGGAATCTAGGACTGGAACACCATTGGCACTGAATTGAGACCTGATGGACTTTTTAATACAGACATCTTCACTGATTCTGACAGTGCTTTCTTTCCCTTTTAGCAACATAATGTGATGGAATTACTTTCCAGAAGGATTAACAGTAAGAACATTTAATTCATTCACTCCTCCTTACTTCAGGGTGTTGGAAAAAACCTGTGGTTTCTTTAAAGCACACAGAGTTTACTGCATGTCTGGAAGACATACAGACTGGACGGATATTATTCCATCTTTTATTAATGACATGGGTATTCAGTTGGACTCAGCTCTATTTTAGGAGTTTGCTGCATCTTCAAATAGTTAACAGGAACGGAAATAAAGAGAAGCATTATTGTGCTTTAGCTTCATGTGGAAATTAAATATTTCTCAGAACTGTTAGGGAAGTCCACATAACTGTGGTGGGAAATTCCAACAGAAGAATGTGACACAAAGAAGTAAAAGGATCACAAGAATAGTAGAAGAATATGAGATTGCCTTGCACAACTCAAGCACAGAAGAGATACTAATATATTTGAAACATCCTTGTGTCTGTATATAGCAGGGGTCCTCAAACCTTTTAAACAGAGGGCCAGTTCACAGTCCCACAAACTGTTGGAGGGCCAGATTATAATTTGAAAAAACATGGATGAATTCCTATGCACACTGCACATATCTTATTTGTAGTGCAAAAAAAAAAAACCCCACTGAAAAATAATACAGTAATTAAAATGAAGAACAATTTTAACAAATATAAACTTATTAGTATTTCAATGGGAAGTGTGGGTCTACTTTTGGCTGATGAGATAGGATTGGTGTTGTTATTGTGTGCTTTCAAGTAAATTCAGATTTAGGTTGACCCTGAGTGAGGGCCAGGTAAATGACCTCGGAGGGCCGTATCCAGCCTCCGGGCCTTAGTTTGAAGACCCTTGGTATATAGCATTATGTGATGTGCAAACAACATTATGTTGTCAACATGAATTTTCCCCATTGTAGAGGTGGTGGTGGTGATGGTGGTGAGTAGTAGTAGTAGTAGTAGTAGTAATAAAAGGATCAGGGCTCATTTGGTGAGCCACGGGATCAATTTAAAATGTTCTCCTTTATCAGAGCTGACAAGTAACAGGAACAAGAGCAACAGTGTCAGACCTCAATGTGCAGTTGGCCTTCGAAGATTCAGCACGTGGATTGGCCCTTGCCAATCCTCAGGGAGATATGTCATACTGGTAGATTTCCTGCTAAGAAGAACAGAAGCAGTGATTTCTGAGCCAGAGTGGATGACTTGAGAACTGTGCTGTCTCCCTGTGGACAAAATCCATGATGTAACAGTGTGGTTGACAAGGCTTGCTAAGCCACAGACATTTATCCCTTTATTTTGGTCCAAGTAGGAGCCAATGACAATGGAAGTCATTATCATCATCGGCGATTACTTGTGTCCGAGTAAGATTGCCTTTCAAGTATAGGGTCTTGGTGCATCCATAGGTGACTGTAGAGACCTATTCTTGACCTACATGTTCTTCCGTGGTGAGGACATCAGTTTCCAGGTGGAAGGTGGTCCTGGTCAACGCTGGCTTGATGTGCCTTCCTCTTAATAAGTTTCTCCCTTTCACCCTCCAATTGTGTCTCTTCTAATTCCACAGCACTGTTGGTAATAGCTGACCTCCAGAATTGGCCGTCTGCAAGGACGTTGCCCAGGGGACACCCGAATGTTTTGATGTTTTATCCTCCTTGTGGGAGGCTTCTCTCATGATGGTGGCATCTTTGAAGTCTGTTGGGATTTCCCCGGTCACTCATACTTTTTCCATCTTCTTCAAAGATTTCAACAGGAATCCCATCAGGTCCGCTGGCTTTGTTATTTTTTAGTTGGCTGATGGTTTTGTTGACATCCTCCAAACTAGGCAGTGCTGCAAGCTCATCCCTGGTTCGTTGTTGCGAGATTTGCGAGAGAACCTCTTCATCCACTTTGGAGCTGCAGTTAACATAGTGAAGTTGATTTTTTATCCTTCAGAAGTTTGGTTCCATCTCGTGAGCATAGAGGATGTATGCCATGATTCTTTGGGCCATAAATAACCTTTGTGGTGTTAAAGAATCCCCATGCATTATGGACATCCCCAAAGTGTTGAATTTCTTGAGCCTTTTTTGTCTACCAGATGTTCTTAAGTTCTTTGATCCTTCTTTGGCCCTCAGCTTTTGCACTGGTGTAGATCTTTTTCTTAGCAGTGCAGTTGTTGTCTCTCTGCCTTATTTGGAAGGCTCTCCCTTTCTTATCAATTAACTGTTGGATCTCATTATCGATTTCATCAAAAACCCCTGAAGTGGCCCAGGACTAATACTATGTGCACATATTCTTCTGTATTCTAGCATACCTTAAAAGTGGATGGTAAGACAATGACATTTTCATCTGTTTGCATTTGTATCTATTGTTTTAAATTCAAGTCTTGGTTCTGTAATATAATCACCATGTGCAGAGACAAATGATAGCCATTTCAAAACCAACTCCTATTAGGGGAAGCTGACAGGCTACTAAAATTCAATGATTTCATGACTCATATGCTTTTTCCAACTTATAAGTCAGGAGTTATACACAATTATATTTGATGTTATCATCAGTGGTGATAAAAGTTTCACTTGTCAAAAATCAAGGAATATTTATGAAAAGAGTGATTCCATTTTTCTTTTGGATGATAACACTTAAATGCTTCAGTTTAAGGCCAGAGACAAGTAGATAACAAACAATATGCAAGGCAGTAATCTCTAGAATGCTGCAACAAAGCCATGGCAAATTGATACGAGCTTACATTAAAAGAATTCAAAGTGATAAGCTATTGAAAAAGCAAGAATGTTGGAAAATTGAAATTCTAGTTTATACACAGCATAATTGTGGATTATTTTGACACCTTTCACCAATTTTCTATCAGATATCAAGGTATGTATTACTGTAGTTATTATCTCCCTTCATCAATTTACTCAGAAGACTTACATCAGCTAGAATGAAGACTGCTTTCTTTCCAGATCCAGAAGAGGCTGAATATGCTAACATATGGTCAAAAGATGACCAACAAGCTGAGTGCTGGTTTCAGTATGATGAAGCTTACTAATTTATTATTTCCATATGTTAATTTTCAGACTATAAATTGATATTACCATTTAGTGTTACATCTCCAATTTTTGTTATTAATATTAATAAGTATGCTCATTGGTTCCATATCAATTAAATGTGTCCTGCAAAATCATAACTGACTACTCCTGTTTATTGGACCATTATGCAGAAAGCGAAATGGCCAGAAAATATGGAAACGCTATGGATATACACATACATATGTGTATGTATATGGGGCTGTGGTGGTGCAGCAAGTTAGAACTGTAGAACTTGCTGATCAGGAGGTCAGCAGTTTGAATCTGTGGGACGGAGTGAGCTCCCGTTGTTAGCTCCAGCTTCTGCCAACTTAGCAGTTCAAAAACATGCAAATGTGAGTAGATCAATAGGTACTGCTTTGGCGAGAAGGTAGCAGTACTTTATGCAGTCATGCAGCCACATGACCTAGGAGGCATCTACGGACGATGTCGGCTCTTTGGCTTAGAAATAGAGATGAGCACTACCCTCAAGAGTTGAACTTGACTAGACTTAATATCAAGGGAAAACCTTTACCTCTACCTTTATGTGTATGTATAGGTGGCGACGGCCAACAGCGAGCTCTGGCATAGGTTGGTCCATGAGATTGCGAAGAGTTGGAAGCAACTGAACAAATAAACAGCAACAGCATAGGCACACACATGGATAATCCCCCTTATCCATGAATGCAATATCAATGGTTTCACTTTCCCTCCCTCCACTTCCCACCCATTCACCCACCCTGGAGGTATTTGTGGGCCTCTCTAAGGTCCTCTAATATGATTCTGTGGTATGCTTCTGGATTCACTATTTTCCGTGGTGTGCAACGTATCTCCTGCAGATATGGGGATTATATTGTATATGACAACCTGGGGAAAATAATAATACCAATGATACTAATACTAATAGTAATAATAATATTTATGAGATAATTAATCAGATGTAACCAAACTGAACATTGAGGTAATGGCAGCTAAGAAGCTGAGCTAAGAATCAGGAAGTTCCCAGTATAAATCTTTTCCTGTGCCATGATATCACTAGATGACTGTAGGCCAGTACTTTCTCTTAGCCAGTGTCATACCACAATAATAATATTGCCTTACAGGTTTGCTATAAGGATTACAACAAAGTAAATAAGTGCTCTGAATACGTTCGAGAGTTATACAAATGTGTCATGATGGAATGATGATGATGATGATGCTTTTCAGGATTTGAAAATCTCTCTGAATTTATTGACCTAAATCCCACTAGCATTTTCTTCTCATTCTTATTTCGTATCAGGTTGCAAGATTTTGTGTTTTCTTCTAGCTCTGAAATTCATACAATTTTCAAAAGTGTATTTTGCTCATTTGTATTAACAATTTACTGAATTGATTCAACCTCATATGATTGACCAAAATATACTTCTGTATGCTGTACTTTCTTCACGTTAGACACATTGTTATCCATTCACATTTTGAAATATGTACATCACTGTAGGCAGAAATTATAGCTTGGGAATGCTTCACAAATCTTGCAAATATTTGAATGTTTGGGCAAGATGCACATTTGCAACAAATCACAGAAAATGTGAAAATGTTGCTTTCACTCAAACTGTTTAATCTACTAAGATTCCTCCTCCTTCTCTTCCTCCTCTTTTTCTGATGAGATAATATGGGAAGAGAGTTTTGGAAATTTTTCAAAGCGTTTACAGTGAATTAAAGTTTGATGTGGGAGATTAAGGGGGAAAGGATGTTTTGCAGCTAAAATGTTAAACACCAGCATCAGTTCAAAAAATTGTGTGCTTTGAACTTTTTTGCTTTTAAAAATAGATTTAATTAGGCAAGTATACATACATTTCCTCCAATTTAAGCTTCACACATGACATCCCTCACCCCACTTCTAATCACTAAGGATATGCCTAGCAGGGGAAATGGTGAAAAAATATAGAGACTACAGAGAGTTCTTTGGCCTCTTTCTCCCTTCCTCTGCACTTCACTTTCTAGGAACTTGGAACGGCAGCCAAATGTGGAATGGCAGCTGGCAGCCAAGTGAAGCCCCATAGTACCAAACGGGCAGGCTCACCAGGGAGTGAAGCTTCACCCGCCCGTGCTCCCACCCTCATTCCAGCTATGGGGCTGAGTGAAGCCCTTAGCTTTTTTTTTCATCATGTAATAGTTGCACCCCCTTTTTTCATCCAGAAAGAGAGTAAATAGTGTGATTATTACATAGTGAAATACAATAGGCTCTTCTTTGGTAGAGATTGCTGGTTGTTGTTGCCTGTGTGTCCACATATTGTGGAAACTATTCTGATTTTGGGGGTGGAAGATAGCAGAAATGAGTTTCTGTTGCAGTGGGGAGTAGAATGCATTGTTTGTATGTGGTGGAAGATGAAGTAATTTCATTATAGTGTGTGCATTTGGGGTGGATAATGAGATCTATGGCTGTGTGTGTGTGGGAGTAGAACCTCTTCAATACATGTGAGAGGAGATGAACCTTTTTATTACAGTGTGGGGTGTTAGAAATGGAATCTCTGTAGCAATTTGGAGAGTATCTATCTAGCTTATATACTCATGCATAAGTCTTGAAATTTTAATAAAACCAACATTGGTACTGGTTGTATGAATACAAGGGTCATATTGTGTTGATTACTAGGTCTGTCCTGGTAGGTCTAAGTGAGTTTCACTAAAACTTAAATATCAAGCTGTTCAGTTTCTGTACTTACACCATAAAATGTTTCCATTTATAGAAATGTTTTTATGTGACAACAGTTATAGCCTCCATATATGACAATATAAAAGCATCCCGATTTAACCTTTAAAGTAGGCCTCCACAACATGGGGGCTATCAAGTGCCACCCCCTGCCCCAGCCATCATTTGTGTGTCCCCCGCAGCCATCCCTCTTTGAATAAATACTGGCAAGAAAACTTGTTGTCCTAAATCTGAAATAACTCAAAGGTACAAAACAGCAACAATCCAAACTAAAAATTAATTGTACCTTCCTTGGAAAGTGACATGCTAAAACTCTATTAGCAGCCCCAAGTGGCTTAGCCTGCCTAATTTTAGCCTCTTACTACTCCCAAGTTGTGTAGGCCTGATTTAGAGTACAGTGATACCTTGAGTTAAGAGTTTAATTTGTTCTATGACTTGACAAATCACTCTTATCTCAAAGCGAATTTTCCCATTGAAATGCTATTCATCCGTTCCAACCTCCCAAACCCCCTCCCCCATTTTTTGGCATACGTTTTAAATAAGAAACTGTATTTTTCAATAACAAATGATGTATAAATGCATATGCACATGGAACAATAAAAAAGAAAGATCAACTTTAAAATGGTAGAAACATAAAGTTGTGGCAAGGAAGCACATCTAAGGCAACAAAATGTGTGTTTGCCAGTATAACAGCAAGGAAATATCTGCACATTCACATGGAACAATAAAAAAGAAAGATCAACTTTAAAATGGCAGAAGCATGAAGTTGTGGCAAGAAAACACAAAGTAAAGAGGCAGAAGCATCATATTTTCATACTGTCCTCATTCCAGCCTCCCTCTGTCGCAGCTATCAAACTGGGGTTCCAAACATTCAACTCTTTCTGCGGAAGTTGAAATGACCTAATCAATATAAAACTCTGACACCCTCCCTCCCATTCTTCATGAAGTCAAACATTCCAGGGATAAAAACCTCAGAAAGCCAACTATCTCAAAGTTTCTCAAAGGGGACAAGAGGAAAGCAGACAGCAATCTCCCAAAGAGGACAGGAGCACGAGGCACAAGGCATGTAGGCTGTTTCCTTGAAGCCCTATACTCTCACGGTAACACTTTTAGTACTAGCTCATAACTCAAAACGCTGCCCATATTTCAAAGTGAAACTCAGTCTGAGCGATGGCTCTTAACTTGGGACACTCTTTTGAGTCAGGTTTCCATTGTATTGCATATAATCCATTGACAGTTTTAATAGAATGCCTAATCTGCAGTAATTCAGTGGATGGATTTCAATACCATATTTGTGAATTTGTCTTGTTTTCTCCATTTTGTCACTTTTTGTTTTGCTTCAATTACAATACATTGTATACATTACAAGATACAAAGACTAGTAAGTACATTATAGTGCAGAATGTTTTGTCCAAGGCTTTCATGGCCAGAATCACTGGCAATCACATGCAGAGTACTTTCACTCTTGATTGTTTTTAACCACCACTTACCTTGGATATTGATTTATTGGTGAAAGGATGTGGTTTGATAAAAGGATACCCTTGAACTTTCTGATATTTTTAAGGCAAGTAAATGCAAAGCTTCAAATGCTTTCTTAAATGAGTACATGGAGGAATGCTGTATGCAGTTTATAAAAGGCACAGTGATTCATGTTTATTGAATGCAGACAGAGTTTGTATTTCCAATTTGGAATTGCATGCTTACTATATGCCATATATCAGGCAAATGGGGGTGTGGGGAGGGCGAGAAACAGTGCCAAACAGCCATGCCAAACTGGCTTCAGTATGGCTGGGTGGTGCGGCTGTAGACCTGGCTTAGGACAGCTTAGTGTAGGGGTTCTCAAACCTTTTCAGCCTGAGAGCCCTTTTTGAAACAAAAGTTTATTGTGGAACCCCAAGAAATGTTTATATATTTTATCATGCAGAAAAAGCACTCCCAACAGATAGCCACTCAGCCTCTGTAATAAATAATAATAATAATAATAATAATAATAATAATAGGAGCATTCCCAGAGGCCATCCACTCCCACTCTCCTTCTGCCATGCACGAAAAGCACAAAGTACTCCCAAAAGATGGCCACCTAGCTTTTTTAATGTTGATGATGATGACAACAGCAGCAGCAACAGAAATTCCAGGGGTGATCTAGTTCAACTCCCTTCTACCATGCAAGAAAAGCACAATCAAAGCACCCTCTGAGCAATGGGAGGGAAATAGGGCTTTGGAAGCGAGGAAGGTGAGGGGGGAAAGTGTTTTGCAGATGAAGAAGGCGATGAAAAAGGCTTTTGAGGGTGAGTGAGGCAAGGGAGGAGCAGGAAAGGGGAGGGGAAGGTTGGAGACGAGGAGGGGAAGGGGGAAGTAGGTGGAGAAAACTTTGGAGCCCCTCATTATGCTTCGCAGAGCCCTTGGGACACACTTTGAGAACCCCTACCTTAGTGTCTCCAGTATGCTGCTTGGATCCTGCATTTTTATGCCAGTTCCAATCACATTTTGTGGCTTAGTGAAGGGCCCTTCGTATTGGATGTCTTCTGGCAGATCATTCCATAGTGTCAGGGCAGGCTATGAAAAGGTCCTCTGGGTAAACATAGCCAGTTGGGTTCTGGCTGGTTGGAGTAAACACAATCCATATGTGATCACCTTCACATGATGAGGATCGCATTCAAAGCATTGCTCTCTTTCAAATGCCTCTGTTTATTATAGGGTTGTAGATTAAGCTTGTCTAATATGGAAAACAAATAGTTAATTTAATTCCTCTTGCATGTCAGAGGATTGGACTTGATGGCCTTTGTGCCCCCCCCCCCCCAAAAAAAATCTGTGTTTCTATAATCATATGATTTGTTCATTTGTTTGTTTGGTTGCTTAATTTATTTTTAATTTGCCTTTTTCCAGATATAAGGAGTCAAGTCAGCTTCTGTATATAATGGCCATCCAATATTCCACATTGTTGAATCAGAATGAAATCATTGTGGAATGTAAGACTGGCAGACAGCTTCTTTAGCAAAACTTTAATCACTAGATCCCAGTTGTGGGGCTTTAGCAAAGATGCAACCCCCTCCCCAAATTTGGGGTTTGAATCAGTCAAAATGTTGAAATGTAACATTTTGGGCCGGAAGTAAATTCTGTGGCTCTAAAAATAATACATGCGATGTGATTAGTAGTTGTGTTGTTATCTGGGTAATAGGTATTTGCTGGCAATGGAAAACATCCACTGAACTTGTGATTGATACACAAACTGTAACTAACAGATGCCTACTAAATAATTCATGCATATGAAGCCTAGCAGTGACATATCTGATGATGCAAGGTGCTAAATGTTTAGATGATGTATTGGGAAAAGACAGCCCAGCTATAAAAATATATTCAGGGGACTACATCACACCATCAAAAGTGGAGGAATTTTCCTGGTATCCTGAAAGTTGCTGTGTCTCTTTCCCCCCTCTGTTTTAGATTTACAGGTTCTTGCTAAGAGCCTGACAGTGCATTTCTTATATACTTGGAAGATCTATTACATAATCTGAAAGCCTACGAACAGGGGATTGTAGCCCATCATTTTGAGTCATAAACAAACCAAAACCCAACTACCCTTTTAAGTCTGGGTTGTTTCTTTTCTTCTTCTTTTTTTGGCAACATATCCCTTTTTCTTAGATATATGTTTTTCTAGGGCAGTGATTCTCAACCTTCCTAATGCCTCCACCCCTTAATACAGTTCCTCATGTTGTGGTGACCCCCAACCCTAAAATTATTTTCATTGCTACTTCATAACTGGAATTTTGCTATTGTTATGAATCGTCATGTAAATATGTGATAGGCAGGATGTATTTTCATTCTCTGGACCTTGGGAGTTGTAGTTACTGGGATTTATAGTTCACCTACAATCACCTACATTCTGAATGCCACCAGCAATGGAACTGAACCAAACTTGGCACACAGAACTCCCAGGACCAACAGAAAAGACTGAATTTTGAAGTTGTAGTTCACATATGTCCAGCAAGCACTGTGGACTCAAACAATGATGGATCTGGACCAAACTTGGCACGAATACTCAATATGCCAAATGTGAACACTGGTGGAGTTTGGGGAAAATAGACCTTGACATTTGGGAGTTGTAGTTGCTGGGATTTATAGTTCACCTACAATCAAAGAGCATTTCTGAACCCCACCAACAATAGAATTGGGCCACACTTCCCACACAGAACTCCCATGACCAGCAGAAAATACTGTGTTTCCTGATGGTCTTTGGCGACCCCTCTGACACCCCCTCATGACACTCCCCAGAGGTCCTGACCCCCAGGTTGGGAAACACTGTTCTAGGGGAAAATATGGTTTCTTCTCTAGTGAAAATACACAGTCAAAACCACCACGGAGCTACAGATTGATGCAGTACATACGTTGCTACAAATAAACATACTATATGATTATATACAAAAGTCCTATATTATGATTAGAGGAAGATGCAGAAGCTCCTTTTCTGAAGAAAGAAGACATATGTGATGGCTAAACTTCTAATAAGTTGGGCTCTTTAACAGGGTACGTTAATGTCACAATAGCTTGACACGAATGACTCCATTTCAAGGGAAGGACACATTGCCTGCTGCATCAGGCATGAAGGTCAAAAACCTAAAAGCATTTGCTTGGCATTGATTTATTTCTAAATTTGCCCGTGTCATTTCTACTGCCAACCCTTGCTGACTATGATTAGACATACATAATAATGAGTATGGTTTCATCAGCTCTGTTAATAACAAAATTGGACCTGACAGCCCTTCCTCATTCCCCTGAAAAATTGTTCTCTAACAAACAAAAATGTGGTTGGGCACAGTTTGATAAATTGCTGCAATTACGAAGTATAATGTGATAATTAATTTTTAAAGATACACAAAAGACTGCCTAAATACCCTAAAGCAATGTTTCTCAACTTGTGGGTACCCAGGTGTTTTGGCCTACAACTCCCAGAAATCCCAGCCAGTTACCAGCTGTTAGGAATTCTAGAAGTTGAAGACCAAAACATCTGGGGACCCACAGGTTGAGAACCACTGTCCTAAAGGGACAATATACCATCTGACCTAGGAAGCTAAACAGAATCAGCCCAGGTTAGTATTTGGATGGTACTATAGGCTATATAGTTAGAGGGCAAACCACCTCTCAATATTTCATTACCTAAAAAAAACCTTTGAAAATAATGAGATTACTATATGTACTTTAAAGTACATACAAAATATATATTTAGAAAATAGTATATTGCTCCATTACAACATTACTAAAATTTGGTTTATAAATGTATCTGCTTTAAAAGTTTGAATGTGGAATAGTTACACTGTTGCATAATGTGTACTTTCAATATAGGTTTAGTCTTGGTATAAAATGTAGCACCCAAACAACCCAAGCTTTAATTATTTTGCTTGCTGTAACTAAGTAGCTTTTATGGTTATTATGGAAAACACATTATATGGAAAGTGCATCACCAATACCTGATGGATCTTTATTGACTTTTGACTAGGAGAAATAGATTAGAAAATGTATAGTATTAATTCTGGCATAAAATAAGTTTTGCCTTATCGCATTGTGTGTGTGTGTTTTTACCTAGACTTGATTCCATGTTTATTTGATATACATAAGCTTTTGTTATACAATCGTAGAAACTGCTGCACCAATACAGAGTTTTCTCTGAACTTTTTATACCTGTCACTCGGGTGTCTTGAAAAGCACTTTACCTTCACAACAGTATCCTAGCCATATTGTTCCAAAACAGATTGCATTTAACATGAAACATTTTCTTCCTTCTTCTATGTTTGTCTCATGTATTACAGAAAAAGATCCCACATTCAATGCTTAACCACTTCTGCCTGCTGATAAACAATGCTACTCTGATCTTCACTTGATTTTGGCCTTCACGAAGAAACATCATTGTCCTTATTTATTTATTCATTCATTCATTCATTCAATTTTTATACTGCTTTTCTCCCATGGGTGGGAGAAATTTAATTCAAGCATAAATTTATATGAAATGGTGATATGATAGATATAAATGTATTCACCATTCCAGTATATCTGCTTATTTATTTATTTATTTATTCATCATATTTATACTTCAATTTATTGATTTTTTTCTCTTTTATGGCCTATGTGAATCACACAAATGAGTTTACAGGTTGCATACCCATAATTGTGTTTCTTCGAGTAGTCCTCTGTGAAGTCACACAACCTTGCCCATTCCTCCTTTCTATCATGCCAACCTTCTCCTTTCCAGCCACAGCTGTGGCCTGAGAAATGGGGAGCTGCAGGCACAGGGTGCCCTTTATACCCTGAGAGCAGTAGATAAGATTAACACTAACATTCAAGTATTAGCGCTTTGAAAAGTTTTCCCTTCGAGCCGGCGCATGTGCAGGAAACCCACTTGTGTGATTTCACAGAGCACCACTCAAAGAAACACAGTTACATTTATGCATTTTGTCCTTCTTCTAAAGAATGACACTCAAGGCAGTTAACAATGTCAAATGAAAGAAACAATTGAAATGTATGGTAGATTTTGGACTGTTATGTACTGATGAAATATCTTTGCAGACCTACTGCAAATGAATATAATGTGGTAGTATTTCAGTGGAGATATTTATTTATTTTAAAACTTTTATATTCCGCCCTTCTCACCCTGAAGGGGACTCGGGGCAGAGGACAGCATATATACGGCAAACATTCAATGCCAGGACATGATATCATTAGATGCATACATAAACATTAAAAACATTTGTCTCAATATTAAAATACATTATTTAAAAACTGCCTTGATCATTTGTGTCTAATCTAATTGACCTGGTAAGGTATCACTGCTTTATTACACTGTCCCAAATGCTTGGTCTCAAAGCCAAGTTTTTACCATCTACACTTATGCTTGAAGTGGGCCTGCTAGATACTAGATCTGGAGTTTTCAAAGTGTGTTCCACAGAGTCCTTGGGGCTCTACAAGTGATTGTGAGGGGCTCTGCTTCAGGTGGTGCCATGCAGCTTCCCTCCTCTTCCTCTTTCATCCTACTCCTGATTCCCGAGCCAACATAAGGGCACGCAGTGGCAACACCATGCTGCTTCCCTCCTCCTTCCCCATCACTGTGGCACAGGCTGCCAAATATGCAGTGCATCCAAAGGATGGCTGCTCTGGGGCTGTTCCTCAAAGTGGATTGGTTGGCAAGAGCAGGTTGCTGCACAAAGACAGAAAAACTGAGTGCTCCAAGCTTAGAAACAGCTAGCAGAGATCACAGAAGCAGAGCTGGGACAAGAAACCAGTGAACCAATTGGCTCAGGCAGTGAATGTGTTTGAAAGGCAGAAGAGAAAGAAAAGGAAGAAACCTGAGCCTGACCTTCGTTAGCCAGAGTAACAATAATAATGAGGGTGCTCCGGGCAGTAAAAGAAGACATTGTGAGAAGGGAGATTTCAGGGAATCTCCGCTAAACTCTGACAAACTCTGCTGCAAGAAGCAGGCACATTGTTCACACAGACTGCAGGTGTACATGTAACATCGTAACATTTTTCAAATATCTTAACTAGTTGCTATATCATTTTGTAGATTTAAATAATGAATAATATCACCTCCAGTTCTTTTTTTTAACCTTTGTATCAATATATATGTCTCATTATGTACCTGATTATTTCTGTATTCCTATCACATGTAATATGCTTCATAGAATATAGACAGATAGAACTAAACACTAAACATTTCTTGGGGCTCCACAAGAAACTTTTGCTTCAAAAGTGGTTCCACAGCTGAAAAAGTTTGGGTACTAGATTAAGCCTGACGTGTTCACACAAGAACTTTCCTTTCTACTATTCTCTGGCACTGCTGAGCCTCACTTAAATGCTGCTTCCCCCTTTCCCCATGTCTCAGAGGTCTCTAGTAATGACAGGGTACCTACCTGTTCATTGTAGCTTGCTATGATGTGAGCCACCATGATGGGATGCCAAGGGACGTGGAAGGGAAGAGAGGAGTACATTTCTCTTCCCTCCTCTTCCCTTCCCATTACTCCTTGTTGCCCCAGCTGACATCAACGCAAGCAAGGGGGAACAGATAACTTCCATGTAATGGGAGTGGATTTGGGGGGGGGGGGCTGCCGTCTCACATCCCCAGGACACCTGAACCCAGGAAACATAAGAGGACAGTGGAGACAATTGGGGTCCAGTTTGTTGTGCTTAAGCGGAATTTAGTCTGGTCCAATGCAAAAGACACAATAACTGTGCATAAAAGCCGGAGGAAAAGAACAGAAAACTTTACTCTTGTCATCAGAGTCAAAATGTAAACTTGCAGTGTTGAATACAAAATAAACAGTGCAACAAACTTACATAGTCCTTGTAAGAAATACAGAACTCAGAGAGCTTGGCTTCTTCATCTCACTTCAGATGAGCAGCGTAAATGGTTGAGCAAACTGCTCCTCAGAGCAAAAGCACTTGAGCATAGAGCCAAACTGTATTCTAAGCTACATACAGTTATACCCCACCAGGTGTGGCTCAAACCTACTTGCTGACCTAGATTAGCAGTTGGACATGATAACTAACAGTATAAGGTTTTTTTTAACACACACACACACACATACTCGGTGCTGATCCTTTTACAACTCACCGTAACACAGCTCTCCCCACTGGCCCTAAGTCAGGAAAAGCCTGAATTCTGACTCCAAATTTGGGCTTTCCTCTGACTTTTGGTAACATTGGGGCAAGGCAGCCTCAAGTGGTCTTTCCCCATGTTACTGCAAATCAGTCTTATGCAGTGTGTAGCAGCTTCAGGACTGATCCTAATTTACACTGACTTTGTGGTCAGGGAAAATGGGTCCTGTGTCAGTTATAAAATGTGAAATCATGTTAGAGCTTTTGGAAAAAAATACTCATTCTTGATTAAGCAAATTCCAAAACATTTGTTTGGCATGCAGACTCGCTTTACAGTGAGCACAAGAATAATTGAAGTATGAATCTAGAAAAAATCATAGTGTAACTTTGCTTATCTTACTCGACTCAGAGAGTCTCAAATGAGCCTACATTCATCTTCAAAACACTGCAACTATACATTTTTGTCCAAAAATCAAATACACTACTGCCTAAACAAAAGCAGAAAAAATAAATATTCTTGATCACTACCATGCTAGGATGTGGTGTGTGCCTTTATTCTTTTAAGCTGTGGCTCATTCAGCATTTTTGAAGCCAAAATGTCTTACAAGTCAACAGGTTTAAAGATCTAGCAATAAAAAGCAATTTGCCTGACAGATGGCAGTTTAGCTAATTTGCCGTTCTTGATTGTATCCTGATTTGGAGACTAAGTACCAAACAAAATGTGTGCCAAAATCTTTTGTATTCTGTCATTCTAGCATATAGACGTGCATATTTGTTTTAGCATTGTCATTCAGAATAGTTGTAGCTACCACGACGTTCTGTCAGGTATTATTTCAATACATTGCTTTTGATGTAGAGTTTTTAATGTACACTTTCTACAAAAGGAGCAAGGGGTGGGAGGCATTTAAAATTGTAACAGAGTGAAATGCTTTCCTTCCAGTCAAAAGAAATCATGTAAGTGAATGTAGGAAAGAGACAGGGATCCTTCCATCCCACAAAAGATCTCAGCATGGTATCCACAGAGGTTGCTGCTGGTCTTTTCCCACATTGTACTTCTCCTTCACTCTGCTTCCTCCTTTGTCACACAGACTCATGTTCCTGTTTCTCCAAAATAATGTACCTAACTTTTTCAGGAGACTGTAATTTTGTAGTCATAGGCTAGGGCCAGAATTCATGAAGGCATTTATAAACAAGAAACCACCATAGTGTGTGGCTGTGAGTTGTCCATGGTCTAATCCCTTCCAATTCTCGCTGTTCGGATAGCAGCCACTATAATTCACTTAGCTCTGTTCTACCTTCAGTTGGAAAACTTCCAACTGACTACCTCCACATGCTGTGACAACCAGAAGCAGAGTACCTGTCACAAATCCTCCTTGCACTGGAAGATCACTGAGTGTTAGTACATATCAATAAGCTACTTCCCAATCAGTAGAGGAATAGACCTTCATTAATTGTGACATTCATGGTCCCTACATATCTCCTAAACTAGAGAGTACACAGGGCTATGCACTTGGCTTGGTTAATTTTAAAAAAAATGGTTCAAAACCTGTTTTGTATGTAGGGGGTGCTGATGGTTTGATTCTAACGTCAATTCCGATTTTCACAGAAAAAAATCTTCCAAATTCTTTCGTTAATGGTTTGAAAGTGTTATTTCCTGTTTCATTGGGTGGTCTTTACTTTGAAAGTAGTTGTTTTACTCCAGAAGTGGGGGAAAGCAAGCGGAGGAAATTCCTTCCTTCTCTGGTTTAAAACTGGCTTCTCTGGCTTTAAAAGTGACTTCTCTGGCTTGAGCTGAGGCCAGGAAATTCCTTCCTTCTCTAGTTTAAAACTGGCCTCTCTGGCTTGAGCTGAGGCCAGGGACCAGAAGGGGGGAAAAGATGAATAATTTCCAACTCACTTCCTGAGTCGTAACAAAAATGGCAGAAAAAGCTTTAGAAGGGCAAAGGGACTTCCGGTTTTTAAAAACCTTTGATATCGCTTCAAAAAGGTAATTTTAATTAAATTATTATCCTAATCCAACGTGACTCTGTCCATGCCTAATATGCATTATAGCTGCCTCAGTGAACCACAGTCTAGTTTCTGACTGGATTTTATAGAGGGAAGTTCAATTTATTTATTTATTTATTTATTTCAAACAATTATATACCATCCTTCTCAACCGCTGAGGGGACTCAGGACGTCTTACAAATGAGTGGGGCATTGTTGTATATGAGGACTGAAGAAAAGATAACATTTATTTATTTACCATATTTGTATCCCGCCCTTCTCATGAGATGAATTACTCAATTTCTTTTATTCTAAGACACATTTTCTTCATATAAACATTTCTGAAAACAGTTTGTATTGTATGATCTCATCAGACAGAGGTTGGCCTCCGTTTTTTGGTATGGAAGTGCATGTTCATAACCCTCAATGCTTCTTCTGCAATTACTCTTCAAACACAAAAGAGTCCTGGTAAATATTATTTTTCTCAATTTTTTTAAAAAAAATATTGTTGCTGTAACTTCACAATTTCAAACCTCTGAAATTTTGCCTTATTAATAATTACATTTTGTGCTTTTTCAACTGCTCAATTTTTAAAGAAAAAAACAAACACAAAAAGTGATGTAGACTCATGTGATGTGGAATGAAGCTCAGACCTTAACTAGAAATGGGCAGAGGCGATCCTGTGTGATGGGGATGAATAAATTCTGTCTTTTTTCAAGACGGGCGCCATTGAACGCAATAGGAAGAAAATGATATCTCCCTGCGCCAATGCGATTAGGTCCTTGGAATCGCAGGTGCTTTTCTTAAATATAAATAAAGTGTTTTTTTCCTGTTGGTACTGAAATTCATGTGCATCTTGTAACGGAAGAAATTGAGATAGGCGATGGTCTCTTTTTTACCCACTCTGCGCTATATCCTTTGGGTACAAGCAATAATATGAGCAGCAAGTTTAGATCAGATAGAAAGCTGGGTTGTTGTAGGTTTCTTCAGGCTATATGGCCATGTTCTAGAGGCATTCTCTCCTGACATTTCACCTGCATCTGTGGCAAGCATCCTCAGAGGTAATGAGGTCCTCACTAGAACATGGCCACATAGCCCGAAAAAACCTACAACAACCCAGTGATTCTGGCCATGAAAGCCTTCGACAATAGATAGAAAGCTAATAGGGATCTGAATAAGCAAGATTTAGGGAGCACGGATATGAACACAAGAGGACAGATGAGATTCAAAGCACACTTGGGGAATAATAATAGTATTTTGGATGTTTCCTCCCTTTCAGGAACTGTCCTTTGGTTCATTTTAATTGGAAACATCTGCTGAATCATTAAGCACTCAGAAATATACTCAAGTTCATATAATTAAAAGGCTTGGGATGTGTGTGATAAAAACAATGCAGTCTCTTCTTAGATAGCCCTTAAGTATGCAGGACAAGGTGTTATTCCTATCAAATTTTATGCTAATACATCTGTTTGTAGCTAAGTTTCTCAAGGATTAATTAGATGTAACATTTTAAACCTGAAATCCTCAGATGAGTAGTCTGCAATATTGTGACCTCAGCTTCAAAGCAATCATTCCAATTTTCAGGTACAAATATTAATTACATTTTATGGGAAATTGCGTGGCAATAACAATGGGAAGGTATATACAAATGTCAAAAGGGAGAAAAATGTAAACTTCATGGTGTCAGTAATTAATGTAATTATAAATGGCATACATATCTTGTGTAATCTCTAGAAAAGAGTGGTAAGATTTAAACTAACCTTAAATTTTGTCTTGTGTACTGACTAAAGACCCTTTCACAAAGCTGAATAAAATGCTGCATTATCTGTTTTGAACTGGGATATATGGCAGTGCGGACCAGATAACCCACTTCAAAGCAGATATTGTGGAATTTTCTGCCTTGATATTCTGGTTTATATGACTGTGTGGAAGGGCCCTAGGGCTGCACGTAACACAGGACAGGTTACTCTGGTACACATCTGCCATCATGTCCATGCTGAATCCAAAGCTAATATCTCAATGAGCCTGGGCCACATTTACCCCCTGAACTGTTAACTTGTCCTCCTTGTCATCACTGCCATTTTCCACCAGCCACAGAGCTCCATGCAAGCACTTGGTTGTAGCTTCTGATGTCAGATTGGTGCATCCCCATGATCAGCAAGGAAGAAGGGGTTAATTCCCCTCCCCCTTCCTTGCTGTTTGCACAGGTGCCCTATTCTGACATGACCATGACATGCTGGCAATTGATTTCACTCACACGTGAGATCCATGGCCAGCAGGTAATAGAAACATCAACAAAGGATGAGCTAGCCCTTGCCTATGCTGATTAACAAAGGCAATGGTGGCGGTTTTAATCTGAACAGCGGGTCGGTGTATAGTGCACCCAGTCTAGCTATTCAGACTGCTATTTAGACTGTGAAACCCTGGCATACTCCACAGTTTATAGTACCTGGGGCACAAATCTGAATTAATTATATCTTGTAACCCGCTCTGAGTCCCCTTCAGGGTGAGAAGGGCGGCATATAAATGTAGTAAATAAATAAATAAATACTCACCAAAGTTGTTGAGTGTCATGGAACTGCAGTGAGCCTGGGTTTTGGGACCAGTGTAGACAAGCCCTAAGAAATGAACTAATTATTTAGCGACAGCCAACACAAGGTCCTGTCCCCACCCTTTCATAGGAAAGAACTGGCAAAATCATCTTGGAGTATTCCTCATCGGCAAACCCCAAAGAGGGGTTTGCCAGAAGTAGATAGGAGACTTGAAAGCGCACATTGATACACACACCTTATGCTGGATTATACCTGTTTCAATAGTAGTGAAAACATCAATGCTCTGATCCTACTTGAGGAGATATTTCAGTGTATTTAGATGAATAACTTTCTTTGTAGACCCATTTAAAATTCCTTATCTCATCAGAAATCATATGAATCTAGTCTTGGGGTTAAGTCATTGAATACTAAATAACCATGGCCAAGTAATTTGGTCCCAGTTGTCTCCTGCTTTTGATAAAATATAAATGAGGACTTGTTGGCATGAGGGCAAGTAATTTAAATGTTTTGCAGATATCAATATAGATAGGTTAATAGACTGATATGATAGACGATAGCATGTTTAAGCCAGAGTGACTAAATTCTTTAGAAACATGTCAGTATTTGTATTTTTTCCTATAACCACCATTTAAAAATCCCATCTTAAAAAATCATTGTTTGCCAATCAAAAATCTTATTTTTTTACTGCCTTTATTGTTGCAAAAAAAAAAATCAATTGCGCCCAATAATCATTTGTTGCTAAACTCAACTTCTAGTATACCTCACCAAAAGAAAAGCTATGTACATAGCTTCGTAGTTCCACTTTTGCTTTGGCTTGGCAGTATTTGATGGCACATTTTGAAATTCATTGCCATATCTCTGTTGGTCTCAGTCAAATACTGATTAAGTTTCATCAGCTGTGATCTGGACCTGCAAGCTCAATTAGTCTGACAAAATATCTCATAATCCCAATTAAAATTAATAAACAAAGCGTAAAACTATGTAGCATCTAATGGTTAAGTAGATTATAGCATTGCATGTTAAATTGCAGCTTTCCCTCTAAAAGAGTTTTTAAACATTATAAATAACATTAGCTCTATGCAGCTGTATGTTTGCCTGTTTATTTCTACTCTATTAACCAACCACCACATTCAAACAAGCAAATCACTTTTCAAACCCCCCTGCTTTTGGAGATGGCAGGTAATGCGATCTATGAATGAATACACTGCAGGTACACGCATCAGTACATCCAAATCTGTAGCTCACAGATTTACAGTAAGAAACACAAGTCTCCAACTACTGCTTAGTGATGATCTTGGATACTATTACAATGCAGATTGTTCATTTTCATTGAACCTCTAAAAGAGGGGTCCCCAAACTTTTTAAACAGAGGGCCAGATCACTCAAAGCTTTGGTCCCTCAAACTGTTGGAGGGCCGGATTATAATTTGAAAATAGCATGAATGAATTCCTATGCACACTGCACATATCTTACTTGCAGTGCAAAAGACATGTAAAACAATACAATAATTAAATGAAGAACAATTTTAACAAATATAAACTTATTAGTATTTCAATGAGAAATGTGGGCCTGCTTTTGGCTGATGATATAGGATTGTTGTTATTGTTGTTGCGTGCTTTCAAGTCGTTTCAGATTTAGGTTGACCATGAGCAAGGGCCTTGGAAGGCCATAGCCAGCTCTCGGGTCTTAGTTTGAGGACCCCAGCTCTAAAACATGTGTGGGCAACTATGAGCTTTCAGAAATTGTTGGACTATAACTCCTATCAGCCCTCACTAACCGGTGATGAGAGTGCTGGAAATGACAGTTCAACATCTGACAGCCACAAATTTCCCACAGCTTGGCCTAACTTGGTTAGTGAAACAAGTGTTAAAGCTTTCAAGTTTAACATTTGGGCTCATTACAGATTTCAGTGTGCCTCAGTAAGAGAAAGATCCATTTTTCATCTTGTGATCATACGTTTTCTGCTTGGCTGATAAAAAGGTTGCAAAAGAGGTCACATTGCTGCCCTCTTGAGAAATTCATTTCATCAATAGATTCTCTAAGCCCCCGTCCAATGCCTTTGAAGGGGAAAGGAATGAGATGTCACCCTGAAAAAGCCTGGAGTTCAAAAATATGTGTAGGTTTTAGGCAGTGGTTTTTGAACTGAAGATGAGACCTGCTGAGAGGCAGATCCCCAAAGGAATGTTTAGGACCTTTACAAGGGAACTTTGTTTAGCAACTTCACAGAGAAGCAGCCACAATTGCCTCACCCTATTTATTATTCTCAGAAATGATCTGTTTGTCCCGGGGCCATGAAGGTACCTGATGGAAAGACAGCATATTTGAACAGTTTCTGACTCTTTAGTATGATAATAGGACTGTGAAATATGAGTGTTCAGTATTTTATTCAGTGAACTACAGCTGGTAAAATTGGGTAGCCAATTAAATGGTTTACCTATTCTGTCAGCTTGAAATGTTTAAATGACATGGGCTTTGTTTTGTCTTTGCAAGTATCCTGGACCTGACTGCCAGCCATTATATTTTGTTGAAGGGAAATGAGAAACTGAATCCAAGTGGTTGGAGTTCTTCAATGTCGTCAACCAGGAAATTCAGGATCATAAGCCATGACCCATCTTTCTGAGTTATGGTCCAATCTATCCTCACTTTACTGTCTGTAGGCATAAAACAATAGGAGTGTTCCTTTCAGTTTCTGAGATTGGCAGGAAGAATGGAACCTGGGTCCAAGTGAGGGACCCTTTCCATGTTCACAGCCCTAGCCATCTGTGACAAAGTTAAGAGAGCATTTTCATCACATTTGTTGTTGTATGAGAATATACAACTTTTTGGATGTGCTTGCAAATAAAGGCATTTGCCTAAACCTTTTCCCCACTCATCACTGGAGGCAACACTCACAATGTTCCATCATGTTGTAGTGTTAGATAAGAAAATAAAAAGAGACATTTTGCATCACCCAAACATCTGGTTAGTCCAAGATCCTGTTTGGAAAATAGCGAATCATCTGCTAACGGGTGGCTCACCAGCAAGAGATGAATTCCGTGGAATCTTCTACCTTATATACTTGTTACCAAGAAAATGAATTATACCGCTTGGAATTAATTTCTTCTTGTTCAACAAATGCATTTTTGAAGATAACAGCATACAACTGGTTATATGCTCATTTTATGTAGCTAGGAAGATTTGTGTAAAGCAGTGGTTCCCAACCTTTGGTTCTCCAAGTGCTTTGGACGTCCACTCCCACAATTCCTTACAGCTGGTAAGCTTGCTGGGATTTCTGGGATTTGAAGTTCAAAACAAAGTTTGAGAACCACCGGTGTAAAGGATAAAGCAAGTTTATGTAAGATGCTGCTGCTGTGCCTTATAGTAAATGTTCTGCTTTTAAAATGTTCCATATTTTTACCTATTCTCTCATTCATTTTACTTTTTTCAGCGCCTTCAAAAGTGTTGAAAAATTAATGTCAGTCATTCTAAACCCATTGCTACTTAGAACTTTAGACTGGTCCAAGTTTTTGAAGCTGTCCTTGGCCTACTGGCTTCTTTTTCATTGTACTAAGCTTCCAGGCAAAGCTACTATACAAACTAACTAAGCTAAGCACACCTTCTGGTTTGAATTTACCATAGCTCTATAGCAAAAAAGGTATATATGTCCCCATACCAAAAAAGGGAAATGCTAAAGAGTGCTCAAACTTTCGTACAGTGGCACTTATTTCTCATGTCAGTAAGCTAATCTCAAGATCCTGCAATACATGGAAAGAGAATTGCCAGATGTACAAGCTGGGTTTAGAAAAGGCAGAGGAACGAGAGACCAAATTGCCAATATCAGCTGGATAATGGAGAAAGGCAGGGAGTTTCAGAAAAAACATCTATTTCTGTTTTATTGACTATTCTAAAGCCTTTGACTGTGTAGATCATAATAAACTATGGCAAGTTCTTGGTGGTATGGGCATACCAAATCACCTTGTCTGTCTCCTGAGGAATCTGTATAATGACCAAGTAGCAAGAGTAAGAACTGACCATGGAACAACAGACTGGTTCAAGATTGGGAAAGGTGTTTGGCAGGGTTGTATACTCTCACCCAACCTATTCAACTTGTATGCAGAGAAGTGAAGATCTAACCAGTCCATACTTCAGGAAATAAAGTCCTACTGCTCATTGGAGAGAAGGATATTAGAGGCAAAGATAAAGTACTTTGGCCACATAATGAGGAGACAGGAAAGCTTAGAGGAGAGAATGATGCTGGGGAAAATGGAAGGAAAAAGGAAGAGGGGCCGACCAAAGGCAAGACGGATGGATGGTATCCTTGAAGTGACTGGCTTGACTCTGAAGGAGCTGGGGGTGGTGACGGCCGACAGGGAGCTCTGGCGTGGGCTGGTCCATGAGGTCATGAATTGTTGGAAGCGACTGAATGAATAAACAACAACAACCATAGCCCTATCTAGAACTTGAAGCATGGGTAAATAGAGGCAATTTATTGCCTGAAGTGGAGCAGCAAATGACATTGCATCTTACCTCTGAGACTGGCGCTTCTTTTTAGAAAGGTTGTTGGTCATGTGAGAATTATTTTAGACACATCTAGCAAAAATGAAGTTCAGATTTATTTGAAAATCTGAACTTCAACCATCTGGGCTTCTGGGTTCTGTCAAAGCAAAATGTGCTTCAGAATTCGATATATGCCTATGGTTTGAATCTACTGCAAAGTTATCCTACACAGTGGTTGTTCTTTATTTTTCCTTTTGGTTCCATTGCAACAAACAATTCTGACCTTGCCTGAAGTATAAAAAAACAACAACTGTAAAGTACCTTGAGTATAAAGGCAGAATATTGAATACCAAAGTCAGGATTGTTCATTCTACTGTATTTTTTCTTGTTGGGTATAGATTTGAAGGTTGTGTGTGTGTGTGTGGGGGGGGGGGGGAATCAAATAATGTGCCGTGGGATGGCTGCATGGCTAACATAGGCTGTCAAAACATAAAGATATATGGCTGGGAACAAATCAAGCTTAGGAGCAATTCAAGTAGGAGCCAAAATGACTTAATTAAAACTAAAGTACTTCAGACATATCCTTAGACAACGTGACTCACTGGAAAAGAAAAGTATAGTGGGGAAAGTGGAAGACAGTACAAAAAGAAGACAAGAAGATAGATTCACTCCAGGAAGCCGTGGCCTTGAATTTAAAAGACTTTAGCAGAGCCCTCAATAAAAAATACACTCATCCATAGGGTAGCTGTGAGTTGAGGCCAACTTAACATAGCACACATAGCAGCAACAACATAGCAAATTGGACTTAGCAGAAGAGAAGATAAAGTAGAAACATAATCACAGATGTTACCTAAGATAAGTCACAGAAATGAGAAGTCTTATAGAGAATGACAGAAATTCTTTAAGGAAGATGTGTTGATGCAGACTTAGCAATTCCTTTGAAAGAAATGAGATTTAAATTAGTTATCTAATTATGCCCAAGTGTGGATTAAGTTCAGGGTTCCCAAATTTTTGATATTTTCCCTGTAAAATTGGGCCATTTTAACAGGCATCCTTTTTTCATGGCTTAATGGGAAATTCAGTACATAATGCTCTGATGAGTTGCTAATCATGTTGACCTTATCAACCAATTTAAATCATTTGTTTTACAACAATGAAATGTTTTGCCCAAGGCAAAATGAATCTTAGATCTCTTTTGCCAGTTGGTTTTGCTCTTGTTATCAAACAAATAGAATCACATGAGTATGGTCACTTGTTAATGTGAAAATTCTTGCAATAATAATAGAGGGATAGCAGCAAGAGCAACAGAAGAGTTTTATTACACAAAGTAAAACACTAAATAATTATTTGAATATTAAATATGAATCAAAAACAAGTCTTCATTTGGGCCCATGATTTTAATTAAAATATGTGCTAATTTTAAGACAAATGAACACAATCTAATCACAAAGTCATATACATTCAAAAATTCAGAGAAAACAAAAAGAGAGAAAGGAAAAAAAATGTAACTAATCTTAAACCATAATTAAAACACTAAAAACAAACCAAAACATTAGGTTCTTGTGGGTTTTTTCGGGCTATAGGGCCATGTTCTAGAGGCAATTCTGACGTTTCGCCTGCATCGAGGATGCTTGCCATAGATGCAGGCAAAACGTCAGGAGAAATGCCTCTAGAACATGGTCCTATAGCCCGAAAAAACGCAAAAGAACCTAGTGATTCCAGCCATGAAAGCCTTCGACAATACATTAAACCAAAACATGATAGGACTCTGACCTCCCTCAATCCTAATAGTTGTGAAAGAAAGAAAAAAGGTAAAAAGAACAAGTATATTATTCTACTACTATATCTCCAACTAAACAATCCTACTAATTACTAATAACAATAACTATAAATTATTACATTATGAAATTTCTTTCTTTTTTTTGTTCATAAAGACAGTACACGGTTTCAGGCATTCAGAAAAATCTTCGTTTGGCTTATTCTTTAAATCCCATATTAATTTGCCAGTCTGGGCTAAGTCTATTATTTATTTTATTTTATTTTATTTACAGCATTTCTACCCCGCCCTTCTCAACCCCGGGGGGACGGGGGACGATGACTCAGAGTGGCTAACATAGGCAGCAATTTGATGCCACAATATCAATAACACCAGTATAAAACCATAAATACATAAAAAGTTAAAAACAGTAAAAATTAATTATATCATGTCACAATCACATAATCACATATCAGTTTCCAATTATCGTAACAGTCATCAGGTCCAGTTCCATGTTCAAAGCGGTGCTGCATCCACTAGCTAAAGGCCTGGTTCCAAAACCACGATTTTAGTTTTTTCTTGAAGGAAAGGAGGGAGGACGTTGATCTAACCCCACTGGGGAGCAAATTCCCCACCACCGAGAAGGTCCTGTCCATCGTCCCTACCAGACGCGTTTGCGAAGCCAGTGGGACCGAGAGCAGGGCCTCCCCAGAAGATCTTAGACTACGAGGTGGAACGTAGAGGGAGATACGTTCAGATAAGTAAGCTGGCCCGGAACCATATAGGGCTTTATAGGCCAAGACCAGTCTAGCCCCATCTACGCTGACCATTTAATGCAGTTTCAAACCAGTATAGAAGAAAGTGGTCTCCCTTGTCAGGTGATTCAATAGGAAATCCAGAAACCCATTTGAGGCCCAGATGGTGATGACACAAGCAACAGAACATTGATGCACGTTACCTTTTTTTTCTTTGTCCTTTGTGGAAGTTTTTTGTTTGTCCCCCGAAGTTTGAAGCTGGTGTTTGAATTTCATTCAGTGGTCAATGTAGATGGGGCATCAGTGACCTTAACAATCTATTCCTCCATGCTCAATGTTTTACTACGTTTTCAAGTTGGAGCACATAGTGTTGCTGCTGCTGCGATGTATCGAAATAACAACTTATACTTACTGTCCATTTCTTTATCCATAATACCCAACAGAAACAATTCTAATACTATTATAAAATTTACCTTTAAATTATTTTGGATGAACATATACATCATAAGCCAATAACATGTTTTCTACCACATATTTTCCACTTTATCTTAATACCTCAATATGGGCACATTGAAAAACCTGGTGAATTTTTTTTCAACACATATCATGTAATAGAAAGAAAGATGGGAACCAAATTAATCTTTTGTGTTTATTTCATGTCAAGAAAAAGCTTAATTAAATGCACACCTTTTCAATTATGGTGGTATGTTGCCTGTAGGTTGGGAGTAGGGGGTATGATGTCTGGCCCCAAATGCAGCTTATTTCAAGATCCCAGAACTGGTAATCTAGAGTCTTTTCATATCTAAAATAATAAATAGCACTTTGCTGTTGCTTATTAAAGAAGACACATTCTTTGCTAGAGTCATAGAATCATGGAGTTGGAGACCTCGTGGGCCATCCAGTCCAACCCCCTGCCAAGAAGCAGGAAAATTGCGTTCAAAGCACCCCCAACAGATGGCCAAATTCTTTTTTTATGTACAACTAATGGCACATGCTGTGGTGAAGATGTGATAAAAGTTGTTTTTATAAATAGATGTATTTTCTGAATATATCCCTAGAAAGTACATGTTTTGATTCTAACTCTGGAGCAGAACATCCGTAAGGATACCAAGATGCTTGTTTACAAAGCTATTGTCCTTCCAACACTGCTATACACCTGCAAAACAAGGATTGTCTACAGACGTCACACTCAACTCTTGGAATGATTCCATCAGTGTTGCCTCCAAGAAATTCTGCAACTCTCTTGGGAAGACAGGCAGACAAATATCAGCATGTTGGAAGAAGCAAAGATCACTAGCATTGAAGCAATGCTCCTATATCATCAAATCTCCTGGACAGGCCACGTTGTCCGAATGCCCGATTTCTGTCTCCCAAAGCAGTTACTATATTCCCAATTCAAGAATGGAAAATTGAATGTTTGTGGACAGGAAAAGAGATTTAAAGACGGACTTAAAGCTAAGCTTGGATCTGTGGCATAGACACGGAGAATTGGAAACCCCAGCCCTTGAGCTCTTTAACTTGAGGTCAGCTGTGACCAGAAGTGCTGCAGAATTCGAAGAGGCACGAATGGAGAAAGAAAGGGAGGAACGTTCCAAGAGGAAGGCGTGTCAAGCCAATCCTGACTGGGGCCGCCTTCTACCTGAAAACTAATGCCCTCACTATGGAAAAAGTGTGAATAAAGAATAGGGCTTGACAGTAAATCTACGTATCCACTGCCAAGGCACTACACTTGGAAGGCCATCATACTCAGATAACGAGGGATTGCCTTAGTGAGTAAAAGTAAACATGATGGTGGGTTTTAATTTAATTCTTTTAAAAAGTATATTGGATTTTAAAACTATGAATGTGTGATAACAAAGCAGGTAAATGTTACTATGAAATTGGCCCTGCTCTTGGTTCCATCACCTTCGCAAGTGATTTTGGTGGGAACGAGAGACAGGGCCTTCTCTGTGGTGGCCCCTCAGTTATGGAACTTTCTCCCGAGGAGGATTAGATCTGCCCCCTCCCTCTTGTCCCTCAGGAGGCTAGTGAAATCCTGGTTATGGAACGAAGCATTCCCAGAATAATGGCTGAGACTGGTTACAGACCAAAGTGAGTGACCACATATGCGGACTGAGTTGAACATGATTGTACCTTGGCGATTTGGTATATATGTATTTATCTATATTTATTTTAATCTTGTATTGTTGTATAATGTTTTAACTTGTATTAGTAGCATTGAATCCTTGCTGTAAGCTGGTCTGAGTCCCTCTACGGAGGTGAGAAAATCAGATATAAAAGTTTTTAATAAATTAATAAATAATACATAAAACCAGAATTATATAAATGCTCTTTTCCAAGATCAATTTGTTACGACATCAAACAGGTCAAATGTTGTTAAAAACCCAAACCTTTCCTTCCTGTTTCTTGAAATTTCTTGACACACTGCTATTAATGTAAAACAAGGAATTACTGGTATTGAATATTCACAATTTTTTTTAACATAATGATTTAACAACACTATTTCTGGGTCTTGAAGGACATCTGTACTCTTCCCAAAAATCATCACACAATTGGGAATTCTCACTGCATATACAAATTGGCTCCAAGGTCCCAAACCTCATCAGCATAGCTCTAAGCAGAACATGCAAATTTCATAGAGATTAAGTGCCATTTATAAGCTATTTAAATTAATATTTTCTCTTACATTAACTTCCCAATTGAATTGCATCTTTTTTCAAAAAATGTTATGCCCCTAGTCCTGTTTCCATATATCTTTTAGATCCTTTGTGGCATAAATGTAATGGCAGCAATCATTTATATAGCATTGACACAATACCCTTGGTGGCCCACGTATAACTAATGACCAGTTTCTGGAATTACTAAAAGAAATAAAGAGTCGATATAAAGAATCTGGTAAATCTGCCCAAAGTGCCTCGTAATCTGTTTTTTATTTGTTGACTGGAGTGTTGCCCACCCTACAGGTAAATAACTTGTAATAAATAATTTTCCCAGCTCGAAAAGTGGGATATTCTGTCTGCATGATAAAGTAGCAGATGCACAATTATTACAGTCAGGGAGAAACTGTGAATCCAACAAATGTGTCTGATTTTCCCCTATTTTTGAGGAATTGGCTCTTAATTTTAGCTGTCTTCTGATGGCTTTGGGTGAAAAGAAAATGTCCCACACATTAGCTTTACCTAATTCTATATTGATTATTTTCTAGAAGCATCTGCATTTGGAAATACATTTTTCCACTGTGGAAAGAATCAAACGGTTGTTGTTTTTGTATATTTGGCATTTGAAGTCCTCCCTGAGCAACTTCTTATAATAATAAACTTTTCACAATCGGTGGTCACAGATTTTGTCACAAAATAGTTGAATCTTTGTGGGGGCTTTGTCCATTTGGTAGAAAATATCTCTATTATAGGACTATTAGCTAAACTATTCACAAAACATGGAATGAGGAAATCAGTTTCAGTGTCACTTAAGGTTCACAAAGGTTTATGTTCTGTAGTCTACAGAACAAGCACAGATTCAATGTATGGTATGTTTCATAACCAACACACAATAAGTCAAGAACATATGAATTCATATTACCTGAAACTTTCCAAAGTAAACACACACACCTTAATTACACTATGTAACAAAATTCGAACAATTTTCTGTTCCTGGTGTGAAAGTATTCTTTCCTGTTTAATTGTGTGGTATGTACTTTGAAAGTAGTTGTTATACTCCAGAAACTTTGCTTTTGTGGCTGCCACAAACTATGATTTATTTATTTATTTATTTACGGCATTTATATGCTGCCCTTCTCACCCCGAAGGGGACTCAGAGAAACTTAAAAGATATATATACACATACAATATATTATATTATTAGCATAGCACAATATCAGTATTATATATTACTATATCGGAGCCCCTGGTGGCGCAGTGGGTTAAACTCCTGTGCTGGCAGGACTGAAGACCGACAGGTCACAGGTTCGAATCCAGGGAGAGGAAGATGAGCTCCCTCTATCAGCTCCAGCTCTTCATGTGGGGACATGAGAGAAGCCTCCCACAAGGATGATAAAACATCAAATCGTCCGGGCGTCCCCTGGGCAACGTCCTTGTAGACGGCCGATTCTCTCACACCAGAAGCAACTTGCAGTTTCTCAAGTTGCTCCTGACATGACAAAAATTTTTTACTATATCATACTATACCATTATATTGTAATATTATTAGTAATATTACATGTAATATAAAACATATAATTATAATATTGTATTATTATTACTTTTATATTGTATTATATTATAATATTATATGTATATACAATACAATATATTATATTAATATTATCAGCATAGCACAAGAGACAAGGTTGAGCTGTCTTCCTGGTTCCGTTTCTCTTCACTCTGGTCCAGAGAAGCAGTTGCATTGGTTGAGACTCTCTGGGAGATTAATTGAAAAACTATAGCAAAATGTGCTGATGGATTTCCTGCAAAAACAAAGGTTTTGCAGTTTAATTAACTTTTTTCATATTTTTATGATAGAACCAAATATGAAATGACATTTATAACTCAGGAACAAAAATCGTGTTACACAGTGTTATATATGGTCAAGTGGCCAATATGATTCTAGAAAGGCCATTGAATAGACAGTAAAGTAACAGAATAGCTGTTTTTGTTTTTGTTGTTGTATTGAAATTTTAAAATACATGTTACTGTCCAACTACTTTATTGGAAATAAAGTTAACCACTCATGATTATATATCCCTTTGTAATTGCATTGTTCTTATCAAACATGTTTTGGGAATGTATATGGCTATTTTCACTGAACTACTGTACTTAGTATAGAAAATAATAATTTTTTATGTCAACATAGAACACAAGCTCAGTCTAAGCATATGTGATATCGAGCCGCTTTTAGGAGGATCTCCCCAGCCGAGGAGATCCCGAGGACCGCACCAAAGAGGGTCCCTGAACCTTGGTGAGGGCAGCAAAGCCAATTCCAGCAGAAAATATTAAAATACTAAATCCCCACCAAAGCGGAAGAAGCTGGCGACCGAGGTGTCTTTATTAGCGATTCAGCTGAGATTGGATGCATTGCAGGGATAGTTCCACTACAAGCATAGCAATACAGAATTTACAGGCATTTTTATAGGCAAAATACAGGTTTGAAAGTTTCAAAACTCCCTCCCTCTTTAGCTCCTTAGCAAATCAGGGAGAGGGAGGCAGGACGGAAGAGGGGCATTGTGTCCAGAGAGGATGATGACAGTCCTGTGCCCGAGGGATCAGCCAGCCAAAGAAACCAGGTTTTTTTTGTTCTTGTGATGGATCAGTGATTAGGGATAATCATTTGATTCAGGTTTTCCCCTTCCAAGATCAGATAAGGTAAAAGGTGAGGCTGAGAAGGATGTTTGTTGTGAAGGAAAACTTGGCAGAGGAAATCACAGTCTGATGACCCCCTCCTAAAGTCAAATAATAACTCCAGGTCCCATTGTTCAGACATGAGTTCCAAGTAAATAGGTGTTTTTGTGATTCCTGATTGCCCAGCGGGCCGCTCCCTGATCAGCCTCCCAAAGGGCAAAAGAGTTCATGGCTAGGTCAGACTTGTGAAGGAAATACATAGAAGAAAAGTATATAGATCAATCACCCCTTCTCCATCCCACCCACCTGAGAAATTTAATAAAGAAATTATTTTCAAGCAATGTGAGTCCATGAGCGGGAAAGATGTCCTTGTGAGTCCAAAACGTTAGGCAGAGCTGCCACGCTGGGATCGAAGCTGGTCCCTGGGGAACTACAACTCTCATGGAGGGCAGAAGTCCCAAGATCCAGCCGTTTCCCAAAAGCCTCGTGGGGTCCTTGTGGTGTAGTCTGGAGCCCTTGCCCTTTGCAGAACTATGTCACTATCCATTATTTTTGGGGGGGGGGGTGCTCGACATCATATGCAGTCAGTGTTTGAGCCTGGAACACTAGATTATCCTCCTTCTCGTTTCCTGCATGGAAAAACAAGTGGGAAGTGAACCTGCTGTAAGCCAATACTCGTAGAAATTTCCAGGAAGCACTCCATTCCCAGGAGACTGGGTTTATTGTCTTTTTGGGTTGCTTAAATTGGTTGCCCCTTGCCTTTCGCCTAGGCCTCTGCAGCCTCTGCAAAGGCCTAAAAAGTTAGCAGCCAGAGGCAGGAAAGCCAGTTTTCAGGCCCTCTGCAATAATTGGCCAAAGAGTAGCTCTTTGGGCCCGCCCCTGTTTCCAGGATAGAAGCAGCCATTTTGGAGGTCTCCCTGCCCCTTCAGTTTTAGGAAGAATCCATGATGTGCTGTTGGCAGACAGGTACCTCAGAAAATATCATTGTAAAAACAATTGAGTTTAATTTAGTATAATAGATTAATTTAGTTTAATTGAGACCGATAGATAGATAGATAGATATAGATAGATATAGATAGATATAGATAGATAGATATAGATAGATATAGATAGATATAGATAGATAGATAGAGTAATTGAGTTTAACTGAATATAGATAGAGTTTATTAATATAGGTGGAATTTATTATTCATTGATTGTTTTGTAGTATTGATAAGCTGAGCCAAGTCTACAAGGACTTCGTTAATAAATACCCTGTTTAATGTTTAAAATTGAAGTGGACTCGGTTATTCAAGAAAGCTCAATCTGCCTAAAGAAAGACCCCAGCAGTTTCGCCCAGACATAGATAGCAGCACGTCAAAGTTTTATTTTAAAGCGTCTGGGCGTAACGGCACAAGGATGTTCTGGATACCATCCACCTTCAGCTACCTAGGAATTCCGGGAGCCACTGGCACAGAGGCTACTTCATCACACACACACACACACACACACACACACACCCTCATATTCCCATTTGTGCCCCCAGGAGTTCCCTGGTGTCATGGTCAACAATATGGAATTGAGTGTCTGCTATTTCTGATCAGAGATAGATGAGACTTTAAAGTGATAGCAGGTTTCAGAAACAACAGGTTTCAGGAACAACACATATGAAACCCACAATCATGAGTTTCCTCCTGGAGTTTCAGATTAGAGGAACATTAGGACCCCTATAGATGATAGTATGTGTGTGTGTGTGTAGGGGGGGGGGGTCATTGGTGTTGCTTTTGGACTCTCACAAATATCCCACAAATGAATTGGCCAAACTGTCATCCAAAAATCCAAAGACACATCTCAAAAGTCTCTAGAATATGTGATTTGGGGTTTAATAGCTATTTCTAGGGACTTTCACTCCAAAACATTGTGTTAAAATGGGAGCTGGAACTATATAAAAAACCTCAACTTCTAGTTCTACAGAGAAGTCAGCAAATGCTCTGTGAAGGCCCAGGGACTTGCACATACAAAGGTTGTAGTCTTCCAGCCTTTTCAGTTGCTTGATTAGACACTTCTTTAGTCATACCTTGAAGTACTAGGGATTCATTCTGAGACTTTTGTCATTTCCTTTGCAAACAGGATATAGATTGGAAACAAAATGAGGTTCTGTAGAACTTCAGAGTCTGTGGGAGATGCTATAAAGAATGGAACTTCATTAGATGTTATTGGCGATGAGTGCTGTTTCTGATTTATGGCAACCCTGTGTTTGGCTTACTTTTTTTGACAGGATTTGCTAGCTTTGTTCATAGAGGAGTGTGGGTTCAAATAGAAGGATGGCTTTTGGCTAACGTCTCAAGAGTGCAGATGAATTTACAGGTTGTAAAGGTGAACCAAAATAGATTCAGTACCTTAATCAGCTCCTTTTAAGTTTGATTCACCACTCTATTGATGTATGAAACTCTGGCAATTCTTGTACCTATATCTTTTTCTGGAAAACTACTCTTGGGGATGGGGACTGAAGAAAAATAAATATTTTCATTCATGAAGCTTATAATACTGGAAGGGAAACATCACCAAGAATCTTTATACAATACGCCATATAGAATATTTTCTTTCATGGAAGCAGTTCAATATATAAAATATGTTCCAAAGTTGGTGTGGTTGTGTTGCCTTCAAGTTGTTTCTGACTTATAACAACCCTAATGCTATAAGATTTTCAGAGATGTTATCTTTGTTTTCGTCTGAGGCTGAAAGTGTGTGACTTCTCCAAAGTCACCTAGGCCCTATATCCCAGGATCAGATCCCAGATTATCTGCTTTGAACTGGATTATATGAGTCTCCACTGCCAGATAAGCTGGGATAAGAAGATTTTCTGAGATCGGATCCTGGGATATAGGAAAGTGTAGAAGGGGCTCCAGTTTCCATGGCCAAGTGGGAATTTGAACCCTGCTTGCCAGAGTCATAGTCCAACTAAAAAAGTCCCCTACATTAATTTGACCTATTCATCCCATCTAAAATAGTTGTTTTCGGGTTCTTCCCTTGTGTGTTAGGGAATACATATTTTAGACACTTGTGCAGTGGAGTATATTTAAACTACAAATGGCTCATCTTTCTGGTTTTCATCTTACTCATATGTGAATCTTTGAATGACAAATCATGTTTGTAGGGCTTTGCAGATGTTTATGTTTTGACAAGAAGAAATCTCTTGAGGGGATCAACCAAACTTCTAGTCTGAAAACAAAATCTGTGGTTGACTTTTTCAATAGACCTTTTATTTCCACCCACGTGATAACGTTGTGTTAGCATTTAAATGCCAATAATGCCTCTCAGTTATTTACAACATAAATATTTGTGTCCATGATATATTGTCCCACTAAATTGCACTTTGGTAGCAACATTTGACACATTTAAGTTAGGATATAGGGTCTTGCATTTATTAGGACAATAAGGAAAAAACAATAAGTAAACTAACAGCACAGGATCAAAGTCAATAGAAAACTTTTGATTTCCCCAGTGCTTGTAAAAACAATTTTATGTATCTAATATTAAACTAAAAAACAAACAAAACAGAGTTGTATTGGTTTTTACTGAAGATTCCAGTTTAAAGTTCAAAGAGAGGTTGCTATCTATAGTACCAACAGTAATGTACTTAATACCCAAGTACAAGATTGTTATTGGGCAAGATAGTCATAGAGTCCTGTTTAAATCCAAAACAACATGTTCTCCAATTTAAATATTTCTGGTATTGTAGTTATAAACTTTTTTTTCCAAATCAGTACATGAGGAAGTTTTAGAGAACCCCTTCACAAATTAAAATGCATAAAGGGGCCATGGGGTCCTATAGACTAACCAATTTGGCTTGCCAATAAAACTCACATTTGCCTTCCCGACACACATCCAGAGGGTTATCTCTTGAATATCAGTCGATTATGTTTTAACCTCATAGGTGTCAGGTTCTCTTGATTGTATCCTCATTATTTTAAATATGTATGTAAGATATTTTTGGTACATTTGAGAGTTTACCTAAAGCTGGAATAATAATAATAATAATAATAATAATAATAATAATAATAATAATAATAATATAATGCTTGTGTGTGTGTGTGTGTGTGTGTGATTCCAATGCCCCTTTAAGGAAAATTTCAAGCAAAACAACATATTTCTTTCTTTCTTATTTATTTACCATATTTGGATACCACCTTTCTCAGCCTGGAGGCAACTCAAGGTGGGAAGTAGAGTGGGAAAAAGAGATATGATATGCCAAAGAAGACTAATCATCCGTCTTTAGAGTATCTCAGTGGTTTTATATTTTCTATTAGCCGCCCCCTATTTTAGACTCATTCATGCACTTTAAACTTTAATTTTAGTCTGTTTTTTAATCTGTCTCTTTTATAACATGTTTTTAATCTGCTTTTTAATCTGACCTACTTGGGAACTGCGATTCACTTCCTTGGGTGCTTGTGCCCCATTCTATAGTGTGCTGGTCAAAGACCATAATAAATCATTGATTGATTGATTGGCTAATTACCTTTCTTGCAGGACAATGCACAAAATATTAAGTGGCAAAGGTTATGAAGAAGTATTTTATACCATATTAGATATGGGCTATGCCCCCCAAACCTCATTTAAATTTAGCCCTTATAAATGGAGTACAAACTTAAACTATCAATCAGCAAATTCCACTTTATGGCAAATAGTCTTTCTTTTCTGAGTCATGTCCTTAGGCAGTGAAATATACAGCCAAATAATGTGAGGTTTTTTTTCCACACAGCAGGCTATCTAGAGCCTTTGTTGCGAAATATAGTGAAGAGAGAGGAATCCATAAAAGAAAAAAATAAACAGACTAAATCAGGAACAGAACATGTTTCAGATTCTGTTATCTCAGAAGTGCACGAGCGATATGTTTGTAACTAGTGGGCAGAAATGCGGATTCCAAAACTCCTAGAAGAATATTGAACGCTACAAGTTAACAGGAATGATCTGACTATAAATTGAAAAAGGAATAAAAGGCTGGCAACTGAAATAGATGGGAATCTCACTAGTACTACTGAGATATTTTATCATGAATATCAACTGTCTTTTGCTCATATGTCACTGTTGCAAAAGGAGGGGAGGGCTTCTACACCTTATTTGCTGAATATGGGACTACTTGACGGCCTAATGCTGTTGAAATTTGCTCTTCCATATACTATTATCTTTCAGTTCTGGTTGTGTCACTGTGTGTGTCTCCTTATCCGCTTCCTAGTTGGTGTGGGGAAGACTTCCTCTAAGGAAAAGGTATAGTGTGTCTTAAAGACAGACAATTAAAATACTTCATTTCATGGCTGTCCAATAAACGTTCTGATCACATTCTGAACTCTATGTCAGGTTTGGGAAATAATTCTGAGTACTCGTTTGTACCAGGATCAATTACTAGGGGTCTTATCAAGGGGGGAAAAGCAGTTTAGGAAGAGAGAGACAGAGAGAGAACACAGAAGATTCAATAGTAAAGGGATAGAAAGAAGAGGAACTGACACTGAGGATCTAAGCTCCTCTTAACAGTTCTCAGTTTCACAGTTTCACAGCTCTCTATTGCACGTGATGAATTGACACTAGAATTCGTGACAGCTTTCATCAAGCAAAAACTTGTTAAAGTGCAACTAGTTTCTATTTTGGCTTAACTATCCATTAATCTATTTTACCTAGCTCCCCCAGTAGCTGTTCACAATAGTTGATATACATTTGTATAGTTCCAAATTTATTGGAACAACATGGCAACATTTTCTTGGGTCATTATGAGTAATGTTGCACTTCCTTTGGAAATATTAAGAAACTGAACAATATACAGAGCTATATCACACTTACAATACTGCAAAATGCAACTTGAAGAGTGTCCAGAAGTTTTATTTGGTGTAAAATAAGAATCTGCTACCATGTAATATCCACAGACTCACAATAGACTGGTTCTGAAAACCCTGCACTGGCCAAAGTTTCTGATGAACTCAGGGCAAGCTCCCTCTGATCATTGATCTACATGCTATTTTTAGTGTACTCAATCCTCTCACATTTCTCTATCCCTCCTTTTTTTTCGTAATTGAAGTGTCACAATCAGTGATAGGAAGCAACTAATTAAAATCAGTTGTGTTCTGATCTAAATGGAAAATTTGCCAGCAAAAAGGGCAGCTTAAATTTATTTTGCAACTGTATTTATGAACTTCAGTTGAAATTTCAGCATTAATTCTCTATTTTCATCATTTAATTATACAAGATTAAGGAAGTAAAAGGATCTTATAGCACCAGGAAATTATTGTCTCTGTTCAATCCACTACTGATGGATTGGAGTTAGCATATATATATTCCAATTTCTTTCTAAATTTCTTTTGTAGTTTTGTTTTGTTGTTCAAGGACAGATTTCCTCTCCCATATCCTATTGCCCAGAGGATGGGGAAAAATAGGAGGTCCAGACATAAACGCCCAGAGAGCCATGTCTGACCCATGAGCCGTAGTTTGCCCATGGGTGGTATAGATCTTCAGTGCTATAATGTCTGCTAGGATCATGTGGGGCTTAGTAAGCTGAAGACAGTGAAAAGGTGAGGAGATTAAACTCTATGGAAGGGAGAAAAGGAAAACAGGAAGGATGTGTCTTTGAGAGTGTGGGGAATGAAGTTTTCAAAAATTCAGATGATTTCCTTTTTTTCCAAATTCAAAATAGGGATGATGAAAGTAACAGTAAGTTATGGATGGGGTTGTTCACCTTTATTTTAGTAAGGCTTTTAAGTATAATTGTATATTTTGAATTACCTTTTTGCTGATATCATTTTCCTTTTGATGCAAAATAATTGAGTTAGATTAGTTTGAGTGTATTTAAAGTTGTCGACACCCTTCTACTAACCTTCCTAACTTTTTCCAGTTACTTATAACATTAGCAAAAAAGAAAGGTTGCAGAAAGTAATAGAAAAATGGCTGAAACAATATTTACTGCTCAGTTTGCACAGTTTCTACAACAAGGGAAATGAAAAAGAATGAAGAAAGGTGCTTAGTATCTCAAATTCCAAAGCTGATGGAGAGAAAAGTAAAAATGTATTACTGAATAGCTTTTCACCCAGAGATCATGTGAAATCTGAGCTTTGGAAGCTTTGTGATATATTAGGTTAATCGTGCTTGATGTTAGAAAACTCTGGTATTGACCATTACAGCACACTTTTCATTTTAGGGCCAAGGACTTCTATGAAAGTGGAAAAACCACAAAATGAAATAACAACAACAACAACAACAATTATTTTTCCATAAGCATTTCTGGAACACCTCTGAAAGCTTACCATAAAGTTGTCCGGGAGGATCTAGAGATTCTTAGAGATAATATATTAATCAAATCTATGAATACTGAAATTTGCAAAAGCCAAACTCACAAATGGAAAGATATGACTGTGTTTCAGTATCTGTAACACTTCCGGAGTTGCTTCCGTTAACATAATTCTGGCTTAGTTAAAATCTGTTGCAGCTAGGATTTCTGCTTTCAAAACATTCAAAGTTAATATAGTTTCTCACTCATCCTGGCTAGATGAAGGAAGGAATCTGCTTTGGAATGAAGTGTTTAGCTTCTCCTCTTTCGAGATAAAGATGGGCAAAACCACCTCCTAATGTGCTTTTTAATAACTCACATACAGCTCAGTTATGAGAGTAGGTGTTCCTATAACTTCCTGGGATGTCTTCAGAATCCACCGCATTTCCTTTCATCCCTTCCAAAAGCCTCTAACCACCTGCAGACTCTGATATCACAAGAACATGCAGCGATTCAGCAGACTGTGAAACAGGCTACGGGTATTTTCAGAAGTAAACACCTTGGGGACAGCCAAGTGTTTTGATTCTTGAGAACTGTGAAATTATGGCAAGACCAACCTTACTATTACACTGAATGATATAGTCAGCATCATGATCTGGCTTTGAATTTCATGAAATGATTATTTAATACTGGTAATTATTTTTATTATAGTAGGGATGGCTATTTAATTCATAATTATTATATGTTTTCAACCATGAAAGAAAATGAGTGCTTGTTGGATATTCTGTTTCAACTCACAAACTGATATCTTTTAGCTTTGGGGTGGGTAATGTCGCTTTTCCATGTATCCCATAGCCACTGGTCACCTATGGAATTCAGACAGGCATACTCAAAGATGGTATCTGGAACCAAAAGACATGTTAAGGCATTGCCTGGCAATACATCCATCTCTATTAACCTACTACTGTTATGTATACTAATTCATCTCCCTAAGATTGTTTGTTGTTTATTCATTCAGTTGCTTCCAACTCTTCATGACCTCATGGACCAGCCCACACCAGAGCTCCCTGTCAGCCGTCACCACACCCAGCTCCTTCAAGGTCAAGCCAGTCACTTCAAGGATACCATCCATCCATCTTGCCCTTGATCGGCCCCTCTTCCTTTTTCCTTCCATTTTCCTCAGCATCATTGTCTTCTCTAAGCTTTCCTGTCTTCTCATGATATGGTCAAAGTACTTCATCTTTGCTACTACTATCCTTCCCTCCAATGAGCAGTCAGGCTTTATTTCCTGAATTAAGAACTGGTTGGATCTTCTTGTGGTCCAAGGCACTCTCAGAACTTTCCTCCAACTTTCCTCCCTAAGGTTGTACTTCTGTATAATTACTTTATGATAAACAACCTTTATTTATTTATTTATTTATTTATTTATTTATTTATATCCCACCTTTCTCCCCAAGGGGACTCAAGGCAGTTAACAACCACACACTTTGATCAATTTAAAACAGATATAAAAATTGAGGGGAAATCAATTAAGGAGAACTGTATGTGTTAGGATAAAATACAGTTAAAATATGATACAATTAAAATATATTTTAAAACACACAGTGTGTCCGCCCCCCCCCCCCCCTGTGCAAAAAAAATTCATCTACAACCTCTTTTTGCTCTATTTTTCTTTGACTCAGGGTGGAATAAACCATTGTTAAGCTATTAAAAATGCTAATATGCTCTCTAAATATATCAGGCATTAAATAATATCTGGATAAGTTACCTTTAAATAAATAAGAAGGGCGGGGGAAGCATTGTCGGCCTGAACTATGCGAATCCAAAGGACTAATTTCATGGATTTTAGAAAAGGGATTTCAATAAGTCTTGTTACATTAAAGGAATAAGGATTTGAAAACAAATCAATACTAAGGTAATGCCAAAGTTGATAGGGTTGCTTGAGAAATGATAGAGCTGCCAGCATTAATAACCTCAATAACTTTGAGTTTGAAGGCACTACATGGATTTTGATTGTGTGTAGCTTAGCACAGCCATTGGTGATATAGCAAGATTCTCTGTTTTTTAGAAAAACCCCAAACAAATTCTTTTCATCTTGCCATGATGAAAAAATTGAGGCTTCAAAAGCTTGCATAGAGGCTGTTCTGTCTTTTCAGTTAGCCTAATAAAGGTATTACCAGAATATGGACTCATTCCATTGGGTTATTTTTATGCTGCAATTTCTGCAAGAGATGTTCACTGGAATGGTTGTGTATGTCCTGCACACCAGTATTATTGCTTATCTATATCTCCAGAATTAGTGTCCTTGGTGCATAAGACCTACATGTGGAAATTCCTTAGAAATTAATTATTTGTAGATTAGGCACTAATTTCCATTTAGCAAAAGACTTGACTAAGCTTAACATGAAAAACAAGCCTAATTTATGCAGGAGGAATAAATAATTAAATTTAATTTCTCATCAAAATTATCTCCTACCTGCCAAAGCTAACTTGGAACATATGTTTAATTGTGTTGGAATGATGTTAATGGGAAAAAAAACTTGCAGTCAAAGATGGTAGTGATTTACCACCACATCAGATAGGCAAAATTGCCTTCCCTATGCCAATTTCACCCTCTTCAAGCATGGAGCCCGCTGGTACCCATCACAATGCTGATCTACTTCTGGCAGGGCTGAAGAGGCGTGAAATCGGTGTAGGCAGCAACACGGGAAGCTTCCCATATTGTATTGAAAACAACGGGGGGGGGGGGGGGGAAGCCAGGTGGTGATGCTTCTCCCCGTGGGATGAGGTGAGGGGGAAGGTGGGCAATGTGGGGCTGTGGGTTTCCCATGCCCATTTAGGTGCTATGCCAGATTTACCCCAATCCGTGGCAAATTAGGGGCTTGATATAATAAGCAGAAATTAAAACAAGGGCACCGTGATATCTGTATATATGTATTCAGTTCTCTATTTAGTGCATGTCCTTCAATATGCAAGCAAAGGCCTTGTATATATAGAGGTATCACTGCATCAAGTTAAATCTACAAAGAAAAGCTGAATCGGTGTCATCTGTTGAAATGAGTAGATCCATCCTTGCACAGAAATGAGCTTGACTATCTAGAATTGATAGCATTTTTTATAAATGACTTTGGCCTTGTCTAAATTAACCACCCAAAAGTCATACTCACCATGAATGGTCCTCTGGTTATCTTTATGAAACACAGCAGCTTCTAGTGGTTATTGGGAGTGAAAGTTGGTTTAAACAAATTTTGCTCCACTTCTATCAAATGTGTGAGATACTGCAGAGGTTTTTGGAAACTTCAGAGTATCCCGGGACATCTAGTGTCCCAATGTCAAAATTCCATAGGATGTAACTATGGCAGTTAAGTGGATCATAGTGTTATATTTATGTAGTGTGAAAGTATCCAAGAACTCACCAAAATAAATGTCAGTTGGGATATGTTCATGTTTGTGAGTATGTTTGTCTCTGAAGTTATCAGGTTGAAAACTGGAAAGGTATCCTAAACCTTTATTAGTTGTGTAGAAGAATCTGAGCAGGCATTACTTGTAGGCCTGGGTAACAACGCAAAAATTTGTTTCTAAAATCGATTTGTAATTGGGGTTTTTTTTTTGTTTCAATATTTAAAATAATTACAAAATTTTCCAAAAAAAAAGTTCGGTATTTACGAAATTTCGTAAATATTTACAAAACATTTTGTAAAGATGGCGCCCTTTTTTTTTCAATATTTTTTCAATATTTTTTAAATTTAATTATTAATTTAGTAGAATAGGGAGGAGAAATTAAAATTATTATTAAGGAGGGAAGGCAGGCACTCACTCTGGCGGGCCCTCTCGCTCGCCGCTCGCTCGCCCCTCTCGCTCGCCCTCTCGCTCGCTTGCTCAGCCGGCGCCGAGAGAGGAGAGCTCCCAGCAAGCATCGGCAGGCGGCCATCTTACGTATTTCCGAAATGGACGGAAATACAAAATTTTTTGGCGCCTGCCGTTTCGATATTTAAAAACACTTCCAGGTTAAAAAAAAAGTTTTGTAATCGTTTCGTAATTCAAAAATTAACGAATTTTTTAACGAATTACGAATTAACGAAACGAATTGACCAGCCCTAATTACTTGCCATACAACCAGGTAATTGTATCAACATGTATGATGGTTCTGAGTTGTTCTTGCAGCAATGTAGGAAAGTTTGCCTTTAAAAAATATTTTTGGACTGTATCTTCCATTACTTTTATTGCCTGGGGGTTTTTTATCCAAAAGAGTACATTTCCAAGCACTACCTTCATTTTATATAGCTTCTGTTTCAAGATCTCTGATGTAGAAGTTCTTACCTCTCCCATAGAAAGCTTTATAAAGCTAAAGTGTATGTCTTCATTTAGACCCATGATGTTACACAAAACCTTCCAGTATCTTTTCTCTGTGTTCTGTTACTGTGGTACTCCTTAAACAAGATAAAGCTAGTATAAAAAATAATGAAGGGGGAAGACTACAGAAGAAGCTCTCAAGAGATGTTATTCTTTCAAGATATTGTGGAAGCCTTTATCTGTTTGCTTGTAGTGTGTTGTCAAGATTAGATTGGAAGACTCCTGTCTTGCATGTAAAATGCTGTCAGGAAACATCCCTGTCAATATACAGCTTCAACCTGCTTTTGAGATAGCTAAGTATATATTTAGAATGTTTCTTAAATTATCCATTTCATATTTTTAAATAGAAAATATCTCTCTGACTATGAAACAAAAGTAAAGGAATTTACCAATTGACAGCATAGTGCATGGGATAGCTAAAATGGACATTTGCTCACCCTTCTTGTGGTACAGAGTAAATTTGTATAAACATACATGTACAAATGGATGTCTCATTTTCCCTTTGTCTTTTAATTTACATTTCTCAAAAGAATAAATATAACAGACAAAAAAGTCTATTATTTATTTATTTAAAAGTTTTGTATACCAGCCTTCTCACCTCTCTTGAGGGACTCAGACCGGTTTCCAACCATAATATCACATACAATCAATAAAACATCATAATACATATTAGAGTAAAACATTAAAACAGCAATTACAATCAATAACTATAATGGTCAGTCGTCACACTAAAATCGTTGTTCATCATCCTCCATCCATATCTCAGGGTGCTGGCTCACTCGTCAAATGCCTGTCTCCATAACCAAGTCTTCACCTGTTTCCTAAATGTCAGGATAGACGGGGCGGTTCTGATCTCCAGTGGGAGAGAGTTCCAGAGTTGAGGGGCCACCACCGAGAAGGCCCTGTCCCTCGTCTCCACCAGACGCGCTTGTGAGGCCGGTGGGACCAAGAGGAGGGCCTCTCCAGATGATCTTAATAATCTTGATGGTTCATAGGGGAGAATACGTTCGGAGAGGTAAACAGGGCCGGAGTCGTTTAGGGCTTTATAGGGCTTTATAAGTCTACATTCTGTCATTCTAGCATATTACTCCAGATGTTGAATTTTTGTGACTTTAAATGGAAAACTAGTGAGATGGGGCTGTAAACAACATGGAGTATCTCAGTTGTCTCCATGTTGTATACCAATGTATTGTTCTTTAGCAGCCTTGACTCGTCAGAGTTTAATCTATAGCTTCCTTGACTCTCTTGCTTTGAACTCTTGACTCTGCTCTTATCTGACTTACCAAATAATGTGCATCTCCATTCTTCCCTTTTGGTTTACCCTGTCTTTCCAGAATTCCGACTACAACCTTTTATATGTTTTCTCCTCTCTCCTAAGTCACATATCAGGTTATGATGGATAGTGACAAATTTGTGGGGTATGAATTTAGAGGTGAGAAATGCATGCAAGAAAAACTGGAAGAGGTTTTTGTGTGGATAATGTTGCCGATTTGCAGTCACTTTCAATACACATAATAGTTGATCATTAAGCTTTCCTTGTTTTTATGAGCTTGCACCTTTCTCAGCTAGCTATATGTAGCCTCCCCTTCATTAACATTATCAAAGGCAATTAATAGAACACAGTTTCATAAAAATATATTTTTTAAAAAGGCATATCTATTATCTTTTTAAATGCCCTGAGAATACCAATTACTTGCAATATTGGTCATAACAGCGGCCTTAGTCATAAGAGACAAACTAATTAGGACAAACTAAAGCACTTAGTGAAGGGTCTGCCTCTGAAAACCATTACCTCAGTGGTTCCATTTCAGCATGAGATTGCTGGTTACAATCCCTAGTATTTTGGCTATGGTCATAAAATCACAGATCTATGGCTTGGTTTTCATTTAAATTACTTTTGTAATATCAGCATCCCATAAACACATTATAACATAAAGTACTTTGTGATGTTCATTAGCATTATTTGCTTCTATAGCCTGCACACATTTATGTCTATGGGGACAAAGTAGCAGGTGGATATATTCCGTTTCGTATTTTGACTTGTTTTACAATGAGAGCTGAAAGCCTATTTATCAAAACTTCTATCACTTTCAAGCTCAGTTGCCTTTCTTAATATGGGTCAATGCAAGACTTTTTGCAGGAGATACATCCCCTTAGGAAAATGTAAGCAGATGTCTCTTATGCAAAGAACAAGCCAAGATAGGGATGATTTCTGTCCTCCAGTTGTGTCCTTTGCAGACAGACATTGGAAAACCTCTGCTTGCTGAATAGTGTTTGAAAACCTACAGAAGTAATGAGAAAATACAAAGCAATAAATTAGAGATTATGCCAGTTAAAACTTCCTAAATAGGTCAAAAAGTGTATAGAAGGTTTCCTAAAACCAGAACCTAATCCAAGGCAAAACTCAAGGGACTTAGTGTCCTTCAAATGATGTAATCACTATCTAATTTTCCAAAATACCATATGTTTCAGGAAATACCCATATTTCTTTGGAATTCTTCTTAAATGACTCCATCTGTAAGGATACTGTCTTGATAATTTAGTGTTCAAATAAACTCAAAAAGAGTTGTGTGACCAAGTAAGCAACATCATTACTAGGTTCAATTAGGTTTGCCTATTTTTATAGCTTAATTACTGTTTTTGTTTCTTGGGTGAGCTCCAGCATTTTACACACTCAAGTACAGATAAAATATTTATGTTTTGTATCTGTACTGTTTAAGGAATATTCATATTATTTTTAAATCTAGGGGGCTTTGTTTATTTATTTAAACCTGATCTTCTCCACCTCCATAGAGGGACTCAGACCGGCTCACAGCAAGGATTAAATGCAGTAATGCAATTTAAAACATCATACAACAACAAAAGATTAAAATACAAATAGACTAAAATACATATAAGCCAAATTGCCAAAATAAAATCATATCCAACTCAGTCCACATGTGGTCAATAACTTGGTCTGTAGCCAGTCTCAGCCATTATTCTGGGAATGCTTCGTTCCATAGCCAGGTTTTCACTAGCCTCCTGAAAGTCAGGAGGGAGGGGGCAGATCTGATCTCAATCTGGAGAGAGTTCCATAGTTGAAGGGCCACCACAGAAAAGGCCCTGTCTCTCGTTCCCTCCAGATGCGATTGCGAGAGTGGCAGGACCTAGAACAGGGCCCCACCAGAAGATCTTAACAGCTTTGATGGTTCATAGGGGAGAATACATTCGGAAAGGTAAACTGGGCCGGAACCGTAAAGGGTTTTGTATGTTAAGACCAGCACTTTGAATTGTGCTCGAAAGCTAATTGGCAGTGAGTGGAGCTGGCACAACAAGGGAGTTGTGTGCTCCCTGTATCCTGCTCCAGTCAGTAGTCTGGCTGCCGAGCGCTGGACTAATTGCAGCTCCCGGGCAGCTCCCGGGCAACCCCACATAGGGAGTGTTGCAGTAGTCTATACGGGATGCAACCAGAGTGTGGACCACCGTGGCCAATTCAGACTTCCCAAGGTACAGGCGCAGCTGGTGCACGAGCTTTAACTGTGCAAAAGCTCCCCTAGCCACCGTGGAGCCCTGGGGTTCCAGGCTCAGCGATGAATCCAGGATCACTCCCATAAGCCACTCAAAGCTTCCTTACACTTAGGTTTTAGTTACTAAGCTGGGTTGCTGCTGAAGGCTCTTAAACACAAGTTTGTAAACAATGAACTGGATGACCATCTTTCAGAAGTGCTTTGACTGTGTATTCCTGCTTGGCAGTTGGTTGGATTGGATGGACCTTTTGGTCTCTTCCAGTTCCATGATTCTGTAATGTGACTTGGCATTGCTCACTTTATCAATATTTTAAAATGTTTTGGTCTATGCCATATTTTTACGACATATTTGAATTTGTTTTCTGCCTTGTGAAGCAGGATAAAAATACCCACAACCTACCCATGTTATTCTAAGAATGTGATGCAGACATGAAAGAGCTTTATGGGAATATTCTGCAATTTGTTCAGAATAGACTATGCAAAGAACTCTCAATATCTCTTGTAACTTAACAAGTGATGATTTCACTTCTTTTGAGTTGCGAATACAATTTTTGTTACTTTTATCCCTATAGGGATGTATCACCACTAAACGGTGTGGAAGGGACTTGGCTAAAGGGATGCCACATGCTTTGTCTCATGTTTCCATCTTGTGATGTTGTAGTTGTTGAGGTACTTCAAGGTAGACAGGATGCACTTTGTTGTTGTATTACAGACCTACAGCTTGTATCACTAAAGTCATTAGAAAATCACTAAAAATTTAATCAGTCATCAGACTGTAAATTAGTGAAAAATTTAAGTTGCTAAATTATTATTTATAACATCAGCTTAGTATTGGGAGGACCCTGCAAACTTATTATTATTAAAAATTAAATGCCTGAACTATATTTGTGATCAGAATAAAAAGACAGAGATCTGTAATATGTGGTGGCCTATAACTGTAGATTCAATATACTCAGGCACATTGAAGCTATGGGTTAAGGAATTGTGAATTTGGTTATACATGAACTGCTATATTAGTTTCTGCTTCTGTTGCTTCCTAAATATGACTAAAAAAACCTCTAAGCATTTGTAGTTCCTCCAGCATAAGTCTATAGTTAGCTTCCACTGGAAGTTGGCCATAGATCATGCTCTTCTAGACCAGGAATCTCCAACACATTTTCACTGAGGCCCAAATCAGCCTTATGGTTGCCTTACAAACAGCTCTTTGAAGGCTGTATAAGTGTAAGGCTTTATAAATGCAACTATGTTGCTCTGGCATTGCAAGCTTCACAGGGCACATAAGATGATATGGTTGGCTGATTTTGGCCCATGGGCCTTGTAATTAATAATAATAATAATAATAATAATAATAATAATAATAATAATCTTGATTTGTACCCCGCTCCATCTCCCCGATGGGGACTCAGTGCGGCTTACATGAGGCCAAACATGTGTTTGATCATCCAGTACAACTCTATGGTCAGTGACAGATACTAACCATAGAATTGCACTGGAGAACTTACAAGTGCCTTGAGGGTCCTCTAGGTTCTCTTAGGTTAAAATAGTTTTTGCAATTTTTATTTATATTGCAGTTTTCCCACTTCCATAATGCCCATGCACCCCTAACCCTGCAGATGTCGAGAGACTACTGTATTTATGATTTCTACCTTTTGGAAAGTCATACTGTAGGAACTAGAATAGTTATGGCCTTTATAAAAAAAATTGACATAGACGGGGAATACAATGTGCTTATGTTTGTATATCTTGCAGTACCATTTGCAGATATGCCACTGTCTGCTCTACTCCCATGTAATTGGTATAAGACTATAGTCTTTTGTCTGTGCTGGTATCAGTGCACCTTACTGGAATGTTATGAAAGGGGAAAAACATGTTTTTCCTTAAAGATCCCTTTCTTTGTATGAAAAAAGTTTGATAGACAGGAAATATCTCCTTTATACCCTATTCAGCATGCATACTCATTTTAGATAATGATTTAACTAAGTGGAATTGTATCTGATTATTTATAATGGAAATAATGGTGCCTAGGAATAACAGTAGTATTCCTTCTCTATATTTGTTACCAGCTCATATTAGATATTCAGGTCACACAGTCTGAAAGGAAGCAGCAGAATTTGAGTGCCATCCCACTGTTATCTTTAGAGCAATTGCTTTCTTTAATATAATGTACAGAATTTAATCTTATATGCTATGTAGTCAATAGCTAGGAAAATTGCCCTTTTAGTATAAAACCTCTTGACACAAAAGTGAAAGGAAACAGCTACTTAAATTTAAGCTGTGCATTTCAAACTCTATATATCATATCAATACTACATTTCAATTCTCTTATTTCAGATTCCAGAGATTAAAATAGCAGAATCCTCTGATCATTTTTTCTTGAAGTGGGCAGTATTATCAGCTATATCTTATATAGTTAATACTTTCTTGCAGAATGTTTTTCCCTGTTTTTTCCTAGCTGAAAATGGTCCATGGCTAAAGTAGTGTTACTCATGCACAACGGGATTTTTATTTTAGGCAATGTAATTTTCACCCTGCTTTATTGTGCAAATGAAAATGACAAGAGCACAGGTGCTGTCCAAGGCTGGGCTGAGAACTTCAGAATTATTTACAGGCTGCTGTAAATACAACAATGGAGAAGGAATTGGAAAGTACAACATATGAATGTAGAACAGGTAAAAGTGCCTTGCAAATGCGGGGGAAACCATAAGAAAAATCCCAAAATATGCAGCTTTAGTAAGCAAACCAAAAAGGCATAATGTGGTAAACAAAATGGGCAGGGATAGGGGAAAGGGGATGCTATCATCATATAGCCTGCGTATTGTTTTGACACATCAGTTAAAACATAAGTTAAACATTAAAACATAATAAACATAATAAAAATACATTTCAATGAATCACGTCATCCAGAGTCGTGGTTTAAAGGCCAATCCATAGTCAAATTACACATATTCCTTACTAACATCCCTGCACTGTTGTATTTTTCAAACGCCTGCTCCCAGAGCCAGGTTTTGACTCTCTTTCTAAACACTAAGAGGGAGGGGGCTGCTCTGATATCACTAAGGAGGGATTCCACAACCGAGAGGCCACCACTGAGAAGGCCCTGTCTCTCGTCCTCTGGATTTCAGCTGTCCTGTTTTGAGACAAGTTGGCTCTGATGGCAAGGTCTAGCAGCTCAGTCAGTGATAGCAAAACCATCCATAATCAGAGGAAAGAGTATCAGGAAAATCCAGAGATAGAGTTTGAAAATAATTCCAAGGTAGCATCAGGCAGGGCCGTAGCCGGGGGTGGGTTAAAAGTTTAACCCTGCCTTGAAATGTGTCAGGTTAAAAAAGAAACCTGGTTTACTCATAACTTGGTTAACCAGTTAAAATTCTTGAGTAAACCAGGGTTCGGGGGGGGGGGGGAGAACTTTTGCCCTGCCAGGATCATGACAAGAGTCCAACCAGAGAGTGAGGTAAATCAAGCAAGTCAAGTCCAGAACAGCAAGCGAGTAATGTCAAAATCCAGTCCAATGTGAAATGTTAGCAGACCATTTACAAGGGTTCCCATATATAAGTAATAGAGTTTAAAACTCCAGTTCTACAACGGTGTTGATCTCGATGGCTTGACTTATGCCTGCATTCTTGAAACACGTTCAAAGGTAACTTCTATAGTGTCTGAGAGGAGGACTCTGTACCTAATTCCAAAGGAGCTTGGTGCTCTGAAAATCTCTCCTGTAGCAGACCAGTCTTTCTGGAAGCCTTGAGCCTTTGCTTTCATACAGCATCGTTCCTCAACAACCTACTTCAGATGTTACCTCTTGCCAGTTAATTTCAAAATGTCAGACATTCCTTTACTTAACAGACAAGCCAATTTGAAACTGAAGAACTTTTTTTTTTCATGTTGAGTGGCCGGAATTTCTTGCAGTCATTGATTACCTATTAGTTGGAATTCAATGCTAGCATACCCACCAGAAAGCTACAGCTCAATATTATTCAGAGAACTGCAATTTCCCTATCTTTGCACTAAGTGATACTTCTTCATGAACACGTTAATAGTACTATTATTTCATTCCTGATCAGATGGCTAGACCATACTACTTCTATTCCACTCCAGTACTTTCTCAATAATTTAACTACAGTAATGAACCAAGGTCATTATACAGACCTTATACAAACATTTTTGTCAGTTCAAATGGATTTCACCCATAACTGACATGCATACAGCACTTGCTGTTTCATCACTGTGGACTGTATCCATTTATCTTAGATTTTTTTAAAAAGATAATAAGAGGTGCCATACAGGTTATGGTTTAGGCTTAACCTTTCTTCTCCCACACTGTTTTCCTCATCTTGACATCCAATTAATTCATTTTGGTGCCAACTGTATTTAAAATGTGCAGTGCACTGTCAACAAACTAAATAGATGGGAAAAGTGAAAGAGAGATCCATCAGATGCAAACATAGTAAAGAAGGAAAATATGGAAGTGGAAGAAGAAGAGAATTCAAGACCAAAATGAGTAAAGATGTCACAAAATAAAGATGATAGATGGTGGAATGAAATAAGCAATCAGATGTAACCATAGTAACAAAGGTAAATAGAGAGGCGAGAGAAGAAGAGAATGAGTAAAGAAGTGCTAAGACACAAAAATGTCAGTAAACTACACATATATAGGGAAACTATGCTTATGGTTAATTAAAAATACTGGGCAACAAAGTGTCTTCCTAAGTACCTACCTCTGGAATTTGAGGATGCAAAGATCTTTATTTATTGAATGTTACTTCCTCAGAAAAACATTTTGTTACAGTAAGTCGTAGCAAGATCAAGCGTGTGTTAAAGAAAAACCTTATTATGTTAATTATTATGTGCAGCTGGTAATGTAGGTCAGCTAGCATGTTTGGGCCACACCCGGTGAGGTATAACTGTATGGATTTTAGAATACAGTTTGGAGAAGCAATACGCTACTCTGAGGAGAAGTAATATGCTGTAATGCTGCTATCCTCTACCAGCGATGCTCTTTGCTATGGTGAAATAGCTGTTGTGACTCAGCTGGAATCTCAGAGTGATTATGTCAATGATTATGATGGGGATGATGGGATTCAGATTCACAGTCAGGTGCAAAGCAATGATGTCCCTGTGTTAGACGAAGGAGACCAGGAACAGGGGGCAGAAGTTCAGTTGTTTCCCACAGCAAGAGGTGATGCTGTTGAAAGTGAAACAACTGAGAGACAGATGCTTGATTCAGGAAGGGAGAACGGTTCTCAGCCAGATAGTTCTCAGCCTGATAATGAAGGAAAAAGCACTAACGAGGGAATTGACCTTGATGAAGCCGATGGTTTAGATCGAGCGGATCGGTTGGAATTTAAGGTTCGAAGGAGTGTCAGGATCGGTAGCAGGTGAGAGAGAGAGGCTCGAGGCCAGAGGAATGCCTTCATGTTGTCCCAAGAGTATTAAACAGGCTGTTTGAATATGCCTCAGTGTCAGAGCAACTTCCCACCTAAACCAAGAGACTTTGGATTTATCTTGCAGCTTTTCATGTTCATGTTTCAGGAGCTTGTCATGTTCTCATGGGACTTTGCCTTGCCTGTGTCTTCATGGATCTTGTTTGCCTATGTACCCTTGGATTGATCTTTTGAAATATATACTTTTACTTTTTGAGCCTTTTATCTTTTATTTTAATAAACCATAAAGACTACTGCTGGTGTGTTCTTTGGTGTCTTAAGCAAGGTGATTCTACTCTGAGGTGCGACAATAGCTAATTACTCAACATTTATGTTTTGCTCCCTCATGAAGATGAAGAAGCCTTATTCTGTGTTACTTACAAGGACTGTGCACTGTTTGATTTAGCATGCAACACTGCAAGTTTATGCCTCTGCTGATAAGAGTAAAGTTTATGTTCTGTTCCTTTTTCCTCTTTCCTGTGTGTCTTTTGCATGGGACTTGGCTAAAACACGCTCTGCACAACAGATTTTACTCTTCAGATTTAAGACTGTGGAAACCCTTAGTGTACAACTGCCTATAGAAAATGGAATGTCCCTAACAACATTCTATTATAAAGGATAGTGGTTTTGTCAGAATCTTGATATTTGTACATTTCTTTTATTGGTCACTAGTGAAAGTACCTTCTTTTAAACAGGTTAGAATAGCTCTTGTGAAGTGATATAAAAAGACCTTTAAGAAACATTATAGAGAATGGCTGTATTGTCACTGTTCAGCATGAGTGAAGCCATGGACAATGGGAACTGTAGGTATTCTTCATGCTTTCTTAAGGGATATTTCTTCCAGGAGGTATACCTATTGATTTTGAGGGAGTTGAAGCTTGTCACCATGACAACATATTCCTGATGATTTTTCTTCCCAGATGATTGTATGTGTGTGAATGCAAGAAGCTGACATTGAGCCAACTGTATTTAATAGATCAGAACTGTAATCTAGGGCTGGCTTGTAGAAGAATACAGAGTTCTCATGTTTCATCCAGGAATAGTTCCTAGCTCTGGTGAATGCTACTCTGTTAGCTTTGTGTTTCGCAAGCTGCTTTTCTTATATCTCACATACTTTGAGTGTAGAAAGGGATCTACTAAAATAATGAAATTGGTAGCATAAGCTTTTGTAGACAGCTTCTACTTCCACGGATGCATGGAGTGAATTCCTAGGAATAGACCTATATAGGCAGACAGTGTGTGTGAATAGCCATAGAATTGCAAAACCTGTACATGTGGTGATAAAGTGTCAAGTTCAGTATTAACGACAATCACTGAGTTATCTGCTCATCTTGCCCTTAGTCAGAATCATCCCTTCTGACTTTGCCCCTAACAACCTCATCACACAGATGCCACCCTGCCTCCCGAGCTGCGACACTTCCCCTATCACGCTTCCACAATGTTAGGAGGGAAGCATCCTACAATGCTTCCACTCCAGTTGGGGGCAGGGCTTCAACAGGAAGTCCAGCAATATCATGTGATGGGCAGCATGCCCATACGTCACTGGACAGTCCAAGGATGCTAAAAATGGTAAATATGATGAGGTCCTTAATGACCTTTATGATTTTAAACTTATCCAATCCAATCCAATAAGCCTTTATGGGCATATACATAGCAAAAAAAAGTATAAAATACAGTACAAGTCATAGAAAAGGAAACTTCACATTTGCTACACATTCAGAGAATGTTCAGGAATCTTGACTTCGTTCAGGAATCTTGCCACTAAAAGGCATCAGTTAAAATCTTGACAGTTTCAAAGCATAATTGCTTTGTCTGGGCCACTATGGTTTATCAAGGAATCTATAACCTATGGTAGTAAGCTAGATCTTAGATCCTGGTAAAGTGGGCTAGTACAGAAGAATATGCGGGATGGATTCCAGCTATCCTGTGCTACAGGGACAAAGCATTTTATCGCTCAAGAGATCATTGGGTCTTCCTCTATGGAGTGGAGATGGCATAATAGTAAATCTAGCCAGCATATAGGCTCTCCTGTATGAGGGGTTAGTGAGCGCTGCAATATAAAAAGCTGGGTTTCCCTGTATGAATGGAATTGTCATGTTCATAGGTGATCAGGATTTATTGGCCAATTTTAAATTCATCATCATAAACAAAAGTTTTGAATTTCTATGGTATAAAGGAATTAGAAGCTTATCGAGGCAGGGTGGACAAACAATCCCACCTCCGCCCTTCGATATAGGGAAATCAAAGGCTGACCCAATGTTGTAAATGCAAGTGACTGAATGTTCTTGGTAATATTTGCCGCCACCACCTCAGAAATTACTGGCCTGAGGAACCATAAGGGTGTGATTGTACTATAGGTAATGTGGGTTTGAGTTCTTGGTCTTCTATGGCTTCCTCCCTTGCCGACTGGACTTTAAAATGAGTTGACTGAATAAGTTTCTGAGAGAACAGATAGATTGAGACATACAACAGTTGAAAGTTAACTAAGAAAGAGTTTATTTTAACTTTAGAATAACAACAACTCGTTGGAAATGAGTCGTACAGAACCTTGATGCAACTGCAATAACTTGGTTGCTTGAACAGACAGTTCCCCTGACAGAATAGCTTTTACAGCTGTGAGTCCCTTTAACAAACTGTTCTCCTTTTAGACACAGTTTCTCTTAGAGCACAGACTCCAGTCTGCCTCAACTCACTGGGCTATAAGGTATCTTTAAACCTCTCTTAAGTTTAATAAGACACAGCTCTCTTTTACTAGTCCTCTCAACGTAGTAAAACTCTAGCCTAATGTCTTCACCTTATTCCCAAACCTAGAGGCTCACTAAAAGCTCTTCTTCTCCTGTCAGTTCCTTGCTGTAACTTCCTCTCTAAAAATCCACAACCTTCTCTGTCTCTAGTCTAAGATCCTTCTCCCTCTTTGTGTCAAAACTGGCAGCTTATTTTCCCTCTCTAAGCTGACTCCACCCCCAAATGCTACACCCAATCAGGAGTCAGCCTGACTCCTCCTCCTGCTCTCTTGAATACCAAGATGCCAGACACTGCTATGCAGGCTTCGGCCTAGCCGACTAAAAGGTAGATCTATCACATATGGCTATTCATACACAGTCTGCCTGTAGCGTTCTTTTCCTAAGCACTACATTCAATGCACTTCAGGAAGTAGACTCAGTCTACAAAAATGTATGCTACCAATTTCGTTTTTTCCACTAGTTTCTAAGGTTCTACAAGATCCTTTTGCATGTTGATATTCTACCTACTCTGAGTCAGTGGTGTCACTAGGAGAGTAGAGTGGAAGTGCAGACTGTACCAGGTGACACCATAAAAGGTAATGGCATAATAATAATAATAATAATAATAATAACGGCATAAACCAGTACAGGTGGTCCCAGTGGTCATCGACACACTAGGTGCTGTGCCAAAAGACCTCAGCCGGCATTTGTAAACAATAACCTTTGACAAAATCATGATCTGTCAACTGCAGAAGTCCACCTCACTTGGATCTGCACGCATCATTCAAAAATACATCACACAATCCTAGAAGCTTGGGAAGTGTTCGACTTGTGATTTTGTGATACAGAATCCAGCATATATATCTCATTTGCTGTGACATCCTGTGTTTTTGTGTCAATAATAATAATAACAATAATAATAATAATAATATATTTATAACCCTCTCTATGTCCTTGAATGGACTCAGGTTTTTGTGCAGTGTTCCAGCATATATTATTTTTAATAAAAATATCTGTTTGGAGCATTTCCAATTTCCAGATAAGGGATACTTAAACTATTCCAGCATGGAAACTTCCTTCAGACTTGGCCCCATATTTGCTCCTCTCTCCCACAACCCTCCTCCTGGGAAGGTTTTTCTCATTCCCTCCCTCCAGGCCGGTGTGAGGCAGTGGCTAATAGTCTTATAAGCAAATCTTGAACTCAGTGCTCCTAAGTAAGAACCCGTAGAGTGGTAGCCTCCATCACTTATGTTCTCCAGTTGTTTTGGTTGCAGCTGCTTGTTCATCCTTTCTTTCTTCCATAAAAAGCAATAACTCATAACCAGGGGCCATGTCTTAGTGTAGAGAGGTTCCTCAAAGTGTATTCATATTTCTGTTGGTCACTTAATTAGGCATTGTACATTTATAATTAACTAGCCATCCCCTGCCTCACATTGCTGTGGCCCAGTCTGTGTATATGTGTTTTATGTGTGTATGCGTATATGTGTGTGTATATATTTGTGCATATGTGTATACATGTATGTTTGCGTATATATATGTGGTTTTGTGCATGCGTTGTAATGCATTTTTAATATATATATATTTGCTTTTTAAGCCCCTTCTGCTGTGTTTTCAGTGTTGTTTTGAGTGATGGTCACTCTTTGGCCTGAGAGATGTGTTGTGTCCAAATTTGGTGTCAATTCATCCAGTGGTTTTAAATTATGTTAATCCCACAAATGAACATTACATTTTTATTTATATGGATCACTAAACATTTATAAAATAGATTAAGAATGAATAAGTTGTGAAGGACCAGGTCATATTGTGAACATCATAACGTGAACATGCATAAATAGTATATGGGTATGTTTTGCCATCCCACCCACCCCCATCCCTGTGGAAAAAGATACACAACTTTGCTACTGTTCTCTGCTTCTTTCTTTCTTTGCACACCTCTTGGCAAATCCTATTCGAAATTGGGAGGACTTTTGAAAGCAAGTTTACAGAATAGTAGAGTGGTGTGCTGTTTAAAAAGGTAGAAGTCTCACTGAGTGTAACAGTCCTCGGGCATGCCCAAAGTAGTTTGGCCATAATCTTTATGAAGTTGTTTATCAAAGTGTTTTTATCATTTTATTCAGACAAAACAGGTTCCCAATTTGACTTATAGTTCCTGCCTTCAGGTTTGTAGTTAAAAAGTATCAGACACAAGGAATGGTGCTGAAAGGAAGGAAGGCAGACACATTATGGTGATTGGTTCAATTGCCCAGATGGATGGGAACATAATGATTCTGATCTGATTGTACTCAGTTTTGCAATGCATTTGTTCTCCTTTTGGGCTGCCATGTTCTTTGTTTTTATGACCCTTTATGACAAACCTGTGAAATTAGCACTTCTGTACTGAAAAGGCATAAGGTCATAAGATAGTATTTTATTGCATGATAAATTTCAGTACAAGGTGAGAATAGTGTGTGGCAATTATTATATCATTTGAATCATACTTTGCTTTGCGTTTTGTTTTTGTACTTAGTTTTGAGTACTCATGCATAAGGTGAGGCTAAAAAGCACTGAGGATCCTCCTAACAAAGTTCTGTTTGTCACTGTTAGACAATCCACACCGTTTTGATGGCACTTGAAACTGCTCTGGCAACATCCCATGAAATCCTCGGATTCATAGTTTGATAAGGCAGAACATTCTGAATATCTAAAGATTTTAATGATGAAACCGTCGTAGGAAAAGTGGCATCAAAAGGCTATAATTGCATAGTAATAAAGAGATCTTCAATGATGGCAACTTGACACAAAAAGATAAGGCAGGAAAACAAATCCAGCAAACCCAGATATTCGTTTTCTCAGCAACCCCATCACTCTTTCTATTACAACAGGATGAAATAGCTGCTGCTAGATCATAGCAGTTCACAGCCACCTGGTGTCTTACTAGAACTGATGAAGAGAGCTCATATCTGAATGGTTGCCCTGTTCTTCTAAAGTTTTTAACTGCCTGTATGAGCTGGCTACCTGATCAAAGGAAGGTACAGAAAGTATAGCTCTGCACTGGATGAGTATCTTCTTCTCTTATGTTTGTATTTCAAATTTTTAGTGTCTTGTGGTTCAAATGTTACAACTGAAAGAAGTTCTTCTGGATTTCAGATCAAGAAAAGGAAATGAAGAGTAGTCTTTGTGCTTTTTTGTTCCCCTAGGCTTTTAGTTTGGAATCAGATTATAAAAATAATTGACTCATCTTCACTTCCAAATGCTTGTTTCTGGGTCAATTTCTGAGTTCCCTGTGCTGCCACGCCTCTAGAATTGGTGATAATTATCTGGTTAAACTTTAAAAACTATCTGAATTTTAAATTACCATCTCATTCACTTGACAGAGAGGATGGGAATTGCACTGTGGAGCAGGGAGGGACAGTTGAGTTATCAATTGCATTTGGTAACCAAGGTGTACCTGGATTTCTGTTCAGTTAGTGGCATCCCTTGGGGATTGTGCAGATGCAAAACATCAGGGAACACAGTAATAATTATATTTTTTCTGTAGTGTTTCCTTACAATTTTATTTTTTTAATATAATTTTGGCTAGATATAGCTAACATTTTCAAAAGCCCAACTTATATTTACCATATCAATTGCTCTGAGGCCCCATTTACACTGTTTTTTGTTCCCAGATTATCTACCTTGAACTGGATTTTCTGACAGTGGAGACTCGTATAACCTAGTCCAAAGCAGACAATCTGGGATCAGATGCTGGATTATATGGCAGTGTAGATTGAGCTTGAGTAGAACCTTTCCCATTCTGCCTACCACCCTGTGATTTCAATTATACTACTACTTTCTTCTTCTTTTCCTTCATGAAACTTCATATAAAATCTCTTCTTTTAGTAGGAATCATGTTTCTGAATAATAGTTGTGTGGTAATCAAGGAAGTCTGTAACTAGCAACTGAATTGTACTGTAGGTGAACCCAGGCCTTGTCCTGTTGATGTTTTGAAACTTTGGCCTCAGGAAGTTTTCATTTTTAACTTTCAGAAAAACTGTCCATGGTCATCCTGTCTGGAATTTTAGGGAATTGATTTTCGAAGTATTCAGGTAGCCAGAGACTGAGAATTACCATAAGCTATAGGTACCTTGATTAAAGATAAAGGTTTTCCCTGACATTAAATCTAGTTCTGTCCAACTCTGGGGGTTTGTACTCATCTCCATTCCTAAGCCAAAGAGCCGGTGTTTTCTAGACACCTCCAAAGTCATATGGCCACCATGACTGCATGGAGCTCTGTTATCCTCCCACCATTTGCATGTTTTCAAACTGCTAGGTTGGCAGAAGTTGGGCCTAACAGCAGAAGCTCATCCCACTCCCCAGATTCGAACCACCAACCTTTCAGTCAGCAAGTTCAGCAGCTCACCAGTTTAAGCCACTGTGCCACTAGGGCCCCCAAAATGTGTTCATGTGTTTTAACAAACTCTTGAGATGCACATCTCTAGGCCTTCTTAATACATGTGTTGAGTGTCTAAGGGTCCTACCACACTATACTTTTGTGGGATTTGTAATAGAGAAGGGCATTTACAATTGCCAGCCAGAGAATTCTTGGGCTTCACTAAACTACAAAGCTCAGAATTCCTTTGAACGTTGTCATGGCATTTAAAGTGGAATCTAGCACTATAGCAGTGTAGTGTGATAACACTCTGATTTTCATGGTCTTGGAATCATGGTGCACATGTGTACCCACACACACCATTTTATTTATTACTTAGATTTAAAGAAAAATGTTGTGCTTGGTCTTGACATACTTTTATATCTCTGGTAGTTCCTAGTGGCCTCCCATGCATTTACTAACTAGGACCAACTCTGTAGAGCTTCCATAACAAGATGAGATTCAATGTGCATATGTAGGTCATGGAGACATTATTGTCTTGGATTCATTAAGGTGATGTTATTCATTGGAACCTAGCACATTAGATTTGCAAAAATATGCAGGTTAAGCAGCATTCTGCAATATAATCAGAAGATACTGAAGGTAGTGAAATTGTGAATTGAACCCTAGGGAACCTATTAGGCTTTGTGGTAAACTTTGTACTCAAAGTGTCAAGGTCTCCTATGCATAATACAACTATGAAACATGTCGAAAGGGTGTTCTGAGGCTTGTTGTACTATGTGTAATGAATGAGATCTACTTCTGTTTTCACTAATGTTTGTGTTTCTAATTAGATGGAAGACAGAAAAGTGTTGGAATAACTTTTAAAAGTATGAGATACTGATTTACAAACTCTGGAAGTATGCCAAGACGTGTGTATGTGTGTCTATCTGTTGTGGTGATTATTCATGAATTAAGGTATCCAGCAGAGATGGCTTGCAAGTGAAAATCTCTAACTGTGTAAATGGATTTCCACATGGCTACATGTTGATCTGCTTGGTTGAATAAGCTTTCTGGGCAGTGTGCTCCACTATCTGTTTCCCCTACAACTGTCCAGCTAATGATGTATTGTCAAGAAAGGGCATCATTCAAAATGGAAAGGCCATACAAATAAAGCCTTTTTTTGTTTATTTAAAATTCTAATTAATTAGAATGCCTTAGCCATTTTTTTAGGGGGAAAAGCATTTTACCAAACAGTTTGTGTTGCTGGGACTATTTTGTTCATCCATCAATTTCCACTCGTCTTATGCTGTTAACCTATAAATGTCCTTGCTTGTACTTTTAATAGACTGCTCTCCTTTTTACTACTTTTGAACATTGCACTTGGAAGTAAGCTTACATCTCTCTTAATTTCTTAAAAGTTATCTTGGGAGATGGAGGGAAGCAGTGGAGGCTGGTGGTCTCCATATCATTGGGGTGATGTATCTGCTTTGTGTTTTAAATTGAACTTAAAGGATTTGTACAAGCTGCTTGAACATGATTCCCCAAGTAGATTTTCTTAAGGATAGCTCTGTTAAAGTCCAGGTGAATCTCAAGCCCAATCTACACAGACCATATAATCCAGTTTCTGAATGCAAATAATCCAATTTATTTATTTAGAACTTTTATACACCGGTCTTCTCACCTCCAATGAGGGACTCAGGCCAGTTTACAACAAGGGGGTTTCATACACAATACTAAGGGGTGAGCTACCAGCTGTACCAGTGGCAAAAAAGTCACCTACATCTTGAGGCTAAGACAGTAAATATGATAAATAGTTTGCAGATTGAAATATGTTGTGGAAGCATTTAATAAAAAATAAGATAAATAATATATGCTTATCTTCTGTATGTGATATGTTAAAACTTAAGAGATGGGTGCTATCTGCTCGGTCAATTGTTAAGAAAAAATAATACAAAATAAAATAGAAAAATGCATAACATCAATGATATAGAATTTATACAAGGAGATACACAAAAATCTATCTATCTATCTATCTATCTATCTATCTATCTATCTATCTATCTAGGTATATATATATGAATGTGTTTATGTCATATGCACAATACAGAAAGAGAGTGAGAGCAAAACAGATTGATATAAAAGGTGGGTAGATGGGCTAGTGGGAACGAAACCTTCAGGAGCTATCTTGAAAAATGACAATAAGAATATTATCATACTGAGAGATTACGGTTAATTCAGAAGAGTGTTTGACTCCCAAGAGTTATAGATGGAAAATATATTTGTTGTAAATAAAGAAAGAGGGGCAGCATAATAATGATAAAATGATAAAAACATTAACCTATTAACAATCTAAATGAAAATTGTACTTTATTTGTAGACATTAATAATAAAAAAATAGAAAAAATTATAATGTGACGTAATTTGCAATGAAAAACTCAGTTTAATTTCCATTGAAAAAACTGGAAAAGGATATATTAAGACAATAAGACAGTGTGAGAAGATAGAAGAAGAACCAATGGACTTAAAATTAAAATTATTAGAATCCTGAAGATATTATGTAATATGTGTTAAAGAAATAGAGATGAAGACTTGTTGCCACGATGATAGTATTATAAAATAATTCCTCATTCTTCAACTTTCACCCTCTTTGTTTTCTCCTTGTAACATACCAGACATTTGTAAAGAAGCAACTAACCAATAATTAATCTATCATCGCCAAATTTCTCCTTTTCCTTCCCTTGACCTCCCATCCCATATTTTACTAGTAAATGTTTAATAAAAATTATTTGGAAGAAAAAAGAAATATGTTGTGGAAGCAATGGAAGCCAGCTGCATTCCTCATAGTAAAATTTCCAGTCTCATAATTTTGTGTTTCCATTGAATATAACAATGTGTATTGTATGAAATAAAACACAAGAAACTCTCTTGCATCGCCTAATGGGCAGCAAGCCCATCAGATGTGGTAGAAGAGTCCTAGGATGCTAAAATCACCCCATCTGGTGAGTTGAATGAATTGTTCTTCAATTCTTTTAGAAAAAGAAAAGTCTGAAAGCTTGTGTACTGGTAAACTCTTCTGATTCTATTTTACTAAGGGGGTCAAAATAAACTTTTTAAACATCACCTTAGTTTCTCTGATTTATATGACCTTGAATTGAAACCTATAAGATCCAGACCAAGTCTTTCAATCCCAGCATTTACCACCAGAGAATAAAGACAAGACCCCCAAACTGGAATTTAAAATAGTTTGAATAATTGAATTTTAAAAGGAAAGCATGGTAAAGCAGTGAACAAAACTAACTTCTAGCTGTGTGAGCACTGGCAGCATCCATTAAGGGAAGTGTAAACGTGTCCTGCATCAAATGGATTCCAAATTGGAAACACTTCATCACATGAGGTACTTTTTGGCACCATGCACTAGTATGTCAATATTTTTGTGAATGAGTCTGCCTGCTCCCATCCTATGCCGTATGATTTCCGGTGGGGCTACGTCACAAGAGTATCGATGAACCGGCGCATGCCATCACCACAGTAACACGGGACACTTCCTGTGTTGCATTGGATCAATGAGGGAAGCCAGGTTGCTGACATTTCCCACCAAGGGATGGGGCAACAGGAGAGTTGGGTGATACCCTCGTCCCCCAACAGGCACCATCAGATTCTCCACAATGCATGGTGATTCCGGTAATGAGGTTGTAAGACTGCTTAACCACAACCTAACTGATCTTATTAAAATGCTTTTAGTTTCCTTCAAACTTCCTCAATGGTTTCATCAGAGCAGGAAGCATTAAATGCTTATTGAGTTTTGATTTGGATGGCGTTCAGCAGCAAATCTAATCAGATCACTGAACCAGTTAAAAGTATAATTTAACTTCATTTACCAGCCATTCAGTTGCAAGCTAACTGTGGCATTGTAGTCATCTCCATGTACTTTACTTTGGGTTTTGGTACCCCTGAATAAAAGAGCTGGAAGACCTAGAGATTTCTTGAGGTTTTTCCTCAGGTAAAAGATAATATTTTTATTTGTGTTTCCCCACTTTTGTGAGGATCACACATCCCTAATTCCAGAAAATGTGGTGGGTTAACTGTAACCTCTCCCCCACCCTAGCGGCTGGGAAGAAATAACTAAGAATGGGCAGAGGAGCAGAAAATTGGTCAACAAATAATGTTTTCTTTCTTCTTTTGTCACAGTATCATTGTATTTTATGTCTGGAAAGTTCAATGAAAGACTATAAGTGGCACTGTTTCTCAGCCATTGATTTCTCATCTCCAGCAGCAGTGAGTTTAGGCATGCTGCTCATGTGTAAAGTAATTTACATATATGGCATCCCTCTGTCTTCTTGCAAAATAAATACTAGCTTCTGAACTCCACCAAATGGATGAGAGTTTTCTTTATTAATCTGCCTGAGATGGGAGGAAGACCTTTTACTCTTGCTTACCTGTCATGGCTGTAGAGCAGGCATTGGTAAACTTTTTGACACAGGGGCTGCATTGCATTTTAAAATTTGACAAACGGGCCAGGCCAGTGGCAGATGGGTGGAGAGTTTTTTTGTGACCTAATATAAATTGCATGTAAAAGCCATATAAAGTTTTGCACTTTAAAGTGCAGCCAAAGCAACAAGTGTAGAGCTAAGGTTGCCAAAGCATGAATAGTAAGGACCATTGTACACATTCATTAAAACCTGAGAGGAAGCAGGCTAAAAGTGTGTGTGTGTGTGGGTATGTGTGTGTGTGCTAAATGACATTTAGCCAAAGTGCAGGAAGAATTAGGAGGAATCGGGTTAAGGGCTGGTAAACACATGTTTAAAATGTGTCCTTTAACCCAATTCTTCCAGAGAAACACACATCTTTCCATGCCTGTGTATCCCAGCAGGTATGGAAAACCATGTATTCCTTCCCTCCCCCTGTATGGACTTCTCCAGAGCACTTGCATTTCTGAAAAGCCTGAAATAACTGATCATCTGTTCAGCTGTTCAGACATAGGTGGCTCAGGGAAGAACAAGTGGAAAGCAAACACAACTCTCTCAAAGTCTGTCTTTTACACTTTGTAATGTTAAGCAGAACTTGAATTAACAATTGGGGGAAGACAGAGTTCCAAGGGAGGTGGGTTGTTGTTGTTGTTTCTTAAAATGCTCCGTTATGTGTTGGACTTCATATGCACATATGCACATCTCTGGAATGATTTTTTTGAGAAAAAAATCCGCTGGATGTCCCTCATCCTCTCTCCATCTTAATCTGCTTCAAAACAATAGATGTGAGGATGGTGGGGGACTATGCAGCAGGACTGACAAGTGTGTGTTTGAATTCTTTGTCCCACATTTTGGTGCTGTCTGGGAGCATCCTATAATAAGGTTTCTGTTTGTTTGTTACTCAAGGATCCACGAATGCTGCAGGAGAGACCTTCCAGAGCAAGTGGGAAGGTGCCTTTTTGAATTGCCGCTCTAGAATCCCCCAGCCATTGGGAGCTGCAGTCCCCAACAGATACAATTCCCCAAACCCAGAAGGACTACCATGGGATATCAAGTATATCCATATTTATTATTCCGGGCGGTCTTGAGGACCACTGGTGGCTCATGGCCCACAGATTGGGAACCATTGTGCTAAGTGGAATCTATCACCTGTGATTTGAAAGTACCATTAACTAGATTTTACAAGAAGAGGAGCCATCCAAGCATGTTCTAGAGTGGATTTGCAATACCATTATGTGGTAAAGTCTTAATGAAGGATTGCATCTCTAGTTTCTAGCATTTTATTCAAAAAGTATGGTTTCATTCCATCTTCAAATTATCTCAATAGATTTAACCGAGGCTTTCAAAAACTATGGTTATCTGTAGATTTTTACTTTCCAGGCCATGCTATTCTATTATTTCATCTGAAGTTTACTAATTAGCTTACTTGGCTGTTTTCAGGAAAAAAGTTTTCTAACAGGAAAAAAAGATTAGTGTAATTCTTTATTATGGTAAATAAAAATTCTTCCATAAGAAACAGCACAGAAGATTTATGAAAATAGCTTTATTTTCTTTATTTCTGGTTTTTTTTAAATAAAAAGAGCAGTTTTACTACAGCAATAGCTCTCAGCTACTAATTTATCATCCACATCCGTTTCCAATATGCTTAAATTAGCATTTTATGGTATTTCTTTGCTGCGTTTCTTCATACTCTTGTGAACATTCAAAAGATTTTACAAAATACATTCAGTCAACTGTTATGACTGATAGGTTCATAAAAACAAGAAGCAACATGCCTTTAGGAAAGCATGTAGTTTATCTAATGACTAAAGTTTCTGCAGTTTTGTTTTTTTAAAAACAGCTTATTTTTGTTCATGTAAAGAGTGACTTGAGAAACTACTAGTCACTTCTGGTGTGAGAGAATTGGCTGTCTGCAAGGACGTTGCCCAGGGGACACCCGGATGTTTTGATGTTTTACCATCCTTGTGGGAGGCTTCTTTCATTTCCCCGCATGGGGAGCTGGAGCTGACAGAGGGAGCTCATCCACGCTTTCCCTGGATCCGAACCTCCAACCTGTCAGTCTTCAGTTCTGCCAGCACAAGGGTTTAACCCATTGCTCCACCGGGGGCTCCTTAAAAAAAAAAGCTCATTCCTTTGGAATATAACATCAAACTGTGTAATAAAGAAGAATGTAGTAAAGATTACTACATAGGGGAGAATCCAAACGGATTCTCCCCTATGAACCATCAAGGTTGTTAAGATCTTCTGGAGGGGCCCTGCTCTCGGTCCCACCTCTTTTGCAATCGCATCTGGTGGGGACGAGGGACAGGGCCTTCTTGGTGGTGGCCCCTTGGCTCTGGAACTCTCTCCCATTGGATATTAGATCTGCCCCTTCCCTCCTGACTTTCAGAAAGCTGGTAAAATCTTGGCTTTGGAATATAGCATTTGCAGAATGATGATTGAGTCAATAACAGCTGACCACACTGGCGGATGGTGATGAATTTGTGATTTTACTCTGATGACCTGGCTTTTGTAATTGTATGATCTGTATTTTAATGTATTTTTGTATTAATGTATTATGATGCTATTATGTTTATTCTATGTGTGTATGAATTTTCTGCTGTTAACTGGCCTGAGTCCCTCTTCAGAGGTCGAGAAGACAGGGTTATAACAACTCCTAAATAAATAAATAAATAAATAAATAAATAAATAATGATAAGCAATAAAAATATTTCATTTAGATCAGTATCCTGTTTCAAAAATGTTGACTATTTAAAACCTTTCTTAAAACTTCCAGAAACTCCTACAGTGAGGACTCTGAACTTTGTGTATGACTGTTTTTGAGCAATTTTGTCGGGAGAGGAAATAAAAATACTAGTGAAGTGTCTGCAAAATGCCTTTCGCTCTGAAACACCAGGCTCTCTTTAGATCCTCATTCATCTTGGCATTTTGAACTCCACGGAGCCCTTGCATCCTTAGCCAACTCTTCCTGAAGCTGAAAAGTACTGTGTTGACAACCATGGATTATTTATTTCTTCATTATGTATTTTTGGAGCACCACGAGAACCAAGAAATCTTGTTAGAAAATAAAAATGTTGAGCAGCTGGAGACCACCACTTCAGTTTCAAGCCCTGCTGCCCTTAACATTTCTATTTATCTTTTAGATTATTGCTTGAGTTTTGAATGTAACACTGGGATGTAAGTCACAATTCAGTAGTTTCCCATGTATTTGTCGAAAGAGTTTCTTGAGACATACCCTGATTTTATAGCAGCTTCTATTTTCTTCTGTATCATTTTGTAATCTCTTTGTTGTTCCCCTTTTATTTTTCCTTTAAAGCTAAGCAATTATAACTGGCAATGCTGGGTGCCTTTATCTGAGTGAAAATCCAAATAAACATGCCTCTCAGGTACATGGTTACTCACAAAAAATCTAGGTCCCACCAAATCCAATATGGTTTTACTTCAAAATAGGTGTGCATTTAGCTGCAAAATTAGCTTTCAGACAAAAAGAAAAAAAGTTTTAAAAGAATAATTTAACAAAAGAAAATATTTATGATAATGTGTTGGGATTTCTATCTAACTTTTCAGCTAAGTATCAGCATCATTTGTGTCATTGATTTCCTTTCTGTCTTTTCTTTTTGGCTCCCGGCAACTTATCCTCACCATCTCCATCATAATATTGTCATTTTCTGTGAAATTAGCCAGCGTGAAAGACTTTTCAGAATGTGTCCTGTTTGTGCAGACTTACTTAGCCAAACTGGCAAAAAAAAAATTAGTTTAGAATGAAAGCAAAGCTTTTCCTACCCTACATACTGAGATTTTGCCACGGATGTTAAAATATTTTGAAGAAACCCAAACATCTCACATATTTATATGAATAAAGACATCTACCATCATTTTAGATAAGGAAGATGTTCTGTTACCTCAGGCAGCATTACTAAGGAAGGAAGCTTCCTGTGGAGATGTTCTGTAATTTTACATTACCTGGTTGCCTGCCTTTTTGATTCTCCGATGGGGAATTTGGTAGACTGTTTCCTTAGTAGGCGTCAGAGGAATCACATTGACTAATATTTTAGGTGGAAAGCAAGTTTATATTGCATAATAGGAAAAGTACTTAGGACTGACAGCATTGACATTAACTAGTCTTGCAAATATTTTCCTAAATTACTTTTTTGTGTTCAGGACTTTACAGTGAAGGATTCGGTGTTTCAACCTGGCAGTCACATTTGATTCACATCTTCCCTACAGAAATGACATTATTGGCTCGTTCTCATAACTTAGCCATAAAGAGTATCTAGTCAGATATATGTGGACTTGTAAAACATAAGCAAACTCTGATTTCCCTGTCCCTGTCTCTCGCCTGTCCCCGTCATCATTGAATTGGATTGGTAAACCATTTTGCTTTACACACACACACACACACAAAATTTATTTCATTTCTATGCAATTCCCTTGCTAAATGCACTAAGTTAAAAATGATGTAGTCTAACTATTTCAGTAAAAGTAATTTACTGACATGTGCAAAGTATATTTCCACAGACTTGCTATTGGTATATCTTATCTATACTTTTGTGACACTCCTCCATTTTCTGTTGAGATAGATAAGGTTGGTTGGAATATCACTGAAATATCAAAACTTATATTATTCTCCCAAATGCTTCACTTTTTTTCCTGGTGAAGAACTAACTAATTGCTACTAATTGGTCGTAATGTTTTTAAATTTTCTGCATATGGTTCAGTTCTGTTTCTTAGTTATACGAGAATGTTTTATGAGTTTCACCACTTTTGTCTACAAGGATAGACAACTGCAATGGGGCAGGAACTTTTTTTTACCATCACATTTTCTTTGCATGTTGCATTAGTGCATCCAATATGGCCAAAAGTGATGTCACATCACTTCCGGATTCATTTTCAGCCATTTTTTGAAAGATTGTTTTTTAGGGGAATGATATTTTAAGGTTGAAAGAAAGTTTGAGAAGATGATGTGGTTGGGGAAACGGTTGCATTTTGTAGTAGTTTTCAGCTGTTGGTGGCAAAACGGGAGTGAAAGAATCCCTCTCAAATAAAACATTTGTAGTGTCTGGGGGCATCATGGGGATTTTGATGTCCACAAATCTGAGTCTCATGGGCTGCCCATGCCCCACAGGATGCACCTTCCTACACATGGTGTGCATAATTTTGAGGGACTTTCAGCTGGATAATAACTTATGTATAAATTATCAGGTAGTTGTGGGACTGATAAGGCTATATAGTAAAACCTTGATATGCATTAGGAATACATACCCAGCTCAACCATAGTTACATGAATGGATGTGACAAAACACCATTAAATTACTTCCAGTCAAAGCCTATCATCGAATCACCCTGAAGGACCTAGAATTTCCTAGAGAGCTATCCTCTCTAGACATTCGGTGGGTCATCCAGGGCAGCTCCATGAAAACCTCTGGGGGAAGCATACCATAGAATCCCGTGGAAGTCCTAGCAAATTTCTAGAAATATCCTGGGTATGGGTTGTGAAGCCATGGATGTGGGTTCCACAGTTACAGGGGTATATCACTGTACATCCATTCACTTCCAAATGTCAAGTGAGTGTTGTTTCTACTGATGGCTTAAAACTTTTTTCTCTTCTTCTACATGTGAATCTGAATAGTTTGGATAGTCCTGAGATGGTTTTTAAGCAACTTTTAATGTGGATATAAGTGATGTTAATGTTTGTATGTATTTATGGTTTTATGTCCCAGCATTGAATGTTTGCCATATATATGTTGTGCTCCTCCCTAAGTCCCCTGCGGGGTGAGAAGGTTGGAATATAAATATTTTAAATACATAATATTATTCTATATTTTGCTATGGTTTTTATCCTGTTATCCAAATATTAACACAGGAACTACCTTTCAACTTTGTAATATATTCCCTCTCAGCTCAAGATACAAGGACTTGGCCAGAGAATAAAAACAGAAGCTTCCTTTGCCAGGCCTTTGGAGCTCTGCTGAACTCCCAGTGATCCTCATTTCACCTTTTTAACAGTAATGCCTAGCTTTTAAGAAAATAAAAACAGAAGGAGAAAGTTTGGGAGGGGTTGTTTAATCTAAAATAATAAGAAGCCTTCTTAGTTGTAAGGAACAGTCTGAACTACTGCTGGAGGGCACCAAATGAAAACTAGCAAGTTTGCTCTTGTTTGAATCCCAGATATCTCATTATTTATGTTTTCTTGATGCCTCTTTTAGAATGGAGGCCTAGGGTGGATCCACTGACCTCCTATCCTAGGGCCAATCTGATATGGCATATGCCAGATTACCCCAGTTTTTGGGTGGCCACCCTTGCCATCCTCTCCCATCTTCTTTGTCTCCTGCAGTGATGTTGACTGGAGCAATGGGGGGAAGAGGGAGGGGGAGGAGGGAGGAGGGAGGAAGAATCACCCCTTCTCCAGTTGCCCCATTCACCCAGTCGGCATGACTGGAGCTGTGATTAGCCAGGACCTGGTTACATGGACCCAGTGTTGAGAGATACTCCAAATTCTGGGCTAGAATTGGTACTGTGTTTTGGGGAAAATATGCCAAATAAAGGCATCCTTGCCCCACATTGCTCCAGATCAGCTACATGCAGTGTTTGGTTGCCACAGGGCTGATTCGGGCCGTTCTGCAGTAAGTGGTCAGTGATTTAGTCACTTTCCAGTCCTTGATTTTCTAGAACTTCCAGTTTGTCCAGCTACTTAAGGTTCTTCTTCGTGGTTTCCATGCCTCACACAAATTGATCATAGGCTTACACATATCCACCCTCAGAATGATGAGTAACTTTTGGCAGTAATCCCAACCGCTTTGGATGTGAGCATAAATAGTTCCTATATAAGATTTTCATCTTGTTATTCATACCCACTAACATTTTACATATGAAAACTAGGACACATGTGGCCAAACAACATCAGGCTGTGGTCATGATGGCAAAGGTTAGTAATGGGAATGGACACATTTGTGTGTGGGTACAGATGACCACTCAAAGAGCCACATTGCTGCTTTGACAAGAACAGACTGCTTACTTGTAAATAAAACAGTGTGTTAGCATGGCTTTTCATCCACCCACTCATCTTTGCTGACCTCACCCTCTCTTTCCATCTGAACAGCAGCAGCTGTAGTTTGGAGTCAAAGGGCAGGTGATGCATGACACATATTCACCTTTTGCATCTCTTCTCCAGACTGCAAGTACTTGATGTACATAGCAGTATAGCATGTATTGCACTCAAATACAGGGAAATAACCTTGTGAATTCTACTACAAACATAGCTACACTTTCGGAAAAGCTTTAGATGCTTCATCTGCTCTTTGATCTTTATCTTTTTGTCATGAATAACTTTTCAATAACTTTAAAGCATAGGCTCTTTTTATTGTAATTTTCAGTGTGAGATGGTAAATCAGAACTTTTGCAGAATTTTTACACAAAGAATGACCTTTTCAGACAGACATACAGATTCTATGCAACTACATTGGATTTACAATTACATTGACTAACACACAGGCAAGGGGGAATTACAGTTTCAATCGCCATTCACACACATGTACACACATTCATCCTCATGCATCCAAATATCACCATATCCTTTTTCTCCCTCCTTGAAGAAGCACCTGTTAGGTCAGACTCTGCTTTTCTGCAGCCTGCCAGCGCATAGTTCCATAACTTCCATAAAGCCAAAAATTCAAAACGCTGAAATGCCAAAACTTATTTCCTTAAGAACAATGCCAAGGAACAGATCTCTGTTTTCCATACAGCAGAATCGGACTCCATGCACAAAATCCAAGACTCCAAAAGTGCATATCTTCCTCTTCCCTTGAGAAAGAAGGCCAAAGTGACCAGACTGCTCCCTTGCAAATCTGTCACTCTCCAAATACACCATCTCTCTCCTTCCCATGGAGCAGAACATGGCAGGTGAACCAGACTCCTCAGGTCTGTCATACTTTGAGCATTATTAGATTGAGTCTTTTATAGGAATATTCTGCTGATGTAGTCCCAAAGTTGTAAATTAATGATAAACGTCTTCCATCCTGGCTCCATCTCAGTTTCCTGGCCAGATGTTGACTCTTCTTGATTGGTGTTGACAAATACAAGGGTTGTGTTGAATTCCTTCTTAACATTGTAAACATTTCTGTTATCACTGTCCCAGTTCTTATCAGAATTTACTTTTCAGTTCTTATTAGCAACTTTTAATTACAGTCCAGAAATCAGCAGCTAGTCATTGCAAGGGTTAGTCTTTTACTGGTGTTTCCAAAATTATTAACTCCATCCACACATCCTTCCATTCTTCCATTCATTCCCACACATCATGTTAAATCAACATTGATCAAATCTGCAATGATATTTTCACGACACATTCAGTTAAGAAATCCACATTTTATTCCTGAGCTACATGGCAGGTCAAATTTTTATTTAAAAAATCCTCTTTCTTTCAAGGCCAGAACATTTAGTATCTTAATTCTAGCAGACTATCTATAAGATTCTGATCTTATTATGCATACTCATTAACATTTCAGAGATTAAAACTGGGATTAAAACTGTTGTTGCTTGTGGCCAAGCAACAACAGGCTGTGGTCATGGAATGGTACCAAACATTATTGAAAAGGATGGACACACAAGCCAGAAGAGGCTGTAGCAAAGCCCCATTCCTTCTAATCCTCTCTGCTGAGTTGAGTGCAAACAATGTTTGCAGCAACTGAGCAGACAGAGAAAGTGGGAAAAGGAGATTGAAACTGGGACATTTTGAAAACAACTAAAAAGTGGGTCAGAGGATTAATTAGCACTATACCTGCCAAATTGTGTCAATGAGAAGGGTATGGTTATATATCGTCCCATGCCTGTTATGGGAGACTTTTGATCCCCACATCCAAAATGTCATATCTAAACATTGATGAACAAAGATATAGTTTATAGTATCTAAAAATAACATGGAACGTGTGTGTAGAGTTATTATTATAGAATACCTGGTGTGTGTAAGAATTACTGCAGCAAATCAGAAGAAATGTTGAACAGATCCGTACATTTTCTAAGAGGGAATCTGCGGTTCTTCAACTGGATTTTCTAAAAGCTTGTCAAGATGATTTTTCTATCATCCGTGAATCCTTGCTGTTATGTAACAAGCCTTTCATCTCACACATTTACTTCAAAGCCATATCCAATCCTGTTGACCGAAATGCACACTCTAAACAAGATGTAGTGTGGTAAACCAGATTTTCTTCAGGGAGGGGCATTTCCATAACATTAATTTCTTTTTAATGGAATTTGTTGTCAAGCATTTATATATTATGCTGTTGAAGTTGGCAATCCTTCTATGGCATAAAACCAAACAATGAGGGGCATCCCATAATTTTATTTTATGCCAGAGAAGGGGCTGATACCTAAACTTGGTTCTGCACTACACACACACACACATACACACACAGTTCTGCACTATATATATCTATATAAATAAAAATGTAATTTTCATTTGTAGGGTTAACATAACTCAAAAACCACTGGACAAATTGACACCAGATTTGGCAACAAAACACATACTAATCCAATCTATGTCTTTCAAACAAAAAATCCTTATAAATGAAGGGGAAATAGCTTAAAACTCCCCCCCCCCCAAATAACTTACAGAGCATGCGCAGAACCCCCCCTCTCCAGCGCGTGAAAAGAATAAAGCACCAACCGTTGTGAGGGGGAAGAAGCCTAGCTCTGGAGTCCAGTTCTGTATTTTTTGATTGACTGACTGACAGGTTGATTGATTGATTGACTAATTCATTTATATTCTGCCTTGATATCTCCCTGTATAGTACTCAGAGTGGCTCACACAGTAGATCAAAACAAATTAAGATAAATATTACAGCTAATAACCAATAATAGGAGTATGAAATCATTAAAAGCCATTAAATAGGCGATCCTATTTAAAATAGAACTCAAAGCATGCTACAAGTTATGTATTTGTAGCTGGAAAGTTGGGAAAAAGAAGGGCATAGTACTAGTTCTTACAGTATTCTTTTTTCTTGGGGCAAATATCAAAGTTGTAAAAAAAAATCAGGATAAGTCTGGACAGGGCAAGACATTGAAAGTATTTATTTTATTTTATTTTATTACTATATTTTACCCACTCTTCTCACCCCGAAGGGGACTCAGAGCAGCTTCCAAGTTGGCAATGTACAATGCTTCCAGTTTGGTAGTCTCTCCATACCATTCTGTTGTCTTGTTATTCCAGTGGCTTGTCACCACAGCAGGTATTTATTTATTTAACTGCCTTTACATTCATTCCAAAAGGTCTGTGATGGCTCAGTTCAATGTCATCATGGAAGTTGTAGTTTTATAGGATTTTTAGCCTCCTCTGCCAAAGGGTGCTGGTGCCTTACCAAACTACTAATCCCAGGATTCCATAGCATTGTGCCATGACAGTTACCACATTAATACCACAGTGTAGGTATATCCATAGAGGGATTGGGGGGGGGGGGGGCAACAAGAGCTACAATTCAGGTAATGTCAACCCTCTCTGTAAAGAGTTTGCAAATTTTATATAATTTTATGCATTTTAAGCGACTCCACTCAAACATATAACTTTGCCACATTTTTTTTTAGCTTTAGCTAGAAGAAAACTGTTGACATTATTATAGTATGCCTCACTGGAGTAGAACTATATTGAGGTTACTGTGTGTTGCTATTAAAATACCTTTTGCATTATAGCAGTAAGTTGATTTGGGAAGCCTACATAGATTTTAAAGAGAGAGAGAGTGGCAATCCACTCTAGAATGGAGAAATGAATTAGCCTTTTGGTTATGTTTACCAACAAGTGGGATTGCTTTCCATTGCATATACTTTATAATCACTTTGGCAGTCTTCAGCCTAGAATAAAAATGTCAGTTTACGAAAATAAGCTTTTCACTCGCATGGGCAAGCATCATTTTTATGGTCTTGCAATACTGCTTGTTCCAATTTGGATCCTATTCTTTAGATGGCATTATTTTCTCATTCCATTTTGTTTTATAAAGTGTAAACACTGGTCAATTTACATTTATATTAAACTAGATTTTTAGCACACACACGTATAATTTTAATAGATTTGTGGATTACAAATATTTGGGTATTTTAACTTTGGCTCACCCTCCCTAAAGCAATGAACATCAAATCTCACTCTGTTCTAAACAACCAGAAACAAACATACTGTATGCTAAAAATGTCAAAAAATATGGATGCACCACGATTGAGGATTCAGTGAGAATATGCATATAATAATGGGTTACAGTTTTTGCATTATTCAAAAGGCACCCTTTACTTTCTTTACACATAGAATAGAAATGCGGATCTGTCATTATTCAGAATATTTTTAATATATTAAGTATGTAGGTATTTAATATGCCACATTATTTCCAGTATTGGTTCTCTATGTGAAAACGGTATTCTTTCTAATTTTACTGTATATCAGCATTGAAATAAGTATACAGAAATGGTGAGATACTGGAAGAGAGACAATAATCCTGCAATCTTATACAAATGTAATCAAGTCCAGTTAAGGCTATTAGAGCAGCTTATGGGACATTTAGGGTTATGAATGAAATACTCGCTTTATAATGATCTGTAGATCTTGTCCATTTCTCAGTGATATCAAAATGGGATCTCTAAATAGCAACAGCTTATTTTTTTACTATCTTGAGAGCAAGAACTCACAAAGGTTGCTATAATGTTGGTGCAGCTTCACTGTAAAATAATATTTTGATACCACTTTAACTGTCATGGTTCAATGCTATGAAATAACAGGTGTTGTAGGTCTACAGTTTTACAAGGTCTTTAGTTTTCTTTTCCAAAGACGGCTGCTGCATTACTAAACTACAGATCTAAGGACCCCATATCATTGAGCCCTGGAAGTCAAAGAAGTGTCAGGCTGCAGTAATTCTACAGTGTGGATACGTCCTATAAGAAAGTGAACTGAAAAGTTTGTACATGTAGCATTGAAAGCATAAGAGATGCTCCAGTAGTACTTATGCTGGAAGCACTATGCAATAATCAACACAGCAAGCAATATCACAGCAAATGAAGACATCATGAGTTTCAGTATGGCTTTGCAGAACAGTTTGTGGAACAGCTTGTACAAACAGAATAAAAAGACTGGCTTTGATACATGCCAAGCAATATAAGCAAATTACCGCCAGTGAGAGAAGCTTTGCATTGATAGCATGACACTTTCGGACAACTGAAAACTTGTATAGACAACTGAGGAGCTTTGCATAAATTGCCTACTGAAATTTCTGTGTCCAATTTCTGGGAAGAAATATTGGGAAATGAGAAATCTCTTTACTCCTAGAGATACAAGATGGGTTCTGATAAGCAGATGTGGTTGTGTGGTATCCAAACCTTAGACTTCATGGGGGTACTTTTACACAGATCATTAAAGTGGACATCCTGGAGCAAACCTTCTTGGTGGCCTTAAGAACAGTCCGAGACCCACCACAGAAAAGACTGATTGGACCTTGATCAAAATCTTCTTTAAATTCTAAGTCAGATATAACGAAGATATGGTGAGGAGTGACTGAGGGAAGAAGACAGAATATCAAGATATCTCTAAGCTCGATCACGTCAGAGGAAATAGAAGATCAATGTATACACTCCTATTTTTCAAACTCTCACTTTTTTCTTTTACTTTTTTTCCTTCTGTCCTTTTTTGCCTTTCTCTCTCCCTTTCCTCCCACTTCACCGGTGGAGGCTGTCCTTCAGTTTTTCTTGACTGGCTAACCCACCAATGTACCCCCATTTTATTACTTAATAAAATATTAATTAAAAACAAACATTCTTGGTGGCCTGATAGGGATTCCCTGAGCTGCCTTGGAAGTGGAAGGGAGTTGCCATTGGTTAACTGTACTGAACATGGTTCACCTCCATTAGGCAGAAACCCTTAAGCCCCCACCCCATAACTTACACCTGTCTCCAGCTTTGACACCCCCACCTACCTGAGCCTTGGAGCACATTGGCCAATGTTAGCCATTGTGAGGCTTACTAAGGTACCTGGGAAAGTCCCCTGCCCAGCCTGCTTAGTGAGACTACAGGTTGGTGGACAGCTGTCAGAACACCTCTAGAAAAGTATGAGGTGTGAACCACATCAGAGGGAAGGGAGGGAAAGGAAGGGAACTGTCACCCTTTGTCTCCAGGCCACCTGAGCTTGGGGAGCATAGAATGACAGTCAAGGCTTCTTGCACTGGTTCAGCTTAGGAACTGGTCCAGCTGCCTTGACTGTCCCTAACTCAGGGGACAACCCAAATCCTGGCTCAGGATTCGGATTTTCCCTGATTTAGCTTAATTCATGGGAAATCTGTTTTAAGGTGGCTTCATTAATTAAGCTGGATCAACTTCATGTGACATTTAGCCACCACCGGGCTGATCCTCTGTCACCACTCTAAGTCAGTGTATATATACCCCAAGCCTTTAGAAATTAAGTTAATGTTCTAGGAAGTGAGCACTCTGTGTCATTTGTTCAGATAAATATTTCTTGAAAAACATCTACAAGTGCTAAATATGATTATTATTACACATTATTTTGCTTTTCTGTCTAGTTCCTGTCTCAACTGTTAATTATGCACAGTCCATCACATGCTGGTTTTTAGGCTCATATCTTTGCAACTGAAAGCAACAATTGCCTAAATAGCAACCGTTAAGTGTGATTAATTGCAGGCCAGTCTAATTTACCTTTAATAAGTAGTCCTTAGATTGGTTACATAGCATAAGCTTGCAGGATGGGGAAAAAAACGCAGAAGACTTATGTGCTGAAAGCAAACCAAATTTAATTTATTGGCTCTTTTACTGTGAAAGACACATAAACAAGTGTGAACTCGGGAGATGTCATAGAGCAGGGATCCTCTGAGATATCATTTATGATCGGGAGAGAAATGGTTGTAATTATTTCAGAGGGCTTTTGCAGATAGAGGGGGTATGAGTGACTGCTCCCAGCTTATCTCTTTTCTTCACCCCTAGCCTTGGAGTGCTTTTCAGAGGTATCCATTATGGTATCTTCTCAGACCATTGACAACTGCACACAAATCTTTTTGTAGGAAGTAAATTATATACATTTCACTGTAATCATATACACAGATCTACACATTTCACTGTAATCATATACAGAGATGCATAGGTTCATTCATCATTGTGTTTATGAACTGAAAAGAAAATGTCTAAATAAACTCAATCAATTCTTAAGTATTATTGATGGGTTTGAAGAAACCTTGTTCTTGTTGAAAGAGAGAAAGATCCCCCTCACAACTTCTAATTGAGAAAGATTAATTGTTGAAAGTGTCTGCCCTATTTTGATGTGCAAAACTATGTGTGAAAATTGTATTGGGCGATTGATAATCGTCTTTGAAAGTTCACAGGGAAAAGTTTATTGGGAAGGTGGATGTGGAATGCGAAAACAGTGAGAAAAATTTTTAAACTTCCTCTTCTGATATCATCTCTCTCAAAACTGATTTCCTATTTGTAAAAGGCCCATTTTAATAAAGTGAGATCATCAAGATTAACTGTTTGCTTGTTTTAAACTATCCTAAATACTAATGTATATATTTAGAAAATTTAGTATAAAATCATCCCTAAAAACCTGGGTCAACTTATCCATGTGGTCAATGTAGATTCTGTACCTTAACTTTTATTTCTAAAAAATGAACCATGCTCATTTTTTAGTCGAGTGGCAAATGCTAAGATCTTAGCCTGGCCTCAAGGAAGCACTGACTCTCAATCCACTGTGGTACCATTCTGGCCTTTTTGAATGCCTGGACAGGGGAATGGCAACATCCAAGGGTGGTTGGACCATGAGATGGCATTGATGTTTCCCCTTTCTGCAGAATGATCCATGATTTATCCATTGGTCATACAAAAATCATAATTTTGGCCCCCAAACCTGCCCTTGACTTAAATATGAGTATATGTGGTGGCTTCGGATTTTACACCAATAAGGAAGTTCTAGTCTTTCCTTCTACAATCAGATGACTATTTCACTTTATCTGCATGGAAATGAAGTACATTTAAATAGCAATCAGAAACAAACACTGCCCAAAATAGCAGATGGTCATCTTGGGGTCCTTAGGGGTTTTTACAGGCCACCATAATATCCTTGGCAGGCCTGTAGTTGGAGTTGGGAGGGTTGTTAAGGGTTCAACTCCCCTCCCCAATGTGTCAGGTTAAAAAAATCCTTGGTTTACTCATGATTGGAGGGAGCCCCCAGTGGGTTAAACTGCTGAGCTACTGAGCTTGTTGACCAAAAGGTCGCAGGTTCGAATCCAGGGAGTGGTGTGAGCTTCCACTGTCAGCCCAGTTTCTGCCAACCTAGCAGTTCGAAAACATGCAAATGTGAGTAGATCAATAGGTGAGAAAGTAACAGCGCTCCATGCAGTCATGCCGGCCACATGTCCTTGGAGGTGTTTACGGACAACACTGGCTCTTCGGCTTAGAAATGGAGATGAGTACCACACCCCAGAATCAGGCAAGACTGGACTTAATGTCAGGGGAAAACCTTTTTACTCATGATTGATTAGCCAGTTAAAATTAATTAATTAATTGAGTAAACCAGTTTTTTAACATGACACATTGGGGTGGGGTGAATACTTAATCCCCTGCCCTCTGGTTACGGGCCTCCTTGAGGGTCACATTTTGCCAATTCTTGCTACAGTGGACATACCTGCAAATAGATCATATAATCTGAGATTATGTGAGATGCAGAATTGGGGACTGGGATAAAATAACTTTCATAATATTTATTGAAATACTGACATTTTCCTTTCAAAGAGAAAGTTAGAGGAACTACTCCTCACTCTCATGACATTGCAGACAACTGGATAGGACAAAATTTGTAGGGAAAAAAAGAGAATGAGAAAAGCGCTTCCCCCTTCTGGTGCTGAAATGTTTTGCCCTGCCTAGGCTGCCTGGCCAACTTATCTCCTTTATTTCTCACCTGAGAAGAAGGATCTGAGATGAGAAGATGTTGTCATTGGATTTGTTGTCAAGGTGATTTCAACTTCGTTTCCAAGACCCTTGGTCATCAAAGGCTCATTCCTGCGAACTCAGAGCCAGCGTTTCCTTGACTGAATAATTCTACTAATAATGCACTCTTGCTCTTCTCCAAGTGCGTTCTTTTATCATGTTTTTCAGCATGACATTCCTTGTAAAATATTACAAGGTGGAGAAATCATTTTCACCTAAAAATTAGGAGATTCACAGTTATTAAAAAGACATTTCCTGTCACTTCTCCTATGCAATTGGTCCCTATTGACATCACATCAACCAATATATTTAAATGGAATTTATCCCGAAACATTTCCACCTCTGTTTCTATTTATTCTGATCTTTATTCTCCCAGTTGTGCTACTGCCAGTGTTATGGTTTAATATTTGACTATCTGCAGCCTTTCTCAAAAGCAATCATATACCTATTGATTAGTTTTGGTGAATGCATGAATGAATTAGAACAGTTTCATTATCTTGAACAATTGTTGTTGTTGTTATTGTTGTTATTACTATGGATATATATTTGGGACAGTCTTATGATTGATTTAGAGGACCAAAAATTCAAAAAGCAGATAACAGACATGGGAAACTTCAGTAAGAAAATTCTAAGTGACTACTTAATCTGGCCTCAAACGCTTGACGGCACACTGCCTGATTTCATTCTGCATTCACTCTGTCATTTTGCAGGCTGCTCAGAGTATTTGCTATGCAGTACCATGCAAGTGACTGCATATTTATTCCAGGCACTAAAAGCCCCATCTTGAAAAGACAAGCGAGAATCTGACTGTCTAATGCAGACAGCTTCCAAATTGGAAGTGAGCTTGTTAGAACGTAGGGTCCGTTGGCTTTTTATCTCTGTCGCCTCAGCCACAGTAACTAGTAAATGGGGTGAGCTTTCTAATATTCCTATAAAGAAAGACATAAAGAACAAAAATCGCATTCATGAATAGAAGAAGTCATATCAGAAGAATATTTTTAAAAAGTTTATGTGGTTATTTTATCACATACTATTCATAACTCTATGTGAACTTCCCATTTTTGTTTCCCTAATACAGTAGAACGTCTACTTAAGAGCATCCCAACTTAAGAGCTGTCTCTCTGTGTGTACCTGCCCAGGCCCTTAGATCCTCAGGAGATGCCCCTCTCTCACTTCCACCAACTTCACAATAGCTTTCTCAATGGTTGCCCCTGGACTTTGTAATTCTTTTTCAAAGGAACTCAGAATTGCCCACTCGCTGCCATCCTTCCACCAGCAGACCTTTTTTTTATTATTTCAACCAACTTTTTCATTCAGAAAGGCCAAATGGTGCAAATATATTTTTACATTATATTTAACAGCTGTTCTTCAGGTTGTATATTTTTAATATTCTTCCACAGCTTTACTCTAATTTTGGATATTATGATTTTGGATATTAAAGCCTTTTGGCATGGCTATGAAGTGGGGTGGGGGGGAGAGGAAAGGGACTGCTATCCCATGTTTCCGGGCCACCTGAACCTGGGGAATGCAGCTTGGCAGTTAGGAGAGTGTAGCAGCCCTTGGGCTGATTTATATCAGATGTGCTCTTAGATCTGGGGTCCTCAAACTAAGGCCCAGAGGCCGAATACGTCCGTCCAAGGTCATTTACCCAGCCCTCACTCAGGGTCAATCTATGTCTGAAACGAGCAAGCTTGTTTTCTGCTTCCCTGGAGACTAGGACACGAAACAATGGCTTCAAACTACAAGAAAGGAGATTCCATCTGAACATGAGGAAGAACTTCCTGGCTGTGAGAGCCGTTCAGCAGTGGAACTCTCTGCCCCGGAGTGTGGTGGAGGCTCCTTCTTTGGAAGCTTTTAAACAGAGGCTGGATGACCATCTGTCAGGGGTGATTTGAATGCAATATTCCTGCTTCTTGGCAGGGGATTGGACTGGATGACCCATGAGTTCTCTTCCAACTCTTTGAGTCTATGATTCTATGACTTCAAATCAAATCAAATCATTTATTTCGGTCATTGACCAGCACAGGAAATAGTCACATTTTCACACAAACTTGGTATGTTTGGTACATTAAAAATATAAATATAATTACTGAAGCACAATATGGGTGAGGGAGCAGAAGGGAAAGGGAAACAGGGTAAAAACATACAATGCCCAGATCCATCACCAAATTGTAGATTCGGAGAAGAAGATTACTGGACACACAGTTAACTTTTGGGACTAGTCATTCCCTGACGGATTTTGTATGTTGCTGCACAGAACTTTGCAACATTGTCGGTTGTAGCTGAATTAATATCTGCAAGTAGCATGGAGGTATAAAATTGTCCTGAATGGCCTGGGTGCTTGTATAACAGAGGTAAGATAAGCCTGGCACGGATATCCCTGTAGAACGGGCACTGGAGGAGCACATGTTCTATTGTTTCTACATGACCCGAGTCACAGGGACAGAGTCTCTCTGGGAAAGGGATCTTCCAGATGGCCTTCGAGTACAGCTGATGGGAGAGCGTGGCATCGAGCCAGGGTGAAAGCCCTTCGATGAAGAGGAACCTCTAAGTTTGTTAAATATGCCTTAGGGGAGGCAAGATATCTGCTGTCTTCATTGATAAGGAAGGTTGGAACCGAGACCAGATCTAGTTGTCGCTCTGTGTCTGTGATACGTTGTTTAATAAGTGCTTTGGCTTGATTGTGATCCATAGCGAGTAGTAGACCTGGAGACTTGAAAACACATAACAACAACAATCCTTTCTCATCAGCCAAAAGCAGGCCCACACTTCCCACTGAAATACTAATACGTTTATATTTGTTAAAATTGTTCTTCATTTTAATTGTTGTATTGTTTTAAAGGGGGGGGGGGTTGCACTACAAATAAGATATGTGCAGTGTGCATAGGAATTCATGATTTTTTAAAATTATAATCCAGCCCTCCAACAGTTTGAGGGATTGTGACCTGGCCCTCTGTTTTAAAAGTTTGAGCATCCCTGTCTTAGATCAATAGTGGAATGTTCCTACAGATATTTTGTTAAACTACAGTTCCCAGCATTCCTCACCATTGCCTGTGCAGGTTAGAGATACTTGGAGTTGCAGTCTGAAGCCCCATCTACATTGACCATATAGTCCAGTTTCTGAATGTGGATTATCTGCTTTGAACTGGATTATATGAGTCTATACTGCCATGTAATCAAGTTTAAAGCAGATAATCTGCATTCAGAAACTGGATGATACGGCAGTGTAGATGAGGTCCAAGAGCATCCAAATAGCTACAGCAGGGCTTTCTAAATCATGTGTCGTGACACATTAGTGTGTTGACTTCAGTTTTTAGATGTGTTGCATGAACATAACGAGAAATGACAAAAATCTTGGAAATGTATGTTATTATCTTACAAATCATATATTTTTTAAAATACATAAATTAAAGGTTTTCATAAGATACGTTGTGTCTCCATACATTTTGTTATTACAATTTGTGCATGTACCTGTATCTCTTGTAGGGACTGGTTAACATCTGGTTTGCTAGTAAAACTGAATTACTGTGTCGCAAAATGATGTATGTTTTCACAGTTTGTCACCAATATGAAATGTTTGGAAAGTTCTGGGCTACATAATTCTCACATGCCAGTTATTGGGTGACATTCACATTTTCCTTCCTGTGCAGTTCTTGGAGTCTTGCACATTTATAATTGCACTTACATTATATAATTATCTTGAATGTCAAAGGGTTTGTATGAAATCACCAGATGTGCAAATTGAATATAAATTTTAAAAATTATACATTTCTTTCATCAGTTCTGCTTTTTCTCAAGACACTTAATGAGATCTTTGAATCAAACAGTGGCAATTAATATTTTGCAGGCAGAATAAAGCATGAAACATTCATTGCTAAGTATTTTTCCTGTTTTTAAAATAAGGTTTTGAGGGAAATTAGATTTTTAATTTCTCCAGTAATGTCCAATCTAACAAAGAAAAATAAAATTTGCTAATTGAAATTTCTCATTTGTCTTTCCAGCTCTCGTAAATGTGAAACTCTGGGCTATTGATCGGCAATGTTTTCAAACAATAATGATGAGGACTGGCCTCATCAAGCATACAGAGTATATGGAATTTTTAAAAAGGTATGGTTTTCCCACTCCTCCCTTGTTATTTTATTTCACTATTCAGTGAGCACTACTTTTGCTGCAGCAACATTTTTGGGTTTTGCATGGTTTGTTTTGTTTTGTTTTAAGCAATGCAAAATAATCAGTGCTTATTTCTACTCATTACTTTCAATTTTCTGTTTCACTACATGCATGCTGTAAGTAAGAAAACCAATAACTGAAGATCTTATTACTGTTTGTTTTTTCACACTGAAGTTATTCATCTGTGGCTGCTTGTTTGCTTGGAACAATAACACCGTCAATAAACATGTAAACTACCTTTTATATGACTCAATCAAATATCTCATTTGAATACAAAATGTTAATGTAAATATTGACAAAATGTTAAGGTAAAATAATGAAATGGTATATAGTCCAATGTGCAAGCTTAACATATTTCTTTGCATATCATCCAGAATTATAAAGCTCAAATGAAACAAAAGCTCTTTGCTTCAGGCATCTATCAAATATGGGTCAAATGAGTCAGAGAAGAGAATCCTAGTGATATGCTTTTTTAAATCCCTTACACTTGAATTTAAACTCTGGAAATGCATTCAAGTATTTCTGTCTTGCCAAAACATCACAAAACTGTCAAGATAAGGAGGCACTTAATTCCAGAATTATTTATTTTGAGCTATATATTTAAATATTAATTATACTTAATTAAATATAGTCAAGAGTTCAAAAGTATGTGGTCCTTGTTGGGGGGGGGGGGGGGGGATACCGCAGGGAGACTGTAAGTAACCAACAACTCACTCATGTTGCCCAGGCAACTGTATTTTTATTAGCCTTCAATCCTATGCCTAGAAAATACAGTATATTTCATTCCAGGATATATTTTTTTTACTGTGTGTCAGTCTTACTCAAACAATATGATAATTAACCAGAACCAATGTGGTATAGTGATTTGTGCATTGGGTACAACTCTGGAGATCAGTTTTAATCCCCACACCGCCATGGCATCCGCATGTGACTTTGGGCAAGTCACACTCTTTCAGCATCAGAAAAATACAGTGGCAAACCTGTTCTGAACAAAACTTGCCAAGAAAACCCTGTAATAGGCTTGCATTCCAAAATTTACTATCTTAATTGCTTTGGCTAATTTGGAGTTAGCAAGGAAGATAGATGCTTTTGAACTGTGGTGTTGGAGGAAAGTTTGGAGAGTGCCTTGGACTACGAGAAGATCCAACCAGTCCATCCTCCAGGAAATAAAGCCCGACTGTTCATTGGAGGGAAGGATACTAGAGACAAAGTTGAAGTACTTTGGCCACATCATGAGGAGACAGCAAAGCCCAGAGAAGACAATTATGCTGGGGAAAGTGGAAGGCAAAAGGAAGAGGGGCCGACCAAGGGCAAGATGGATGGATGGCATCCTTGAAGTGACTGGACTGACCTTGAAGGAGCTGGGGGTGGTGACGGCCGACAGGGAGCTCTGGCGTGGGCTGGTCCATGAGGTCACGAAGAGTCGGAGACGACTGAATGAATGAACAACAACAACAACAAATTTGGAGTTGTCAATGAAATTAAATTATATACTTGCAGCTTGATCCCATGCAAAGTTAGGAATGCAAGCTCATTGGAATTAAACTAGGTAGGCCTAGGTCTACATCAGTGGTTCTCAACCTGGGGTCCCCAGATGTTTTTGGCCTTCAACTCCCAGAAATCCTAACAGCTGGTAAACTGGCTGGGATTTTTGGGAGTTGTAGGCCAAAAACATCTGGGGACCCCAGGTTGAGAACCACTGGTCTACATGGACGCAGAGAGTTAGCTACTGTAATGTGCTAAATTCTTAGGTACCAGGGATTTCATTTGTCATGAATTTCCTTCTTGAAGGAAGGAACAATTACATTCGAAAATTTTCTTGCTCCTCAAGAAAGTCTTCGAAAACTGTACCTTCACATTTAGGAGTATCTTGTGTAATTCAAATTACATTACAGTTCTAGGTGGTAATATAACAGAATATGAAAAAAATTGAAGGGGAATGGATACTTCAGCAAGGGTTGGATATAAACTTAAATCTATTTAGAACAGACCCAATAAAGTTAAGTCCTATTGATTCTTGAGTCAAATTTAAGCCTAACTAACTCCAGATCCAGTCCACTGTCTCTCCAAAGGCATGTTCAGATTCCCAGGTGTTAAAAATATTTGTATTTTTGCTCAGAATGACCTAACTTGAGGCTTCTTAAACCTTTTCTACTCGTAATAGCTTTTTACCCAAGACTTTTTAACTTGAACCCGGGAATTAGGTATATAAAATACATACCTATTTTATGAAACATTTACTGATAATAAAGCATAAAATTATTTTAAAGCAATTTTTGGTAGACATATAATTTTACCATTTGTTAACAATAATGCCAGTTTGCATATACATGAGATGGATGTTCTTGTTTATTTCTACATAAAGAATTAAATCTTGGCTGAATATTTATCCTGCAGGACATAAAATCATAGAATCATAGAGTTGGAAGAGGCCTGGTGGGCCATCCAGTCCAACCCCTTGCCAAGAAACAGGAAAATTGCATTCAAATCACCCCTGACAGATGGCCATCCAGCCTCTGTTTAAAAGTCTTCAAAAAAGAAGCCTCCACCACACTCTGGGGCAGAGAGTTCCACTGCTTAACAGCTCTCACAGTTAGGAAGTTCTTCCTAATGTTCAGGTGGAATCTCATTTCCTGTAGTTTGAAGCCATTGCTCCGCATCCAAGTCCCCAGGGTAGCTGAAAACAAGCTTGCTCCCTCCTCCCTGTGGCTTCCCCTCACATATTTATACATGGCCCTCTCTTCTTCAGGATAAACATGCCCAGCCCTTTAAGCCACTCTTCATAGGACTTGTTCTCCAGACCCTTGATCATTTTAGTCACCTTCCTCTGGATGCTTTCCAACTTGTCCACATCTCCCTTCAACTGTGGTGCCCAGAATTGAACATTGTATTCCAGGTGAGATCTCACCAAGGTAGAATAGAGGGATAGCATGACTTCCCTGGATCCAGACATTATACTCCTATTTATACAGGCCAAAATACCATTGTCATTTTTAGCTGCCGCATGACATAGTTGGCTCATGTTTTAACTTGTTGTCCACAAGGACGCCAAGATCTTTTTCACACATACTGCTGTCGAGCCAAGCATTGTCTCCCATCTGTATCTTTGTAGAATATCATCAAGATTTTTCGTGCCATTCTGCCACACTTGGTTTGTAGCCTCCAGTGGCAGAATATACGCTGCTGGCTCTCATTTTTTAACTCCTGAAATAGCCACTAGGTGGCAAGTTGCACACATTTTCATGACTCCCAGATTCAGTTAGGGGACCCCAAATGGGGTCATTACCCATTGTTTAACAAACTTTAAACTAAATAACAGCCCATTTTTACAAACCACTTTAAATAATGAAAACTAAAGCATAATGGTGCTTTGCCCTGTGTCAATGATTTTCAGTCTTTAGTCCTCAGGATGTTTTGTGCTTCAACTTCAAGAATCCCTTACTGTTGGTCAAACAGACTGGGTTTCTGGAAGCTGAAGTCCAAAATATCTAAAAGACCAGAGGTTTAGAAACACTGGCCTGTATGTATAGAATGATCATCAGAAGTCCACCTTCAGTATAGGGAAGACTTTATTGAGAGTTATATATTTAGAAGAAGAAACAATCAGTAGCATTGAGTGGATTGTTTGAATGTTTTTGGGATCAGTCAGCCTGTCCCATTCCTCCTCCTGTTTGTGTGACAATTGTGTGAATGGTTGGCAACACCAAAGAAAAAAAGTCACCCATTCTGTGCAGAGATATTTTTTTTACAAACTACAGAAAATATGGCCAAACTTTCCTCCCCCATGTTTGTACTCAGTTTTGCGCTATGTGCAAGGCTTGAGAAAACCTCAATAGGCTGCCTTGATTCATTGAGATGGTCTATCTCATAGAATCATAGAGTTGAAAGAGACCTCATGGGCCATCCAGTCCAACCCCCTACCAAGAAGCAGGAAAATTGCATTCAAAGCACCCTCGACAGATGGCCATCCAGCCTCTGTTTAAAAGCTTCCAAAGAAGGAGCCTTCACCACACTCCGGGGCAGAGAGTTCCACTGCTGAACGGCTCTCACAGTCAGGAAGTTCTTTCTAATGTTCAGATGGAATCTCTTTTCTTGTAGTTTGAAGCCATTGTTCCATTGTGTCCTAGTCTCCAGGGCAGCAGAAAACAAGCTTGCTCCCTCCTCCCTGTGACTTCCTCTCACGTATTTATACATGGCTATCATGTCTCCTCTCAACCTTCTCTAAACATGTCCAGCTCTTTAAGCCTCTCCTCATAGGGCTTATTCTCTAGACCCTTGATCTCCACCTCAAACATGCCAGTTGGAAGTTTTTTTTCATCTTCCCATTTAAAGCTTTTGCTCAGTGTAAGCATTATAGCTATATTCTCAATTCGCTTCTGACACGATAAAAAAAAACACAGTGTAAGCACAGCTTCTATAATAAATCTATCACAGCAGGCTGTCTTTCACAAGTCTAACCTATGACATTATAAATAATAGAGAATAACAGAAGCTTGTGACTGTAGTAGATGTATTTTTCAGTGTGACAGAAAACAAATAGGCGAACTTTAACATAAGGATGTGGACTTTGGTTCAGCCAGTTACGTTGCTGAATTTCACCAACTTGCTCTTGAACCCCAAAGCAAAGCAAAATGACAAGTGATTTACCAAGCTGTGAAAACTGAAGAAAGTACAACCATGCACTCATACTAGGGCGGTACATGCCGTTAAGTTTTTTGTTCTGAACTACTGACCTGAACTTCAGGCTAATTTGTTTTTCCCTTAAGTGCTGTTTTGAGAATTCTGAATGGGATGTTTTAATAAAAGATGTTTGCATTGCTTTCTCATTAGCACAGCCAGCTTTTTTCAGGGATTACAAACTGAATAACTCATGACAAGAGCTGGGTGTGAGATTTACAGTGTTGGAGGCACCAGCACTTTTGACATAGAAAGCTAAAGGCCTTGTAAAACAACAACACCCTTGATTCTATGACACAGAAAAAGGGGGGATCATACTGTATAGAATCATAGAGTTGGAAGGGACCTCTTGGGCCATCCAGTCCAACTCCCTGCCAAGAAGCAGGAAAATTGCATTCAAAGCACCCCCGACAGATAGCCATCCAGCCTCTGTTTAAAAGCTTCCGAAGAAGGAACCACTACCACGCTCCGGGGCAGAGAGTTCCACTGCTGAATAGCTCCCACAGTCAGAAGTTCTTCCTAATGTTCAGATGGAATCTCCTTTCTTGTAGTTTGAAGCCATTGTTCTGCATCCTAGTCTTCAGGGCAGCAGAAAACAAGTTCACTCCCTCTTCCCTATGACTTCCTCTCACCTATTTATACATGGCGATCATGTCTCCTCTCAGCCTTCTCTTCTTCAGGCTAAACATGCCCAGCTCCTTGAGTTGCTCATCATAGGGCTTGTTCTCCAGACCCTTGATCATTTTATTCGCCCTCCTCTGGACACATTCCAGCTTGTCAATATCTCTCTTGAATTGTGGTGCCCAGAACTGGACACAATATTCCAGGTGTGGTCTAACCAAGGCAAAATAGACTAGTGGATCTAGACACTAGACTCCTATTGATACAGGCCAAAATCCCATTGGCTTTTTTTTTGCCACCCCATCACATTGGTGGCTCATGTTTAACTTGTTGTCCACGAGGAGTCCAAGATCTTTTTCACATGTAGTGCTCTCGAGCCACGCGCCCCCCATTCTGTATCTTTGCATTTCATTTTTTCTGTATGTGTTACAATTGAAGGGTTTATTTAGGATTTATTTCACCAGGAATAGGGAAATTTCAAGTTTAGTGTTTCTGTGACTCTGCATACAAGAAATTGATAGGAAAAATATCAGAAAGGGGGATGAGGCTGGAGAACATATGGAAAAAAGTTTTGAAAGCCCTTTCCTCCTCCTTCCCTTACTGTGCTGTTGGTTTAATGTAGCTGGAAGTCAGGACACAGAAGGATTATTTTTAAAGGACTTTTACTTGTGAAGAAGAGAAATCAATAATGTGTTTTTCACTGGAACTCTGAGCACAATCAAGCTGTAAAGCGAACCAAAGTGCCAAAGTATCAAGCTGTCAGTTTCATGCTACCCTTTTTATTTTATTTATTTTTTGGGATAATCGAAAGATCTGTACAAGATTGGGGTTAGTTTTTTAATATGTGGCAGTTTAAATTGCACATTTTAGCTGGGGTAACACTCAGTGTTTGAACATGCTTTGGAATGTTCAAACACTGGGAAATGTCCTGGGCTTGGTTCTGTTCACATCTTTATTAATGGCTTAGATGAAGGGTTAGATGGCATGATCATCAAATTTGCAGACGGCATCCAATTGGGAGGGATAGCCAATACTCCAGAAGACAGGGACATAATTCAAAACCATCTTAACAGATTAGAGAGACGGGCCAAAACTAACAAAATGAAGTTCAACATGGACAAAGGCAAGCTACTCCACTAACACAGAAAAAATGAAATGCAGAGATACAGAATGGGGGATGCCTGGATCGACAGCAATACGAGTGAAAAAGATTTATTTATTTATTATTATTTATTTGCTTCATTTTTATACCGCATTTTTCAGCCTCAAACGGCGACTCAATGCGGTTTACAGTGCAATTTATATAACAATGACAGTTAGATTAAAACATAACATACACGACAGACAATACAAAACAAACAACGTGGTCATCAACGCCTCAGTAAAATCAGATTCCGTTCTCATAATCCTTCTACCATTCCTTTGTTCATTTATACCGTCTTCATGAGTTCAGTTGCCTTGTTGACCGAATGCCTGTTCATAGAGCCACGTCTTGACCCTCCTCCGGAACTCCAGCAACGAAGGGGCCTGCCTGATGTCAACGGGTAGGGCATTCCATAGCCGAGGGGCCACCACCGAGAAGGCCCTGTCTCTCGTCCCCGCCAGCCGCGCCTGCGACGCAGGCGGGACCGAGAGCAGGGCCTCCCCTGCTCTTAACATCCTCGATCTTAACATCCTCGTCGGTTCATAGGTGGAGATGCGTTCGGAGAGGTAAGCAGGGCCAGAACCGTTTAGGGCTTTATAGGCTAATGCCAGCACCTTGAATTGTGCCCGGTAGCAGATTGGTAGCCAGTGGAGCTGGCTCAACAGAGGAGTGGTGTGCTCCCTGAGAACCGCTCCCGTTAGTAACCTGGCAGCCGAACGCTGGAGCATCTGAAGCTTCCGGGCAGTCTTCAGGGGCAACCCCACGTAGAGCGCGTTGCAGTAATCAATCCGGGATGTAACCAGAGCGTGGACTACCGTGGCCAGATCTGACTTCCCAAGGTACGGGCGCAACTGGCGCACAAGTTTGAGTTGTGCAAATGCTCCCCTGGACACTGCCGAAACTTGGGGTTCCAAGCTTAGCGAAGAGTCCAGGATCACACCCAAGCTGCGAACCTGCGTCTTCAGGGGGAGTGTAACCCCGTCCAACACAGGCTGTAACCCTATACCCTGTTCGGCCTTACGACTGACCAGGAGTGCTTCTGTCTTATCTGGATTCAATTTCAATTTGTTAGCCCTCATCCAGTCCGATACAGCGGCCAAGCAACGGTTCAGGACCTGAACAGCCTCCTTAGTAGTAGGTGGGAAGGAGTGACAGAGTTGGACGTCATCTGCGTACAGATAACACCGCACCCCGAAACTCCGGATGATCTCTCCCAACGGCTTCATGTAGATGTTAAATAACATGGGGGACAATATTGAACCCTGCGGGACCCCACAAGACAATGGTTGTGAGGAAGAGCAGTAGTCCCCCAGCAACACCTTCTGAGTACGATCCTCTAGGAAGGACCTGAGCCACTGCAGAACAGTGCCACTAAGGCCCATTCCCGCGAGGCGTCTCAGAAGGATACCGTGGTCGACGGTATCGAAGGCCGCTGAGAGGTCCAGCAGAACTAACAGGGACACACTCCCCCTGTCTAGCTCCCTGCGCAGATCATCCACTAAGGCGACCAAGGCTGTCTCGGTACCATGTCCCGGCCTGAAACCAGACTGTGCCGGATCTAGATAATCAGTGTCTACCAAGAATACCTGGAGTTGTGAGGCCACCACACGTTCCAGGACTTTGCCCAAAAAGGGGAGATTGGAAACAGGCCGATAGTTGACGAATTGAGTGGGGTCCAGTGATGGTTTTTTCAACAGCGGTTTTATCACAGCTTGTTTTAAGCTGGCTGGAATTTTGCCTTCCCGAAGGGAGGCATTAACCACCACCTTCACCCACTCGGCCAATCCCCCTCTGGCCTCCTTTAGAAGCCAGGATGGGCAGGGGTCTAGGATGCATGTGGTTGCCCTCATTCCTCCAAGTATCTTGTCCACATCCTCAGGTTTCACCAATTGAAATGAATCCAACGAAATCGGATAAGCAGATGCTCGTGTTACATCCTCTGAGACTGCCGTTAACATGGTGTTCAGGTCTGAACGGATCAAAGCGACTTTGTCCGCAAAGAACCGAGCAAATGCTTCACAGCGGACCGTCGAGTTGTCAGGGTTCCCATCCGAAGTGGTGGGATTTAATAGACCTCTGACAACTCGAAACAGCTCCGCCGGACGGTTCTTTGCGGACGCAATATTGGCCGCAAAGAACATCTTCTTTGCGGCCTTTATTGCCACGGCATATGCCCTTAGAAGGGCAACAAACCGTGTTCGATTTGACTCGCTCGGGTCCGCACGCCACACGCGCTCTAGTCTCCTCTTCCTTCGCTTCATCGCTGCCAGCTCCTCAGTAAACCAAGGAGCTGGTTTAGCTCGGCTACTTGAGAGGGGACGTTCCGGAGCAATCGTGTTTATTGCCCTAGTCATCTCCCCATTCCAGAGAGACACCAGGGCATCAACAGGATCACCTACCGAGGTAGCGGGAAAATCCCCAAGAGCCGTCAGGAATCCGTTCGGATCCATAAGCCTCCTGGGGCGGACCAACTTAATGGGTCCCCCACCTCTGCAGAGGTTAGGAGGTGCAGTAAGTCTAAATCTGACCAGATAGTGGTCGGTCCATGGCAACGGAGAGGTGGACAACTCCTCAACACCGCCACCTTGCTCCCATCCCTGGCAGAAAACCAGATCCAATGTGTGTCCAGCACTGTGGGTGGGGCCAGATACCTGCTGGGACAGCCCCATGGTTGCCATGGAAGACATGAAGTCCTGAGCCGCTCCTCCAAGGGTAGTCTCAGCATGTACATTGAAGTCCCCCAGCACAAGAAGCCGTTGGGACTCCAATGACAGGTTCGAGACCACCCCTGCTAGCTCAGGTAGGGAGACTGTAGTGCAGCGAGGTGGGCGGTACACTAACAGAATCCCTATTCTGTCCCGGTCACCCACCCTCAGGTGGACACATTCGAAGTTAGTTGACTGCGGGATGGGGCCTATGGTCAGGGAGATGGAATTTTTATAGACTACCGCAACTCCGCCTCCCCGCCCTCCAGGTCTCGATTGGTGCTGTACGGAGAACCCTGGTGGGCAAAGCTGGGTCAAATTTACTCCTCCAGCTTCGTCCAACCAGGTCTCCGTAATGCACACCAGATCTGCCCGTTCTTCCAGGATTAAATCCTGGATGAAGGATGTTTTTCCGTTGACAGATCTGGCGTTCAACAGCACCATCTTCAACCCAGAGGGACCGCCATCCTGGGTACACCAACTTACCACGTCAGGAGACCGATTACAAGTTATTAAATTTTTTGAATTTTTTCTTCTCTCCCTAGGCCGAATTTGAGTTGTTGATTTTCCACTATTTTTAGGCCGAATTTTAGACCGAATTAGTGGTCTCCCTTTCCCGCATCTCCCCCTCCCCGTCAAGGTTTCTATGGGGACCCCTCGGCCAATGGAATGCTCCTCTTCATCCATGTTGCACTTCAGAATTGTAGCTTCATCCCATAGTTCCTTCCAGGTCGCTTTTTCTAACCATATTATGTTGTTTCTGGGATTTTCCCACCCGCTCCACCCTCTATCCCCTTCCCAATTTGTCAACAATACTGTTAGCAGGTACCAGGGAATGAGGGTCGACATGGGTATTCAAGTATCAGCAGGTAGTTGAGTGCAGATATTAAAGTTAAGAAATTATAAAGTGCTTTAGCTTCTTACGTTGTTACGGCTAAAGTGCTGTAGTATAGGCGAATGGGATTAAAGTGCGCAATTTATAAAGTGCAGATTGTACTCAATGGATAAAGTGCTGGCAGATGGAAAATTAGCAGCATTAGTCAAGACGATTGTAACAATATTCCTATGATAACAGTGCAGCCACAGTGCAGAATGTATAAACAGTCCTCAAGTTTGTTGTTATACTTAATTCCTATTTAGCCCCCCTCCCCCCAGTACAACAGTCCTAGGGGCAGAAGGGCAGAGGGGAGTAGGTCTTATAAAATCCCCAGGTTATGGCTGTTATGAACTTTACAAGGAATGTTAGCTGGAGATGGTCCCAGTGGCTCCGGAATCTGACAATAAGTTGGTAATATGATGTTCAGTACTATATCTTCCGGGAAGAAGGCGGATGTAGATGGTAATCTAAAGATGGCAGTTCAGTGGCGACAGCCGATGGTAGTTCTGTAACAGCAGCAATGACACAGAAGGAAATTCAGCCCACCAGCTGGTGGTTCAATGCCGAAGCAGGAGACCCAGGAGAGCCTCTGTGCTCCGCTGGGTTAAGGCGCGGATAGCGTCGCTTTGGGCGCCAGAATGCCCTCGTCCAAGCGTGCTAACCCAGCTGACTCTAGGGCCTCCGCCGAGGAAGCGCTGCAGAGGATAATCCTCGAAAGATGGACCACAAGATAGCGCCTCCTAGTGGTGCGGAGGAGCCACACACGGCTTACAGGCCCACGAGCCGGGCGGTGGAAGCGGGCAGGGAAAACAGCCCACAATCGTCCCTCCAGGCGGCGACTGCCCCGTCCCTTCAGCAGCGATGGGGCTGACGAGCCCGGGCCTTCGGATCAACGGGGAAGGGGTGGCGGCCTCGCCTTCTCCTCCTCCCCCGGAACGGCGGGAGGAAAGTGAGCGTCACGGTGGGGCCTAACAGGCCCGATGGACTTGCTGGGCCGAGGCCTTGCCTTCTCCTCCTCCCCCGGGACGGCAGGAGGAAAGGGAGCGTCGCGATGGGGCCTAACAGGCCCGATGGACTCGCGGGGTGGCGGCCTTGCCTTCTTCTCCTCCCCCGGGACGGCGGGAGGAAAGGGAGCGTCGCGATGGGGCCTAACAGGCCCGATGGACTCGCGGGGCGGCGGCCTTGCCTTCTCCTCCTCCCCCGGGACGGCGGGAGGAAAGGGAGCGTGACGGTGGGGCCTGACAGGCCCGGTGGGTCCCAGCAGGCCTAGCAGGTCTGATGGGCCACGTCGGCTAGGCCGCGATGGAGGCCATCCCCTCCCGGAGCTCAGAGCGCGTCGCGCCGGTGGACACGGAGGCCGCGGAGGCGGCGGAGCAGCAGAGGACGGCCGCACAGACCGACTTGGAGATCTTGGAGTCCTTGTGGACAACAAGTTAAACATGAGCCAACAATGTGATGCAGCAGCTAAAAAAGCAAATGGGGTTTTGACCTGCCTAAATAGGAGTCTAGTGTCTAGATCCAGGGAAGTCATGCTACCCCTCTGTTCTGTTCTTGGTCAGACCACACCTGGAATCACAATGAGTCCAATTCTGGGTCCAATTCTCGGCACCACAATTGGAGGGAGATGTTGACAAGCTGGAATGTATCCAGAGGAGAGCAACAAGCCTATGAGGAGCGGCTTAAAGAGCTGGGCATGTTTAGCCTGCAGAAGAGAAGACTGAGAGGAGACATGATAGCCATATATGTGAGGAGAAGTCATAAGGAGGAGGGAGAAAACTTGTTTTCTGCTGACCTGGAGACTAGGACGCGGAACAATGGCTTCAAACTACAAGAAAGGAGATTCCATCTGAACATTAGGAAGAACTTCCTGACTGTGAGAGCTGTTCAGCAGTGGAACTCTCTGCCCTGGAGTGTGATGGAGGCTCCTTCTTTGGAAGTTTTTAAACAGACTCTGGATGGCCATCTGCTGGGGGTGCTTTGAACGTGATTTTACTTCTTGACAGGGAGTTGGACTGGATGGCCCACGAGGTCTCATCCAATTCTATGATTCTATATAAAGTGGTTTATGGTTTATTTTTGTATACATGGATTACAGCAACTTCATCTGAGCTGAGTTTTTTCTTAGGAGTTTACAGATGGTTATTTCCTACAGTGTTAATATTCCTTTAGCAAAAGCTTTATTTATTTGAAGTCAAAAGCATTGCATAAATAAATAAACTTAAAACTGATAAAATAAAGGGATCAAAAGCAGCTAAATAGTTTTAGATCAAAAACAGGCCTTAAAAAGAGCCTCCTCAAAGACTGAGTAAATACAGTTGGGCGTTCCCTGGGCAACGTTTCTTGTAAACGGCTAGTCTTTCCAACCCAAAAGCATAGCTTTACAACATTTTAACCTGGAGGTGCGTTTCTTTCGCAAAAGTGAAAATCAGTGAGGAATGAGAAGTACTGTTTGCACTTTTTCCATCACATTTTAAAAACGTGTCTCTGGTTTTACATAGAAGGAAATTTAAATAATGAAAGTTAACAACTTTGCTTTAACAAGCCTGTGGGGATTTATATGATATACCTTAGGCCCGCGTACATGTAGTAAAGTGATTTTCAAATAGGTATTCACTGAATTCAACATTTTGATTAGCAGAGCCTTCATTGGTTCGATATTCTCATTATAAAGTTCAGGGGCATCTGCAAAATACTGACTTTTAATAGAAGCTGCAGTTGAAGAATCCATGCATATCAATAAGAGATTACACTAGAAACTGCATGAGATTTTCAGTGTGAAAATCCATAAAGTTGGACATTAAGCAAAAGCCTCGAGCCATTTAAATAACAGAAAAGCAATGAAATATAAAAGGAGCATGTCTGCCCTTAGTGTCCATAAAGGAAAGATAGCTGATGTTGATACTTGATACACTTTTTGGGCTTTAGTGGATAAGTAAGTTGTAGAAAATAGATTGTGATACATGGCTGTGGTATATCAAAATGAAAACCATAGGCTGTGTACCAGAGGCCACAGCTGGCAGCTGGCTATAAGGTATCTGTGAATATTAAAGGTTTTTTTTAAGTACTTAGTGCTTTGTTGACTTTACCTGTCAATACAACCTGGAGCTTTCTTACCAGGATAAGCCCTAATTTGCCAGAGGGACTTGGCAAAATGATATAATTTATTTGTATTTCAAAGGAAAACATTCCAAGAGCTTCACTGATTTATTGAACTAGCTTCTATGGAAAAGTGAAATTTTCCTTGAGTGGAGCCAAGGCAAAGAAAAGGTTTACTCCATAGCTTTGTGGTTGCAGAGAATAGATAAATGCAAGTTATTATCTAATGGTCTTACATGCAAAGAAGCAATGCAGATAGCAAAGGTATTTTCCCATGTTGTTAAATCACTATAATTCTGCTAGCCAAGCAATCAGGCTCTATAAATCAAACAATGTTGTAGATCCTGGGCTATCAAGACTATTAGAATAAGAACTATGTAGCAGCTAAAAAGCACAACATAGCAGACATAAGCCTACAAATTCTTTAGATTGTCATTGCAGAAGAAGTGGGATTTTTAGGAGGGGAATATTGCATGTATATTAATAACTGGCTTTGAAGGTTAGTCAAACTCAGGTATAAGGATTAATGATAAAATTCTAAGAGTCTGAGGAAAAACTATTAGGCAGAACAAATACTGATTAGCTTTGCAAATTTTACAGTGTTTGAACATGCTTTGGGATAGAGGAGAAAGTTGTTGGCTTCATATCCTAAGCACTTGGTCTTTAGCAAGTAGAATTGCGAGAAAGAAGAACCTCAAAAATACATTTGAAGCTATTTATTAAGACCCATCACACTTGGTGTCAGATAAATCTTCTTCAGGATCAAAATATGAAACTAAAAAGTAATCTACCCATCATGTTATCTAAATAAATAAAAATGTTCATTTGTGGGATTAACATAACTCAAAAGCCACTGGGTGAATTGACACCAAATTTGGACACAAGACACCTATCAGGCCAACAAGGGACCATCACTCATAAAAACACTGAAAAACACACCAGAAGATACTTAAAAAGCCACCCCCCCAAAAAAAAACATTACAATGCATGCACAAAACCACACACACACACATATAAATGCAAACACACATATATCTGCACCTGTTGTCTCTACCCAATCCGCTACACTCTCCCACCCAAGGACACTCCCTTTGTTTAGCCCCCTCAGTTCCCATGATGATTCCCTTTTTTCAATGACATTGGAGACATCTTCATATAACATCCAAAGTAGGTCACGATCTAGCTCCCCTTGTTTAGAGAGCTGACTATCCACAAAATCTGATTCCCAGGGGGAGGGGGGTGGGTTCCGGAGGGGACAGGCACCATTGAGGTTGTGTGGGGAAGGAGAAATGCAGGTCACCAATATGCCAGGGAGAAACGCAACAGTGTTCTTGCGACCCTGGAGAAGGTAGGACGTGGTAGACCACATGACAGACCCCCTGGACTCAAGATCCTGCTGATGAATGCCAGGTCCATCAACGGTAAAACAGCTGTCATACAGGACTTGATCCTGGATGAGGGAGCAGACCTGGCTTGTATCACCGAGACCTAGTTGGATGAGCTGGGTGGGGTAAATCTCACCCAGTTGTGCCCACCTGCTTTGGGGTGCACCAGCAGGCTAGGGGCGGGGGACGGGGAGGAGGGGCGCAGTAGTCTTTCGGCATGCCATCTCCATGATCAGATGCGCTGTTCAGCAGTCTACTGGGTTTGAGTGTGTTCATCTGAGGGTGGGAAATCGTGATAGCTTGGGCATTCTGCCGGTGTACCGTCCACCCCGCGACTCAGCAGTCTCCCTGCCAGAGCTAGCAGATGTGGTCTCCAATTTGGCTCTGGTCTCCTAGCACTTGATTGTGCTGGGAGATTTTAACATTCATGCAGAGACCACTTTAACAGGAGTGGCTCAAAACTTCATGGTTGCCATGATGACCATGGGGCTATTACAAGTTATATCTGGACCCATTGCAGTGCCCTGATGGAAATGTCACTGTTTACATGAGATTCCATGTTTTCTTCTTTGCCACCACTTGTATGACAAGCTCAGAAAATTCTATTTTATTTTTGTGATTTACCAAAAAAATCAAACCTGGATACTGTTTCATTATCTGGGTATAGGCCACTAGAGGGTACTAGAGAGAAAATGATAATTCATTTTATGGGGGTGGAGGGTGGGTTGAACGATTAAAAACATTTTGATAGCCAGCACATGATGATCTTATCCTCTTCCAGGAGTTATGGAGGTCTTCTTAGAGGTCCTGAAGGATTCCTGTGTCACATACTCACAGAATATAGCGGGTGATGGCCTTTTGCATCTCCCTGCCCTCCAATTATCCACTGTGTAGCTGCTCCTAGGCATGGGATACAGCAGGCATGGGCAAACTTTGGATCTCCAGGTGTTTTGGAGTTCCAACTGCCACAATTTTTAACAGCTGGTAAGTTGGCTGGAATTTCTTGGAGTTGAAGTCCAAAACACCTGAAGGGCTGAAGTTTGTCCATGCCTCAGGTACAGCCAGGTAAAGATTGGAGGTGGACAGGCAGCCAAGCAAGCAATCTCTCCTGCAGGAATGAATGATTTATTAAAATAATACTTGCTTACTAAATGGTGTAATTTATTCTAACTATCTATTCTAAGTAGAACTGATTTTGTAACTAGGTAGGAATATCAGGAAGCCTTAGCTGTTCAACAGCAAAAGCTTTCTGTGGCCCCTTCTACACTGCCATGCAATTCAGATTATTAAAGCAGATAACTCACATTATCTGCTTTGTACTAGATTTATTTATTTATTTATTTCATGCATTTCTACCCCGCCCTTCTCCCCCTGAAGGGGGACTCGGCGACCTCACACAAGCATCATATGATGCTATCAGCATATAAACAATCAAAAATTACATTTAAAAAAGTAAAAATCATTAAAAACATTATAAAAATTCATTAAACAATAAATTAAACATGCCAATTAAAATCAAGTCCAAATCTGGGTAAATCTAATGTCGCAGTATACTAAGTTTTCTTGCCAATTGCCGCTGTCCACTAATCGAACGCCTGGTCCCAAAGCCAAGTCTTCCATTGTCTTCTAAAGGACAGGAGGGAGGTGACCAACCTGATGTCCTTAGGGAGAGAGTTCCACAGATGGGGGGGCCATTGCCGAGAAGGCCCCGCATTTGCGAAAGTGGTGGGATCGAGAGCAGGGCCTCTCCTGATGATCTTAAGCTTCGTGATGGTTCGTAACAGGAGTTACGTTCAGACAGGTAATCTGGGTTTGTCTGTTTCCACACTGCCATCTAATCCAGCTGAAAGCAGATAATCTGGATTTTATATGGCAGTGTAGATCCAGCTGGTGTGAACTGGAAACTGGTACAGCTAATCACAAACCATGAGTTGGGTCAATCTGTGGAGTTATCATGCTGGCATTTTGAGAAGCCCATACATAATCCGCAGCAACAAATTACAATATATGATGTATTAAGCTGCATCGTATCTAAAGAGAGAATTGTAGCAAAACTGATAGCAGTTTGTAAAACTTCTGTGAAAGTAATTCACCTTGGAAGAAATAACAAATAAATACAGTAAGTGACCGTTCACGTACAGACGGATGGAAGAGTGCAAAGACGGCTCTCTGACAAGAAATTGGTTCAATTAGATGGCAATTTTCACTGAATCATGTTGGGTCTTTGGGTGTTCAGCAATTTTCAGATATCAGAAAAATAGCAGTAAGCAATTGAGTGACCAATGTCACAGTATAAATAAGAAAGATGAGGTCAATGCTCTAGCTGCCAAAGATTTGGGGATTTACTTTCATGTTCCCTACCCCTGCTTATTTTGACTGCATTGCTCTAAGCTTTTAGGAGTTATAGCTCATTTTGATTTTCAGGTTATTTTCTGTAATTTTCAGAAAATATCCTCTATTTTTTTTAACACAATGCTTTTTCCTTCAATAAAATATCCAAAGCTTGGCAACATTATTCAAAAGCCAATATAGTGATACTTTAAACAAAATTAATGCGTTGCTCATTAAATATTGTTTATAACTTCTGAGTCCTAATTAACTTTATTTATTACTAGCTTGGGTACCCAGCATTGCCCAGGTTATTTGAAAAAGTCAATTTTAATTGCACAAAATGCATAAGGTTGTGGGTGAACTATAACTTACATCATGCCAGGTTAATCTCGAAGAACTCCATCAATACTTAAAGTTTGTTATGTTGGGCAAGTTTTCTCTGGTTGCATCATCGGTGGGGTCCAGTGTGCTCTCTGGCTGTTGAGTAAACTACAACTGCCACTATGGTGAGTCACTCCCCTCAAACCCTTCCAGTAATTTTATTTTATTTATTTTTATTTCCAGTATTTCTACCCTGTCCTTCTCAAGGGGGAATCAGGACGGCTTACATTTGGCACAATTTGATGCCACTAAATATAACAAAGCAATATAACAACAATTAAAACAATAAATAGAACATTAATTTAAACAATGAAAAACAGTATTAACTGCCGTATCACAATTCCAGTCAAATTCCATATCCAAAGTGCTATTTATGCCCAAAAGCCTGGTGCCAGAACCACAGCTTCAATTTCTTCCTAAAAGATAGGAAGGATGAAACCGATCTTACCTCATTGGGAAGCGAATTCCACAGGCGGCGGCGGCCGGGGGGGGGAGCTACAGCCGAGAAGGCTCTCTCTCTCGTCCCCGCCAGATGTATTTGCGATGCTGGCAAGAGTGAGAGCATGGTCTCCCCGGATGATCTTAAACTGCAAGATGGGACATAGAGGGAGATGCGTTCGGACAAGTAAGCTGGACCAGAACCGTATAGAGCTTTATAGGTCAAAATCAGCACTTTGCATTTGAATTTGAGTTACTCATAGGGGTTCTATGTTCCAAGTTTGGTCCAGGTCCATCATTGGTGAAGGTCACAGTTTCTCTGGTTGTGGGTGAACTACAAGTCCCAAAAATCAAGGTCAGTTCCCCCCAAATCCCTCCAATAATCAAATTTTGGCATATCAGGTATGTGTACCTAGTTTGGTCCAGATCAATTGGTGTTTGGGTTCACCATGCTCTCTGGATGTAGGTGAACTACAACTCCTCCAAATCAAAGTGAATTCCTCCCAAAGATCTCCAGTATTTTTTGCTGGTCATGGGAGCTCTGTTTGCCAAGTTTGGTCCAATTTTATCTTTGGTGGAGTTCAGAGTGCTCATTGATTGCAAGCGAACTAGAAATCCCAGTACCTACAACTCCAAAATGTCCATACCAATTCCCCTTCAAAATGCACCAGTATTCAAATTTGGGCATATTGGATTTGCATGCCAAATTTGATCCAGATCCAGCATTGTTTGGGTTTGTAGTTTGCTCTGGATGTAGTGGACTACAACTTGTATAAATCCCTCCAAAGACCTCCAATATTTTTTGTTGGTCATTGGGGTTCTGTGTACCAAGTTAGTTCCAGGTCCATCATTGGTTGAGTTCAGAGTGCTCTTAGATTACAGGTGAATTAAACATCCTAGTACCCCCAACTCCTATCAATCATGGTGAATTCTCCCCAAATCCCTCTAGTATGTTCAGTTGCTGATCAATTCCTCTTTTTGCTGTGTGCCATAGAAAAGAATAGGAAAAGGTTAAGGGGGAGGCAGTGGACGGAGTCATGCAAGTTCCATACCAATGGAAAGAGTAAGGAACACTGGGATGTCTGTGATGGAGGAAACACACAAAATCTAGGATGAAATTGTCCCCATATGAAAGCCTTCCCTTGGATAGCAGTCAGTATGGTGTTTGTGGAGGACATTGGCAGGGCTCTTGTACACATTCATGGCGCTCAATATAACCTGCAATGTCATTGGAGGGAGGGCCTTTGCTGTCTCCTGAGTAATGAGAGCTTTAGCTGTTTGTGGAGGCAGGAGCCTGTTTGTGTAAGTGGACACCCCAGCCACACACACACACACACACACACACACACACACACACATTTTCACTTTTATTATGGTATAGATAAACATGTTATGAATACTTTGCTGTTTGCTTGATTTTAGACCACTAAAAATAGAGATTACTTCTCCAAATTCTCCAGAATGATCATTCAAATAATCATTTGAATTAAAAAGCAAAAGTGCTAGTAGGCAATGAATCTATATAAATAAAAATGTAATGTTTGTGGGATTAACATAACTCAAAAACCACTGGACGAATTGACACGAAATTTGGACACAATATGCCTAACAACCCAATGAGTGATCATCACTAAAAAAATGATTTTGTCACTTGGGAGTTATAGTTGTTTGGATTTATAGTAAACCTACAATCAAAGAGCATTCCGAACTTCATCAATGATGGAATTGAACCAAGCATGGCACACAGGACCCCCATGACCAACAGAAATCACTAGAAGGATTTGGTGGCCATTGACCTTGAGTTTGCCCAAATGTGAACACTGGTGGAGTTTGGAGGAAATCGACCTTGACATTTGGGAGTTGTACTTACTGGGATTTATAGTTCACGTACAATCAAAGAGCATTCTGAACCCCACCAACGACAGAATTGGGGCAAACTTCCCACACAGAACCCCGGGGACCAACAGAAAATACTTAAGGCCATCTGGTTCAAATCCTTTCACCAGGGCAAGAAAATGTAATCAAAGCCCTCCTAACAAAGAGCCATCCAGCCATAGATATAGATTATAGATAGATAGATAGATAGATAGATAGATAGATAGATAGACAGACAGACAGACAGACAGACAGATAGGATTCACACCCACACACCCATAGATATAGCATCATGGATTTGAAAGGGACCCCTAAAGAAAGACAATTCTATCTTGCATGTTCCAGAGTAGGCAAACCAGACAATCTCCACATCAACACTGACAGAGAAACAAGAAGAAATACTATTTACCCACAAGCACAAATGAATTAGATATATTAGAAACCATTACTTTATTTTCCAAATCATCAGACTGGGCCACAGCAACACATGGCAGGGAACAGCTAGTTATTAATAAAATGATTAACATCAGGAAATAAAACTGTGTTTGTGTTTGCATTGTATTATTTGTGTTTACCAAATAATTAAGAAACAAGTCAAGGCCCATACAGTTGCAAACCACAAAAGGTCAAAACGAATTTCAATAGGTTGCTTTATACAGAGATGTTTTCTCTTGTGTTCTAATAGCAGATGTCCTTTGACAAAATAGTTTTCCCAGTGTCACTGAGCAAGGATAAACCAACTGTTCTCAAAGAAAAGAATTGCATACCAAGCAGCACATGGACAATTATTCTAGTTTCTGTGTGTAAGTTAGATCATATGTTTCCCGTCAGGAAAAATTGATGGTGGATGAAATTCAACAATAAGAGAACACAAACAAGCCTAAGATGAATGTATTGATTTTTAATATTATTCTTACTTCTGTTTTTTTATCATTGATCATTGTCTATTCTCAGCGTTTATCAGATTGAAAGTATGATATACTTTCCAACAGTGTAGACAAATGAAATATTTTGTTGGATGTAGAGAAAAATCAGTATTCTCATTAACCGATGCAGTACTAAAAACTAATATATTTTACAATTACGCAGTTGTATCAACAGTTATTAATGGTGATAAGGAATGGCCTATGTCTAATGAGAATTTATTACCCTTGTGTTTATTACCCTTGAATTTATTACCCTTGTGTTGGGTCTGTGATATGTATTTATTAGCATGCAAGGAACTGTAGCAAATTGAAACTACTTTGTTTTCTCTCTTCATCAGTTGCATTTGTTCTAAATGATTGCTCTATGATTCTCAGGTCATGAAGTGGAACAGTCAGGATGCATTTCAGGTTCAAATGTGAACAAGAAGATGAGTTTATTGACATTATTTTGTTGTGGTTTCTTGGTGCAAGTTCTGTTTTTCTTTTTGATGAGAGTTATTCACCAGCTGTGCCTCATGATCATCTGTTTTATCTTTAGCTATATTCCTTGCTCTCACTTTTTAATTGGTGTCATTTGCGTTTGAAAAGGATGAGAGCAACCAAACAAATGTAAATGAACTGATTTTATGCAATTATTCTGTCAAATTATTATGTTCGTTTAAATTAAGTGAGGAAATTGAATAAGTTAATTATTAAGCTACATTAGTCTGTAGGAATGTATGTGTACATTGCCTATAGGGTGATTATGATAATGTAGTATTTATGTATACTACACTATATTTTGTGTTTTATCAATAGCAGTAATTCATAGTTAGTTGTACATTTTTTTTAGTGTGAGTTGTCGAAAAGCATAGCATACATAGAGAATAGTATGTATGTCTCGGTGTGTATTCATGCAGTACAACCCACTCAACTATATTCAACTATATGGCATTTTCATGACAAGGAAATTCACTACTTCTGGTCCAGATGACAGAGATGTCAGGCACATGATGAAGTTTACTCCAGGATGTTCCAATCTTCCTTGCATTTACTCAAATTTCTGGTCATAAAATAGTATGCAATATTGAACCATATGTGAGGGAGTTCTGTTATGGCAGCAGCTAGCTCAGTGATGATAACAACAACAACAACAACAACAACACTTTATTTATATTCCACCCTTTTCACCCCAAAGGGGACTCAGGGTGGATCACAAGTACACACACACGGCAAACATCCAATGCCGTTTGTATAGACAGTAGACAGAACAGAAGGAGGTGTTGTTTCGATACCATGGACGATTGGGCTCGAGTCCACAGGGATTCTGTCACTCCATCCTCTATGACAAAGAACTGTCAGGACTTTCTCATTCCACCATTTCCTGATCTTCTTTTTCTTTATGGCGTTGTAAAACACCTTCCCCGCTTTAGCGGTACCTAATTTCTCTAATTATAGCTAAAGCTGTTTTCGAACTGTTTAGGTAAACAGTGAGCAGGGCTGAGGTCAGCCGCTCACGCCGACCCAGGGCTTTGAACTTGCAACCTTTTGGTTGATAGCTCTTATAGTTGCTGATGATTTACCAGCTGTGCTAAACCTCTGATCTCAGATAGGAAAATGTTTTTCAAGTAGACAGCAAAATAGCAGGCTGCTTCAAGGTTAGTTTATTGAATTCATAGAGGGGTTTTTTTTTTTTTGCTATTTGCTCCTAGATTATTTCAAAGGTGCTCACGTGTACTATTTCCAACTGTGATAAAATCATATTATACTAGCAATATGCTCTCTTCGGTTCTGGTAGAACCTTTTTTATTTTGAAGTTCAGCCTTGGATGTAACTAAATATGCTGCTCACATGAAATCATATCCCTCTACCTTTCTACCTACCCCTTTGTCATACTATCAATTGCTCTCCTTCTTACCCTAGCACCCTGCTGCTGTCCTTGGAAGCTACCATATTTACATGTGTCTCATGCGCCATCAAATCCAATGCACACACCATTTGAACTGCCTTGACACAATGCTATGGAATCATGAGACTTGTTGTTTTCCAAGGTCTTTTGCCTTCTTTACCAAAGAGTGCTGGTGCCTCACCATATTACAACTCCCAGGATTCTCAGCATTTCATCATGGTATTCTAATTACTATCAAGCAGTATTAATTCTCGAGTATAGATCAGGTATGGGCAAACTTCGGCCCTCCAGGTGTTTTGGACTTCAACTCCCACTATTCCTAGCAGCCACTGTCAGATAATCTGGGATAAGAAAATAATCTGGGATCAGATCCTGGGATATAGGGGTAGTGTGAAAGAGGCCTGAGTCTACGCTGTCATATAACCCAGTTCAAAGCAAATTATCTGGATTTTATATGGCAGTGTAAAAGTGATCTCACATCTCTGCCATGCAGATCTTTTTCGCATGGGGCAATGTTAGGAATCTGATGTGGGTTTTTTGTTGTTATATGTGTTAGTTGTTTTATAAAATGCATCCCCTAAGAAACTAGTACCTGCAGCTTTTTCTGTATTAGTTTAAGGGACAATAACACAAGAAACAAGAATAACTATAGTGTCCTAGAAGCAGTGAACTGACCTGCTGTTTAAGAAAAGTATAGATTAAATAGCTCCAAATAAATAAAGCTTACTGAGAGAATGGCAGAACAGAGAAATGTAATGCTTTTTTATTACGTCTTACTGTTTTCTGTACTTTGGGGCACAATGACTTTCAGGTACAATTGTGATTTTCAAATTGTATTTCTTTCTCTTGGGAACATATCAGAAGTACTCCAATGATAAAGTGATGGCAGGTACTTTTTTAAAAAATAAAACATCTGTCCCTATTTTTCTGTGATATTTTCTTACCATGCAAGAATATTCCCTAGAGTTCATCAAAGTCCTCTCAAATTCCCAATTTTAGGTGGATGTGCAAAAATGTGCTAATAACAATAAACTTTATTTTTAGACCGTCCTATCTCCCCCAGGGGACTCAGGGCGGTTTACACATACAAAGGCAAATATTCAATGCCTGGCATATACCAAAACATTATAACAATAAACATAATATGGAGTAATGCAAAAATAGACCTTCCCAACTTCATATATTTACATATATAAATATTTATATCCCATTTACCACCCCTTGGCACTTACCCAATCAATCCATATCTACATGCCTTTAGTGCTAGAGATCAAAAAATGGGATTGAATTATCAAAGCATTTTATCCACATCATCAGGCGGCAATAGCTGAACTTCTTAAATACTGTGTAAAGCTTCATAGGGAACATGACAATGTACACTGCCCTAAAACAGAATCATCCTTCTTCCATCCAGTAACAACTGTTGGCCCTCTAGATGTGTTGGTCTATAACGCTCATGGTCTGGAAGGAGCAAAAGTGACCCATTCTTGGCCTAGGCTTTAATCTCATTCTAGAATGCAAGTCATGCATACAAAAATAAGTACTCCCTAGCTGATTTGTGTTATGGGTGCCTTTCTTTTATGGAGAGTCTTGAATAATTATGTACTAGTTTTAGCGTTTTTTCCTTTAATTGCACAAAATGTCTTTCTCTCAAAGAGTCTTTGTACTGTACTATTAGGCACAGAAAGTAATAATTAAGGAACACAAGTTTTTTTATATATAATATAAAAACTGATAGACTGAAAATTTGAAAACATTCCACTTTGATTGTCTAGGCTAATTTATCCTTCCTGGGAAATGGTGTAGTTTGCTATCTCCTTCCACAGCTTCCTGAGATTACCTATCAAACTTGTTTTCAATGGTCTTGTACAATGAATTTTTAGAGGATTTTAGAAACAGAGTAAATTTGCGGAGTTAAATCATTTTAGAATTTGTGTTGCTATGCAGATGTCCGCATCTACAGCAAGGAGTTTCAGTAACTGAATCTAGACCAATGTTTCTCAACTTTCCTAATGCCGCGACCCCTTAATACAGTTCCTTGAGTTGTGGTGACCCCCAACCATTAAATTATTTTTGTTGCATATCTGATATGCAGGATGTATTTTCATTCACTGGACCAAATTTGGCACAAACACTGAAGGGTTTGGAGAGAGATTGATTTTGTCATTTGGGGAGTTGTAGTTGCTGGTATATTCACCTACAATCAAAGAGCATTCTGAATTCCACCAAGGATGGAATTGAACTAAACTTGGCACACAGAATCCCATGACCAACAGAAAATACTGTGTTTTCTGATGGTCTGTGGTGACCCCTCTGACACCCTCTTGTGACCCTCCCCCAGGGGCCAGACCCCCAGGTTGAGAAACACTGATCTAGATCATAATTGGAGTTGTCATGTAAAATGGAGGTAAATGTAAATTGTTGTTAAATGATAATGTCAGACAGGGCCATAATCTTCATAGTGTCATTTCAGTGACTTCAATCTGAAAAAACCAAAATATTATCTATATTCCTAGGACTATATGAAAGCTGCTTGAAAATTATATTATATTTATTTATTTATTATTTGAACTTATATGCCGCCACTCCCCTGGGGCTCAGAGCGGCTTACAAGAATGGCTAAAATTTAACAATTTAAACACAGCAGTATCAAACATTAAAAGCCTGTCAAACAGGTATGTCTTACATGCCCTGCGGAAAGCTGGTAAGTCTCGCAAGGCACGGACTTCAGGTGGCAGAGTATTCCAGAGTGATGGTGCCACTGCTGTGAAGGCTCTGCGTCTGATTGCTGTTAGACGCAAGGTCTTGACACTGGGAATTTCCAATAGATCTTGGTCCTCAGAATGGAGGGATCTCTGGGTTTGGTAGGGGGTGAGGCAGTCCCTCAGGTACATCGGCCCCAGACCATGCAAGGCCTTAAAGGTCAGTACCATCACTTTGAAAGTGATCCGATGCTCAATTGGTAACCAATGCAGCTGTAGTAAGATTGGTGTTATGTGGCATCTCATCGGAATTCCCACAAGAAGCAGAGCAGCTGCATATGAAGAATGTTTACAAAATATTTCAATATATTGTCATTTGATGGACTACAGTAATTTCTAAGATATGGAAGGCACTGAAAATACATATTCCATGGGACTTCAGAGCCATTCCTCATATTTAGCAAAACCACAGACCTTTAGACCTGAACAAATCCAATTCCGAAATAAGAATGGCAAGACACAAGAATGTTCTAGTGAATGGACAATTGGTAATAAATTATTATAGAAAAATAAAGAAGTCAGTGGATGTCATTTCATATATAAACATCTGAAAATGATCCGAAAGTTAATTAAAGTATGTTATTTCACCTCAGACATAAGGCTCCTTAACCTTTGGGTTAGAACCTTGCCATATTTTATGAAATCAGAACTGAAAGAAAGACCCAATAGTCTGTTAGTGAATTACTGAAATGCTTGGTAAAAAAAAATACCTTTCATTCTACAAGGGTGATATCGTTCTGATATCCAGTCCAATTAGCATCTGCAAGCTTTTCTTAGGCAAATCGCCATGCTCTTGAATCTGTCGACTGCCATTTGAGACTGACATTTTAGAAATACATTTCATTCTCTGAGTACTTCTGACATTTTTTCATATTAGCCTTTCCCTTGTTACGGACAGTGATATCTTCAAAAGCCTAATGGAAGAGGTCTTCTTCCTTCATTAAAAAAACAACCCACTGTATTGTAAAAACTATTACACTATTTTAAAACACATTTTCAAAATATTTTTTTATATTGTAATGGGCAAGAATTCAATCAGATCCAAGCCTGACTATTGTTTCTTTCACTTGCTCGTTATTGTCTTTGGAACTGCTAGTGTGTATGTAGAGAAAGGGGAAAGGTAAGATGAAACATTAGGGTCAAGAGACAGAAAAATAAATTGAAGGATTCTGGAAATAGGCAGTTTCCATTATTTTAAAAATGCAGTAGTACAAAAATGAAGACAGTGAACCAAGTTCATTCCAAATCCAGACATGAGGAACTACTCACAGCCTGTATTATATCTTGAGCACCAATAAGCTTGTGACTCTGCTTAAAACATCAAATTGTCTCATGCAGAAAGCTTCTGTTGGGTCTCTATTATTTGCATTTGATGGATCATCTATTTTGAAATTTTTATAGGCCTTATTTATTTGCTTTTGAAACATTATATAACAATGTCTTGGTGCAAATCAACACAACTGGGCAGTAGGGAGGGCACTTAGAGAATATGTGAAAAACTGAATTTTAAACTAGATGGCAAAACTGTGTACTTGTTTGTTGACTTGTTGCACACATAGGACCTCATCACATCAGTCTTGGGCTCCATTCTAGGATACTTCCAGGACACAGCCAGTACCGAGCCTACTGGAAACCATTACATGATGCAGAGCTACTTCCAATGGGACTCCATACTGGGTCCATTCTGGAAGTGTCCTAGGATGGAGCCCAGAGAACACAGGAGGTGTCCCGTGTTCTCAGTTAGAATGGGGCCAGTGCGTGGGGAAGCCAGGCGGGAGTGCTTTCCCCTGTGTGATGAGGAAAGTGGTGATGCGGGGCATGGGGCAAGGGTTTTCTCCACTGCCCCATGCACCCCCGCTGTCACCCAGCTTGAGGACCTCAGTGTGATGAGGTCCTTAGTCTGCATAGGGATCATATGCTACTGCAAGGTTGGTTGAATTAAATGGCACAAGCAAAGAGATCAGGAAAATTCGAAGGCACCTAATTTCTATTTATATGCAATACCTGTGTTGTTGTTGCTAGAGTTAGAACTTTACAGTTAGAAGTGATCCTTAGGGTCATTTGTTGTAATCCCCTTCCAGAGCAGGCACGCACAGTTAAAGTAACCTTGAAATATGGTCTTCTATGCTTTGGTTAAAAGTAATCTATTCAACAAAAGTGACTCCCAGAACCCTATAAGACAGCCTATTCTGTTCTGAGGAGCTTTTCTAATTGAAATGTTTTCTCCCCCTAATCTTTAGTTGGAAGATCTGTATTATTATAACATTTTGTGGATCAATGCTTCCTCTCTCCTTTCTTTCAATTCATGTCCAAAGCCATATTGTTTTTAATTTGGTTTTGGCTAGGAGAAAATGACTTTTGTGTATCCTTACTATTTCAAGCTTAGCTGTAATTGTTTTGGGTAAAATAGGATACCAAGACAGATGAAAATCAAAAGGGACCAGAACCATCCAATAAATCCAGTATGGAAAGGAAAGGCAGAATTTCAAGGTATAGAAAAGAAAAAAATATATCAAAATAACACAATACATTTTGTTCTGAAGATATTCTGTGGCCCTGTTCAAGGGCAGTTGAAAGGAAACAGGACAATGCATATGTAATAGCAATTTTCACAAAACATAAACCAAAAAGTGTGTGCTTTATGTCCCATACTGAATTGTATGTAAAATACAATGGGCCCTTTGTATCCTGCCACCTCCTTAGATACCAAAATCTGTGGATGCAAGTTCCATTATATAAAACGGCCTAGTAAAATAATGCCCCTTATATCAAATGGCAAAATAAAGGTTTGCTTTGGAGGGAGTGGTATGTGTGGTTACTTTCAAACTGTTAGTTGAAGCTGAGGATGCATGATATGAAAATACAAAGAATTTACAATTAAGAAACAATATGTTGAATAAGATTAAAATGTATATTTTAATGCAATACTTTAAAATAATATGAAAATTGATTGGTGGAATTAAGCTTATGCCTGGTAACTAATCATTTTCAAACCAGGGAGCAAGGCATTATACTTTTTTATTTGCTTCTTGTGTGTATCAAGGCTATCCTCATCTAAACAACTTGGCAGAAAGGAAAGATCAATTATATGAAAATCTGTACCTTAAGATAGATGGCAAAATTCTATGTCTGTTTTTAAGTTATGGATACATCTGAACTGTAGAATTAATGCAGTTTGATATCACTTTGTTATGGCTCAATGCTATAGAATAATGGTTTTATAAGGTCTTTAGTATTCTTTACCAAAAAGCATTGGAAGTCATACAGTATCTACACTATATATCCATATGGTGTCATGCAACCTATGAATGCCTACATTGTTAACTCTCACTGTTGAGTCTATTTACCACCTCAACAAAGATTTATCTTTCCATCTCCAGCAACTAGAAACTTACATCCTTAGAATAATAATTATGCTCTGCAAAGTGGTCAGGCAAAAAAACACTTGATTTTCTGTTGCTAATATTTGGTGCTCCTTTGATTGAACAGCATTTTATAGAAGAAAAATCTTTAATGGTATATTATATAATTCAATTCATCTCTGATGAATTTGAAGGCCCTATGTGAAGGCTGAATCTTGTAATTTGTGGAAGTGTTTTGACAGACCTCCATTTATATATTGCTCAGAAAACGATTTGCAATTGACTTCAGATTGAGCATTTTACCACAAAGTAGCTATAATGAGCTAAGGGGATTATAGAGGATGAAGAACTAAATTACATTGTGTTGTATAAGAACAATGTGATCAGCAATAGTAATTTAACATATCGCCACATGTGATTCACCAAACAGTAATATGAAATAGAAAGGAATGCAATTTGGTCTTTTCCGTTGGAGTAAAAAAAAAGTGGAGTAAAAAGGGTAGACTGCATTTGGAAGCCCTTTCACGGATGATTTTGCATGTCTGTCGAAAATGTCTACACCAGTGGTTCCCAACCTGTGGTCTGGGGACCACCAGTGGTCTGCAAAAATAAAAATGTGGTCTGCAGCCTCACCAGTTCTCCACCGTTGCCTTGAAACCACCCAGCAATGAGAGCGACTGGTCTCCCAAAACCTTCTTATAGTGCCAAGGCAACGGGGATGTCTGGAGAGGATAAGCTGACTACCCACAAAAGATTATTACTACCACATCAGTTCTAGATTATTAAATATGCTTTTCTGTGAGTGAGAAGATGGTAACTATGCTCTGTATCAGAAACTAGAGCTGATGTGATCTATCCAATGCAAATTTCTGAATCAGGACCCCAAATAACCAAACCAAATATAAAGTTGATGAAAAACAGATTTCTAATAGTTTTGGTACTAATGCTGGAGAGTGGTCCCTGGTCAAAAAAAGTTTGGGAACCAAACATGTTATAATATATGACATGTAAAGCAGCTACCTGAAAATAAATTACAAGAGTGCTAAAGGATGATGTCTTCTTCTACTCCAGAATCATGTTTATTAGTTGCTTCAAAGAAGTGTTAAACTACAGCTATCAAGTTCTCAAAGCTTACAACATGAACATGTCCTACAATCTAGGAATTTAAAGTAATACTGTAAAATATAATAGATCAGTGCCTCAATTAGAAGCCCTTTAACTGGAAACCTACATCTTCTTTCAAAGGATATAACATTTTAGATAACCAGATAGTCAGAAGAATATGACATTCAAATTTTCAATTGTCTTCAGGAGTCCATAATAGAACCATCATTCACATGCGTAGAACTGATAGATATGCAATGACAACTTCCATTTTCTTTGATCCTCTGTGAGCACACCTTTATCAATTTGAAAGTATCTTGTTGGCAAAGGAAACAACTCAAACTACATTTTCTAACCTCAATTACAACTAATAAAATTATTGGCTTGTAGAGTGGGAAGAATCTTATATGATTGTATTATTTACTGCTTCTTATACTGTGGGTCACGACCCCAATTGGGGTCCCCTTACCTCAATGTTGGGGTCCCAAAAATTGGCAACATCAAAAGGTGTCTGACCAACCCCTGGTGCTCTTTTAGATATTATACAAATCAGTTAGCAACACAGTTAGTGTTTACTGTGGACTGTGCATCAGATGTACTAGATCAAAAAGAAAATCATCTTGTTAAGGTAGCTTTGCAAATGCTTATTTATTTTCAGGGGGAAAAGTTTGGTTTTATACCTATTTTGTATACAGTACCTGTACTCCAGGGTCATGTACAAATTTCTCAAGTAGAAAGGGGTCACAAATGGAAAAGGTTTAAGAAGATCTGGTCTGCTTCACTTCCTTTCCAAGGAAATGTCCATAGTTATCAAGACTCTGTTAGAAGGGGAATCTACAATTGCCATGGCATTCTATTTCCTGCTAAAGAAGCCTTACCACTGGGAAAATCTTGTCTATGTTTAGTCAGAATCTTCTTTCTTGAACTTGGTTCATATCTTGTCACATAGAGCAGCAGATGACAAGATGCTTCAAGATGGCCATCATGCCATCTTTTAGATCTTGTCATAGAGTTGGAAGAGACCTTGTGGGCCATCCAGTCCACCCCCCCCCCCCCTTGCCAAGGAGCAGGAAAATCGCATTAAAGTTTAAGAAGAACTGAAATATTCCTCAAAGGGTTTATTTCCCAGATCTTTTACCATTTCTACTTCCCACCTCTGGACATGTTTTTTTTTACAAAAATATTCTTAAACATGTGTAGCCAGATGTATTCCAAATGTGATCTGATCAAAGCAGAATAAACTGTTCCAACTGTTTCCCTTAATCTAGACATTCTAGTTCTGTTTACTGCAAGCTATAATTTCATTAACATTTTTGCTTTCCAGTAGTTGTTATTTGTGTAATAGATTCTAATCTATTAAAACAATGAAATACTTTTTACATATACTACTGACATACATCGTGCCACTGCCTTCATTTTTGTGCATCTAATTTTTCTTGCTTAAATGCAATTTACATATTCATTTTGCTACTTTTGACCCATTTTTCAAATTTGTTAAGGTCATAGCTGTCCCTCCCAGATCAGTGTCATTGGAAAATTTGTTGAACAGTCCATCATCCAAAACTCTAAGCCAGGACAGATCAACACATTTCTCCGTTTCTCACTTCTCTCAAGGATGACAAGAAATCATTAGTGGATATTATTTGGTTTTATCTGTCAATCAACTTAGAAAGTCACATAGCATAAAAATGCCCAGTGATCATTAAATTGGTGATATCTGAACTGGTTTATTTAATGTTTTGTTTTAATGAATTTGTTGATTGTTTTTATCATTTTGATGGCACCGAATGGTGTTTGCTTTGAGGCCGCCCTGAGTCCCCCCTTAGAGGTGAGAAGGGTGGGGTACGAGTATATGAAATGAATGAATGAATGAATGCATAAATAAATAATATTAAAATATGAGTAAACTGATCTGTAGAAAGTTTCCAGGAAAGAAATGACAAGTTATAATGAGTGGACACAAATATTGCACTGTCTTTGGCACATTAGAGAGCCCAAGAAGCTCACTTTGTCAATAAAACATTATGAGGGACCTTTTCAATAGGCTCATTAAAATCTAGATGCATTACATCAATATTTCCCTAATTTACCAAGCTTGTAATTCTGTATAAAGCAGAGTGGTAAGAAGAGTCATGCATGACTTGCTTTTAAGAAACGCCTGGTGGTTCTTTGTAATTATAGCTCTCTTTTTTGAGTGCACACAGATTATGATGATCTGTTCCACAAATTTTCCGAGTATTGATATCAAGCTGAGTGGTCAACTGTTGTCCTCATTCTCTTTTACTCTTCCCCTCCACCCCTAAAAGATAGGGACATTTACCAACCACCAGCCTGGAAATACATCAGTTATTCCCCAGTAATTCTCAGATATTATAGACAATAATTAAGGAATTTGAAGTATCGTTGAAAAATGTATTTGATAGCTCCTGTACTGCCTCATTAGATATCTTGGGAATCTACCCCCTTTTTGGCTAATTGAATTCCTCTTAAGTTTTAGCAAGGAGATAGAGACAAAGTATGGGCTGAAGAGTTGTACTTTCTCTTTAAACATCTCTTAGTATTTTCAGACTAAATATGCGCTACTTCCCCTTGCTCAGAACCTAATAAAATTTTATCCATTTATTTTTCAACTTCTCTTGCAAATTTGAACTCCTCTGAGCTTTAGTTCTACTAAAGTTCCTACAAATTTTGCATTCCTGTTTTTATTTTCCCTTGGTGATTTATTTCTTATTCCATTCCTTATAAATGTCCTAGTTTAAATCTTCGGGCCCTTGTACACTGGTAAAATCTCGGGAGGAACTGGGTTATTTTAACCCAGTTCCTCTTGAGGTTTTATTTGAACATACTCCTACAGACACCCAGGCTTTCCCTCGGGGGGTGGCAGTCAGCCCCCCTCCAGCCCCCTATTTCCTCCAAAGAAAATTACCTGAGGGGTCTGCCAGTAGCACAGGCCCTACTGCAGAGTACTCTTCACATGACAAAATGATGCATCAGGAAGTGGGGTGGGGATTTCCCTCCTGATATGTCATTTTTACTTGGTGGGGGAGGGGATGGGCACCCTCCCACTCCTTTGGGCTCAAGAAGCCCACAGAACCAGGATGGCTGTGGGGAAGCAGTTCAGGGAGTCAGTCCCCACGGGGTCCTTACCTGCAAATATCTTACCTTAAGGTACAGATCTTTGCAGGTGTCAAACTAATGTGAAGTAAATTGGAAAATCCCTGGTTTCTCTATGCATTAAACTAGGTAAGCTTGTTAGCTATCATGGGCTTTGGGACCTGTGTAGAAGGGCCCTTAGATCATCTAAAAGCTACCTCTCTATCTATATTCCCATTTTCTTTCTTTTGGGAGTTCTTTGTAATTGCATATGTGAACTCTAAGAAACTTCCCTTCATATTGAACTTTCTTTTCTTCTAGTATTTTGGTCTATGGGATGTCACCATAATTTCCTTAATCTTATTGAAATCTGGTTTCTTGGGGTGTCTTGGGGTGACCTTGACAAAGAATCTCAAGTAACGAGTGTGATGTCCCACCAAATGGCCCCATGTGTTTCATTGACTATTTCACCAGTAGTGAAGATTGGATCTAAAAATTCTTTATCTTTGTTGCTTCTTCCAACAAGAAACCAATCTGGTTTCTTGGGTTGTCTTGGGGTGACCTTGACAAAGAATCTCAAGTAACGAGTGTGATGTCCCACCAAATGGGCCACATGTGTTTCATTGACTATTTCACCAGTAGTGAAGATTGGATCTAAAAATTCTTTATCTTTGTTGCTTCTTCCAACTTTTTGAAAATGAATTTGTCAGCCAAGATAATGTCATTGTGGTTAACATGTCATTTTCAAGAGGTTTAAAGAAGCTTTCAAAGCTTCTATTCCAGTGTGCTACTTCAGTGGATCCCGGCCTCCTCCTGATGATGATGATTATAATTATAATTATTATTGTACATACTGAATTAAAGCCATAAACCATCCATTTGTTCTAAGGAATCCACACAATTGTAGTGCTTTGAATTACAAAATCAATAATGTGTTTTCCATCTTTACTTTGAAAACCAAGAGATGAGAAGACTGCAATGCTACACTCCTTCTTAAAATAGGTAGAGACTTCCTGCCAGTACATTACTGCCTTGGGCAAGTTGTGAAGTTTGTATTCATCCCCTGTCTCTGTACTAGTATTAATTATTGAAGGATTCTGCCTAGGTGGGTCTTTAAGTTGTACATGTTATAAACTTAGGAGTGTGGTTTGTTCTATTAGGTGCAAGCAAAGAAATTATTTAAGATACAGGTTTCAGGGTATCTTGAACTGTTCAGGAAGTGTAGAACTTCAAACTCTTCAGCAATGCCCATTACATCTAGGGGAAAAAAATATTATCAGTCAGTTTGGGAAATAGTATATAGAGGGGTTTTTTGCTTTTTTAAAATGAGGATTCTGTTTTAAGTTCCGCTTGGTAGAGTTTCAACAGCTTTCCAGGCTCTTGTATTTTATTTTCCCAAAATGAATAGCAGTGGCCAATTTTAATGCTTGCTTGACTTCAGCACAGCAGGTGGTTTATCAACAGCAATCTCAAAACAAATGAATTATTTTTTTCTTAAAAACAAAACAAATTCATGAGCTTTTTTATTTTATGATCAGAGTTGTTGGACACAAAGCAAGATATCCTGGCATATTTTGCTAGTCATCGCCCAACAATTCTCAATAAAATTGATTTAAAAAGTGTAAGAAATAGATTTTAAAAAATTATTGATGAGCTGAAGCATTGATCATTAAAATATTAAAATGCATTCAATATTATACACAAGTATTTCTTTTAAAAAGCTCAAAAACAGTACTGCACAGCAAGCTCTAGTCAGTTTGTGAAAGCTTGATGGCACAAAAATGTTTTTGACCTGCCAGCAAAAGGAGAGCAAGGAGCGAGTTCCAAAGTTTGGAAATAACTACCATGAACTCCTTTCTCTTATGCTCACTGAACAAGCCTGAGAAGGTGGAGGGATGAAGAGAAGTGCTTCTCCAGATGATCTTAGAGCTTTAATGGGCTCATAAATGACAATATGGTCCATCTAAGAGTTTATAGTCAAAACCAGCCCGGAAACAGTCAGGCAACCATAAAAGCTGTTGCAATAAGAGAGTTGTATGCTCACTATAGTCAGCTCCAGCTGCTGCCCTGGAATAGGAACAGTGGGGCACTAACCTTAACTGTGCAAAGGTCACTGCTGGAACATGGGCTTCCAGGCTAGAGCTGAATCCAGGAGCTGGTCATTGACTGTAATAAAGTGAACTTGAACTTGAATCCAGGAGTATTGCCAACTGTAACCCTGTATATTCAGGGGAAGTGTTACCCCATCTAATTCAGGCTGAATCCCTAGTCCCGGATTCATCTTTTGACTAACCAGGAGAACCTATGTTTTGCTTGGATTAATCTTCAGTTTTGTTTGCTTTCAGCCAGTCCACCACAACTGTCAGGCACTAGTTTAGCATAGAAATGTTTTCCTTGGAATTACGTTGAAAGGGATAATAGAACAATATATCAGCAATATAATCAATATACTGGTTACACCTGACCCCAAATCCTCAGATGACCTCTCCCAGTAGCTTCGTGTAGATGTTAAACAGCATGGGAGACAGTACTGAACCCCAAGGGATACCATAGGCCAATGGCCAAGAATTGAGGAGGCATCTCCCCCACACCACCCTCTGAGATTGCCCTTCCAAGAAAGACCTCATCTCAGGAAATCTGAGCCAACTCAGATGTATACCATGGACTTTGTCAGACGAGTCTTCAGCAGAGTCATAGGATGTTTTCTCCACAGTTGAGCCACAGAGCCACACGTCACCCCATGCCACCCATCACACACCACAGGCTCACTTCAGGCAGGGCTCCACTACTCAACTGGGTTGCAAGCATCTTACGATGGCCTCATGTGTTCCGTTGAAAACAATGGGTGCAGCACAGGGGTAAACTGCTCTGGGATTGCCCCGCTGATTCTTCATGGAGGCTGGCAAATTGCCGCACAGGACATCATCAGTGTAATGAGGTCCCATGACTGATGGTATCAAAAGCTATTGAAGGGTACAGAAGAACCAACAAGTGCCCAGTCCCCTTGTCCAATTCCCTGTGTAGGTCACCCATCAAGGGGACCAAAGCAGTTCCATAACCTATTTTGAAAGCAGTTTGAAATGAATTTAAATAATCCACCTCATTTTAGGGACCACGCTAGACTTCTTTGTCCAAAAATCAATAGTTAGCAACTGATTTATAATTTATCTAGTATCATTAGATCCTGAGAAGTTTCTTTCAGAAAAGGACTTACCACATTATCCTTTAAGCATATTGGGATGAGGAAGGGGGTTTATCATAAAGAGGTATTAATCCTGATTATAACAGTAGCCTGTAGTACAAAACAAACCCAAATAATGAGGCAACACATACTAAAACAGCTATAGTAAGACCACAGAAGGAAGAATGGCAGTTTACTACATTGCAATCAAAATGTAATTTATATCTTAGTCATTTTCCCCCAAAGGAATCCAGTATAAGGCTGGATCTACTTCTGCCTTATATCCCAGATTATCTTCTTATCCCAGATTATCTGACAGTGTAGATTCATATAATCCAGTTCAAAGCATATAATCTAGGATCAGATCCTGGGATATAGGACAGTGTAGATGCATCTTAAATAAATAAAAATAGTTCCTTGGAAGCTCAGCCTGAAAGTAGAATTCCCTGTTTTCTTAAATTATTATAAAGACAAGCTTACAAAATACATTTCAGGCTGGATCTACACTGTCCTATATCCCAGAATCTGTTCCCATATTATCTGGTTTGAACTGGATTATGTGAGTCTACACTGGCAGATAATCTGGAAGAAACAGATAATCTGAGATCCGAAACTGGGATAAAGGGCAGTGTAAATCCAGCCTAAGTTATACTTACAGTTCATTAGATATCATTAACTTGGTTTTATATATATTGTTTTGAATAAGTATTCACAGATATTAAATTATTCAGCCAGATATCTACTTATTACTCTTATCAAGTTTGTCATGTCTCTTATAGTAGTTATTAATTTAGGTATTAATTCCTTTTTATATATGTTTTTATCTCACTCTGTATCATGATATCTCAAGGCAGTGTGCAAGTGAAATCTATTTGCACATATTACACAATTTAAAACTATAAACAATAACTGCAAAACTATGGCCTTTGTCCCTTTTCACAAATATTAGTATGGCTGACAGACTGATAAAGGCCATGCCTTATTGGCTTCTGCTGTTAAAATTCAATTTCCTTCCACTCCCTTGAACAATGAAGAAGCTGTTCATGTGGAAATCTCTGAAGACAAGATGTAACATCTTGTCAGTGCCAGCATCTTCCTTATATACTGTTATTGCCATGTAGAAATATGTCACCCCACCTGTTCAAGTTTCCCAGCTTTTTTGAAACTCTTGCACTTGTCACCCATCATTTCCATTTTCAGTTAACATGGCAAAAAGGATGCTCCTTCATTTCAGGTTACCATAGGTAATTAAAAAAAATAGTAGCTTCTTTGTTTTCTTCAAAATAACTTTGTGTTGGAAAACTGAAATATTTTAAATAGCCAGTTTATGTTTGTTTTACATTCATCAACATATTCATGAAGAAATAAAAACATACAAATCATAATATGTCTTGAATATATATATATATAGAGAGAGGGGGGGGGATCCTGGAGTCCCCGGTGGAGCAGTGGGTTAAAGCACCGAGCTGCTAAACTTGTTGACCAAAAGGTCGCAGGTTCGAATCCAGGGAGCAGCGTAAGCTTCCACTGTCAGCCCCAGCTTCTTCCAACCTGGCAATTCAAAAGCATGGAAATGTGAGTAGATCAATAGGTATAGCTCCAGCAGGAATGTAACAGCGCTCCATGCAGTCGTGCTGGCCACATGACCTTGGAGGTGTCTACGGACAACGCCGGCTCTTCAGCTTAGAAATGGAGATGAGCACCACACCCCAGAATCGGACACGACTGGACTTAATGTCAGGGGAAAACTTTTAACTTTACCTGTATAGATCCTAAACCCTGTTTGCACCAAGCATTCTGAGTTCATAATACAGTCATTATCATATTGTGCTATATATATATATAACTATATAGGAACCTTGACATGTAAGGTTGTAGTTTGAGTTCACCTTCTAAAGCATATTGTACAGGGAGGGTATGTTAATACAGTGGAAGGAAGATAATACTGAAATTTTAAAGATTTTAGCTGAAATAAAATAGTTAAATATGTAGAATAGGCAGGATTATTTTAAATATATGTGATATTGTGGTTTTTAATGTTTATTTTGTCTTGTTAACTTTTATGTTCATGCTGTTCTCTTTGTATGTATTGATTATGTCACTTGGAAACCGCTCTGAGTCCTCTTGGGGAGATAGAGCGGTATATAAATAAAGTTTTGTTGTTGTAGAATCTATATAAATAAAAATTTAATGTTCGTTTGTGGGATTAACATAACTCAAAAACCACTGGACAAATTGACACCAAATTTGGGCACAATACACTTATCAGGCCAACAAGTGACCATCACTCATAAAAACACTGAAAAACACAGCGAAAGAGACTTAAAAAGCCAAAAAAATACAGCGCATGAGCAAAACCACATATACACATATACACAAATATATACACACACATATACACATATATACACACAGAAAACACATACATGCAGACTGGGCATAGCAACACATGGCAGGGGACGACTAGTATGAAAATAAACAATGTGTCAGTGGCAACCAAAAAAAAGGGAAATAGCACAACGTAGCCAATATCTTAGGACAACCCTAACATTGTCCAGGAGTCAGTGGAAGTCTTGACGTTGCTCTAGAAAGATGATAGTGTTTTCATGCTGTCTGGAAACGCCCTAAGATAACAACATATATTTCCAAGATTGAGTAAAAATATGTAAATATGTGCACCATAACACTAATAAAGTAACTACTACTCATTACATTCATGAAACACATCTACACACTATAGCCAACACACGAATGTATTATGACACACAGTTTGGAAAGCTCTGGCCTAAATATTGAGTTTGTGTATGCGTATTTTACAGTGTGGATAGAAATACATAGTTTGAGAAGCACTACCACATCAGGTATTGTTGTTCCAAATGATATATAGCTTTATATAGTACCTTAAATTGGGCTTGAAGTTATATTGAGTTCTCCCCTTGCTCCATAGTTTTATTAATGGCTGACACATGGGGTTTAAATTCATGCAAATATCTGTTTTCCATGGTGTGATTTTTAAACAAAGCTCTTGGTCTCTGTTGTATTAGAATGTCTTTAATTAAAAAATAAATACATCTTGCTGCTTCCCAGTCATTTAGAGCAATTCTTTCAGTAATCCTTGTTAAAAGCTTTCTATTTGTTATGGTATTAAGTTTGCCACTCTGGGATTTCATTTATTTGGGACTTCTGCCTTGTCAACATTTCTAATTGCCTAATTATGTGCTCTGTTGCTAACATAACACTTTAATCACTCCTCCCTCTCATTTTTCTACTTACGTGAGAACTTAATTTGTTCTTTACCCACTGCTTTGAACAATGAGATTTTATAGTTCATTAAGATAGTTCATCAAATATGCCACAGGTGAAGGAATTGATTTAAGCAAGTCTAGCTATAATCTAGACATATGCCTTTTCTCTTTGGGCTTTCCCTTTGGTACTTCTGTCTTTTTCCATTAAGAATGGTTGAAGTATCATTCATTTTCTGCCCGCAGTATAACTAATCTGCTGAGTTAAGTTGTATTAATTGTGATTTTTAACATGCATTTTAGTGCATGCTGGGGCAGAATTAACCAATTTACATAGCAAAACGTTTTCATGCTAGCTTATTCATAGTGACAGTTGAGAATTGAGCTGTTTAGAAGATGTGTTTTCAAAAAGGAAGTGGGCATTGCTGAATTCTTACTTAATATCTTTTTTTTGTTCTGTGTAGTGGAAATTTCTCTCCTTAGTCTGAGACAGCCATCCAGAACCACTAACAAATACCTTAGATTTTTGCCAAGAAAACTTATAAAAACAGATTTAAAAATCTATTTTAAGATCTTTGGCTATTACCGGTGAGGAGGGTTTTATAGAATAAATTAAATTAAAATATTCTCTGCAAATTTGCTATACAATTTTGTAATGTGCACATTACTGCATGATAGTTTGATATACAGTGTGTCTTTGACTTTGACTTAGGCAATCTCTCGTTGTCCGAGTAAGACTGTCCTCCAAGTTCAGTGTACTGGCGGTGGGTACTGTGGAGCCCTATTCTTGACCTGCATGTTCTCTCGCAGTGAGGGCATCGGTTTCCAGGTGGAAGGTGGTCCTGGTTTGACACGCCTTCCTCTTGGCACGTTTCTCTCTTTCACCCTCCATTTGTGCCTCTTCAAATTCCACAGCACTGCTGGTCACAGCTGACCTCCAGCTGGAGCACTCATGGGCCAGGGCTTCCCAGTTCGCAGTGTCTATGCTAGAGTTTTCTAAGGTTGGCTTTGAGCCCATCTTTAAATCTCTTTTCCTGCCCACCAACATTCTGTTTTCCGTTCTTAAGCTCTGAGTAGAGCAACTCAGCATTTGGGAAAAATGCTGCACTTGCAGAGCTCAGGCGGTGTTGTATTTCAGTGTCAATGTTGACTTTTGTGGAGAGGTGGCTGCCAAGGAGATATATATATATATATATATATATACACACACATACATGCACGCACACACACACACACAGTATATATATATATATCATAAAATAATTTTAAATGTTATCATTTAGTAAATCATTACCTTAACAGTACTGGCTGTTTGAAGACTATTACAAAGGCCAGAATTTGCTGAATTTTGTCTTGAATTCTGTGCCAAATTTAATTAATTTAATTGTGTTCTAAAGAGAAAAGAAGGAGCCCCCGGTGGCGCAGTGGTTTAAAGCACTGAGCTGCTGAGCTTGTTGATCGAAAGGTCGCAGGTTCGATTCCGGGGAGCGGCGTGAGCTTCTGCTGTCAGCCCTAGCTTCTGCCAACCTAGCAGTTCGAAAACATGCAAATGCCACAGGTTCAAATCTGGGGAGCAGCGTGAACTCCAGCTGTTAGCCCCAGCTTCTGCCAACCTAGCAGTTCGAAAACATGCAAATGTGAGTACATCAATAGGTACCGCTCCGGCGGGAAGGTAACGGCGCTCCATGCAGTCATGCTGGCCACATGACCTTGGAGGTGTCTACGGACAACGCTGGCTCTTCGGCTTAGAAATGGAGATGAGCACCACACCCCAGAGTCAGACATGACTGGACTTAATGTCAGGGGACTGCCTTTACCTTTAAAGAGAAAAGAATGATCTATTTAACACAGATAATGGTGGAGGTCATGGTGCCCATAACAGTCATTTATTACATTTGAATCCCATTATTTTATTTTATTTTTACTAACGAATACTGCTCAATTCACTAACAACACTTTTTCTGATCTATAGCGAGCCTAAGGTAAAGTTATCACAGGGGTTTATCGGCAGGGTTCATTCAGCTGTTTTGCCATTGCCTTCCACACAAAAAAAACCCACAAAAAAAAACTAATTGCAGAATGAAATCATTAGAATCATTTCTAAACTAAGTGGTGTTGGAAACGTATTTTCTGTTTTTCCAATATGTTCAAGGTATTCGAGAAGAATTTCCCCTCAAATACAGAACTACATTGCTCCTGTATACAGCATTAGACTCTTTCTTGTTACAGGGCTTTCCAAATTTCCAGTAAATTGATTATGTGAGCAAACTTTATGAGATATTTTAAAGCAGAGAATGGAGAGCTACCTGACAGGTATTACATTTCCTGCAATATCTGGTGTGATCTAGATGACCTTCGAGATTGCTTCAATCACTATTTCACTTTGGAATTCATTTTAGTGGAGAACTTGTAAATGTTCTGAGATTTGGGAATTCAAAGCAATTGTTTGTCCTATATTTTTTAGATTTAATTTGCAGTGGTGGTTTTTGTAGGAAGGGCTGAAAGTTGTGAAGGCTGTGAAACATTAGTATTAGTGTAAGAATTGTGTGCATAAATGTATGGGTTTCCTAGTTATAGCAATCTGAAAAATATTTAAAACATGTATTTCAGACTTAATTGAATAACATTCAAGTCAATTGAGTCTGACTTTTCCATAGAAAAACACAAACATTTTTCATCAGACATTACTGAATATTTTGTAGAATTATATTATTTACATTACTATTTCAACATAACCATAAATATATAACATCATAATAATGGAAAATGTAAAGATCGGACATTGCATAGATATTATGTTCAGATGATTTTTTAAAAATAAAATTCAATTATTGCAGAAAGCCATTTCCTGGTATTATAATAAAAGTCATTTATGAAAGACTTGGATATAAGTACAACTTGACTATCCCTTTGCAGAAATATGAAAGACTGCAAAATTGTCCACATACTTGGTTCACAGCTGGGATGTTTAATTGATTGTACAGCCCCTTTAAATTAGTGGCTATTGCAGTGTTTTACTGATATTTTATTTAATTTGAGTTGAGTTCTTGTTAATTTCTGTATGTTGTGGTTTTATGTAGATTGACATGTTTATTTTATAAATGTTGATTTAGTGTGTGACATCATTGTGTACTACTTTGTAAGCCACCTGAGTTCCTATTGAGAGATGGTGGCGGGGTATAAATATATTATTATTATTATTATTATTATTATTATTATTATTATTATTATTAGTTTGCCCTCAGATGGTTCAGTGTATATAAACTTTCAGATGGTTCAGTGCATATAAACTTTGTTTAATGCACAAAATTATTTAAAATACTAGCCGCCCCTGCCACGTGTTGCTGTGGCCCAGTCTATGTATATGTCGTTTGTCTGTGTATATATCTGTGTATATATGTGTGTTTCTGTATATATGTGTGGTTTTGTGCATGCATTGTAATGTAATTTTTTTTGGCTTTTTAAGTCTCTTCCGTTGTGTTTTTCTGTGTTTCTATGAGTGATGGTCACTTGTTGGCCTGATAGGTGTATTGTGTCCAAATATGGTGTCAATTTGTCCAGTGGTTTTTGACTTATGTTAATACCACAAACGAACATTACATTTTTATTTATATAGATTGTAAACAATTATCTCCAGGTGATGTGTCTCAGAATTGGCACAAAGTCTCCATTTACTCCAAATTTTCGGGTAGAATTTGGAGCAACCCATGACTTTTGTTAACCTGGTTTAAGGCAGTGTTAACCCACTTAACCACCACTTTAGCCACTACAGACCTAATACGCCCTCCTTTTGGAATAACGGTTCTGTGTAAATATGCCCAACGTCAATTCTCAGCATTTTGATAATAGCCCTGTTTGCTTCTCGTTCTCCTCTGCTTGATCTCCACCCACAATACATTGTGAAGCAAACACCATAGAAATAACAATGGATGTTAACTGATAACTTTATTTGTGAAGCCTTTTTGAAGAGAAGAGAAAACGAGTTAGCACTTAACTAATGATAGGTAATCTGATTTTCTAGCCCTGACAGTGATCTGTCTATACTTGCAAAACTTGCAAAGTTACATGTTTCTTTCTTCCAGTGGAACTTTTTTTCTAGGTTTTCAAGTATGCAGAGTTTTTTTTTTCTTGGCAAAAGGTAAAAGGAGTGATGTCAATCCTCATGAAGTCTTTGTTTCTTTGTATTACAGTGTTCCGACATTCCAGAGCCTCCCTGAAGAGATACTCAGTAAGCTTGCTGATGTCCTCGAAGAGGTACTTGAATTTGTTTGGGGGCACATTATGAGGTCTAAGTATGAGGCACTTTTTGAAAAAGTATCCTAACTAGTCACACTGTTTAGCATATTCTACTTCAGTGGGGATCCTGTTTTCTATGAAATTACAAAGGCTTGACTCACATATGCACTGTAAATTGTAGTAAAGCATGCATTTCGGGTTGTTTCTATCAGGTTATATTTATGGTGATTCACAAAGACTAACCTCATTTAATAATAGTGCTGAGTTTTTGTCACGATGCCAGGGCTCTGCCTTATTCAGGTAGAGATGAACCAAACAATCACCCAATTTGTATCAAACAGTTTAATTAAGACAGCATTTACTTTCTGGCTGTTTTAATAGAATATAAAACAAAACTGACAGCAAACACTGTTGCAGGTTCAAGATAACATTGAAGTCAAAAGGTCCAGTCCAGTGGTAAAACCTGAGTTCAATGAGCAAAGTCCAGGGATCAAGAGTCTATTCTGTAGTTAAAAGCCAGTCCAGAGATTCAACATTCTGGGGTTCCAAGGGGTCAAGAGACAGTTCAGGATACTGAAAATCCAAAACCTGGGGGAAACCAGGAGCATCTGCCACCAAAATAAGACAAATACTTTTCTCCTAAATCAGTCCCAAGGCTAGCTCATTATATCCAGCTGCAGCCTATCTCTTGCATAGCCCCACCCTTAATTGCTTTCACCCATGAACTCTTACTTACAGATTACTCAATCCTTTAGAACTAAGACTTACATTAACCCTTCCATCACCAACTGGTAGGCTTATCACCACCAACCACCATCAACTACAGAACATGATACATGACAGTTTCCCAATGAGGAATGTTGACCAATCCAGACTGGATCTTCACTGCCCTATATCCCAGGATCTGATTTCAGATTATCTGCTTTGAACTTAATTATATGAATCTCCATTGCCATATAATCTGGGATAAGAAAATCTGGGGTCAAATTCTGGAATATAGGGCAGTGTAAAGGGGGCCTCAGCTTACATTTGGGATTCAATGAAGTACATTTAAAGGGTTTATTTTGGACTTTTCCCCTACTTTACTCGATGCGATTTAATGGCCTTCACACTGCAATATGCTTTGACAGTATGTGTTTTGTAGCTGCTGCAGTTTGAATCCAACTTCAAACTGAATTATATGGTCTGTGTAGATGTGCTCTATTTTTCAAGGTAAGTTTAAGTAAAATCAAGATTGTTTATGCATATGTCATAACAGCCTTCCTAATTTTGGTCTTTCAAAATTCTGAAGGAAATATCCCAGGGCCATTGAACAGGTTATACTTTTAAGCCTATGAAGCTTCCAACTCATTATATTTTCACCAGTTTCAGGATGGGTATTTGGCGTGCTTTGGAGAGTTTAGGAGGTGCTGCTGGTAGTCAGGCATGGCTAATACCGATACAAAGGCTCATGAAAACAGGTCCTTTCCATCTGGTCAAGTTCCCCTTCCCTTCTCTGTGCTTACCAGTCTGTGGTTCCTGAGTATTTTTTATTTAATTTATATCCCACATTATGCCAAGCACAGGATTCAAGATGGCTAACATTTAAAAACATGGCACAACTCAAAAACATATTAATACAAACATTAAAACAGCATAAAAGGACATTTAAAATTGAAACACGCACAGCCATTAAAAGTACCATCTGCATGACAAATTATAAACCATGTACCTTCCTAAATAAAGAGGTTATGCCCTCTTACTACAGTAAGCAATAACTGACATGGTTTAATATGTACTTTCAGTCTGTTATTTGTTGGACATAAAGCACTGTTACTTTGGAAATAAGTAGTTCTTTTACTGGCTTGAGTTAATGGAATGTTCAAGACTAATGAACCAGTCTTGTTTTTCTATGTCAATCCTGTACCCTTACACCTCCTTTTTGCTCTATAGATCTGCTACTTTTTGATTTAATTTTGATGAGCCAGGCTTTATGTAATTCTTTGCAATTAAGATATAGAGAAGCTAGAATGTTGATGAAACATTTTAATGACCCTCAAGTCCTAGAGGACGTGGGAAGACTTGTTTGCTCATTCAAAATTCATTAAATACATATTAATTTCACACCAAACTCCATCTAAATGTTGTTTGCAATTTTCCTACCTAATTGCTATCATCACACCTGCAAAATTACATAGTACTAAATCCTGTAGGTGCAATTAATGACTATCAGTATGTAATTATGTGACATCTATACATACGAAATAGTTTTCTTCTCTTTATGACTATAGCTTTTCACAAAGATTTGATCTGTAGAAGCCACTATTAAAAGGCTGAAAAAATGATGTGAGTTTGTTGAGCTACCAAGTAAAATAATGTCCATTTCTTAGAACCATAGAATCATAGTGTTGGAAGAGACCACATGGGCCATGTAGCCCATGCAGGAAAAGCACTATCAGAGCACCCCAATAGGTGATCATCCAGCGTCTGTTTAAAAGCCTCCAAGGAAGGAACTTCCATCATACCTAGAGGTGGAAAATTCCAGTGTTGAATAGCTCTTACAGTCAGGAAGTTTTCTAATGTTCATCTGGAATCTCCTTTCCTGTAATTTGAACCCATTGCTCCAAGTTCTAGTTTCCAGGGCAGCAGAAAAGAACTCTTCTTCTCACTCTTCCTTTCAAATATTTAAATATGGCTATTGTGTCTCGCCCCGCTCTCAGCCCTAGCTTCTGCCAACCTAGCAGTTCAAAAACATGCAAAATGTGAGTAGATTAATAGGTACCGCTACGGCGGGAAGGTAACGGCGCTTCATGCAGTTATGACGGCCACATGACCTTGGAGGTGTCTATGGACAACGGCGGCTCTTCGGCTTAGAAATTGAGATGAGCACTACACCCCAGAGTCAGACATGACTGGACTTAATTTCAGGGGACAACCTTTACCTTTACCTTTTTATTATGTCTCCTCTCAACCTTTTCTTCTGTAGGCTAAACTTAGCCAGTTCTTTAAGCCAGTCCTCATAGAGCATGGTCTCCAGACCTTTGATTCTTTTAGTCACCCTCCTCTTCCAGCTTGTCAATATCCCTCTTAAATGGTGGTGCCCAGAACTGGACACAGCATTCCAGGTGAGGTCTGACCAAAGCAGAACTTTCCTTCGTCTAAACAGTTGTTCCCAACCTGTGGTCCGTGGACCACTAGTGGTCCGCAAGAAATAAAATATGGTCTGTGGCTTCACCGTTACTACACCATGAAGTGACTGGTCTCACAAAACCCTCTTCTAGTGCTGAGGCATATTAAATATGATTTTCTGTAGGTGAGCAGATGGTGACTACTGGATGGGATATGTTCTGTATCAGAAACTAGAGCTGATATGGTTTATCCAATGCAGTTTTCTGAATCAGAACCCCAAATAACCAAACCGAATCTAAAGTTGACCAAAACCTGATTACTGAATGTATTTATTTATTTCAAACATTTGTACCCCGTCCTTCTCAACTCCCTAGGGGGGACTCAGGGTGGCTTACAATCGGCAGCAGTTTGATTCCAACACATACACCATAACAATATACCACAGATTCAACATTAATTAAAACATTAAATTATAAAATAGCAATTTAAAACATTTAAAACATTATTATTACAATAGCAATATAACTGCATCCATCTGTAACCCTTTTAGTACTAATGTTGGAGAGTGGTCCCTGGTCAAGTGGCCCCTTGTCAAAAAATGGTTGGGAACCACTTGTCTAAACCAGGCCTGGGCAAACTTCGGCCCTCCTTGTGTTTTGGACTTCCAACTCCCACAATTCTTAACAGCCTGCTGTTAGGAATTGTGGGAGTTGACGTCCAAAACATCTGGAATTGGTCTAGACGCTATATTCCTTTTGATGCAGCCCAAAATCACATTGGCTTTTTAGCTGATGCATCACATTGTTGACTTATGTTTAACTTATTGTCCACTAAGGCTCTAAGATTTCTTTCACATGAACCGTTGTCAAGCCAGGCATCACCCATTTTGTGTCTATTCATTTTGTTTTTTATACCTAAGTGTAGTATCCTCCATTTCTCCTAGTTGAAATTCATTTTGTTAGTCTTGGCCCAGCTGTCTAATCTGTTAAGGTCATTATGAATTCTGATCCTGTCTTCTGGAGCATTAGTTAGTCCTCCCAATTTGGTGTCTAGTTCCCTTTAGATCTAAAGTTAGTTCCTTTGAGATCTGATTTTCACTAGTATTTATCTGTTGCCTTTTTCCATTTTGATATAGGACATAGAATAGCTATTTAGCAAGAAAACTATGACTCTTTCTTGGACACCTTTATCTTGTGTCATGCAAGGAAAAGTGTTATTTGAGGAGAAAGTAAAAAAGGAAACTTGTTTTTAGGCCATGTATATGGGTAAGAGGACAAATCTGCAGAGATAGAAGTATAAAAAATGTGGATTTAGTTTGAGCAAGAAGAAACTGTAACCTTTAGTTAATTCTGGATCACTTGAAATGGAAAATACTTTCGCTCACTATCTAATTAAAGTAGACTGTTAACTGAAGCATACTCATCATTTAAAAATGGTGATCTCTGAGGATATATATATGAATTCTGCGAGTCTCAAACTACTTATTATGAACTTTTGGTTGGAGCAACAGCCACTTTTTCAAGTTTCTACCTGTCTCCATTATAATTTGTTCAATTCTTCAGGTCCTGGTGTCACTTTTGTGCCTATTTCCATTTCACACATAGAATTGCTGACTGCTGTTGATGGGGTCAGGGAGTACTGATTTTTAATACTAACACATGACTAAGACCAAAGAGGAAATATTTTTCAAATAAGCACACTTCTAACTTTTTTTACATGTTAGAAATTTAGTGTGAAAGGGAGTAGCTGAAGCAAGAAATTGGAGTGAGCAGAGGATGCAAGCCTTCTGTGGCATAAACTCCAATATTTCACAGATGTAGTCAAGCAATGTCAGATTGTGATCGAGGTGCCAAAGGTTATTAATGAGAACGCATAAACTGGGATCGATGGTAGCAGTTTGCTTTCACCTGAGCCTACTGGGAAGGGCCCTTCTTTCCTTCGCTAATTGAATGCAAAGTATTTTTACACTTCGAACGCGCTTTGCAGCAACTAAAGTAAGCAGATGATGAAGGCAGGAAATGAGAAGAGAAAACTCAAACCGGGGCAATTCTACATAGCCATTTAAACCAAGGTCCCTTCTACACAGGTCCTGAAATGTGGAAGAAACCAAGAAAAGGGGGTTTGGTAGATAAGTGGCATTTGCCGAAAATGCATGCCGGATCACATTAACGACCAAAAAAGACGTGTTTAAAAGGTGTGCTTAAAATCTGATTAGGGCTGAAAAATGTGCAGATTTGCATCACTGTATATTCCTGCAGTCAAGGAAAGTATGTGACTTTGTTCCTATCCACTGCTGTGGACTGCTCCGGTGCATTTTAAAATCCCAAAACAGCTGATGAGGGCTGTAAAGAAATGGAGCCACGGCGTGCATTGGCGTATATATTTTGTAAATACCGAGACGTGTTCAGACTACTTTATACTGCCTATGTAGAACTGTCCTCAAACACGTTAAAAGCAGCTGAAAAAGTGGAATGACAAAGGATTAGTCAGGACTGCTCCTGCCAAATCGGTACCTTTGGAGAGTAGACTGTAACCTTTTCGTAGATTTTGACACTTATGTGAAAAAGAAAATATTGTTTTAGGTTCTTGTAGGTTTTTTCGGGCTATAGGGCCATATACTAGAGGCATTTCTCCTGACGTTTCGCCTGCATCTATGGCAAGCATCCTCAACCTCTGAGGATGCTTGCCATAGATGCAGGCGAAACGTCAGGAGAAATGCCTCTAGAACATGGCCCTATAGCCCGAAAAAAGCTACAAGAACCTAGTGATTCCAGCCATGAAAGCCTTCGACAATACATTAAATATTGTTTTCAAAGGACCTACTTGGGCAGAATGTAACCAACTCCAAAGGTTTGATGTTAAGTGATATCTGCAAAGACTAAGGATGAAAAATCATCTTCAGATATCATAAAAAGAAATGAAGATTCATGAAATGTGCATTTTCCTGCAACTAAGTGATATCCAGTCCATTGGATTAGATAGCACTGAAGGCAGAATAAAAAAAAGAAAATATTAAAAATCATAAATCTATATAAATAAAAATGTAATGTTCGTTTTGGGGTTAACATAACTCAAAAACCACTGGACAAAGTGACACCAAATTTGGACATAATATACATATTAGGCTAATAAGTGACCATCACTCTTAAAAACACTGAAAAACACAGCAGAAGAGACTTTAAAAGCCATTTAAAAAAATTACAACACATGCGAAAAACAACACATATATACACATATACACAAATATATATATACACACACAAAGCACATATACACAGACTGGACCACAACAATGCATGGCAGGGGACAATTAGTCTATATAAATTAAAATGTAATGTCAATTTGTGGGATTAACATAACTAAAAAACCATTGGACAAAATGACACAAAATCTGGACACTACACCCATAACAGACCAATGAGTGACCATCACTCATAACCCCCCCCCCCAAAAAAAAATAGCAGAAAGGACTTAAAACCCCCCAAAAGCTAAATGACGATACAGAAAAAAAGGGAAGAAAGAGGGGGAAAGAAAGAAGGAAAGAGAGAAGAAAGCATGGAAACAAAAGAGCGAAGGAAGGTAAGAGGTAGAGAAGGAAGAAAGGAGAGAAAGAGGAAAAGAGAAGGGATGGAAAGAAAAGGATAGAGAAAGAAGGAAGGAGAGAAGGAAAGAAAAAAGGAAAGTAAGGAAAGAGGGAGCGAAGGAAGAAGAAAAAGAAAGGGAGAAAGGGGGAGGGAAGGAAGGATGGAAGCAAAAAGCAAAGGAAGGAAGGAAAGAGGTAGAGAAGGAAAGAGAAAGAGGAAAAGAAAAAGGGGGAAGGAAGGAGGTAGAGAAGGAAGGAAGAAGAGAAGAAAAGAAAAAAGGAAAGGAAGGAAAAAAGGGAGCAAAGGAATTGGGGAAAGAGGTAGAGAAGGAAGAAAGAGAAGGAAGGAAAGACAGAAGGAAGTATAGAAGCAAAAAGCAAAAGAAGGAAGGAAAGAGGTAGAGAAGGAAGAAAGGAGAGAAAGGGAAGGAAAAGAAAAAAGGAAGGAAAGAGGTAGAGAAGGAAGGAAGGAGAGAAGGAAAGAAGAAAAGGGAAGGAAGGAACGAAAGATGGGAGCGAATGAAGGGGGAAAGAAAGGGAGAAAGAGGGAAGGAAGGTTGGCCACAGCAGTGCACGGCGGGTACAGCTAATGTCTTATAAGTCAAAAAAACGCTTATTTTCTTTAGTTCTATAAATGTAAAACACATAACATTATGAAACCAGTTCCTTTTTTGCATGGACAGTTGGAATGTAGCATTGGATAGGCTATTCTCATCTTTTGAGTAATCAGACTATTTCTTTGATTGGTTTTCCTCCATCATGCAATGTATTTTTCTGAATCTAGCAGACTTCATCCCCTTAAAAAGGAATGCTGCCACTACAAATTTCATTCAGGTCCATCAAAAAGCAAAACATGCGGAATCATCTCTGGCTTTTCAACAACAGTTATTTTGATCCACATTGCCTTGGATTTTTGAAGCAGTTTTTATTTCTGAATCAAGACAGCTATTGAAGCGGTTTCAACTAAACAAGCCTTTTATCCGACTTGCCAAACCCAGGTCCAAAACAAATCTTTTGATCCTTTTCCACCTCTGGTTAGTATTTGAAAATGAATCTCATAGTGTAATAAGGCTTACTCTAAAAAGTAATGCTTAAATTCCCAGGAAATCCCGTGTATTCTATCATAGGTATGCTAGGTGTTGCTCCATGTTCCAACAACTCTGATGATGGTTTGCCTTCACAGTTCCTGCTTTGTTTTTTGCATTTTTGACAGCATTATATACACAAGACATACATTTCTCTGCCTGAAATATTTAATCAAAATAAACAAATTTGAATTATCTACTAAAGTAATTGCATTTTATGTGGGTTCCTTTGCTTAGAATAAATGGAATAAGAATGGCTGACTATGATTTTTGAGGCAGGGGATAATCTTGCCTTTCTGAGTTGCACAATTTAATATCCTCCTCCTTATGAAATTCTGTGAATAATCTAGGCTGACTGCACTGCAGCTCTCTTACAAATTGTTAGCTAATACCCAGAAGCAAAAGAGCTACTTTAAACAGTGCATTATGCAACCTTAATGTGAAAATATTGTTGTGAAGATAGTAGCAAAAAACTATTATGTAATCAGATCATATCTTTCAAGGTAAAAGAAAAACCCACTTAATTTCGTTTTGTTGACTGCAATGGACGCTAATCACAAAAGAGCACCAAGTAATTATTCCATAATTTAGTTGATCACACCAAATTCATTTAAAAATACTTTTGAATATGCAGATAATAATTGTGTAAGAAATTGAGCTTATGGATACATGGATACTATTTAGGTTGGTCTGGATATGAATTGGTCTTATGGTGGCTACAAGCCACATGGAGCTGATTTGCAGTGACTTGGGACAGAGCCACCTTAATGCAGTCTTGCCCTGGGTTGCCCAAAGTCGAGGGAAACCTGAATCCTGCCCCAGGATTAGGAGTTCCCCCCAGCCTAGCAACAATGAGAACGAACCAGTTTCTCCCACCTCTCCCTGGGCACAAGGCAGCATCTACCTTTTTCCCCATTGCTCGCTCTGATGTCAGCCAAAGCAACAGGGAGCACTGGAAAGGAAGATGGAGAAGAGGTTAGATTTCCTCCACTCCTCCCCACTTGACACAACATCATCACAACTGACATCAGAGCAAACAATGGGGAAAATGTGGTGACGTGTCATGGCTGGGGACTGCTGTTACATGAGGGTGATGAACATTTATGGTGGACATGCAGTAGCATCAAACTGGTTTGTGTTTGGCACTGCTGGCAGTGGTGATATCTTTCCACCTCTATGGCAGCTGAGGCAGTCCCTGTGAGGGCTCCTTTTGGGCCTTTCCCAGTGTCTGGCATACCAGATCGGGCCTAATTCTGCAGGCTGCAGTCCTACCCCCACTTTCCTGGGAGTAAATACTTCAATTTAATTTTGTGACTATGGATTCATTAACAGTATGTAATTAATAGTTTGACACTACTTGAACTGCCATGTCTCAGTCCTGTGAAATCATGGAATTTATCGTCTGATGAGGTCTTTAGTTTTCTCTACCTATGAATGCTATTGATTGATTGATTGATTGATGACATTTATATGCTGCCCTTCTCACCCTGAAGGGGACTCGGAGCAGCTTACAAATAATATACAACACAATAAATAAAATAAAATACACTGAAGACAAGATGACACTGTCTTCTTGGCCCCTCTCTCCACTCTGGTCCCAGAGCAGCAGTTGGTGCTGGGGGAAGGGGCTCCCAACTGATGACACTGAAGACAAGATGGCACTGTCTTCTTGGCCCCTCTCTCCACTCTGGTCCCAGAGCAGCAGTTGGAGTTGTAGGGAGGGGCTCCCAACTGATAACACTGAAGACAATATGGTACTGTCTTCTTGGCCCCTCTCTCTCCACTCTGGTCCCAGAGCAGCAGTTGGAGTTGTGGGGAGGGGCTCCCAACTGATGACACTGAAGACAAGTGCCTCACCTAACTACAATTCCCAGGATTCCATAAAATTGAACCATGACAGATAAAGTGATATCAAACTGCACTCATTCTACAGGGTAAACACACCCTTAACAGAAGTTTTAGCATGCAGTAAGGCTAGATCTACACTGCTCTAATCCCAGATCCGGTCCCAGATTATCTGCTTATCCTAGATTATCTGGCAGTGTAGACTCGTATAATCCAATTCAAAGCAGATAATTGAGTTGAGATCCGGGGACATAGGGCAGTGTAGATCCAGCCTAAGAATCAAACATGTGAAATGGCCTGTATTGACTGGTATTTCACATACATACATCATTACAGTTAAATATGTTGATGCATATTTAGGGTTCTGTTTCAGAGTATCTCCTAAATTCACTTATCCCAATTAGAAGCACCTAAAGCACATTGCTGAATGGATTCGTGGCGTGCATCATATAAACATTGTGCTGTTGAGCTCCTTTAAACTGCATTGAATGGTCAGTATAGATGTGGCCCTGGTCTCTCTCCCTCTTTGTTCCTGTGGATTCAAAACTACTGAATTCTATTTACATAAACATAAAATTAGAAGAAAGAATGGAAGCTGAAGGGGAACAGGGTCTGCTTCAGGAACATCAAATTCTCTCTAGTTTTACCACCACATCTTCTGCGCCACCCTCTATTCTTATCTTTTCACCATAAGTCCCATACAAGGTGCATCAGCTACAGGTGGAACATCAAGAGAGATATTGAGAGATCGACTGGTATTTGGCAAGTAAAAGTCAGGTAAATATTCAGGTGGCTCACCTTCAGAGTTCAGCCACAAACGTCTTGAAGGCCGGGAAGTCATCAATTTGAAAACACTTCTTTAGAACCATTTTGACTTAGGTAATGGCTCTGCTCCTCATGAGGAAAACTGGCTCTGCAATCCACCCAGTCACACAAACTCTCAAATGCTTGACAGGGAGGCAGAAGGAGCAGCTAATTAATGTTTTTAATATGGGGTGTATTGGAAAGAGGGCTTGATTCCTGCCCTTCCCATTCTGTTCCTCTCTGCAGCTCCCTAGGGTGAGTTATTGCTATTGCTAATTGTAAGAAAGGTGAATTAATACTTAGGCGGAGCACCATGTTCTGTGTTACAGCATTTCAGTGTTCGCTTATAAAATATTTATGAAATGCCTGTGCGTACATAGACTAATTAAAACGCAGAAGAGCTAAAGCAGTTGTAAATCCCATCTGAACAATTTTCAGAGCTAACACCATGATTTATAAAACCACCACCAGATTTAGATCACAAAGCATATTTTAGTCAGCTTTCTCTAGTTGGAATTTTATGGTTTGAATGTTGTTCTTTTAATGGGAACCATGGCTTTGTGTGCCTTTTAAAAGAAGACATTTTATTGTTTAGTCAATAATTCTGTTTTTGTTGTTGTGTCCTTAATTTGTGGCAACCCTGAAGGGAACCCACCACAGGGGTTTCTTGGCAAGATTTGTTCAGAGTTGGTAATTAACCCCAGGTATTCATAGTCCAATACTCAAACCTGCTTGTACTTCCCTGGAACATGTACAGTATATGTATTTTAGGATGCATCCACACTTTAGAATTAGGACCTCATCACACTGAGATCCTTAAGTCAGGGAACAGCAGGGCAATTTGCTGAGCAGGGTGGTAAATCCATGGGGCAATGGCAGAAACTGTCATCCCGTGGCCATCATTACTCTTTGACAGGGGAAAATATCACTATATCTGGCCTTCCCCAGCTTACCTAATGAGAACATGGGAAGACACCCATGTTCTCAGGGCTCTGTCCTACGAGGCTTCCAGGGCAGAGCCAAGACAGAGCCATGCATCATGTGATAGGCTCTGGTGGGCTCCATCCTTCCTCCGACCTGGAAGGATTGTAGGACAGAGCCCAAGCCCCATGTGATGAGGTGGTTAATGTATTTTGACACCACTCTAAGTATCATGATTCATGCTGCTGTGACGGTCTGGATGAAGGAGAACAAATTGAAATTGAATCCAGACAAGACAGAAGTACTCCTGGTCAATCGTAAGGCAGAACAGGGCATAGGATTACAGCCTGTATTGGACGGGGTTACATTCCCAGTGAAGGCGCAGGTTTGCTTGGGTGTGATCCTGGAATGATTGCTAAGCCTGGAAACCCAGGTCTCGGCGGTGACCAGGGAAGCATTTGTACAGTTGTGCGCCAGCTGCGCCCATACCTTGGGAAGTCAGACTTGACCACGGTAGTCCACACTCTGGTCACATCCCGTTTAGACTACTGCAACGTGTTCTATGTGGGGTTGCCTTCGAAGACTGTTTGGAAGCTGCAAATGGTCCAACGGGTGGCAGCCAGGTTGTTAACAGGAGCAGCACTCAGGGAGCACACAACTCCTCTGCTGCGCCATCTCCACTGGCTGCCAGTTTGCTTCTGGGCACAATTCAAATGCTGGCTTTAGCCTATAAAGTCCTTTATCCAACATTAGCCTTTTGTCATGATTTGGCTAGGTTTTATTCTTTACTTTGATACATGAGTCAGTGATAAAACCAGCATGTTACAGTACCGCCTTTCATTACAGTGAGGCCTGTTTGAATCCCTTGCCTGTTTGATTCTGCCAGGGTCTTGTTTCAGTCCCTTGCTACTTGACAACATTGCCACTTGGATTTATATCTTAGATTAGAAAGGTTTATGTAGTGCTGTGCAATGGCAATCTGGCTGCATCCTTCTGATTTATGAGTTGACCCTGGCAGCCTTTAGACAGATGCACTCTTTTATCTTTTTGTATAATATATAGTAGTTCATACTGGCTTCATCTTCCTGTCCCTGTGAAAATGGATTATTGCTCTTCGCGTGACCTAATTTATTTTGTGACGCGGTCCTGGGGATTAAACAGAAGGGTGAAATGTTTCAGAAAATTCTATTCTGCCTGTGTGATTTTATTTTTAAATGATTTCAAAAGGAAATCCTAAAATATCCATCTTCTCCAAACGCCTGTTAAAATCAAATGGCTTTGGTTATAGTAATGAGGTTACTGTAATGTCCAGGCATTCTCTTTCTCCTCAATTTTCCTAGGCAATGTCAAAAGGAACGTGGTGCTGAAAGAATATTTCACATATTTCAAATGTTTCTTCATTGCTGCATGAAATAAATCAGTTAAATGCCAAATAAAAGTAAATCTTCTTAGTGCTAAAAGTTACTAGAATCCTGATCCCCACCTGATTTCGTCAGAGAAGAGCTCCAAGGATGCAAACAATTGGATCCTTCCTCACTGTCACAACAAATGAAAACACATCTTCAAGGAGCTATCCTGGGGAAATCAGTCTTCATTCTCAGCAGCATGGTTCCCTCCTTTGTTGTCACATGCAGCAAGGGAATGCAAAGAAAGATTTCTGATGGGCAGATTCTTGCAAGAAGAAGACAGTCCTTCAGTATCCTTGGTGCTAAATTTTAGATACTTTGGGAGAGGTAAGTTTGACTTTTGTTTCTGAATTGGCTCAAACTGAAGATGGAATTCTGAGATTAAAATGTTTGAAATAAACTTAATTAGCCCACCCGTTTACCACATGTACTAAGGCTGTTCTCCTGTATGCACTTTCCTGCAAATAAAATACAATTTATGAGGACTTCCTTCTTCTTTGTGATATCTACGACTCACACAAATGGGTCACCTGCACCTGTACAATGAATCATTCGGAGCGCTTACATAAGATATGTTAATGGCAGCTTTTCCCACTCCTCGCATACCATTCCAGTGTCTTTCCTGGCTAAACCCTCAGGCCCCTTCCACACCACTGAGCAAAATGCCACATTATCTGATTTGAACTGGAATATATGGTAGTGTGGACTCTGATAACCCAGTTCTAAGAAGATATTGTGGGATTTTCTTCCTTGATATTCTGGGTTATACAGGGTGAGGCAGCATAACTTCCTTTTTTTAAATGCGCGCCATTCAGTCAGTTGAAGACATAGCGGAGCGCTAGTGGTCTCGTTGAAGAGGCAGGAGTATAAAGTTTTGTCCTGACACAGTTCAGTTGCCATCATGCGTTGAGGAGCATGCTTTTGCCATTGAGGCCTACTTTTCGAGCAGATTTGGAGTGGCTGGCCCGCTCTCCAGATTTGGCCCTTTGTGATTTTTTTTCTATGGGGTTTTTTGAAATTCCGTGTTTATGTGAACCGTCCAAGGATCCTACAAGATTTGAAGACCAACATCCAGGGAGAAATTGCCAACATAACGCCTGCTATGCTGACAAGAGTCATGACAAATGCCAGAAATCAGTTTACTCAGTGTATGGACAATGGGGGATGTCACCTACCTAATTTGATCTTCAAAACTACGTAAAACAAAACTTTAGGTATGCGCCTACATTATAAAAATAAAAATAAAAAATTCTGATTTATACAATGGGTTTTATTAAGTTTTGAATAAAGGAAATTATACTGCCTCACCCTATATAACTGTTTGGAAGGACTCTCAATATCCTGGGGAAGCAGTAGATGTATAAAGTGAAGGCAGGACATGTAGAGGGAAGGCGGTGGGGTTATGTAAGTTCACAGATGACTGCTTGAAGAACTAGAGTTATGGGTAAGTGACCTATTCATGTTCATGTCACCATCTTTACATCAATATACGGTAAATGCGAGAAGAGACAGCTATGAGTTGGGTCAAGAACACGAACAATTTAAGGCACACTTTTCCAAGACCCTAGTCACATGAAACTTAATGAGATTTCCTTCTGAGTATAACTGCACTGCAAATTTATGATTTTGGTCTGTAAGGGGTAATCAAAGCAATCTAGTAGTTATGTCTATAAGCATACGCTCCATGTTTGAGAAAATAGACTACCCCCTAAAGTTGGAAATAACCAATTTTAGGAGGTTGCCTAACTGAAACAAAAAAATAATGTGTGTGCTCTTTGGAGGTCGAGAAGGACGGAATACAAATGCCCCAAATAAATAAATAAATAATAAATATATTTTAAAGTTTGAATTGGGAAAATATGTTTTATTAATTAAATTTAACGTGATATGTTTACATGCTTGCTCACTTAACCATTAACTATGATTTCGACTGCTAATTTAATTTCTCATTAAATCCTCTTAGACTTCTTTCTTTATTTCATGTTACATTGACTTCATAATGATTCTGTTTTAATAGTCAATGTCATCAGTTTGGAAGCAGTACTTTGATTACCAAAGTCAATGTTATTTGACACTCACAGTGTCAATGTTACTTGAAACATGAATGGTTGTTACTTGTGTAAAGATGTTAAATTATTATTTGAACTTATTCAGGACCCATCAAAGTGTCACACCTGGCTTTTATGGTTTAGCTGTATCTTTCCTTAGGCTCTATTCTCTCTCTCAAGAGAGAAGACATCCTCACTAGTCTCCCCAACAGTTGAGAATCTGAGAGTGGATCTACTCTGCCCTTACCCCAGGATTTAGTCCCAGATTATCTGCTTTGAACTGGATTATATGAACTGGATTATATATGTCATATAGTCTAGGATAAGAAAGTAATCTGGGATCAGATCCTGGAATATAGGGTAGTGTAGAAGGGGCCTGAGCTAACCTGTGTGGATTCTGTTCTGGATGCTGGCTCTCCTCCCAAAGTGTGGCTTAGTTCAATTTCAGAGAAATTCATACTCCAATTTCTGGTTGACTCCCAGGAATCCTTGATGCCAAGAATCTCAGCAACTGGAGAATAGAGATAGTGGAAATTCCATGCAATGTTCATGCTGTTTGTTCTCCAAGCCAGCATGGCCAATCACGCATGAAAGCGTAATGGCTTGACTGGTGCTTTCTTTATGCACTGATACACATTACATTCCTGTTTTAAATGCCTTCCTTCCAAGATAACACCACCAGAACTACAGCACTTCTAAAGGCCATACTTTTATGTGCATGCAAGATAGATAAGGATATTGAAAGCCTTTTATTGGTTGGGGCATGGGGATTACCTCTACTGATGGACCAACCCCATCATATTTCTGCTTTCATTAGCTATCTTCAGAAAACAGTTCCATCTGGCTGCAGCAGAAGATGAGGTGGAGAGTCTACTTTATCTGATCTGATCACAATTTAGCCATTTTTGTCCCTGAACTGTTTTCATAACAACTGGCCAAGCTTCCTTGTTTTTGTCTTCCCCACCTTGAACTTTTTCCTTTTAAATCTTGAATCTTTTAAATCTCAGGGTAGGACCTCTCTGTTTGTTTCTGATCTCATGTAAGCCACCATGAGAGCCTTTTCATCTGAAGAGGAGAGTAAAAACATTTTAAAGGAATTATAGTGACAAAATGAGAGACAATTACTGTGGCTTCAATATCCCTCAATCTTTCAAAATCCCTTTTTGAAAATGTCAGCATGTACTGTGTAAATACAAAAATGTATTCAAGATACTGTCCAAGTACAACACGGTATTGTGGCTATGTTGATGCAACATCTGGTCTTTTTTCTGTGCTGAGGAAGATATTTTGTCTGTTTTCGGCAATCATGTCATTCCTTGCATAAGTTTATCAATATAAACTATCCTTTCTTTTTTTATAACTATTTTTATTGATAAAGTTTCCAAAATATTTATAAAAAAGAAAAAAAAGGAAAAAAGAAATATAGTGTTTACATCGAAAGTGGGAGAAAAATTTGTAGATAAAAGAGTAGCAGGAAAAGATAGAAAAAAATAAGAAAGAAAAGTTTGGTGCATGAGTGGGAAGCCCCCCCCCCCCCAAAAAAGAAGATAAAAAAGTGTAAAAAAATGGTGTTGACTTCCATTTAGTCTTTGTTGGTCTTTCACGTCTTTATATTAATCAGAATATTTTAATCCCCCAGTTTTCATTCCTCAATTATGGTTTATTCTTTTTTATATGATAATTTCTATTTTCCATTGTCTAAAGTAGTCTTTTACAGGGTCCCAATTTGTCCGTTTCTTTTATGTTTCTTGATGTTAACTAATATGTAAGTTCATCCATGCTCATTATCTCCAAAATTTTGTTTTGCCATTCTTCCCTTTGAGGTGCTTCTTTCATTCGCCACTTCTTTGCATATACAATTCTGGTTGCCGTAGTTAAATATGTGAATAGTATGTCTTTATTTTTATCTCCTTCGAAATCGTACATTCCTAACAAAAAATATTCTGGTTCTTTTAAAATTTGTGTTTTTAAGATAGTTTGAGTGTCTTTTTGGATGGTGTTCCAAAAGTCTTTAGCTTTAGGGCAGGTCCACCAAGTGTGGAAAAATGTACCTACTTGTTGGTAGCACTTCCAATATTTATTGGATGCATTTTGAGATTTGTTGGGGGGGGGGGGGTTAGATACCATCTACGTATCATTTGAGTAAATTTTCTTTGAGATTGTAAGAGTAGGTATATTTAATTTTTTGATTCCATTTTTTCCCATTGGTTTAGTTGAATTTGGTGTCCTATATTTTGTGCCCATTTAATCATTGATTTTTTTATCTGTTCTGTTGCCCATTCTAATAATTTTATATAATTTTATAATTGTTTTATTCTCAGTCTTCATAATTGTATCCCAGAAGCAAAGTCTATAAACTATAAACTATCCTTTCAATTCATTGTCAAGACTGCTAGCAATAGATGAAAACGCACAGTTCTGCCTATTTCTTGTCGGATGGATTTGAAAAGAACAACTGAGGAACATATTGGCTTTACCCTGAGCCTATCCATATTAAATCAGATCCTCCCAACTTTGGGCACACAACTGTACACTTCAACTGCATACCTCACAACCAATCTCATTTCTTCAATTCAGGAAATATTACAAAAGATACATTTTTTTATAACATAGAATCATGATGGCATAATTGTGCTTTGATTGTTTGATTGTTCTCTCATTCACCAAAGGTTGCTGCGAGAAGTGTTCCTAGGGAAGGTCACAAATGTTAAATGTACTTTTCTACACTTAGGGCCACCAGAACCTATTTCCTTGAGGACAGAAAATAACAAAGTACAGTCACCCCTTCCCTGTTTTACCAAAAGAGATAGTTCTCCAAGCACTTGATTACTTGTTTATGGATGTCTGGATTGGAGTATTTCTCTTTCTCCATTCTTCTGTTTATTCTTGAGAACATGACATTTAGCAACTGAATAAAGTGTGTCTTCGTTTTGAAATTTCAGTCAGCCCTTAACTTTTAGTTGCAAAGGTTGAAATTCTAAACATTTTGATCAAAACAATTACTTTTTATTAAATAGAAATATGGTATTTTTGTACCACCATTTTGTCATTTTATTGCATTCTTTCAGAGCATTTTGTGCATTAAAATGTCATCCAGAAGTGTCAAGTATTCTGTGTATAGTATAGACCAGAGGCAATAAAAAGTGCATTGAACCAAAATTAATCAAACCTATTGAAGGGGCCTGTTACATAAAATATTGGATTTAATCCAAGGCTGTCAATCTTCACTTATTTCTTTTTTGCAGACAAGAACAAATTATCGTACTTACAAAAGTGTTCAGTTTACAAGGGTGAAATTTCAAGAGTTATTGAGCATTCTTTGGAGTATTTTTTTTCATACTTGAGCACCTTTTCACACGCACAAAAATCAATTTATGCAAAGCCTCTTGTTTTCCTCCAAACAATGTCTTCTGTAGAAAGCAGAACTTTTTATACAAAAACAATGGGTTTTGGAGGAGGAGGAGGGGTGCAAAACCTTTAAAAAACACAAATCCTGAAATGTGAAAAATGTTATTTGCTCAATGATGTACCTTGATTTGTCAAGACACTATTGCTTGCTTGTGATTATGACATTTGCACCATTCAATTATCTAATAGGAGTGGCCCAGAAATTGGTGTTATTACATGTTCTCTGCACCCAGGGTGGATTTTTGGCATCTCCAGTCAGAGTATATATATAAAATTAGGAAAATGTTTACATTTGCGCATATCTTTCATTGATCGGGTCCTGACACAGTTCTCGAGCGGGGGGGATATAGTGACTAGGACATATGGTTAGGAACTTGTCAAGATATACAGTTTCAATCCAGAAAAATACAATCTTGTGTACAAACTGAGATCAAGCATGGGTCCAAAACAGGGGTGATATTGGAATCAGTCCAGATACGAAGCTTCGAACAGAGGAAAATACCAAGGGCAAATAGGATTCCAAGACCTAAGAATGAATCTAGGCTAGGGATCAGGAACACAACAATCAGTCTAAGTTGGAAGCAAGCTAAAATGTAGAGTTTCACTTAACCTAACCATCTTCATCAGAACAGCGTCATCAGTTAAAGTCATTTAATAGGAGCTCAAGTGACCTAATTTTTTAGGGCCCTTCCAGAATTATCTCTAACCTGTGACCTGTCTTGGGCTTACCTGAGGCGTCCAAATGATGCCTCAGGTAAACCAAAATTAATCCGAAGTAAACTGGGATTTCCCAGTTTACTCCAGATTAATTAAACACCTGGAGAGATCCAGACCTTAATGCCCGAGGAAAGTCTGGGGTTTGGGGTGGGCTTGGGACTAAATCGAGGGAGGACCTGGGATATCATATCCCATTTCCTCCCAGGATTTCGTCATATCTGAAAGGGCCCTTAAACCTGGCCTACACTCAATTGAGCCACACTTCATGGTTCATTACTCTTAAGAAGTCTATTAGTCCCAGGAAAGCTCTTTACTTTCCCACAGATCTGTTTCTTCCAGGCCTGAAAGCGTTGTCAACAGATTATACTTGCTTTTGTACTTCCTAAGGCAGGGAATAGGATGACGCTGCAGTTGCTGTAGGGCCCTATCATCATCATTGTAATCATTTTCATCCATGGATCTTTTGTGTTCCTGACATGGTGATTATATACTCCTAAGATGGTAGACATTTATGGAATACATGGGTGAGTTTTTGAACTTCCTTTGGGGAAAAAATGAACCTGACTTTGGTGTGGCATTGCAGAACATTCCAGGAAACAACAACTGAAACTTCAGGAACATGGACTGTGAAATGTCCTCTTAAAAATGATGTGTGGTCTCTTAGAAGAGAATCTTCAGATTGAAGAAAGCTTTTTGTTGTGTTGTGTTGCCTTTTTTGTTTTCTGTGTTTCTACAAGGCACCTTTAGAAGTTCTTTTTATTTGACAGAAGAAAAATATCCTGCTGAACAATGTGCAAGACGCAGTGATGCCTAGATGTTATGCCAGTGGCTAGGCCAAGTTTGACTGAATAAGGTCCAGGCTCTTTCTCTCTGTGGTCCTTTGTTATACACAGCAAAGGGAACCTTAATCCCTTAATTCATAATGTTTGATTCTTTATCAATATTTTACCACTTTGATATAACAAATGTCTAGCATAAGAAACTAAACTTTAGCTGCCACAATAACTTGGCATACTTGGAGCCTACGACATGAGCTGCCTACCTTATATTTTCCCTTGTTGACCCAGTCTCTATAGTTGGGTCAGAATTCAAAGTTGTAATGCAAGGAAACACTCCTTAGTTGGAGTGGCCAACACTGTGTTTAGATTCAAATGAAAAGAAAATCTCTGTAGTGCTTAGCAGGCAGCTTGACTGTAATCCATAACTGTAGTATATTGCCAAAATGGCGACCTACTTGGAACAGATTTTCCAGTCTTTGTGCTGCTTGATTCCATGAAGAAAAGGCAAAGAATATGAAATGTTGATGGCAAATAAACCGTGGAAGAAGTGGCCAAATAACACAACCTCTGAGGATGCCTGCCATAGATGTGGGCAAAACTTCAGGAGAGAATGCTTCTGGAACATGGCTATACAGCCCGGAAAACTCACAGCAACTCAGTGATTCCAGCCATGAAACCCTTCGACAACACATTGAACATGAAAATAAATCATAATATTTCTGCAGTGCTGAGATTACGTCTTAATCATATTGATAAAAAGTATTTCACACCCACATAGTACTTTCCTTTTTTTAACAACCTACCATACTTTAACTTTTGGCATCTACTGTTACTTTTCTGCTTACACATATTATCTATCTGTCATCACTGTGCTCCCCCCCCCCCCCAAGCCACAGCTTTTACATATCATCTGTCCAAAATTTCAATTCTTCTTGTGGAGGTAACTTTCCTTTTCTTTTTAAATCCTTTTTGAATAAATTTTGTTCATACATCATCAAAATCACTTTGTTTCCATTTACATCTTTTAACTTTTGTGTCAGCTTATCATTTATTGGCAATTTCCATACTTCCTTGTACCACTCTTCTATTTGTATATTTATTTGTCTTTTCCAATTCCTTGCTATAAGCAGTCTTGCTATTGTTAATAAGTTTGTTATCACATCTTCGTCCCCTTTTTTCAATTGTTTATTATTATATAGTGATAATAAAGCTATACTAGGACTTCTTTCTATTTTAATGTTCACTATATCCTCTATTTCTCCAAATATTTCCCCCCAAAATTATTTACATATTTACATTGCCACCACATATGTATATACGTTCCTGATTCTTGGCATCCTCTCCAACAATTTTTTGAGTAGTTTTTATTTATATTTGCTATTCTTACTGGTGCTAGGTACCATTTCCATATTGATTTATAGTAATTTTCTTTAACCCGTATTGATAAATTTTTTTAGATGTCTTTGTCTCCATAATTGTTGCCACTCTGTTTCATTTATTTTTATCCCTAAAACTTCTTTCCAGACCTCCTTGAGGATGTTGTTTTTTTTTTGTTTTTCCTTCCTTTATTTCAATTATTATTTCAACATTCACACAAATGACCAGCCACTGCCAGAAGGGACAGAGAGTTTCATCTCTGCTGATGATCGTGCCATTATTGCTCAAGCAGGGAGCTTTGAGATGGTTGAACAGAAGCTCTCTGAAGCTCTAAGTGCTCTTACTGCCTATTACGGGAAAAACCAGCTGATCCCTAATCCATCCAAAACACAGACATGTGCTTTTCATCTTAAGTACAGACAAGCATCCCGAGCTCTGAGGATTACCTGGGAAGGAATACCACTGGAGCATTTGAGCACACCCAAATACCTGAGAGTTACTCTGGACCGTGCTCTGACTTATAAGAAGCACTGCCTGAATATCAAGCAAAAAGTGGGTGCTAGAAATAATATCATATGAAAGCTGACTGGTACAACCTGGGGATAACAACCAGATACAATGAAGACATCTGCCCTTGTGCTATGCTACTCTGCTGCCGAGTATACATGCCCACTATGGAACACATCTCACCATGCTAAAACAGTGGATGTGGCTCTTAATGAGACATGCCGCATTATTACGGGGTGTCTGTGCCCTACATCACTGGAGAAATTACACTGTCTAGCCGGTATTGCACCACCTGACATCTGCTGGGAAGTAGCAGCCAATAGTGAAAGGACCAAGGCAGTGACATCTCCAGCTCATCCCTTGTTTGGGTATCAGCCAGCACGTCAACAACTTAAATCAAGAAATAGTTTTCTAAGATCTACAGAGACACTCGCTGGAACACCTCAGCAAGCAAGAATCCAAAAGTGACAGGCTCAATCCCAGAACCTCAATCAATGGCTGATACCAAATGAGAGACTCTCCCCTGGGCACACAGAAAACTGGGTGACTTGGAAGGCGCTGAACAGACTGCGCTCTGGCACCACGAGATGCAGAGCCAACCTTAAGAAATGGAGCTACAAAGTGGAATCCACGACATGTGAGTGTGGAGAAGAGTAAACCACAGACCGCCTACTGCAATACAACCTGGGCCCTGCCACATGCACAATGGAGGGCCTTCTTATAGCAATACCAGAGACACTCCAGGTGGCCAGCTACTGGTCAAAGGACATTTAATAGAATACCCAGTCTGCAAATTTTGTGTTTTGTTTGTTTATTTGTCTGTTTTTTAATTTAATACAACTGGTTTGGTTCGCTCCTGATATGATAAATAAATAAATAAATATTATCTTATACTTTACTAGTTATTTCTTTCAATTTTAATGCTCCTCGACAGCCCTTCCATTTTGTATTATTTGTTCGAATTGGTTAAGCTTACTTCCATTTTCATTTCCATAACCATTTCCTTCTTCATTCCAACCACACATAGTCCTTTCCATCAATTCTATTACACCTGATCCTCATGAAACAGGTTAGATAGAGAAGCTAGTGATGGCCACTAGTTTCCATGATAAATCCATTGTGAGTGGGTCCATGCATAACTATCGAGCTGTACAATTAAATGGAAGTTTGTTTGTCACCAGACACATCACTCAAGGCTTGACTAATTCCAGTATTTCAGCACTGGGGAATTTACCAAAGACTTCAGAACCTGGTCCTATGACCACATACAGAGAAATGTATGTCTTCGTGATAGTCAGGGCAGTTGGCCTGACTCAAACATATATGGTCCCAAAAGTTTCTTGTGCCAAATCTGTGCTAGCACAATGGGCATCATCAAAGTCTCCAACAAGAGATGATTTCTATTTCTAACTGCACATTTTTTTAAAAAATGCTAATCTTACGTTTACTCTGTTTCAGTGTTTCTCAACCTGGGGGTCAGGATGCCTGGGGGATCGTGAGAGGGTGTCCGAGGGGTCGCCGAAGACCATCAGAAAACACAGTATTTTCTCTTGGTCATCTGGGTTACGTGTGAAAAGTTAGGTCCAATTCTATTGTTGTTGGGGTTCAGAATGCTCTTTGATTGTAGGTGAACTATAAATCCCAGCAACTACAATTCCCAAATGCCAAGGTCTATTTCCCCCAAATTCCACTAGTGTTCACATTTGGGCATATTGAGTATTTGTGCCAAATTTAGTCCTGATCCATCATTGTTTGAGTCCACAGATGAACTACACCTCCCAAACTCAAGATCCATGCCCACCAAACCCTGCTAGTGTTTTCTGATGGTCATGGGAGTCCTGTGTGCCAAGATTGGTTCAGTTCCATCATTGGTGGAGATCAGAATGCTCTTTGATTGTAGGTGAACTATAAATCCCAGAAAGTACAACTCTCAAATGATAAAACCAGTCCCTCCCCCCAACCCCACCAGTATTCAAATTTGGGCATATTGGGTATTTGTGCCAAATTTGGTCCAGCGAATGAAAATACATCCTGCATATCGGATATTTACATTACAATTCATAACAGTAGCAAAATTACATTTATGAAGTAACAATGAAAATAATTTTATGGTTGGGGGTCACCATAACATGAGGAACCTTATTAAGGGGTCGCGGCATTAGGAAGGTTGAGAACCACTGCTCTATTTCTTCCTTGGGGACTTACCACCAATTTCCACACATCTTCATGTTCAGTTTCAGGCAGTGTATCAAATGGGGAAGAAAAACAACAGAGAAAAACTACATGTCCTGCTTTTTGATGTTCTTACTTCTTGCTGTTGTTTTAATAAATCTCCTTAACAGTCAAAAGCAGGAGGCAGGCAGTTGTGATGTTGTTTCTTCCTGAAATGTCAACTATGAATATATTCAATTTTTTAACATTTCTAATTAGTAGAACTGGTTTACTAATCAATAGAGTGATCCAGTGTCACCACAAAATAAAATATCCATTTATGAAGTTGATTTTTAAAAGTCTGGGATCCTTTTCTTAATCACTGTGGCCTTTCATGCAGAAATGATTAAATGCCTAACAGAGCCACAGAGAGATTTGTGCTCATGTGTATCAGCAATCAGAGGCATAATTAGCCAAACCACTTCCCTCCCAGCCTAATTGTTTATCTAACTTGTTGGCACTGGAAATAAGTTTTGTTAGTTGTCAAAGTCTGCTGTCTACTCAGGCACTTTGGAATCTGTTTGGCAGGAAAAGGATGCTAAATGTTCAAATTAATCCAGCCATGCTTTAAACCACATTCTGCAATGGTCTTTGTTATCATGGCTTCTTACTGTTTTAAGGGAATATTGTGTGTCTGTGTATGAATACACAGAGGTTTTGCACTTTAAAACTTCAGACATTAGCAGAATTTGTTGCACAATAATGAACAACAATCAAGGCCCGATCTACAGTTTAATATAAAATCCAGATTTTCTGCTTTGAACTGAATTATAGGACAGTGTAGACTCATAATCCAGTTCTAAGCAGATAATGTGGATTATCTGCTTTGATAATCTGGATTATATGGCAGTGTAGATCCAGCCTAAGAGACCTTTTCCACCACTGCAACCAAAAAGTGTTTGGGCTTCTTTATACATCAAGGATGCCTCTACACCAGGCATGGGCAAACTTTGGCCCTCTAGGTGTTTTGGACTTCAACTCCCACAATTCCTAACAGCTCAGTATTATAGAATCATGGGAGTTGACATCTTGCAAGTTATTTAGCCTTAAATACTTTACTTACTTACTTACCTAGGCAATCCCTCGTTGTCTGAGTAGGATAATCCTCCAGTGTGGGTCCATAGGTGACTGTGCAGCCCTATTCTTGATCTGCATCTTCTCCCGCAGTGAGGGCATTGGTTTCCAGGTGGAAGGCAGTCCCGGTCAGGGTTGGCTTGACACGCCTTCCTCTTGGCACGTTTCTCTCTTTTGCCCTCCATTCGTGCCTCTTCAAATTCTACACTGCTGATCACAGTTGACCTCCAGCTGGAGCACTCAAGGGTCAGGGCTTCCCAGTTCTCAGTGTCTATGCCAGAGTTTTTAAGGTTGGCTTTGAGCTCATCTTTAAATCTCTTTTTCTGTCCACCAACATTGTGTTTTCCATTTTTGATTTTGGAGTAGAGCAACGGCTTTGGAAGATGGTGGTCAGGCATCTGGACAATGTGGTCAGTCCAGCGGAGTTGATGGCGGAGGACCATCGCTTCAATGCTGGTGGTCTTTGCTTCTTCCAGCATGCTGACATTTGTCCGCTTATCTTCCCAGGAGATTTGCAGGATTTTCCAGAGGCAGCGCTGATGGAATCGTTCCAGGAGTTGCATGTGACATCTGTAGACAGTCCACGTCTTGCAGGCGTCTAGCAGGGTTGGGAGAACAATAGCTTTATAAACAAGCACCTTGGTATCCCTATGAATGTCCCGGTCCTCAAACACCCTCTGCTTCATTCAGAAAAGCTGCACTCGCAGAGCTCAGGCCGTGTTGTATTTCAGTGTTATTGTTGACTTTTGTGGAGAGGTGGCTGTCAAGGTAGTGGAAATGACTACTTAACTACTTAGCTACAACTTAACAACTTAACTACAACGTTCATGATTCCATAGTACTGAGCCATACAGTAGCCATTAAAGTGATGTCAGACTGTATTAATTCTATAATTAATACAGTCTAGATGCACCATGAATCTCTCATCTGCAGGGGTTTTCTTCTCATTTTCCAAGTTGCCCTGCTCCTAGAGGGATGTAAATAATGTCCTGCTTCTTCTGTTCAAGTGACCAGAAAAGCCTGTGTGTTTAAAAGCATAATGTATGCCTCTGAGGAAGTGTGCATCTCTGAATTAGGACAAATATTTCTTACACACACACACCGCCATATTTGCATACATTTGAAACCTCTACCATTCAGCAATATTATTATTTCTCTCTTTCCATAAGTACACACTTCTTTCCCGATGCCTGTTTTCCTTAAGGCCTTATGCTTTCTATGGTAAGCCTCACAATCCATGCTCCAGGAATACAACTAATGCTGGATGTCAGTAAGACTGCCTGAACAGCACCGATTAATCTTTGTTCTCCCCTTTTGCAAAATACACCTTGTAATTTACTCGAAAATGAATCTTGCTCCTTGTGGAAGCGCAACAAAAGTGATGGAGTTAAGCAAACAAAATGTGTTCTAAATTAAGAAAAATGTACTAAGCAAAGATTTACATTGCATGCTTTTTCCCATGCAAAACAATTCATTTTCATTGCTTCGAAAGTGGTGGAAGGAATTACAGAAAGGGTAGTAAAGCTTTCTTTTTTAAACTATGTTGAAAAGTTCAACAGATGTGTTAAGAAAGCACCCCACAGAGGTTTTCCCTGCACTGATTATATGAAGGGAAGGGAATAGCACAAATGAAGATCTTTATTCGTCGGAGCAAGATATTTATGACAAGTACTGATCGAGGTCTAGACATCATAAGCCTAAATATAGATCATGCTGCCAACATCACTTGTTCAATGCAATTATAGATCCATTGAAGAACTTGAATCTTCAAGGTGCTTAGGAAGATCAGAGTAACACTTCTGCAAGTTTTTGACATTGCATTGAGGATATGAGTAGTTCACAGATTGTGACTGGAAGACTTCATAGATACTGAAACCTCGGTAGGTTCATATTCTTCTTCACATAAGATATTTCAATAGCAAATGAACAAAGGTGATTTAGTTTGAATAGTAGCTGTTCAGTGGTATAATCATACATATTTATAAAACCATTGAAGCCATAAGAGATCTTAACGTCTTGAAGCACAAAAGTCGACAATCCTGGAGTCAAATATAAAACACATGCATGAATTTCTTTTTCACCTTGCTGGCTCTTTTCTTCTCTCTCCATCTTGAGGATCTGATGACACTTGCTTTTCTTCCTCTCTATATTATGTCTCTTCCATCTAGTTTTCATCTCATCTGTCTTCAGGTACTTGTTTTTCAGTGCACTTGGATTAGCTGTTCATTAATTCATTTTTATATGCTGCCCCCCTTTAGTTCTGCAAAATATGACTGCTAACATTACAAATAATAGAAAAACAATAAGGTAAAATCTATCCAGAAACCTTAAGATCAGAAAAGACAGCAGAAAAAGGTGTCTCTACAACCTCAGCTAAACACAGGATCTGTTGTGATTAGAACTTTTGAACATGCAAAAGAATGGCTTCAGCTTTGTTAAATGGCTGGATTTTAGATGCATATTTAATATTTCTGGAAGGGATATCCCTTATGAATACCCTGCCTTGAAGTTCCATCCTTCTGGAATCTGAAATTGGCAAGGCAGTGAGCAAGGCCTCCTCTGCCAAGGATTTGAATCTTTACGTGGTTCATCTTGACACATTAAACAGGGACAACACTCACATTTACAAATTTGTATCACTACATGGTGAGATTTTTTGTTGTTTTCATACTGATGTTGTATATTTTTGAGACTGTTTTATATCCATAACTGATAAATGACTGAACTGCTTCCCTGAAATATGACAAATTTTAATGCATGAGCTAGAAGTGGGGGAAAGAACTAGGTGGTTTGTTTGTGTCTTTGTGGTCAGTCAACCTGTTCTTTTGTGCTTGTTCTGTATTTGTGTATGTGCTTAGCTTTGTAATGGGAAAAAGTTTTATGCACAACCATTTCCTGTAAAATGCAGGAAATGCAACCAATATCCTCAACCCAAAAACCCACATGGAGGGTGGGATCTCTTTTCGGGATTGGAAATTTTTCCACACGTTGCCTCACCATGAAAAAACAGCTTGTTCTGACAAAACTATTGGCAATGGTGAGATTTTTCTCACACCTCTATCCCTTGCCGATCAGATTTGATCAGTTTGTAACTGGGCACATTTTAAGCTTTGCAAACTTGTTTTGTATTCATCTGCTTAGTTTATTTTATGAAACCAACATTTCTGCAGGGGATCATTTTTGCTAAGGTCTTCTCCATCCCCATTTCCATTGATTCTTTCATTCCAATTTATTTATTTATTTATTTATTTATTTATTTCAAACATTTGTACCCACCCCTTCTCAACCCCCACAGGGGAACTCAGGGCAGCTTACAGCCGGCAACAATTCGATGCCCCCACATACAAGATAAAAATATAGCAATTATATATGAATAATACATTAAATTAGTTTAAATTAGTTTAAAATTAAAACCAAATAAATTAATACTGGCTGTCTAGCTTTATCAAGAATCGAATTCTGCGAACAACAACACAATCAGAACCCTGTCTGTAGACCATTTTCCATAGCATTTTCCATATTAATTATCAGTGTGCTACCCGAAAGCCTGGTACCACAACCACACTTTCAATTTCTTCCTGAAGGAGAGGAGAGATGTAGTTGACCTGATATCGCTGGGGAGCGAGTTCCACAGGCGGGGGGCCACCACCGAGAAGTCCCTGTCCCTCGTCCCCACCAAGCGTGTTTACGCCAGAGGCTGGGCCGAGAGCAGGACCTCCCCATAAGATCTTAAACTCTGAGGTGGGACATAGAGAGAGAGAGATGTTTTGACAGGTACGCTGGGCCAGAACTGAATAGGGCTTTATAGGCCAAAACCAGCACTTTGAATTGTGCTCGAAATTGGACCAGCAGCTGTCCACTGTTTTATCAGGTTTTCACTTAGGCCCCATCTACACTGCCATATAAAATCCAGATAATCTGATTTGAACTGGATTATAAGGCAGTGCAGATATAAACCAGTTCAAAGCAAATAATGTGGATTATCTGCTTCGATAATCTGGATTATATGGCAGTGTAGATCCAGCCTAAATGTTATTCCCTGATGTAGTTCTGATCAAGTTGCTGTCCTAAAATATTTTTTTAAATTTACCACCACTCCCAGCTTTAACATCCAGATATTTCAGAATTGCCATGGAATGAATTACTCAGTACTCTGCTGTTTCCCCAGGTATTTGAACAGGACAGGCTACCATTTGGTTCTCAATGGTGCTTAGCAGAAATTTATCCTACTTTATAACTTCTTATTGCTGATAGAATGACCAAAGAGTTCACTAAAAACCTCTCTTTTGGAACTAGGACAGGGATGGCTCCAGGCATTATATAGAGGCAAGGAAGACGTGTAAGAGGCTTGTGAATCCTTTCCTCACACTTCTTCTGAAGTGTGCAAGAGGGAATTGCTGAACATTTTTGATGGAAGATAGAAGTGAATGTTTATGCAGAAAAGCTGGAATAGAAATTGACTTCACTCACATTGTGAGGAATTGTTTTGCTGGCTGTTCTTTATCCTAATCCCTTTTTAAATTGTAAACTACCTTGAGGGTTTGCCAAAAACCAGACTAGAATTCTTTTTTAAAAATTGTAAGTTTACCTTGACAAATTCTACCGAAAGAGTGAGATGCAGTCCTCACTCGTCTACTGCAGTAACCTTAGTAGTTAACTATCTCCTAATAATATTTATTTGCCTTTTTTAATGTCTTTCACAATATTAACTAAATTGCCTCATACACTTTGACTGACCACAAAAATAAGAAGAAAACAAATTATCCCTTGGAAGCAGCTGAAATTATGGTTTATTTTCAGCTTTCTCGTGTATTCGGTAGTTCAGCTGGAATTTGAATTGTTCATCTGAAATTCAGGTTCTCTACTTTCAGAATCTGTTTATTTAGCTTCCACTTCCATGCATTCTTCTTCCAAAGATAAAATATTTTGATTGTCTGCCCGAAAGTGGCAGTCCTATTGTCTCACTGTAGACTTTATCCTCCAAGGCCTCTCTCCAACTCTATTTGCCGTAAAGCTAAAATGGCAGCGTCGAGGTATTACAGAAGGAGGATAACTTCTCGGTGCACCTATATTTTTAAAATGGGCACCAGACATAGAACTGCATATCCCAAGATTCCCTGACCTGAGATGCCACCAACCCCTGGATTGTAGTTTCTCAGGTGTCAGATCGGTAGACAATACACAAGATAAATCTTTGCTTATTTCATTCTTGCATGCACAACAAAATAATCAGAATTTTTATCTCTCATGGATGAGATTACAAGCTCTTTCATGCAATTTTAATGACTTTATAAATGAAAATTTAACCAAGGATTTGTGCGTCACCCCTTCACCAGATAGGTATATTTGTACAAAATATTTTCTCTGTGTGCAAAACACTTGTTATTCTACTGAGGATTAAAATGTTCTTTCATTTGCGGCAGCTGATAATTTTTAGTGGTATCTTGACATATCAGAATGCAATTTGAGAGCTTAGTAGAGATGTAAAAATTATTCAAAAACTATTCAAAAAAATCTTATCATGTATGAAAAAATGCAGATATTATTTACTCACGTGCATTTGGGAAAGTACATTTATCCTGTATCTTTTGAATTGTATTCCAGACATTTGTGGGTGCTCCAATATTTGTGACCTAACTTGCTTCTTTCTTGCAACAGCAACATTGAAAACTAGGATGGGAACACAGCCAAGTTTCTTTTTTTCATTGCATCTTGATGGGAACATTCACTGTATAAGTGGAGTTTTACTGCAGACAATTTACTGGGTTTCTTTCCTCCAATATGTGTTTGATTGTCAATAGTCTAGAAACCTGATTGCCAAAAGCCTCTGAAAATGTCAGTTTTACCAAAAAATCTACCAGGAAAATATATGATCATTTTCATAGTCTTGCCTTTTCATTTTATCTGAGTTGCTTCAACTAATGGATTCAAATACAGACCATCACTATTGGTAGGTGTGCACATATTATTTTTCATAGGGATAATTAATATAATGAGCATGATCAGTATTTTTTTTCCTCCATGGAACAATGAATGGCAAGATGGTTTCTTCTGAATGAATGGCATTCCTTTCTGACACCACTCCCTACCCTGCATTTTATTTTATTTATTTATGTTTGTGCTAGAGGATTGATCTTATGAAATGGCCCAAGGTTAAGGTTTCCTTTTCTTTCATTTAAACAATATTTATTTATTTACTTCATTTCTACCTCACCTTTCTCACCCAAAGGGACTCAAGGCGGCTTACAATTCTGGCAAAAATTCAATGTTGGTAAAAACCAGTACTAACAATAAAAATTAAACAATCAAAAACTATTGACATTAAGCAATAATGAAATACATTAGTTTACAAATTTTAAAAACATAAAATGCATAGTTCAATTAGTCCATAACTCTGCTGATAATCCTTAATTCAGACTGTGTCAAAACCATAGAAACTTATTCTTCAAACACTTGTATGCAGAGCCAAGTCTTCAGCTTTTTCCTAAAACCCAGAAGGGATGGGGCCTGCCTGATGTCACTGGGGAGGGAGTTCCACAGCTGAGGTGCCACCACAGAAGTGCCACCACAAGTCACACTTGTGAAGAAGGTGGGATTGAGAGCAGAACCTCCCCAAAAGATCTTAAAGTTCTAATAAGAGGAGATGCAGTCGGACAGATAAGTTGGACCAGAACCGTTTAGGGCTTTGTAGGCCAAGACCATTACTTCATATTGGGCTCGGTAGCATATCAGCAGCCAGCGGAGCTGAAAAAACAGAGGAGTTGTATGCTCCGTGTACACCGCTCCGGTTAGAAGTCTGACCACCACCCATTGGACTAGCTGAAGCTTCTAGGCTTTCTTCAAAGGCAACCCCACATAGAGCACATTGCAGTAATCTAAATAAGTAAACAAGGGCCATGTAACACAGAGTAATGCATGAATCTATATCCAAAACCTTTACTTGCAATACATTTTTACAGAGCACTGTCTTTCACTAGGCTGGCTACTTAAGTATCCAGTCTGGTGTACTGCATTTCATGTTAACATCACATATTAGGTAATTTGTAGGGATGTGCACGACTCAGAAAACTGCTTCATTTGTCTTAACGAAAATAATGCAACTCCTGTTTTGATTCTAAAGCCTTTTTGGAAGAGTCATAAGGGATCAGTGTCAAAACTATTACGGAGCTAAAAAAAGGTTGTTAGTTTTTCCTTATGTTATTCACCCATTTGCACCAATAGGAACACTAATGGGGGTCCTTCCTCCCTCCCTCCCTCCCTCTGTTTTTGGGGTATCACAATGAAACATGCTACAATTGTAGCACACAATTACCACTTTTAAGTCCTCCAAGTTTCAGAACATTTCACACATCCACTAATTTTGGGGAAATTAAAAAAGGTTTTATGAACTTAAAAAAAAAAACTAGGAGCAATTTCCTTGAATTGCTATACAATGATGCAACATATCCACACCATCATTCTTTCCAAGTTTCAGAAAGATTTGCACATCCACTGATTTTTAGGGAATTTTAACCAACATCAACTTAACAGTATTATTTTACCGGAAGACCCCAGGGGCCATCCAGTCCAACCCCTTTCTGACAGGCAGGAAAAGCACCATCAAAACGCCCCAACAGATGCCCAACCAGCCTTTGAAATAGTAGTAATAATAATAATAATGATAATAAGAAACCTTCTAGGTAAACTTTGGAGTTACTGCCTTTTTGCATATTGTTATTGATTTTTGTCATCTTACTGATATTATTCCATATTATTGCCTATATTATCTTTAGCAATGTTTCTGATCCTTTATGATTTGATTTCAGTCCTTTTGGAAATTGAAATGGAACTGGAAATGTCTAAATAATAATGAAATATTGTAATTGTAAGACAATGTCATTGATCAGAGAAGGCTGCAGGATAGCTGGGAAAATACATTGCCAATGTGTTCTCTTCCAATGTAGTATATATTTTCATAAATCTGTTTGATAAATGATATACAATATATTTGTTCATGGAACAGTTCAGCTAAAATACTTAAATGTGCCCCCAAATCCTCGATAATGTGTGATAAGTCTGAGAGACAAAGAGACCTGAAATGATAATTAGGTTTGAAGTAATTTTAATCTGACCTTACACATATCTACTCACATGTAAACCCCACTGGATTCAGTGTAACTCGCTCCTAGATAATAGGTCAATTCTAATTCAAAGATGTATTGGCTTTTTAAATATATATATATTCAATGAAAGAAATTGTTTAAAACTATATTAAAATTGTAGAGAAAAAGAAATAGAAAGAAAGGAAAGGAAAAAAATAACTTTACAAAAAAAAACAAAAGGATGTAGACATTTGTATGTATATAGTAAATGAGACAAAATGAGTAAGGATATGATAAATTGAAAAGTACTGTCTGTAACTATACATGTATATGGTAAGGTACACACACACACACACACATCTTTAAAGAGAAAAATGAAAAAGAAAAAAGAAAAGGAAAAAAGATAAGAAGTAAAAGAGTATTTCTTGACTCCGGGATATCTTCTTTGAGTTTTCCTCCTTTTCCTTCTTGTTCTCTACTTTTTCTCCCTCTTTTCTTTTATAGATGGTCTGCTCTTCCTTATATGAGTATTCTCTTTTTCTTTCTATTTAAATATTCTGTAACTTGACTCCAGTCAGTTTCTTTCCTGGGGTTGACCTTTTTTTTTGGAGATTAAGAATGTGCGTTTGTATTGGCTTTGGAGGATTAGTAATATATTGCTTGTGCTTCTATTATGCCATTCTATCGGCACGGTTCCTTTCTTCTGGTACAACTGCTCCGCCAACTATGAACAGCAAGGTGGTTAGAAAGGGGTCAAGGGAGGAGCTTAATTATCCCAGTTCAAAATCTTTAGCCCAAATTTATCTCCTCTCAACCACTACGCTCACACAAAATTAGGCTAGGGCAGTCCTAAATAATTTCCAGTATTCAGAGAAGTTATAATTTAATAATCACCGGGGCCTTCAATAGTATGCTCTTGCATTTTTTTTCTCTGTCTGTTGTTTTTATGGCTTTTGTAAGGAATTCTAGAGATGGCTGCCATTTGCCAGTTGCAAGCAGGAACACACAGCTACAATAGGAACAGCAGGCACAGAATCCCATTCTTTTTAACTGGGAATTTTTAAATATGGTTTTATATTTAATCCTGTTTTAATGTTAATATATTTGAATATTTTACATGGTTATGATGATGATTTTATGTTAAGCTGCTTTGGGTCCCCTTCGGGGGAGATAAACCAGGGTACCAATCAATATAATAATAATTATTTCTTAGCTCAAGCTTCATTACATGTGGCTAGACACTGGGGGCAGTTCCAGGCAGCCCTTTATCCCAGGATCATTCACGTTTTAAAAACACAGATGCTCCTGGTGGGCTGTCTACACCCACCCCAGAAAGTGCACCTGAGGTGGGTGTCCAGATGTTTTGCCAGGACTTGCCCCCCCCCCCCCCCGGTATGTAATTTCTACACACTGGGAGAGCAGCTGCATCAGTATACTGGAGACCAGGTTAGTTTTCTTTACTTTTAAAAGGGTTTTGGGGGAGGGGGCTGGGTATTCCCACAGTTTTTCTGACTAATTTAGTCCGGAAAACTGTGGGAATAATGTCTGGACTGCAGTCCAGACACCAGAAATAGTGGACTTATCTTGTGCCTTCCAAGAAGGCACGGAATAAATCCACTATTTAATTAATTCGCTACAAACCAGAGTTTTCCTGGTTCGTAGCAAATTAATTCAGGATTGACCAGATTGTCATCTGGACAGCCTCTTCTTTGTTGCAGGAGTTACTGCAATAAATGGGCTACCTGGATGTGCCCTGAGTCTTAAAGTCTGTTATTCACCATATTCTCAGTGCTAATGCTGTTTAAAAAATTCCATCTAGACAGAAGATGAGAGTCTGAACAGGTGTGAAATGAGCTTGTAAAAGGTTCTTTGTTAAGTGAAATATGTATGTGGTAATCCCAAGAGCCAGTCCTACCACCCTGCCCCATATTTGGGAAGGTGCCAAACATCGTGGAAAGTCCTCATCTTTCCAGGTTTATTCCAGGCTAAACCAGATTAGGCTGAGGCATCGTTTGGATGCCTCAGGCTAATCTGTGTCATATACTGCACTAAAGGACTATGTAGATACAACCTGAAACTTAGGGCATGTCTACAGTGGGCCAGATGTTGCTCCTGGATGTCCACACAATGTTCAGGGACTTATGGTCCCTAACACATCGAATTTGCAGGGAATCCAGGACTGGTCTGAAGCAGCAATGTTTTTGATACTCAGTGTGAGGCCTTCCTTATGTGCCACATAAATGAGGCTAGCAGACATTAATGATAAGGCCTTATTACTAGTGTCCCCCATTCACTTACAAAGCTCTAATCCATTTTAAATTCACTAGGACCCATCATTGCTGGCCTTTGAACAAGCACTGCGTTTATTTTATCTTAACCTATTTAGCTTGTCTTAAAATTTTATTAGGACTTTACTGATAATTGAGTTAGGATATCAATATTGGCAAATGTAAGTACCAGGACATAGTCTTCCCTGATTAACGCTGAAATGAAATTGAAGGAAGAGCTACATGCGAGAGAGAGAAAGGAATTGAGAGATCCATGGATCCTTCTGATTTTTTTTAACAATCTGGTGTGTTAGCTTTTAGTACAACTTAGATTTAGTAACTATATGCTTGTTCAGGCAATTTCAGGGTTTTCTACCAAATCCCACATAGATGAATTAGCTAGAATCCTAGGGCCCTTCCGCACAGTCATATAACCCAGAATATCAAGGCAGAAAATCCCACAAAATCTGCTTTGAACTGGGTTATTTTAGTCCACACCGACTCACTGATTCCAGTTGAAAGCAGAAAATGTGGGATTTTATTCAAACATGTGGAAGAGGCCTTAGTTACTGCTATTTTAGAGTAATTTATCCTGTGTGGGGTCTTAAATACTAACAAATATGTTTTCTAATCCTTAAAGGAGTCAGGCAGGTATTTAACTTCCCTTCCGGGTTCTGGTTGAATAATGGCAAAGAGGCAACAGGGATTATTGAAAGCATAGTTGTTAGAATGAGAGAAAACCAATATTCCACGGTAGTCAAATGCATAAAATATGTTGTTAAATGTGACACATTTCAGCTTTTACACACACACACACAGCCATTAAAATCAAGTTGGCAGTTTCATTAAGGAGAAATGTCCCTGAAAGAGACTATAAAATTTGCTGACTGCATTTCTGTGAGTGAAAATTATGTACCTTATTTTGTCCCATGGCGTGTTCAATAAATTTTCCCACTACTGATAATATGAGACCCAACTAAATGTTGTTGGCAACACTGCCTAATTTGAATTATTTGTACAGTCCTTGAGACTCTGCTGTTAGTACCTGTATGCTATACATATCAATCCTGCCTGTGAAACCTGTGCAGCAGTGGAACTCTCTGCCCCGAAGTGTGGTGGAGCCTCCTTCTTTGGAGGCTTTTAAACAGAGGCTAGATGGCCATCTGTTGGGGGTACTTTGAATGCAATTTTCCTGCTTCTTGGACTGGATGGCCCATGAGGTCTCTTCCAACTCCATGATTCTATGAAAAATGTAAAATTAGCATCAGCTGTGACAACAGAAGAATACTTTGAAGAAGATGGGGTCACCCCCAACTGTGGATGGGGATACAGCATAGTAATGAGCAATGCAGTCATTTACAGCTGCATGAGATGTTAGTGGACTCCACCTTATAATGATTTCCTTGGTAAGATTTATTCAGAAGATATTTCCCATTGCCTCTCCTTGTAGTCTGTGTAAGATCACTCAGAGCGTTTCCTTAGTTGAATGTGAATTTCAACCTTGGAATTTTATAATATTAGCTGGCAAACTGGAATTGCAGCAGGATAAGCACATTTACTGATGATAGCTATCACACATAGCTACTGGTGCATCCAGCTACCAGTTTGCCTTCCCGCCTTGATGATGATGATGATGATGATGATTATTATTATTATGATTATGATTATTATGATTATTAAACTTTATTTATGTCCCGTCACCATCTCCCATCAGGGACTTGGGACGGCTCTAGCATTCTTTTAAAATGATGGATAAAACCCTTCATTATCCTCCAATTCAGCTACACTTCCCATTAGTTACTTAAGTGCAATAGGTTCCTTCCACTTCTTTCCCACTATGCCATATGGTATCTGTGGCCATGATTCTCTTCCTCTTTTCTCCCTTTTGCCTTGCTATTCCCTTTTTGGCTATTTTCTATTTCTTTAAATGTTTTTATCACTGAATTTGCAAAATTAGGCACTGGTTGGGACATAGCGCAGGAAAGCTTGGTAGGAAGACAGATTGTGGGACCATAGACTGCGTTAATGTGATGCTGAACACTATAAAATTGGTATTTATCCATTCCCTACATTAACATCATTGTGGCAAGTCAGCACAGTGTTGGTCTCCCAACACTCAAACTACTACATCAAATTGGCTTAGTGGCTGATAACAACAAATTACCCCCCCCCCCAAAAAAAACCCCCAAAACATTACAACATTACAAATGTTCATGTTTATTAAATCTTTGGGCATGTTTTCTCATACTGGCTGAGATGTAGCAATTGGTTTTTTTCTAATCAATTAATTCCGTAGAGGAGGGGAATTTTGAAATGCTTCCTTTCTCAACCTTAGACATTCAGCTTCTCTAATTTACATAAAATGTCAATGTCGGTTACAATAGTGTCATCCACATTAGTCCGAGAATGCATCCATTGAAATGCTTCTATTACTGGTATATGACTTTCCATGTCACACCGCAGCACCTGTGGAAATAGTCTGGAGCATGATTGCACTGGGATGGGATAGTGAGGGATGCCAAAAACACCATTATGCCATTATAGAAGTCAATAAGTTCTTCCTCACCTGAAATACAGCTTGTCATATTTTCAACCTCATCTCAGCAAAGATATTGCATGACTGAGTGTAGTTCACAGAAGGGCAGTTACAGCGATTAAGAGCCTGGCATCAAAAGAGTGAGGATGATGTCTCTTTAAAACAATGTGGAAGAGCAGAAAAAGAACAAAATATCTATGTGGGGGGTGGATGTTTTTTGCCACAAGATATTATCACTCTGGAAAATGTAGTTCATATATTTTTATAATATCTATAAAATGATTTCCAACATAAACATGGTTAGCCAAGTAAGCAAAAATCAGCCAAGTAACCGAAATCAACGCAGTAATCCTAAATCAGCTGAAAACAAATCAGGTAGTAAGTTCTAGGGCCTTTCCACACAGCCATATAACCCAGAATATCAAGGTAGATAATCCACAATATATGCTTTGAACTGTATTATCCGGTCCTTCCTCGAGGGACGGTCCCAGAAGGTGTTACTGGGTGACACCTGTTCGGCCCCACAACTGTTGTTGTGTGGGGTCCCACAGGGATCAATTCTGTCCCCGATGTTGTTTAACATCTACATGAAGCCGCTGGGAGAGATCATCTGGAGTTTCGGACTAAGATGTTATCTCTACACAGATGATGTCCAAATCTGTCACTCCTTCTCACCCGTCACCAAGGAGGCTGTCCAGACCTTGAACCGGTGTTTGGCTGCTGTATCGAACTGGATGAGAGCTAACAAATTGAAATTGAATCCAGACAAGACAGAGGTCCTACTGGTCAGTCGTAAGGCCGAACAGGGCATAGGGTTACAGCCTGTGTTAGACGGGGTTAAACTCCCCCTGAAGACACAGGTTCGCAGCTTGGGAGTGATCCTGGACTCATCGCTGAGCCTGGAACCCCAGGTCTCGGCGGTGGCCGGGAGAGCTTTTGCACAATTAAAACTTGTGCACCAGCTGCGCCCGTACCTTGGGAAGTCGGATCTGGCCTCGGTGGTCCACGCTCTTGTTACATCCCGAATAGATTACTGCAACATGCTCTACGTGGGGTTGTCTTTGAAGACTGTTCGGAAACTTCAATTAGTCCAACCGGCGGCGGCGAGATTACTTACCGGAGCGTCATACAGGGAGCATGCCACCCCCCTGCTATGTCAGCTCCACTGGCTGCCGATGCATTTCTGAGCACAATTCAGAGTGCTGGTTTTGACCTACAAAACCCTTTACGGCTCCGGCCCAGCGTACCTGTCCAAACGCATCTCCTTCTACGTCCCACCTCGGAGTTTAAGATGTGCTGAGGGGGCCCTGCTCTCAGCCCCACCTTTATCACAAGCGAGACTGGTGAGGACGAGGGACAGGGCCTTCTCGGTGGTGGCCCCTCGCCTGTGGAATGCGCTCCCTGGGGAAATTAGGACATCAACATCCCTCCTCTCCTTCAGAAGGAAGCTAAAAACCTGGATGTGGGACCAGGCCTTCGGGTAAGCCGGCAGATGGACAAAGACAACCAATAATGACCAGAGTAGGAAAGGACAATGACGATGCTAGATGGTTTACAGACTTGGATTTGGTGAACATTGACTACAAGATGTTTTTATTGCTGCTAGTACAATGTTTGATTGTTTTAATTAATTATAACTGTGACATTATATGGTAAATTTGTGTATTGTATATTGTATTTTATTTTGTGAATTGTTAGGCATCGAATTGTGCCTTTTGTAGGCCACCCTGAGTCCCCCCAGGGGGTTGAGAAGGGTGGGGAAGAAGCACCCCAAATAAATAATAAATAAATAAATAGTATCTAAAGACCATAGGAGCAGATAGGTGATGATGAACTCACAACTGATGGCCTTGCGAGGCACTAGTAAAAGGGAAATGACAGGAAGGCAAAAGTTAAAGACCAGCAGGGAAGAGAGATTAAAGTTGTGACTGCAGCAAGAAAAGAGCAGAGAGAGAAAAGCAGGAGAGCAGCACCATGATGAGGCTGCAATCAAGAGAAGTGGTCTGTGCTCTGAGCACAAGGGCAGAGAGAAATAAGAGAAAAGTGATGATGCGTTTGTTGGGAGAATTTTGGCTGCTCTCTGAATTGGCTCCAGTGGGAGGGAAACACTATTATCAGTGCCCTAGTGGGCACATGACTGTTTCCTTCTACCCATCCTGCCAAACTTGATGCAACTTGATCTTGAATTCAAGTTGCATTGTGATTTCTTTTTTTGGACAGTGTAACTTATTCCCAAAATTTAGCTGAGCATTAAGTTACTATAAATCTGTGCATATTATTATAAGGAAATTTTTCTATTTTTATAATCTGTAATCCACCCACAGTTTTTGCGGATAAAACTAGCCCAATATATAAACATTTGCAATATTAATACATTTTTTAAGGCTTAAAGCTACTATAAATTTATACCAATTACTTCGTTAAATATTAATTGACTATGGGATTTTCTGTCTGAATGTTTTCTGCATTCCAAATTAATTTCAGGTATAATTTCTGTCATAGCTATTTCATATTGCAAAGGATGCGTTTTATTGAGTTTTTCTTACATGTGAGGCGAGGCAGGTAATAATAATAATAATAATAATAATAATAATAATAATCACACACATTATTCGCCGATACATCACACATTGGGAAGTGTCTGACTTGTGAACCAATACAACAGCCAGAAGAGTGATCTTGTCTGCTTTTTTTTGTTGTTGTTGTTGTTGTGTCAGGAGCATCCTGTTGTGAGAGAATTGGCCGTCTGCAAGGACGTTGCCCAGGGTACGCCCGGATGATTTTGATGTTTTATCATCCTTGTGGGAGGCTTCTCTCGTGTTCCCGCATGAGGAGCTGGAGCTGATAGAGGGAGCTCATCCGTCTCTCCCCGGATTCGAACCTGCGACCTGTTGGTCTTGTCTGCTGTGGACCCATCTTGTCCTCACCCACCCCAGAAAATGCATGCTTTCAGGGGTGAGTGTCCAGATGCTCTCACGGGAACATCTGGAGGCTCTACCCTCCTTCCCCAAAGCCCCCAGACCTCTTAGAAAAGTAAAATGAATTTACCCAGCCTCTAGTGCACTCTCGTAGCAGCTCTCCTGGCATGTAGAAATAATGCGCCAGGAGAGCGGGACGAGCGATTTTCCTCTTCTTCTACCCCCACTCTTCTGGCGTGTCATTTCTATGCGCTAGGAGAGCTGCTATAAGAGTGCACTGGAGGTCGGGTAAGTTTATTTTACTTTTCTAAGGGGTTGGAGGGGTGGGTTTTCCCACAGTTTACTGGGCTTATTTAGTATTCTGCGGTCCAGAACCGGAAATAGTGGATTTATCCCACGCCTTCCAAGAAGGCGCAGAATGTTGTCTGGACAGCCGCTCATTTATTGCGGGAGTTCTCACAATAAAGCTACTGTCTGTACGGGCCCTGAGTCCACATTCAGATAATGTGGGATTTTTTGTCTTAATATTCTTAATATTCTGGAATATAGAGCTGTGTGGAAGGGCCAGTGTAGATCTTCCCCAGGTGACATTAAATCTCAGCTGATGTGAAGCAAGGCAGGAAAACCCACCTAGCTAGTTTGAAACTGTGTTAGTGCTAGTCACAACGTAACCAAGGAATATTAACTTGAAATGCTTGATATAAAACCTTGACAGATGAATCTCCTGTGTTGAACCCATCCATGACCTCATATAATCCTTATAAAAACAACTGGGTAATTCAAATTACTTGAAATGTTTTCATATAAATAGAAACAAAAGAATGTATTACCCAAAGTTTTCACAAACATACGGTGTTTTAATGCAGAGTAACCATGAGAGTACTTTGTTAACATTTTATAAAATAGTATGACAGATACTGGAGAATATGGACTTTGGCTTGGATACAAGGTTCAAGAGTTTATAATACTTAACTTAAAGATTATTATTAGGCCTCAGAAAACTTAATCTTCTGCAGCAGAGATTAACATACAATCTGGGAAATAATTTCTGTTTTCTTTCCAACTCCCAGATGATACCTTTCCGTAGCCAGAAGAAAATGCCCTGGGTTTTCTCTCAGTGATGTGAAACACTTGAACTTGGGGCAGCTGGCAGGACTCAGGAAGGTATAGATGTCTTCCCATTTCCTGGCTGCTTTTGGCAGACTTTCAACTCTGAGAGAATCCCCAGTGGGCCTTTTTCAAAAACTTCACTAAGCCATTAACATGATCCACAAGTACCCTGATCTTTGCCTTGAAAGGTCGGGCAGTTTACTGCAATCCAAATGAAATTTCTGTGCCATACTCTGTGCCAATCTCTGTGCTTGCTGAGAAGTCTACAATTGGATCTAATGAATTGTAGTCACATTTTCTGTTCTTTATATCTTCTATACTTGATATTTCTTTCTTTGGTTCTTATATGTGAATGTGCATTGTTATTCTAAATAACTTCTTGCATCATAAAATCTGCATGATTCTTATTGTAGTGTTAGCAGTAATAGTTAGCATTACTAATTTTAAAAATACAGACCCTGGACAAAGCAGGATTCCCCCCCCCCAAAAAAAAAAAAAGAAGAAAAGAAGAAAGAAAAACTCTGCTAGAAGAAAATCCTTCCCGCACCCTTTCATTGTTCAAATAATTGAAGTTTCATTGTTGAAGTGTGCAATTATTTTCTTTCCAAAGGGGGTTTGATGGTAATGTAACTATTTTATTTCTCTGGGTTGCCTGGAGCGCCTTTGCAGCTAATGTTCTGCCTGGTGTATAGTCACAAAGCTGTCATTTTCAGCATACTAACTCCATTCTTAAATTTGAAAAAAAATACTTTATGTCTCTTCCTCATTTGCTTTGTACTGATACTCTTTCAAAACTTTAAGTTGCTTTTAAGTTTCAAATTGTATTTTTTTTTAAAAAAAATGGGCATCCCTTTATGGTTAAAGGTTGATGAGGAATATTATTATTTGTAAAATGTATTGGGGAGACTGCAAAATGTATTTGAGAGACCAAATTGCCAATATCTGCTGGATAATGGAGAAAGGCAGGGAGTTTCAGGAAAACATCTATTTATGTTTTATTGACTAGTCTAAAGCCTTTGACTTTGTGGATCATAATAAATTGTGGCAAGTTCTTGGTGGGATGGGCATACCAAATCACCTTGTCTCTCTCCTGAGGAATCTGTATAAGGACCAAGTAGCAACAGTAAGAACTGACCATGGAACAACAGACTGGTTCAAGATTGGGAAAGGCATACGGCAGGGTTGTATACTCTCACCCAACCTATTCAACTTGTATGCAGAACACATCATGTGATGTGTGGGGCTTGATGAATGCAAGGCTGGAGTGAAAAATTCTAGAAGAAACATTAACAACCTTAGATATACAGATGATACCACTTTGATGGCTGAAAGCAAGGAGGAACTGAGGAGTCTTATAATCAAGGTGAAAGAAGAAAGTGCAAAAGCTGGGTTGCAGTTAAACATAAAAAAACCAAGATTATGGCAACCGGACTGATTGGTAACTGGCAAATAGAGGGAGAAAACATGGAGGCAGTGACAGACTTTATATTTCTAGATGCAAAGATCACTGCAGATGCAGACTGCTGCCAGAAATCAGAAGATGCTCACTTCTTGGGAGGAGAGCAATGACCAATCCCGACAAAATAGTGAAGAGTAGAGACATCACACTGGCAACAAAGATCCGCATAGTCGAAGCAATGGTATTCCCTGTAGCAACCTATGGATATGAGAGCTGGACCATAGGACATTATTTCCTGGAGTATGGACTGGTTTGATCATTTTACCATCCAAGACACTCTCAGAATTTCCCTCCAACACCACAGTTCAAAAGTGTCTATCTTCCTTCGTTCAGCCTTCCTTACAAATGTAATAAATAATCCTATGTGAATGATATAAAATTAAAACAAATATTTACTAATCTACTATGTATATTACTAATCTACTAACAAAAGAAATAAAGTTTAAGATATGTAGATTGTTGATTGCCATCAAGGGTAGAAATTAGATAATTGATAAAATAAGGAGAAAATATTAAGCAGAGTTGGAAGAGAAGAGAAGAAGGGACAATATAAGAAAATAAAAGAAATCAACAGGGACCCTGAAGGATAATATTTACTCTTGTTAGAGAAGATGTCACAGTTGTACCCTTTTTTCCTTTTACTTCACTTCCTCCTTATACCAAAAATAGGTATAAAGATAGACATTCTCATCTATGTCTCCAACGATAGAATAGACTCATGCGTAAAACTATTTAACTATCATGGCTCTGTAACTTAACATACTATATTTTATTATGTTTCCCATCTTTCCCTTCTCCCCCCCCCCTTTTTAATAGTTTAGTTGTGAATGTCCCCCCTCTGTTTTTTGAAAACAAAATAAAAAATTATTTGTAATGATATAAAAGTGTTCAGTTGTTCTTGCTCCCAGTAGTAATTGTTCTGTGTATGCAATTTAGTATTATTATATTTTATTTGTGTTGTATTAACTATGTTGTACCCCACCTCGAGCTGTGAGGAGAGGCGGGTAACAAATAAAATGTATGACAAATAAAATCATCATCATCAAACCATGGAGCTTCATTCTGTGGTTTGTTCATTATGTCATGTAAAAGAAATAGGTATTGTCTGGTTGCTTTATATTTCAACAAAACAGCAACAAATCCTGAATTAATTCCCTGATTTGTTATGAAAGAACTAGCCAAGAAAAGCTAGCTGTATTTCTTTACATGGCATGACAAACAAATCATGGAACAAAACACAATGATTTGTTTAGACATGACTTCTGCAAGTGGAAAGGTTTGAGCAGCATGTCCCAGTGCATACCCTGGCTTATCCTATTATACAAATTTCCCCAGTGTGTAAAACATAGTCCGATTAAATTTAGCTATGGCAAGATGGATATTGTTCCTTTTTCTTCAGCTTACCCCTTGATGTCTGTAGATTCTGAAATTACATAAGATCCTAGCTTCTGAGACGCTCCTTTATTCATCTTTAAGGAGTTTGTATAAGTTTTGCAGTTATGAAACTGCAAAACTGGGTGACAAATTTAGATTATTTTGCTCCTCATCTTGCCTTTGTCCTTTTTTCCAGACACACTATGAAAGCGGAGAATATATTATCAGGCAAGGTGCTCGAGGGGACACTTTCTTCATAATCAGCAAAGGCAAGGTAAGCTATTGTGGCACCCCGTTTAAAACAAATGTCATAAGCAATAGTTACATATCATGGGGAAGCAGTGCCTCCCATTGGTTTTTCTAATGTTATGCCAAAAGGAATGAAATATTTCAAATTTAATTCTTTCATGTGTCTTTGTGTTGGCAATAGGCTTTCAGAGTTGAAATAAACACTACTTGCACAGTGATTGCATCCATCCTTGAGGATCATGTTCTTATGTGCATATGCTATTTTTCCACATAGAGAATGGCACCAGTGGATGATTCCCTCATACAGTGTGTGTGTGTGGGGGGGGGGGAGTATTTAATCAGATACCAATTGTACAAGTTCTCCTACTTAAAAAGATGAGAGAGGCCTGTAATTGACATCATAGGTAGACCTCAACTATGAGAGACAACATGAGAAAATGCATCCAGAAAATCACATTGTCTGATTTTAACTAATTTATTTGCAAATTATGATGGAAAATAAGTACCATATATTCCGGCATATAAGACGACTGGGCGTATAAGACGACCCCCAACTTTTCCAGTTAAAATATAGAGTTTGGGATATATTTGCCGTATAAGACTACTCCTCTTTCAACACACACCAAATAAATATTTAAAATGCATCAGATTTGTTTTCAGTATGGTAATTTTCCTATTACTGTACCTCCTTCTCTGCCTCTCAGATCTTGCACATGTGCACCTGCACCGCTTCACTGCAGTCTTCAGGAGCGAGATCTGAGAGACAGAGGAGGAGGTATGGTAATAGGATACAAGGGTGGGCCAGACAGGTAAAAGAGTTGTGTTTTTCTGGGCCCAGAGCCACTCTATCTCTTTTTTCCATACCCCAGGCGCCCCGGAAGCCTGCAGCTTGCTCCACCCTTCAATTACACCTTCTCGGTGAGGCGCCCCTCACCATCAGGACCACATTAAGTCCACGAATCCTGATGAATGGATTTTCTTCTACCATACTTGTACAGCGTCGCCCTTAATGCTTTCATACAGTCGCTGCATTCGGCAGGGACATGGTCATTGCCATTTTTGAGCTTCCCCCACCATATGTGGCAACCACAGATTCTCCAGTCTGATTGGAAGTTTCAGCACCCGCTCTATAAGATTACTCCCATGTATAAGACTACTCCCATGTATAAGACTACTCCTGTGTATAAGACAACCCTGCGTATAAGACGACCCCTGACTTTTGAGAAGATTTTCTTGGGTGATAAAGTAGTCTTATATACCAGAATATACAGTATTTGGTCACCTACAAACAAGCAAGATTTAAGGGTCTCACAGACCTGTAACTTCTTCTTCAAGAGGCTCCTCTGTCCTCCACTCATTCCCTGTAGTAATGGCACCTATTTGGACTTGTTCTCAGTATAAAAGACACCCGTCCACAAACTCAAGCAGTCACACTCCAAACTCCACTATGGTGAAGGCCAAAGAGCTGTTGAAGGGCACCAGAAACAAAATTGTCACACTGCACCAGACTGGGAAGAATGAATCTGCAATAGGCAAGCAGCTTGGTGTGAAGAAATCAACTATATGAGCAATAATTAGAAAATGGAAGAGATACAAGACCATTGATCATCTCCCTCTATCTGGGGCTCCAAGCAAGATCTCATCTCGTGGGGGTTAAAATGATCACAAGAATGGTGAGCAAAAATCCCAGAACCACATGGGGGAACCTAGTGAATGACCTGCAGAGAGCTGGGAGCAATGTAACAAAGGCTGCTACCATCAGTAACACACTACGCCACCAGGGACTCAGATCCTGCAGTGCCAGACGTGTCCCCCTGCTTAAGCCAGTACGTGTCTGGGGCTGACTGAAGTTTGCTAGAGAGCATTTGGAAGATCCAGAAGAGTATTGGGAGACTGTCATATGGTCAGATGAAATCAAAGTAGAACTGTTTCGCAGAAACACAACTCGTCATGTTTGGAGGAGAAAGAATGCTGAGTTGCATCCAAAGAACATCATTCCTACTGTGAAGCATGGAGATGGCAACATCATACTTTGGGGCCGTTTCTCTGCAAAGGGACCAGGGCAACTGATCCATATACATGAAAGAATGAATGGAGCCATGCATCGTGAGATTTTGAGTGCAAACCTCCTTCCATCAGCAAGGGCACTGAAGATGAAACGTGGCCGGGTCTCTCAGCCTGACAATGATCCCAAGCACACCACCAGGGCAACGAAGGAGTGGCTTCGTAAGAAGCATTTCAAGGTCCTGGAATGGCCTAGCCAGTCTCCAGATCTCAACCCTATAGAAATCCTTTGGAGGGAGTTGAAAGTCCGTGTTGCCCAGCGACAGCCCCAAAACATTACTGCTCTTGAGGATCTGCATGGAGGAATGGGCCAACATACCAGCAAAACTGTGTGCCAACCTTGTGAGGACTTACAGAGAACCTTTGACCTCTGCCATTGCCAATAAAGGATATATAACAAAGTATTATATGAACTTTTGTTGTGGACCAAATACTTATTTTCCACCATAATTTGCAAATAAATTCATTAAAAATCAGACAATATGATTTTCTGGATGTATTTTCTCATGTTGTCTCTTATAGTTGAGGGTCTACCTATGGTGTCAATTGCAGGCCTTTCTTATCTTTTTTAATGTACAATTGGTATCTGATTAAATACTTTTTCCCCCACTGTATTTGTACCTTTTGCATATAATACAGTAAAAGATGTCTGTGTATCTTAATTTGAGATCTTTGTATCCATTTGAGGGCTTTCAAGCTGTTTATATATGCCAATTCCCTTGGATTATATTACAAACTTATTTTAAATTGCAGCACTTCAAAAACTTAATCATATATAAATGCTGAATCGGTATTGTCACAAGCCTGGCAGATTAAAAATGCTGAAAAACTTGTTAGAGTTTAGGCTTGGATTTGAGTACCTGCATTCTTAAACACAGATCAATTGGAAAAGAGTTTTTAAAATGTATACTCAGTCATTGAAATGCTCCAAAAGCCCTCTTCACTCCCAAACCTTCTCCTATCCACCTTGTTCCACTAAAATGACACTTACCAGGGCAAGAGCAGCACTGGCACCTGGCAGCAATGACAAGAGGAATGGGTTGTTGCCTGTGATAAAACCACAACATCCAAAGGTTATAGAAACGTTTCATGTAGCAGAATATCAGAGCCAAGGGATGAAGCAATCTGTTTTCCTTCTGTACCAGTGTTTCTCCTGCTGTGATGTTGGTAAGAATAATTAAAAGAGAAAGCTTTGGAAAGGCTCACGAGACCAAGCAGAGTGATTTGAGGTTTGGGATAGCTACCTGCCTTGAATTTCATTTTGGGAAGAAAGATGAGCCATGCCTTTGATTGATCGGAGGGAATAATTATGTTGTGTTGTCAAAAGCTTTCATGGTTGGAATCTATGGGTTGCTATGAGTTTTCCAGGCTGTATTGCCATGTTCCAGAAGCATTCTCTCCTGACATTTCACCCACATCTATGGCAGGCATCCTCAGAGGCTGTGAGGTCTTTTGGAAACTTGGCAAATGAAGTTTATATATCTGTGGAATGTTCAGGGCAAGTCGGCTTGAGACAAGTGTGAATGTTGCAATAGGCCACCTTGATTAGCATTTAATGGCCTTGCAGCTTCAAAGAATGGTGGATTGCTGCTCCTTCAACAGAAAAGAGGAAAACATGAAAATGAACAAAATCTGGCTACCAGTATTTTAAAAAATTCTCTAAAATCAGGACTTTATTTATTTATGACATTTATATGTCGCCCTTCTCACCCTGAAGGGGACTCGGAGCGGCTTACAAGATATATATGCATACACTATATTAAATTATTAGCATAGTACAATATCAGTATTATATATTCAAGCAACAGGGGAATTCCTTATATGAAACAATCAGGGCCAGCTAATACCTCCCAACAAAGGATCCCCAGACAGCAATTAGCCAGTCTTTGAAGCTGCAAGGCCATTAAATGCTAATCAAGGTGGCCAATTGCAACATTTGCACTTGCCCCAAGCAGACAAAGAGGGTTTTTTTCTCCCACCCTGGACATTCCACAGATATATAAATCTGCCTAGTTTCCAACAGACCTCACAACCTCTGAGGATGCCTGCTATAGATGTGGGTGAAACGTCAAGAGAGATGGCCATACAGCCCAAAAAACTCACAGCATCCCAGTACGTTTATTGCTGAACAATTCCAATCTGGAGTGAGAGATGTTGCCCCTGTTCATTATAAGAGCATCCGGCATGGGTGTAAAATTCTATAGAAAGTTTCTAATTAGGAAGATTGCAATTCAAGTTTGTTCAACCTAGCTTCCATCCCAATTCATTGACCTTGTCCTGCCTTACCCTGATCAGCTCCATGCAGTGTTTGGCCACCATGGAGCTGATGCTGCCCAGTCTAAGTAGTTGGCATAGATGTGCCCTTAGAATAGTGTTTCTCAACCTTCCTAATGCCGCGACCCCTTAATACAGTTCCTCATGTTGAAGTGACCCCCAACCATAACATTATTTTCATTGCAACTTCATAACTGTAATTTTGCTACTGTTATGAATTGTAATATCTGAGATGAAGGATGTAGTTTCATTCACTAGACCAAATTTGGCACAAATACCCGATATGACCAAATTTGAATACTGGTGGGGTTGGGGGGGGGATTGATTCTGTCATTTGGGAGTTGTAGTTGCTGGGATTCATAGTTCACCTACAATCAAAGTGCATTCTGAACTCCACCAATGATGGAATTGAACCAAACCTGGCACACATAACTCCCATGACCAACAGAACATACTGGAAGGGTTTGGTGAGCATTGACCTTGAGTTTGGGAGTTGTAGTTCACCTACATCCAGAGAGCACTGTGAACTCAAACAATTATTGATATGGACCAAACTTGGCACAAATACTCAATATGTCCAAATATATGCCACTGGTGGAGTTTGGTTGAAAACAGAAATTGACATTTGGGAGTTGTAGTTGCTGGGATTTATAGTTCAAGCAAAGAGCATTCAGAACCTACCAACGATAAAATTGGGCCAAACTTCTCACACAGAACCCCCATGACCAGCAGAAAATGCTGTGTTTTCTGATGGTTTTTGGTGACCCCTCTGACACCTCCTCGTGACCCCTCCAGGGGTCCCGACCCCCAGGATGAGAAACACTGCAGAAACAGAAGAGACAAATAGAGCATTCCTTCTACTATAATTGACACTGTTCCTTAAAATTGGTCCATCCATTTTACTTAGATTACAAGCTCTGATTTGTATTAATGCTATTTCTGTTTTATGTTACTCTTAATGGCAATGACAACAATCCAATTCTATCTTTATTGAATGTAAGTTAGTTTGCAAAGAAGATATATGAAGACTAAAATCCCATATTCTTATTCTTTGTTCAATTGGGTGGGATATAGGGCACTTTACTAGAAGTGTGGAAGGTTACAAATATCTCTATCCTTTTATGGGGACCTTCCTCACTCTAAACTCCATAATCTGTGTGCAGTTCTTTTGTTTGTCAATGACTGCATGTGATCTTTGCTTTAAATATTTGCTTAATGTGGAAGCAAATTAGAATGGGCAAAGATTAGCTGGTACTGCTAACTGAACAGAATGGCCGTAGTGTTGAACATTTGCTTTGGCTTAAAATGTAAGTAATACAAACATGTTAGAGGTTAATAAAGTTGAGGTCTTTATGTTAATGATATAATGGTAATTCCTGCACACACAGACACATACACACCGAGCAACTGAAGTCATATGGCTGAGAATCAAATGAAATACTATGGGATCTATAAATGGGTTGGTGTTAATGTTTTTCATTAGGATTTAAATGAAAGAGAAGCTTGACTGGTAAGCAGCTACAATCCCAAAATTTTGTTTCACCCTAACTTTTAGGTAAAATTATCCCAACATGTTGATTTTGTGAAAGAAAGCACAGGTTGCCAATTGCATTCCAATGTGCATGAAAATGTGTGGGATTTCATTCTAAATGTACACATTAAGATTGAAAACATGTTTCTTAAAATAATATTCTAAAAGAAAAAAATGACAACAGTTCAAAATAATAAGTTAATTAGTTGTTAAGTAATTAAGAAAGTGAATTATAATTCATTGTTTTTTGCAGATTAGAAAATGTGATTTCTAGTTATTTGAAACGCGACTGGTTTTAGTTCATTTTTTGACAGATCATATCTCCCTGTATGAACCTGCCCAGGAGAGGCAGGCATTTTTCTCAGCCCCACCAGCATCTCAAGCCCAGTTGATGGAGACGGGACAGAGTGCCTTCTCAGTGGCTCTGGAACTCTTTGCCTAGGGAAGCCAGAAGACCCCCTCCATGTTGTCTTTCCAGCAGCAGTCTAAAACCCATTTATTTATTCATTTATTTATTTATTTGTATACTGTCTTTCTCAGCCCTTAGGTGACTCAAGGCGGTTAACAGGCCAAAATCAGAAATGATCCTAGATCCAAAATGGTCTACCTTGGTGGCTAGTGAGACCTTTCCTTTTCATAGATCAGTGTACACGTATGTTGTTTCATGCATAAAATTCAGGTTATGGGTAAAAGGTATACGTGAAACTTAAATGAAGAGAGAGAATGCTTCTAGAACATGGCCATACAAGCCGAAAAACCTGAGGATGCAGGTCTGCCCGGTCTAGAGTTAAGTTCAGAAGAGAGGCCTGAGCAAGACCACATTCCTGGGAAAGACCTTTCACTGCTTTTCTCAGAGCAACAGAGTGAAAATGATGAGATTGCTTTGCCAGGTGCAGAAGGAGAGGAGGATAGTTAAACCTTGGACAGAAATCAAAGTTTTAGTAAACAGAGGCAGAACTTTCAGAACCTCAGGCTCTCTGTTTGTTTGCAACAAAAAGATAATAAACCATTATCTAGTGGGAAAGTGAGAAAGAATGCCTTCCTGTCAGTTTGGGCTTCTGGAAAGGGTTTATAACGATTCATGGGAGACTAGTGTCTCAGTCGAGTCAATGTTAATTCATGCCAGTTTGGTTTTCAAGTACTCTATGTTTCATGTATCAAGTCCTTGCCAAGTTTAAGTTTTTTTGCCTGAAGGTTCCTGCTGTTTTGCTTCATGTTTTTTTGGCTTCTTGGCTTCATGGATTTCTATGTACCTAGTTTACTTTTAAAGTTCATGGATTTTCTTGGATTTTGGGATTGTTACTGTTTTACTTTTTTTTTTTTTTACTGCTTTGCCAACATATATTCTACAATAAACTTCTTGCCAATTTTACCAAGCTGGTATGATGTTTCAAGTGAGAGATGTTCGTGATCTGGAGTACGACAGTTTCTATGAACAGGCCCGAGCACACATAATCAACCCCCTACTAAGAAACTTACCAGCTAGTTCAGTGAAATTTTATGAGAAGTTTCTACTTGGTGACAACCTTCCCCACGTGATTTGGCAGTTGCCAAGTTTCTTCCTGAGGCAGCCAGGATTAGACAATTGGACAATTCCCAATTTTATACACAGGATGAAACATGCTGGCACTTGTAGTCTTTTACCTATGTTTTTAGCCAACATGTATGTTAAGCAGTTTTTAACTGATATAAAAATTAAAAATAAAAATAACCCAAAAAAACCCTATAACAACCCAGTGATTCTGGCCATGAAAGCCTTTGACAATAAACCTAAATGAAGTTTAGGTTTTGACTCCAAGATATCTGGTTATGAATATGCAAATGTTCAAAAATCCAGAAAAATACGCAATCTGAAATACTTCTAGCCTCAAGCATTTTGGATAAGGGATATTCAATTAATAATTTAATTTTGCCTTTCCCCTAAATAGTCAAACTTCATTACTGAGCTGAATTTTGAAAGGCAGACGTTTCATCTAAATGTTGCACCTTTGCAAGGAGATCACAATACAGCATTTTCTTTTCTTTTTTTAAATACTTTTTATTAGTAGACTTTTTACAACAATAAAAACGGGGGAAAGTGGAAATAGGTGGTATAAATATAGCATTTTCATCACTGTTTTTTTTTTTTTTTTGTCCCCTCTCCAAACATCTAATCAGGTAAATGTTACTCGTGAAGATTTGCCTGGAGAAGATCCAATCTTCCTTCGAACTTTAGGAAAAGGAGATTGGTTTGGGGAAAAAGCACTCCAGGGGTAAGTATTAAAGTTTATCTAGATGTAGTTTAGATTGCCTTTAAGTGGTATGTCATTAATTTGTCTAGACCACGAGCAAACCTGGGTAGTATCATTAAAACAACAGTTTAATGGAAGCTATGATGAGTTTGTATGTGAAAAGGAGAAAGTAATGAACTTCTGCCCAGATTAACCCATCTTTTTATTCAAAGGGTGACTAATAGAATATAATTATGTGTGTGTGTGATAGAACATGTCTCAGTTACTTCCACTTTCATGCTGAGTGTATCTGTCTATCCATCTTCCCACTTCTCCACAGAATAGCCTTTTCAAATTAGTAAAAATTGCTTAATATTAGAGTGATGAGGCAGCAGCTAATGATGTAGTTCATTAATGTGAAGCACTGCTCATTGATGTAGTGTGAGCAACGGGGAAAGGGAATGCTGATTCTTATCTGTGAGTGTCAGCAAAACCCATCTAGCTAGAGACAAGAAGTGCTTTACTCAGCACCGAGCAAACTTGTGATTGGTGACTAGAGTGCCTCTAGTGTGCACTAGAGCTAGTCTCAAGAGTAGCATTTGGCAAGCCAAGGTGAATTATAAGAGGAAGGTTGAGGATCATTTATGTAGTAACGACGGCGAGGCAAGTGTGGCAGGTGATTCAACAAATTACTAATTGTAAATTAAACAGTGACATTCTTGTTCATGAGGATACTCCATTGGTAGAGGAAGTGAACCATTTTTTCACCTGCTTTTAGGCAGGTCCACCAGAGGCAGCTGAAATGTGGCCATTAGTTGATTGTCGCTCCCACCTCAACGTGTAGGAACATGTTTTGAGGGCTGTGAATCTTAGAAAGGCTGCTGGACCTGATGACATTTCTGGTTGGGTGCGTAAAGACTGTGCTGATCAGTTAGCTGGTGTTTTTACTGTGATGTCTAATCAGTCTTTATCTCAGTCCATCATTCTATCTTGTTTGAAGGCTTCCATCATTATTCCGTTACCAAAGAAGTTCCCTATTAATAATTTTCAGGACTGCAGGCCAGTGGCACTCACTTCCATTTTCATGAAGTGCCTTGAAAAAATGGTCTGTTGGCAGATTATTTGTTGCCTTCCATATACATTTGGTAAACATCAGTTTGCATATCGAACTAACAGATCTATGGAGCCATTACTCTCCACACTGCTTTAACTCATCTGGAACAAATGGGAAACTATGTGAGGATGCTTTTTGCAGACTTTAGTGCCATGTTTAATGTAGTCTAAACATATGGATCTTGAACTTCCCTATTCAATCTGTTTTTGGATTATCTCTTCAGCTCATATTCTCAGCACTAATATGAGAAAGTTGAGTCTTTTACTTTATACTCTTTACATATAATATTGCACCCCCTATTACCACAGTAACATCATTACCAAATTCACAAATAACACAACAGTGGTGGGGCTTATTTCTGAAGAGGATGCGTCTGCCTACCAGAATGAGGTGGATCAGCTGCTGTCGTGGTGCAGGGACAATAATTTGGTTCTTAACATTGAAGAGACCAAGGATCTTATAGATTACAGAAGGAATAGATCAAAAATTCAGCCTTTGGAGATGGAGTGGAGCGGGTGGCCAATTTTATGTTCCTTGGTGTCATTGTTAAGGAGGACCTGACCTGAGGTGTTCATACTGTGACATTGGTTAAGAGATTGTATTATCTGAGGGTCCTTCCAGACAGGCCCTATATCCCAGGATCTGATCCCAGGTTGTTTGCTTTAAACTACATTATATGAGCCCGCACTGCCAGATAATCTGGACTAAATAAAAAACCTGGGATCAGATCCTGGGCTATTGGGCCTGTCTGGAAGGGCCCAGAGATTTTTAAGGAACCAACTATTGAATGAAAAACAGCTGGTGACTTTCTACTGCTGTGCTATAGAATGTTCTTACCTATTGTATCTGCCTATAGTTTGCTCATTGTACAGTGGCAGATCGGAAAGCACTCCAGAGGGTTACCATTACTGCCCAGAAAATTATTGGTTGCCCTCCCCTCTCTCTGGAAGAACTTTATAATTCCTGCTGCCTTAAGGAAGCTTCAAATATTCTTAGGGATTCATCTTACCATGGATATTCTTTTTTTTGTTTGTTTAACTATTACCATCCAGCAGATGGTATAGGATGATAAAAACAAGGACAAATAGGCTGAGCGATCGCTTTCATCCTAGAGCTGTGACTATATTGAACTCTATGGTTTCACACTGATGTGGCATTAGGAGTTGTGCAATAGTGATTAGAATGTGGAAGGATTCGTGTTTTGTTTTGTAATTCTACATATATAATGTGATTGGGGGTGGCATGTAATTTCATTGTACAATGACAAGAAAGTTATTCTATTCTACAGCTAATATCAGAGCATCTCACCAGGCAGTGCTGCATCTATGCAGAGTAGGGCACCAACTGTCTCTTCTTTTGCCTTCTATCACTTACATTTAAGAACATAGTGAGGACAGTACCTTCCTTTGCTACTTCAAAGGCTGTTTTATTGTGCAACTCCATTAATTCCTATAGTAATTATTCTAAACATGTTTTAGAACAAAAGTGCATCGCTTGTTCCTTTTTCTCTGATCTTGCTAACTCAGTACTTATCATTCTACAAATCATAGAATCATAGAGTTGGAAGAGATCTCATGGGCCATCCAGTCCAACCCCCTGCCAAGAAGCAGGAACATTGCATTCAAAGCACCCCTGACAGATGGCCATCCAGCCTCTGTTTAAAAGCTTCCAAAGAAGGAGCCTCCACCACACTCCAGGGCAGGAGTTCCACTGCTGAACGGCTCTCACAGTCAGGAAGTTCTTCCTAATGTTCAGATGGAATCTCCTTTCTTGTAGTTTGAAGCCATTGTTCCTTGTCCTAGTCTCCAGGGCAGCAGAAAACAAGCTTCCTCCCTGTGACTTCCTCTCACATATTTATACATGGTTATCATGTCTCCTCTCAGCCTTCTCTTCTTCAAGCTAAATATGCCCAGCTCTTTAAGTTGCTCCTCATGGGGCTTGTTCTATTATCAATTATCTTAACTGAATAATTTGTGACATCTTAATATACCTTATTAAACTGATCAATTTCAGCAAAAGAGCTGTTATCCAAAGAGGAAGGACCACTCTTTTTAAACAGTTTGTACTGATATTGTGCCAATTCTTAACCATTTTAATTCTCATATTACTTTTGAGTTGCATTTCTTCCTGTTTTATGGTTTTAGTTAAATTAATTTATTGTGGCAAACAGACATTCTCTAATTTTTCAGACCAAGATGAAATGCTGAATTTATTTACCAAGTATTCCCAGTTCAAGGGGGAAAGTTTAATTATGCAAATGCTTTTTGAATTAAAATACATTACCGAGCTCCTGCAGGGTCCAGATTGCTAGCTATTTGTTGTGTTTGGAAAAAAAAACACCTTGATTTCACTTATTTTGCTTTAATTGCTGAGATATATCTACTTGTCAATGAAAGATGCTTGTGAATAGTGGCCCAAGAGAAGCAGCTGGCATATTCCTGTCATAGATTAGATTACTTTCCCCACCTGTGTTTTTCCATTTAAGCTTAAAGCCTGTTTGGCATTTTAGTTTTGTGTTGTCCATGGATTTTCATATTGAATAATGCCTTCAACTAGTGCTATGATTATGGACACTGTGACTGATTCTGTTAAACACTTTGAAATGGGATTTCCGGCTTGGGAATCTACATGTATTCACATATACAGGTGCTTCTGTATGGTGTTTTTCTGTATCACACAAACCCATGTAGCATGTTTTCATAGTTCTATCTTACTGCAATCCTGAAAATGACAGTGTTGTCATGAATAAGAACCGCAACATGTAGCTCAACCATTATGACTTTATCTAGCATGAATCAGTGCCTAAGTTTCCATAGAATAGACAAATTTATTATATATTAAAGTAGATATTATTACAAATTGCACCTGGGCTTCTCTGAAGAAAACCGCATCCATCTGTTGAGCATATTATATTTTCTTTTAGAGCCATATACTGTATAAAAGGTCAAGGTGTCCTCTGACTCTGGGGAGTGGTGTTCATCTCCACTTTTAAGCCAAAGAGCCGGTGTTGTCTGTAGACACCTCCTAGCTCATGTGGCCAGCATGATTGCATGGAGTGCCATTACCTTCCCGCAGAAGTGATACCTATTGATTTGCATGTTTTCGAACTGCTAGGTTGGCAGAAGCTGGCCCTAACAGCAAGAGCTCACCCCATTCCCTGGATTTGAACCGCCAACCTTTTAGTAAGCAAGTTCACCAGCTCAGCAGTTTAACCCGCTGTGCCACCTGGGGGCCCTTACTGTATATTCTCATATATAAGTCTATGCATTTTAGTCAAAACATAGACCCAAAAACCTCTATCAACCTAGCCACTGCTCAATGTAAGTTTTGTACCTTAAGGGCCCTTCCTGACAGCCTCATAATTTGGGACAAATAAGTGGGGTTAAAACCATGGTACCTTAAGGAGAGTCCAGACAGGGAGCTGTCAGTCCCAGTTCATAGGGATTTTTATATCTAGTATCTTTTGTAATATGATTTTAAAAAATTTCCAATATATTATTGCCTTTTCACAATGCCATCACATATGAAAGAATGAGCCTTCCAATTTTCCGCATTTCCAACATATTTATATTTATATTTTTATAACATTTCTCTAATTTCTGTGGAGTCATGTACCACCTATGTGACATCTTAATCCAATTTTCCTTTAATTCTATTGTGTAAGTGTTCGAGTTTCTGCTTCCAATTTTCTTCCCATTCATCTTTTCCTATGGTCCTTCCAATATTTTCTTTCCATCTTTTCATATATATTTTTTCTTCATTCAATTCAGTATTTCATTCTAATAACTTTTTATAGATTTTTGTTATTTCTGAAGATGTTGTAGGTTTTTGCCAAAACAGACACATACATGTATAATACCAATAATGTGAACTAGAAAGAAAATATGGCAATATGGCATCACTTCCATCTTTAGTTTTAGTTCTGACTTAATTCTATGCTCTGTGTGTGCTTGCCGGTGTGCATGTGTGTATATATTTGTGGTCACTGTACGAAGTACTGTATACTGTTGATTTCGTACATAACACACATTGTGGAAATTATTCAGTTCACAATACACACAGTTCGGAGTCATATTCATGACAATTTAAGCATGTCTTTATTTACATATAAAATGTAAATTGTAACATTGCTTTAACAATGTTTTTGAACATGTAATTTTGTTAATTGCTGACTCCTTCCAGTATTTATTTTTTCTATTTTGAATCCAGTTCATGTTCATTTTGTGGAGATATCATTTATAACTCACAGCTATTATGAATATGAGCTTAACAGATGAACTTTCAATGTTGTTGTACAGGAATTTTGCATACAACATGGCTTTTTTGTTCAATTTTAGGTAAATATGAGAAAAATGTTTTGAATGAGGATTTTGGCAGTGTGTGGTGCTTAAAAGAAATGGCTGCTTTCATAGCATGACAACAGTTGAATGGGGTGAAGCCATCTATAACATTGCTTCTACAATCTTATCTCATCTCCCACAAGCAGAAAAAAATAATTAGAACACAGCCAAAGTCTTGACCTTGAACTTTTTACAGCAAATTTCTTGCTTTTGCTAAGAGATTCTTGACAAGTGCCTGGTCATTTGTGTCAATTTGCCCCATTTTCTTTGCACTCTGTATCATAAAACTTCTGCTTCAGTGCCATTGTTTCTTTCTACCTGACAATGTGTTTATGCCAGAGATTTCTTTGAATATTAAAAGGGATCAAGCTATTCATAAAATGGTTTCATGGAGGGCAAGTAGACAACTGTTTTTCCATCACTTGGATTGAATAAGGGAAATTCCAAAATGGTGTGACTCTCATTCTGCTAAAAGCAAATTCATTGTTGTCAAGCAATAGGGCCACTGACAGTTTTTCCTGCCCATTCTGGAATGATAATGCAGCTAGAAAAATCCAAAGTAAACAAAAGCATGGGAAAAGTCTGAATAGATGTTGATCATGGAAACTGAACCCGGCTGCCCCAATTTTAGGCTTAAGAAGCTGTGTATGAAGTTGACATCTCAACTCTCTATATTATGAGATGTGTCTACATTCATTATTCAAAGAAGAATATCATATCATAAGATTGTCTTTTAATGATGGCCAAACCAAATTAAGCCAGCATTTGAACTAATATAGGTAATATGCGTTTTAAGAAGTAACTCTTAGATGATTATGATGATGATGATGATAAACAACTTTTATTTATACCCCGCCACCATCTCCCATAGAGACTTTGGGGAGGCTTACAAAGCACACAGTGGTGCCATAAAACATAAAATACAACATATCAACATTAAAATCAATAACACATTTAAATGCAGACATAAAACTAACAAGAAAAAAAATCAATGACATATGGCAATGGATAATGGACTTCTTTCACTCCAACATACTATTTTATACCACTTTGTGTAGTAAAATGCAACTGAGCAAAGGAACAATAGATGACAATATGGAAGAAGGAATATAAAGGAATGCTATGAGGACAAATGTTTTTACTGAGAATAATTGGCTTTAATATGAATTAAGCATATCACATGAAGTTTTTATAGTCTACAAAACTCCTGGTAAAATGAATGGATGAAGGGCCAATAATGAAGGTGTCGTTGAACTAAAGTCACCTAGTGCAATGATAGTAGAAAGTGAATTTTAGAATGGATTTCTTCTTTGATAGTTCATTCTCCTAGTCACTGTGTTATTCCAAGTTCTCAAACGTCAGCAGCCTACAGAGTCTGCTCATATCACTGCCGTAGTATTTTTGTCAGATTTAGTTGGACACTGACAGTGGGTAAGTTGCTGGTATGTTATATTTAAGTCTCCCTTTCCATTGCTTTAAATATAATTGTCCCGAGTGGAGCTTAGCTAAGTGTTGCCATTAATTACCTATTGATTGAATAGTTTTATTTTGGTTGAGAGTTATTCTGTTGGATTTAGGCTAATTGAGGTGGGGGATTATCAGGTACACAAGTATGTTAGATCATGTACAAAGCATATATCATTTATTTATTTATTTATTTATTTATTTACAGTATTTATATTCCCCACAGGAGACTCAGGGCAGATTATAATGTACATCATATACATTACAAACATTCAGTGTCATAGACACACAACATATATAGACAGACACTCAGAGGCTATTTAACTTTCCAGCTTTTCTTGAGGGTATTCTGGTCACCAGGGGAGCTGTCCCTTCACCGACCATTTCTGACACTGATGAAGTACTTCCTCATTCTTTGCATGCTTGTTGGAGATTTTTATGGCCTCGTAAATTAGTTAAATTTGCCTCCCCGCCTAAGCGGTACCTAAATTTCCAACTTGACAGATGCAACTGTCTTTCGGGCTGCAAAGGTCGACAGCAAGCTACACAAAATTGGTTGGAAGCTCACTCCGACCCGGGCGGGCTTCGAAGTCATGACCTTCGGTCAGTAGTTATTAGGCCTGGGTAACAACGGAAAAAATTGTTTCTAAAATCGATTCGTTTTTGGGGGGGTTTTGCGTTTCGATATTTAAAAGAATTCCGAAATTTTTCTTTTAAAAAGTTTGATATTTACGAAATTTCATAAATGTAAAAAAAATTATGAAACATTAACGAAACAAATACGAAAGAATAACGAATCGATTCGTTAATGGCGGACACGACCACGCAATACGCTAAAAAACCTCCAAATGGGACAGGGGGAACTTCTGAAGCTTCCCTCTCCCTCTGTTGTTGACTGTTGGTGTGATATTATAATTTTTTTTCACTAATGAAACAAAAAACAACTATAAAACTTGCCCCAGACATGCGGAAATAATAACGAAACGACCTCAAACCGATAACGAAACGAATACATAACGAATCCGAAGCATTTACGAAATGAATTTAAAAATTCGTTTCGTTTTTAAGTTGCTCCAGAATGGTTCATTATCGCTTCGTTATAAAAAAAATAACGAATTTTTAACGAATTACGAATTAACGAAACGAAACCGCCCAGCCCTAGTAGTTATCTTAATGCAGCTGACTCCCAGCCAGCTGTGCCAGGGTCCCATTTTTTCTATTTAAATATTGTATATGTAGGCAGTACATTTTCAACTGTCACACTCACTATTTTTATATAGATAAACAAGTGGAGATTATCAAGCTCCAGTGGAGATTATCAAACTTTAGTACCCTTACCCATGGACATAATATCTGCACTTCAAGCCTGTTTTTTCAGCCACATACAAGACAAAAATTGCAACTCCAGGTGATACAACAGCACATGTACTGCATCTGGACATATAGATGAAGGCCATGGGGAAGATTGGATGCACAGTTTTGTTAGCACAGTTGTCCAGCCCTAGGACAAAAGACTTATGTTCTGCAGTTGGGAGTCTATAACCAACTGTGAATTCTAGGTTTTATGGAATTAAAAAATATATAATAGGGGATATTTGTTACTTGTAGTTTACATGCTTGTAATATTGGGTAATTTTGGCTGGTTTTGAAGCACTCAAGCATAGAAAACAGTACAAGGACTAAGCACAGATCAAATACTGTACCTCCTTCATATATCCTTAATGATGGAGTCAGGCTTTTAGTCTTATTACTATGATCACAAAGCAATTATGGTAATGGTAAACTATAATTTTGCCTAATTTTCTGTTTTGCTATAAGATTAAGCATTATACTGTGCCTTTCTGTTTGCTGATATATATATTTTTCTTTTTAAACATCTTGTTAATGCTCTTACATACCTTTTTGTCCACAAGCTTTGGTATGTTGGTCCATTTGTGGCATTTTCCATTATAATAGCAATTTTCTTTGATCTAATTGATACACTGTGTTCTGTATCATTATTGCACACTGGAAACTTAAATTAATGTCATAGTGATCTATGTGTACTATATGCAGATGAGGCAATGAAATGTTTCTTTTGGATTTCCCAGAATTTAAGTAATTGCTCTATATGCTGCTTACATTACATGCCATTTTACATTGTAAGACTATCAGCTTAATATTTTCTGATGTTCTCTGTTTGACGTCCCTGTCTAATGGGTTGTTCTTTTTTATCTGTGCTCACTAGTGTTACAGGAATTTAGTGTGGGTAGTAAAAAATGCATTATTAGAAGTTTAGAATATCCTTGGGTCTAGAAATATTTAGAGCATAAAATCTATATAAAGCTTTGTGGATTATAAAATAGCCAAATACACTCCCTTGATGTAGCTTGTAGATGAAGATCTTTGGCTAGAAATCAATATGAGTTTGAGAAGTAATTCATTTTGGCTTGGGCATGGCAGCTGATTTTTATACATCTTTGCACGTATATGTGTTTAATTATTCAACAGCAAAAAGTCAAAAACTACATTCTAATCATAGCAACTATTCTCTCTGATCAAGATTCAGCGAATACTCTTGTCAAGTCCTAATGTCGTATTTCTCATCTTATGGACTTTCCACTGCATACGAAGCTAAGCAGAGAACAGGGAATAGTATATTTTCCTGTGCGTGGTACACCATCCCAAAACTACAGCCGATAGGAATTATTTCACATACCAACAGATCACATAGGTCTTTCAGGACATAAATAGTCCTAATATAATAGAACCAATCATTTCTATATTGTTTTGATTTGACACTAGCCTTTCACATTATAAGTATTTCAATAACAATGAGTTGGAAAGAAACAGAGATCCTAGAAAACAAAAAGGAAGTGTATTTTAAAGTAAAATATGAGAATAATTATAGATCAAACATGGGCAAACTTCAGCCCTCCAGGCTTCAACTCCCAGAAATCCCAATAAGCTTATCATCTGTTAGGAATTGTGGGAGCTGAGGTCCAAAACACCTGGAGGCCCAAAGTTTGCCCATGTCTGTTATAGATAATAGTGTTAGATTGATAACAGAGTGATCTCTAGAGTTTTTTATGGGTCTGGGAGACTCTTTACCATAAATATCATGGAAATTTTGTCTGCTTTGCTCCTTACGTTGCTTAATTTGGACAATTGGCACTTCTCACCTTGAGAACCATATTGAAAACAGATTTAGAATTCAGCTGTGAACCCTAAAATCCATAGTTTTGTATGGAATCTGAAACATTCCAAAGTTGAATGCAGTAAGTCTTTCACATAGGTTTTACTACAACATTGGAGTGAGAGCATCCAAGATTATCGGCAGACTCCATATGGAAACATGCTAGATAGTCTTTTTCTCCCTTACAGTGGTTGTTCAGCTGCCAGAGTGAATTTTCCATCACAATGAAAAATTCCGTTCTCTTATGCTGGATCTACACAGCCAAATCCAACGATCTGATTCCAGATTATCAGATTTGAACTGGATTATATGAGTCGCCACTGCCATGTAATCTGGGATAAACAGTTTATCTGGGATCAGTTCCTGGGATATAGAGCAGTATAGAGAGGGCCTTACTTTTCACTACTTTTCTTCTTTTCCCATCTTGTCCTGAAGGCCATGTTTTAATTATGAGTTTTAATTACTATAGATGTAATTTTGAGAGTTTTAGCTATTTTGTTAAAATGATTTGATGAAAATGAGTTACATAATGAAGCAACAATTCAATTGATCATGGAAACTGTAATAACAAAAGTCACACCATGTTACAGCATCCCTTACCCAGAATTCAAAAATCCAAAATCCTCAAAAATTGAAAAGTGTCTACATGGATTGCTGAGATAGTGAAACTTTTGCTTTCTGATGGTTCAATGCATATACACTTTTTTTCTGGCACAAAACTGTGAAAAATATTAGGATCATGGACTCCTGGAGTTGAAAGAGACAATAAGGACCTCCAAACGAACTCCCTTCCTTGCAGAATTACACAATAAAAGCACTCTTGACAAATGGCCAATAATAGCTAAAACAGGGGTTCTCAAACTATGGCCCAGGGGCTGGATACGGACCTCCAAGGTCATTTACCTGGCCCTCACTCAGGGTCAACGTAAGTCTGAAATGACTTGAAAGCACACAACAACAACAACTATTCTATTTCATCAGCCAAAAGCAGGCCCACACTTCCCATTGAAATACTAATAAGCTTATCTTTGTTAAAATATTTCTTCATTTTAATTATTGTATTGTTTTTGAGTGTGTTTTTTTTCACTACAAATAAGATATGTGCAGTGTGCATAGGAATTCATTCATATTTTTTTCAAATTATAATCTGGTCCTCCAACAGCTTAAGGGACTGTGACCTGGACCTCTGTTTAAAGAGTTTGAGGACCCCTGAGATAAAACATAATAGCTAAAATATGGAAGGGGAAAAAAGAGTTAACTATCAAGGATAGGGGAGATAAATTAATAGATTATATCCAAATGGCTAAATGGACAAATAGCAGCAAAGGAGGAAATAATTAAGAATTTGTAAAAATAAAAAAATGGAGGTTGGCACTTGGGTATTTCGAAAATAAGATAAAAGTAGATTTAAAGATCGTCATAAAGGGGATTTAGTGAAAGAAGACATGTGGGTAGTTCTGGGTTAGTTATGTGATCCATATTAAGTGGTTTTGGAAGTATGGGGGTTGGGTTCACAGGTGTGGGGTTAGAGGGATAAGGTATAATAACTGTACCGTGAAAGTTGATTTTTCATATCTTTAATGAGTGCTGACTATATACCATTCTGTAAACTTGCATACTCTTTTGTATATTTTTTTCCTTTTTTCTGTTTTTCTGTTGTCAGTTTTGTTTCCTGTGTACACCATAAATCAATAAAATTAAAACAAAAAAAACCCCAAAATCAAATGGCCATCCAAGTCTCTATTTCAAAACCACAAAACACAGAGACTCCACCACACTCTGGCATATTCCACTGTCAAACAGCTCTTAACAGGGACTACTGGTAGCAGCTTGGAAGTAAGTAACATAGAGAACTAGCCTGGTGAGAGCGAGGAGATTTTATATGTCATAACCCATCACCACAGCATGACCCTGGGAATAGTGCAAGTGCTAGTTATACCAACAGGAGATTAGTCTTGATTTACATCTTTTAATGAAATTCATAATTATTCACCATGTCCAGCCAGGTGTAACATCTCCGTTTTAGTGTTACAGGACAGGAATCACAGTTCTAGGTTTTTTCAGGCTATATGGCCATGTTCTAGAGGCATTCTCTCCTGACGTTTCACCTGCACCTACGGCAAGCATCCTCAGAGGTAGTGAGGTCAGACCTCACAACCTTTGTGATTCCGGCCATAAAAGCCTTCGACAATACATTAAAATTAGAAAAGCTGTTGAAACTAGTCTCTTGTTACAAAGTCTATATTCCATTCATTGTTTGTCAAATTATATATTAAGTTTCCAGATGTAAAGGGAAGATGTCTATCATTGTGTAGCCCCAACACACTTTTGCATGAGACATACTGACAAGCATCACTTTTATTTGAGACATACTGACAGGCATCAGAAAACCCAAGGCTTGCTAAATTATTAAAAACAACTTTGGGAAAAAATAAGTCCTATAACTGTAGATTCCAGAAACAGTCTCATAAGAAGTCTGAACTGGCTGATAGAAAAAAACATTACAGGCCATTACAAATTATGTGTTGGGACAGATAATGCAAGTTTTTATTTGCTAAATTCATTGCCATTTCTTTCAGCCTGTGTTATGCCTGAGCAGTGGTGTGTTTTTGAGCCATTTGAATGCAAATTTATAATTAAGTATCAACATGGTGCATTAAATGTGGAAATAGTTTTATTGTATAATACCATGCCTTTCCCTTGAGTCGTCATAGTTCCTGGTTCCTTAACAAATTATCTTCAGGTTCTGAAGATAATAACATTTATTCAACATTTTATCAGTAAATCTATAAACCGTTTAGGTGCTGTATAAAATATAACATTGTGAAATTTACCCAATCTATGCCTTCCAAGACCTTTGAGTGAAGTGTAGGAAACATCAGATAGACTGTGAAAACTAAAATCCAGATTGAGCAAGCTTTAGTGGAGATTGAAATATTAGGGCTACCAATCAGTGCCCAGACTGTATTTATATCTGCAGACTCTTTACAGAACACTCCTATATATCAGTCAATAAAAGCACATTCTTGAGATATATCCATAAATATCAATGTGTGCAAGAAGTTAGTAGCATATGGGTGTAATGAATGCTCAGAGTCACTTATAGACAACCTTGGTGCCCATGACTACCTGTGTAGAGAGTACCCTGATGTGTCAGAGAACTTCTATTATATCAATCGTAGAAATTTATCTTAAGGTAACTTCAGATTGACCAAATGCTGACAACACTTTTTTTTGCTTTGAGTAGATTAGTAGAGAAGATAAACCATAACGGGCATCCTTGGTGGTATTTTCTTCATTGCTCCATGCCACTCTAAATGATGCATAGAAAGTTTGTGTACTTCCTTACTTAGGCGATCCCTCGTTGTCAGAGTAGGATAGTCTTTCAAGATCAGTGTACTGGTGCGTCCGTAGGTGACTGTGGAGCCCTATTCTCCCGCAGTGAGGGCATTGGTTTCAGGTGGAAGGCAGTCTCGGTCGGGGTTGGCTTGACAAGCTTTCCTCTTGGCACGTTTCTTTCTTTTGCCCTCCATTCGTGCCTCTTCAAATTCTACAGCACTGCTGGTCACAGCTGAACTCCAGCTGGAGCGCACAAGGGCCAGGGCTTCCCAGTTTTCAGTGTCTATGCCAGAGTTGTTAAGGTTGGCTTTGAGCCCATCTTTAAATCTCTTTTCCTGTCCTCCAGCATTTTGTTTTCCATTCTTGAGTTTGGAGTAGAGCAACTGCTTTGGGAGATGGTGGTCGGGCATCCAGACAATGTGGCCGGTTCAGCGGAGTTGATGGCGGAGGACCATCGCTTCAATGCTGGTGGTCTTTGCTTCTTCCAGCATGCTGACATTTGTCTGCTTGTCTTCCCAAGAGATTTGCAGGATGTTCCGGAGGCAGCGCTGATGGAATCGATCCAAGAGTTGCATGTGACGTCTGTAGACAGTCCACATCTCACAGGCATATAGCAGGGTTGGAAGGACAATAGCTTTATAAACAAGCACCTTGGTATCCCTACGGCTGTCCCGATCCTCAAACACTCTCTGCTTCATTTGGAAAAAAGCTGCACTCGCAGAGCTCAGGTGGTGTTGTATTTCAATGTAAATGTTGGCTTTTGTGGAGAGGTGGCTGCCAAGGTAGCGGAAATGGTCAACATTTTCTAATGTTACACCATTAAGCTGTATTTCTGGCATTGCAGACGGATCGGCTGGTGACTGCTGGAAGAGCACTTTTATTTTCTCAATGTTCAATGACAGGCCGAGCTTCTCGTATGCTTCTGCTAAGGTGTTTAGTGTGGCTTGTAGGTCTTCTTGTGAAACTTATCTTAAGTTAACTTCAGATTGACCAAATGCTGACAACACTTTTTTGCTTTGAGTGGATTAATAGAAAAGATAAACCATAAGGGATATCCTTGGTGGTATTTTCTTCATTGCTCCACGCCACTCTAAATGATGCATGGAAAGTTTGTGTATAGGGAGTAGATGTCTATTTGTAGATGTCTTATGTGTAGCTGAAACGGCTGTCTGTTTGTGTCATAGTGTTTTATGCATTTCTATCATGTGGGAAATCAATTTGTTTCCCTCATGACGAGTGGGAATCTGTATAGAAATCACAGCAGCAGACAGAAGATGAAGTTCAATCTGTAGAGCTTGTGATCCCTCACTACAATGGAAATATTGTGTGGAACTGAACTCCTGAACTCTTCTAAGGAAAGAAGATTGCTGTGTAACAAAGCAGGAAGAAATGCTGAAGCTACATTCTATATAAACATTGAGTCTCATAGAATAAAAACAGTTAATCCAGACTGGAAAAGTACTTTAAGATTTCATGGGTTTGAGGCAAGAAAGCACAATTAACGTAAGATGGGTGCCATTTAGATATTTTTAAAGTTTCTACATAAAACGTGTAGTTTAGCTTAAAAAAATTATGTTCAAGATGCTAAGAATCTTATCTCCTTATGTGCCTTCTATATATGTATACTTACCTTGCTTACTTGCTTAGATTATTGATACAGTGCCTAATAAAAATAGTCTCTCAGTACTTTTCTAGAAAATTAAAGTCTTAAAAAGCTGTAAAATGCAAACATGAAGAACCCGAACAGATTAAAATGAAACATTGAAAACAAAGTACATGTCATAACTGTGAATAAAATTAGTACTAAAAAAAATCTAGAACGTAAAGAATTGCAGACTGTGGAAATATAAATTATTTTCCCGAGACCAAAAAGGCTCCAACAAAAGCATCAGGCATGTTTCTTTAGGGAGAGTATTCCTTTTCCCCATCAAATCAAAGCTACTTGAAAGATTATCTGCCCACTCAAATATCCAAACATTTTGCAGCAGCACCTACAGCAGGGTTTCAGTAGACAATCTTGTGAAACCAAATAGGCAATTGTTAAAGAAACTGCCCTTGGTATTTTTCTAGCCCTTCTACCTTATGTCATAGGGCACTGCAGTTAAACCCATTGAAATCAAAGGCTTATGTGCTAAAATATTGGCTAAATGCTCCCACTTGTCATATTCTACTTGTATTTCATGCTTTGTATTAGTGTGTTCTGTAAAAGCTGTTAGGATCCTTTTGTGTTATGTGGTTTAGGTATATGTGGGTAATGGTCATAATGTGGGTGGGAAAGTTTGAACCTTTCTTGTCAGTTTTAATTTTTTAATTTTTCCCCTCACATTGTTAAAAAGGAATAAATAACCAGGAGCCAATGACCTCATCATAAGGGGCTTTTTTCAGCAGCATATGCCATTTGAGCCCTATGTTGGAGTTCAGCCTGTGACTGTGTTTCAGGATCAGGGTGTTTTGGATGTGAGGAATGATGTTAATGAGGTTCAAGATGAGTTTCAAGATGGCAATGGTTTGGTCAATGATATTGATACAGAGAATGACCAGGAGATCCCTGAAGTTTCCCATGAGAATGTCCCTGAGGGGTATGGGGATGATGGTGTGCTTTCTGAATTGTTACCAGAGAGTTCTCATGAGAGAGAACATGAAAATAGCTCGGCACCTGGCCCAGTTAATGAGCAAGTAGATAATGAAACAAGAGATAGATGAGAAAGGATAAGTCAAAACAGTAGAGCTGAGCAATGGTTTAGGCGCTCTGCCAGGCTTCGACAGAAAACAACAAAGCCTCAATTAAAGAGAAACCAATTTCTGACCACTAGTGACCTAGCTAACGAGGAGATAAAAGTTTCAAATTTGGGATGTGTAATCAGATGAAGCGTCGTTTAGAATCATGCCAAGTTCTCGTCCTTGTTCATGGAAGCCTTGTTTTAAGGATTCATGTTAAGATATATCTTGTTTCATGATTTTGATTTCTGGATTTCATGATTGCTTACCCAAGCCTTGGATCAATGTATTCCTGGTTTTCTGGATTGTATTGAAGTTGAGTGGACTTTGCTTTTATGGACTTTGCTAAACTCTACCTTGGACTAATTTGTTCCTGCTTATCTTCTTACCTAATTGGATTTACCTATTTCTTTAAAGTGCCTTTAGCTTTACTATTTCTTTTTACTTATCTTCAATAGAAGGATTGTTTTTTCCTATTCAATGTGTTGTGTTTAAAGTCAGAGGATTATTCCAGTCCTGGAGTGCAACACCCTAGTTCAGTGGTTCTCAATCTGGGGTCCCCAGATGTTTTTGGCCTACAACTCCCAGAGATCCTAACAGCTGGTAAACTGGCTGGGATTTCTGGGAGTTGTAGGCCAAAAACATCTGGGGACCCCAGGTTGAGAACCACTGGCCTAGTTGATCCATAGAGCCCACCAGCAGAGTTCCATGGGTCAACTGGTGCAGGGCTGGTGTATGCCATTGCAACGGCAACACGGGAGTCTTTCCGTGTTGCGCAGGAAGCAATGGGGGAAGGCCACATGGTCAATGGTGCTCCCCCATGGGATCAGCTTCCTACTGAGCCAGAAGATACGGGTCATGAGATGACGGGTTCCCCATTCCCTCCCATGACAGTCGCCAGATTCACTACGATGTGTGCCATTTCAGGTGGCCCGTTACTTTATTTTTCTTAACCCACAGCAGGGTGAGGAAAACTATATGAATGGGAAATTTTAAACCTCCTTCTCCAGCATTTACTGGTTGAAGACAGTACACACATACAGTAGAATAAAATAGGAAAAAAATATTATACTGTACTGTCTATTTGTCTTTTGCTTCATGTAAATGATGCCTGTGGTGTGTGGTATGTGGTGACACCTGGACAGGATTATGCAATTTGAATTGTTTTACATAGCATCTCAAGTCTTGTAACATGTGAATTACTTATGCTGGAATTTTATACATGTTTGTTTTGATACATGGCATGTTGCGTTTGGTGAGACTTGCTTACAGGTACCTGCTTTAGGACTCCAGGGAGTTCATTCCCCATGTCTATACCATAATTCAGACATGCGACTGAGAGAAAGGTTTTCCTCCATGGGTGAATCAATTTATAACTCATCTGCATATCCGTGTTCAGTAAGTGTGCTGTATATACATTGCATGGACATTTCCAGCTGGAAGAGCATTTTCATCTTGGTTTTCAAAAGCTTATTGCAGGTGGGTATTTATGAAAGGATGATTACCTTTCTCAGAACTCTGTTCTCTCAGTCACATGAAAAGACTCAAGTAACCGTAATGGGCTTAAGTAATGAATGAATAACACAAGAGAATAAATTTAGCTCTACCTTCATTCAATACTTCTTGAAAGAATGTACAATTGCCTGCGAACTTTCATGTAGAATTCCTGTAAAATAAAACTGAGCCACAACCATTCATTCCAATTCCTTCTAACATTAGAAAATACAGTGCTAAAAGTAATGAACAAACGGATGTAATATACGCTGGAGCTAGAAGATCAGTGAACACTGAAACTGGAATCTTTTGTACCTTATCAGCTGTCTGCCTTCTGTTCTGAATTTCAAATTGCTATTTTGCATTTCAAAAAACATGTTTACATAAAACACCAAATAATGAAAATGCATTAGATACTCTCAAGAAACAACCCTGTTAATAAAAATTCTATGAATAAAAACTACTTCCTGTGTACTGTAAGAAGGGGAAATGCCATATTTTAATTGACTTTCTGATTTAAAAAACGGATCCCTTGGCGAAAGCCTATTAGGAGATAAATTAGAGTTCTATTTGACATGCATGAGCAGTTCATACTTCTTTCAAGAAGAACATGGTACAGTTGCTTATTCAATGAATTTCAAAGTCAGTACAAGACCTCAGAGTTAGGGCTATTTATTATTATTATTATTACCACTACTTGTACCCCACTTTATCTCCCAAAAGGAGACTCAAAACACCTTGACATAAAAGCATCAGTATACAATTTAAAATATACAAATATACAGACATTTAAACAGAATTAAACACAGAATTAAACACTAAAATTCACAGTTAAATTTCATCCGAACATATTCAAAGTTAAAACCACAACACCTCATGACTTGATCTTAAACACCTTCATCTTTAAATGTCGGTCTGAATAAAGCTTGCCACCAGAAGGACAGCAGGGAGGGGGGCAGTCTGGCTTCACTGGGAAGGGAGTTCCAGAGTCACGGAACAACCACTGAAGAGGAAGGCCCATTCTCTCGTTCCCACCAACCGAGCTTGAGATGGAGATGGGACCCTCCTGACGATCTCCAGGCACAGGCAAGGGAAAGTGATCAGCCAAATAACCTGGATCTGAATCATCTAGGTCTTTAAAGGTCATAACCAGCACTTTGAATTCTGCATGGAAATAGACTGGCAACCTTCAGAGGCAACCCCACGTAGAGTGTGTTACAGTAATCCAGATGGGATGTAACTAAAGCATGTACCACTATGGCCAGATCTGGCTTCTCAAGGAATGGGTGCAATTGACACACAAATTTTAATTGTACAAAGGCCCTTCTGGTCACCACCAACACCTGGGGCTCCAGGTTCAGTGCCAAGTCCAGGAGGACATCTGTCAGGGGTGATTCCATCTGTCAGGAGTGATTTGAATGCAATATTCCTGCTTTTTGGCAGGGGGTTGGACTGGATGGCCCATGAGGTCTCTTCCAACTCTTTGATTCTTTGATTCTATGATTCTAGGACTACCAGACTGCGGACCTGTGACCTCAGGGGGAGTGTGACTTCATCCAGCACAGTCTGGATCCATATTGCCTGATCTGCCTTCTGACTGACCAGGAGTACCTCTGTCTTGTCTAGATTAGGTTTCAATTTTTTGTCCTCACCCAGTTCATTACTGATTATAGAGATTGGTTTAAGGTCAGGACAGCTTATTTGGCTTTAGGTGGGAAGGAGTAGTAGAGTGGAGTGTCATCTGCATATAGGTGGCACCATATTCCAAAACTCCGGATGACCTCTCCCAGCAGTTTCATGTATATGTTAAACAGCATGAAGGGCAAAATGGAACCCCGAAGAATCCCATGGGTCAATGGCCGGGGGTTTGAACAGGAGTCCCGCAGCTCCACCTTTTGGGTAGAGCCCTCCAGGAAGGATTAGAGCCGTTGTAAAACAGTGCCTCCCAGTCCCATCCCAGTGAAACAACCCAAAAGGATATCATGGCTGATGGTATCGAAAGCTGCTGAGAGATACAGGAGAACCAATTGGGATACACTCCCCCTGTCTAGCCCTCTGCGTAGGTCATCCACCAAGATGACCAAAGCAATCTCTGTTCCATAGCCAGGCCTGAAACTAGAAGGAAATGGATCTAGATAATCTGTTTCATCCAGAAATCCCTGGACTTGGGAGGCAATTACATGCTCCAAGACATTGCTCAGGGAGGTTGGCCACTGGCCAATAGTTGTCTATTATAGAGCGGTTTGGGGATGGCTTTTTAAACATAGGTCTCACAACTGCCTCCTGTAGGCAAGTTGGAACTTTGCCTTTTCCAAGGAGGTACTGACAACCACCTTCACCAACTCTGCCATTCCCCCTCTGGCCTGTTTGATCAGCATGAAAGGACAAGGAAGGGCAATTCATTTAGAAGGAAGCAAAATATTGCACAATTTTGTCAGCATCTGCCTATGAAACACTGCATATTCATGCCCTATTCGGTCATGAGCTTTCAGACAGATATCCTATCCTACTTATCTAGCAGTAACTCCAACTTATAGTGAGTCATAAGCATTCAAGACTTCCCATATTCATCTCCATCACATGGGGGACACATGTGGTTAATTTATTTATTTATTTCGGTCATTTCTACCCCGCCTTTCTCACCCCCTAGGGCAGGGGTCAGGAACCTTCGGCCCTCCAGGTGTGGTGGACTTCAACTCCCACAATTCCTTGAGGCTCGGCATTCGCCCCAAAGGCTTACCTTGGCCTCAAGGAATTGTGGGAGTTGAAGTCCACCACACCTGGAGGGCCGAAGGTTCCCCATGCCTGCCCTAGGGGGACTCAAGGCGGCTTACATCCGGCACAATTAATACAATAAAATGCAATAACAATAACACAATAGATTAAAAACAGACAATTAATACAGTACAATATAACACAATACAATATCAACTAAAACTGCTCTAAAGCCCGTGTTCATCGTGTTCTAAAATCCGTCAATCCGTTTAGCATTGCCATAGTCCTTTCCAACTCTAGTCATCATTACCTTGTTACCCTGCCAGACTACCCAAATGCCTGGTCCCATATCCATGTCTTCAGCTTTCTCCTGAAGGAGAGGAGGGATGTTGACAAACTAATTTCCCCGGGGAGTGAATTCCACAGGCGAGGGGCCACCACTGAGAAGGCCCTGTCTCTCGTCCCCACCAGCCTCACTTGTGATAAAGGTGGGGCCGAGAGCAGGGCCTCCCCAGAAGATCTTAAACTCCGTGGTGGGACATAGAAGGAGATACGTTCAGACAAGTACATCAGAAAACATAGTTAGAAAAGTTGGAGCTTTCTGTTTCTAGCCACATCATCAATGATTTTTCCGTGTGTAGCTCCTTGTGCACAGTAAAAACTGCCCTGGAGAACTAAGTATCTTTATAGAGCTTTGAACACGGAGTGGCTCCTCTCCTTGATGGGAACAATGGAACTATAATATCCTGTTGCTCCATGTAGGAACAATTCATTGTTCTTTCAGTCAGAAGAGAAAGAATGGAATGAACTGAAAGATGAGTCACTCCTGAAGATCCTCGCAGGAGAATTGCAAGTATGAGCCTTTTGAACAAGAAAAGACTATACTTCTTTCCTCTAGACACAACTCCAACAACATCCAAATCTGGAGTGGAGAACGATAATTTTGTTAGATTTATGCCTAATCATGCATTACCTTAAGCAGCTATTGGTTTTATACTGACTTACACATAAAAGAGTTGATTTAAATTCGCTCTTAGAATACTTTTGTCAACACTTGAGATCTCATACTCAGTCTATTGAGGATTATTCCTTCTTCCTTGTAGTTTCTGTGAATCACACAAATGGATCTTGCACCCGCTCGGAGATGTGATTGTAACATTTTAATGCTGAGCACTTTTTGACAGGAACCCACTCACTACACTTCTAGTACACATAGTAAATACAACCAAGCTATTACCCTTCCATTTCTTTTTGTTCACCATGTAAGCACCAGCTAAGAGTATTCTCTCCTCCTTTGATTCAGCTCTTTGAAGAACTGGATTTTTCTTTGTCACTGTTCTTCATCCATCTCTCTCATCTGCTATGATAATTACCAATTTGTAAAACCCTTTTTAATAAGTGTACTTCTTACAGTTACAAAACAGCTCAATTGGAGAGAAAAAAACTTACTGAGTGTTATTTTGTCTGGTAGAGAAATGCACCTGTACAATTTGGAACTGTATTTCAAAGCTTTGAATTCATTTATTGGAGGCCAATTGCAAAGAAGCAACATTTGCACATGGCATCTGTTTCCAGATATAAAATCTAAAGAGATAGCAAATCATTCCCTTAAGATATGAATCCTATCCACCTTATTGCCATGTTTCTATGTAAAAACTACATGTCTTTCCACAAGAAATACGGGAGCTGAGCTGCTTCTTTTATCTAGCTGTGACATATTTTAAGATACAGATACGTGTCTCCAGGGATGTTTGCAGAATCATTTTTGTTTGTTTAATATCTGGTATTAATTTTTTAACCCTCTAAAACCTGAGCTAGCAAGAAGATAGTATAAAGTACAGGGAACCAGGAAGCAATTATAGAATAGAATACCACATTCCTTTTAAAATTATAATTGATTTTAAATTCCAAATTCCATACACACACACACACACATATATGCCATCCCCTGTCACGCGTTGCTGTGGCCCAGTCTGGTGATCTGGAAAATAAAACAACGAGAAAGTGTTGGTTTCTAATATATGTAATTTCTTTATGCTCGTGGGTAAACAGTGTTTTTTGCTGTTTCTTTGTCAGTGTTGGTGTGGAGATTATCTGGTTTGCCTATTCTGGAACATGCAACATATAATTGTCCTTCTTTAGGGGTCTCTTTCAAATCTATGATACAATATATGTGTGTGTGAATCATATCTATCTATCTATTACTTGCTTACTTACTTACTTACTTGGGTGATCTCTCATTGTCAGAGTACGATCGTCTTCCAAGATCAGTGTACTGGTGGGTCTGTAGGTGATATCTATCTATATCTATGGCTGGATGGCTCTTTGTCAGGAGGGCTTTGATTACGTTTTCTTGCCCTGGTGAAGGGAATTGGACTGGATGGCCTTAAGTATTTTCTATTGGTCATCGGGGTTTTGTGTGGGAAGTTTGCCTCAATTCTGTCATTGGTGTTGTTCAGAATGCTCTGCGATTGTAGGTGAACTATACATCCCAGTAACTATAAATCCCAAATGTCAATGTCTGTTTCCCCCAAACTCCATCACTGTTGATATTTGGGCATGTGGAATATTTGTGCTAAGTTTGGTCCAGACCCATAATTGTTTTAACCCTGTACCCTACTCCGGCCGGCTCAGTTTTTAATAATGTCCTGTTGTATTGCTATTGATATTGTTTCTGCTTTAACAGTTTTTATTTGCTATGTATTGTGTTGTTGTATTGTGTTGGGCTCCGGCCTATTGTAAGCCGCATCGAATCCCTTGGGAGATGCTAGCGGTGTACAAATAAAGAAATAATAATAATAATAATAATAATAATAATAATAATAATTGAGTCCACAGTGCTTTCTGGATGTAGGTGAACTACAACTCCCAAACTCAAGATCAATGCCCATCAAACACTTCTAGTTGTGTTCGTTGGTCATGAGGGTTCTGCTTGGGAAGTTTGGCCCAATCCCATCATTGGTGGAGTTCAGAATGCTCTTTGAATGTATGCTAACTATAAATCCCAGCAACTACAACTCCCAAATGACAAAATTAATTTTTTGAGTGATGGTCACTCGTTGGCCTGATATGTATATTGTGTTCAAATTTGGTGTCAATTCATCCAGTGTTTTTTGAGTTATGTTAATCCCTCAAATGAACATTACATTTTTATTTATATAGATATATATGTAATGGAGCCCCCGGTGGCGCAGTGGGTTAAAGCACTGAGCTGCTGAGCTTGTTGATCGAAAGGTCGCAGGTTCGATTCCGGGGAGCGGCGTGAGCTACCGCTGTCAGCCCTAGCTTCTGCCAACCTAGCAGTTCGAAAACATTCAAATGTGAGTAGATCAATAGGTACCGCTCCGGCGGGAAGGTAACGGCGCTCCATGCAGTCATGCCGGCCACATGACCTTGGAGGTGTCTACGGACAACGCTGGCTCTTCAGCTTAGAAATGGAGATGAGCACCTCACCCCAGAGTCAGACATGACTGGACTTAATGTCAGGGGACTACCTTTACCTTTATATGTAATGGAATTCTAAATGCCATGATTTTATTTTATTCAAGTGATCAAAGAATTGAGAAGGAGTTTTAGGTTCCATCGTATTTAGTGCTGAATCCTCATTATATTTTCCGCATATTACTATGGTTTCCCTCCGTTTTGTTTTTGCTTTTGAGATCACAGCTTATTTAAGGCAGTAAGCAATAGGACAGAGTTTACCATACAGAGTACCACCAGCTGGCCCATCAGCAAGCAACTTGGAGAAGAGATGTGCATAAAGGGAGCCATGTCTATAAAAAGTGACTTATTAGCAGTGCATTTGGTGAAATGCAAGAAGATTGGGCTAGTGGCCATTAATGCAAATCTTGACTTCCTTTCTTGTTTCATAAAAGCTGTGGTTTTTCTTCTTTTTCTCTTCTTCATCTTTTCCTCCTTCGTCTCAAACATACAATCAAGTCCAATTCCATTCCAGATTTAGCCAAGTGAGCTTAATTGTGTTAAGCCATAATTTAGCATATGGAGTATGTCCAGAGAAAGAAAAGAGTTGCCTTATGCCCAAGAACTTCTGCCAGAAGCTGTTTAAGAAAGGAGGTTTCCCACAAATTTAGATTTGTATCCTAAGAAAACGTCAGGAAAGTTGTATATGGAAAGTCCCCACGTCCTTTCCCAGGCAGATATATTTATTAATTCTTAAAATATTGAATCACAGCCTAATACAAACTAATCTTTTTATTGCCTTTTTTAAAAAGAGGAAAACAAAATTAAAAGCATGGTCTGCAGTGAACTTTGCATGAGGCAATTCTTTGAGTCTGTGTCAGCAGATCTGCAAGTTTCTTTTCCATACCATCCAAATTCATAAACAGGAGGAAAACATCAGAGAAATTGGTTGAATTCCCGAATATTGGCTATTGGCTGCTTAGTTATAAATGTACAATAAAGGCTGCATCGATTCTGTAAAATTAATCTTGATCAGAGAATATCAAAGGCATTGTAAAATTACAGTTCCCAAGATTTTATATGTTGAGCCATCACAGTGTCAAACTGCATTAATTCTGCAGTGTAAATCCACCCTAAGATACATTTCTTGGCCTGACAACCCCACCCTCATCATCTTAACAGCTAGCAGCCATATCAAGCCAAGACAGTCTGTTAGTTGAACAGGTCTCCTTGTGTGATGCATCTGTTGACTGTTATGGTTGTGTCTGAGAGGCTTTCCAATCATGGCAATAAAGCACCAATCTTTTTATTGCTGTTTTCAATTAAGGTTATACATGAAAATAGGGTTGGATTTGAGGAAGGAAAGGCCTGGGTTAGTGGGCTTAGGGGAACCAAGCTATAGAAAGTGGTGGGGGAAGAAGGGTGGGTGGTAGTGGAGGGGAAGGGTGGGAGGTTGTTAAAAAGAGAAGGAATAAGGAAAAAGAAAACAAGAGAATTTGATAATGTGCCAATCTTGACTACATATTATGACTAGATATGGTGCAAGCTAAAGGTAAAGGTTTCCCCTTGACATTAAGTCTAGTCATGCCCAACTCTGTGGAGTGGTGTTCATCTCCATTTCTAAGCCGAAGAGCCAATGTTGTCCATAGACGCTTCCAAGGTCATGTGGCTGGCATGACTGCATGGAGTGCTGTTACCTTCCCGCCAAAGTGGCATCTATTGATCTACTCTCATTTGCATGTTTTCAAACTTCTAGGTTGGCAAAAGCAGGGGCCAACAGCGGGAACTCACCCTGCTCCCTGGATTTTAACCATCGACCTTTTGATCAGCAAGTTTAGCAGCTCAGTGGTTTAACTTGCTATGCCACCGGGGGCTCCGATGGTGCAATTACATATCTTAAGCAACGGATCCTGGACATTGAGCACCAATCTGACCCAGCCTTTATTGTTAGGGAAGCCACTAGATACCTCACTGCCCCCATGGCATACCTAACAGACCTGGAGGTGCCCAAACACCAAAGGGCTTTTACCCTGGCAAGATGCCATGCCCTCCCTTTGACTGTATTGGAGGGGAGGTATCGGAAGACCCCCTTCAAGCATAGACTATGCCCCTGTGAGTTTGGACATGTAGAAACCACTGAGCACGTGCTTCTTCATTGAATGTTCTACAGAGATCTTAGATCTTATCTCATTAGACCATGGCTTCTAAAATACCCAGGACGCAGTGAAAAATATTATTCCACCTTGCTGCTTTCGGACTCTAATATTACAATAACTTACATTGTTGCTAAGTTCTGTGCTGCTGCATTTCAAATTAAACAGATGATGATTGACCTCACAAGGCGACACCCTGTTGAGAATGTAGTTAGAGCAACATGTTACAGCTTAAATGCTACTAGACTCGCAATATACCCCTCCCTTCCCCTTTAGTGCCCCCCCACCAGTGTTTTTGACCCCTCCTATCTCTCCCCTCCCCCCCTTCGGTTCCATACCTGTTACAATATCCTGTGTTTTAAAATGTGATTTTAAACTGTTTTCTAATCTACTTTTAAATAACTTTAAATAGCTTTACTGGGGAGTTGTCCTTCCCTTTCCAGGGCGCTTGTGCTCCGTTTTGTGCTGGTTAGTGACCGCAATAAAGTTTTGTACTTGTACAATTACATATCCATAATTTTAGGACATTTTTTCCTGGGCATGAAATACTGTCTTCTGCACTAAAAAACCTCTATGCATTTTTTCACACATTGCAAGTTCTCCAAAAAGCCATTTCTCAACTATTTCTTCTAAAAATACTTTCTTGCTACTTTTCTTTGAATATTGGGAATAGTTCCGTAGTTTAGTAGCACACCATTTTAAAAAGTTTTAGTATTTGTAGAGTTACTTTCAAACATTTCATTTTATTCCTTCAGTTGTCAAGATGGTCCAGACAAGTTTTTGTAAGAGAAGGGAAAGCTTTTTCATTTGCTTCCCTTGCCTTGACAGGTAAAAGCTTTTTGATTTCTTCCAGGCCTAAGGTTGCTCTGGCATTTCTAGTTCACATTTAATAGGGGAAAGCAACAACACATCTGTTTCCTGTTGTTTACTTGCATTTATGGTCTGTTGCATCCCTTTCTCCTGAACATCCGAATGCCTGGATTTATTTTATGCTTTAGAGTTGACTCAATAAAGTTATCATAGGTTTGTGGAGCCTGATTCATTTAACTTTCTTCTTTCCCTTTCTTGGCTGTTTATTGGTAAGTGAATACATCTCTGAAGACTTCAACTTCCAGTTGTGGTACTATTTCTTGATGTTGCCTGAGTTATAAAGAGCTACTGCAAGCAAACAGGACAATGTTGTTAGTGCTATGAGTTCTATTTTGAGGTGAGACTGAAGAAATTGGAAGTAAAAGCTATTGATGGGTGGGGGTTATAAAATGCAGATTTAGGTGTGCAAATTATTTCTCAAAACACATTTCAGTATATTTAGGAAGATGATAACAATGCATACTTTACACATCTCAGTGGTGTTACAACAAATAGAGAAAAAAATCTTGTGACATCTTTATAAGGAAAGTTTGATGCAATGCATCCTGATATTTCTGTCCATTGTATAGGTACTGTAGAAGATTGCTATATGCAAAATATAGAACTATCAGTACTATAATACTTTTGGGTGTTTTTATTGAAAATTACTTTCAACTGGAGGCTTAATGAAGCATTACTACATGATAAGAAAGTGTCTGTGAAAGCTAAAACTCAGCTAAAATTGAAGAAGAAAATTTTAACCAATATTAGAATGAACACTCTCTTTCTTTCTGCCTCTCTCCCTCCCTTATGTAAGGAAACAGTTAGATTCTGTCATTATGTTTTCCTTTATGGAAAAGTAATCTGAAAGGAGGACAAGAAGTAGAAAAACAAAATATTGGGAGGCATTCCCGCCCCCTCAGTCATCCACCCATTTGTACACATTCTCAATCAATTTGCTTAACTTACAAAGAGCATATTTTCTCATTTCTTTCATCCTCACCTGAAATCCTTCTACCAGATTGAAACAGAACTGTGATCATTGCACAAGAGATTGCATAAGACTCCTTCGCAAGCAATGAACTCAACCAAGCAGTGTCACCGCTTGATGGCTTGTGCCTATCATATTTAAAAATAGATAAATGGCATTATTAGTAAACAATTCACAAGTTATTTTAAGTCAGGAAGAAATCTGAGCATGCCCCTCCAAATGAGTAACGTTTTCTTCTAGATCTCTTCATGTACTTAACAGGTTTCCCTAATATTATTTTATTTTACATTAGTTTTCACTTAGATTTTCTCGTCGTGAATATGCAGTATAATGACAATGTGTATAGTAACAATAAATCTTTTGGGAGCCTGATGTGAGTGGCTTTGGAGAAAAAAATTCTGGAGTCAAGAGTAGATTGCAACTTTTAAAAAAATGTATCAAAGGTATAAATTGTCATGATTTCACAGCACTATGCAACATGATTTTTGTTCCTGGGTTATAAATGTAATTTCCTAATTAGTTCTATAATAAAAACATGGAAAAAGTTTATTAAATTGCAAAAAACTTTGTTTTTGCAGGATGTCCTGCAGCACATTTTGCTATAGTTTTTCAATGAATATCTCATAGAGATATTAGTTTGTGTTAGTCACAAAAATGAAGATTCTGGAGTATAACAACTGCTTTCAAAGTGAATACTGCACAGTTAGACAGGAAATAACACTTTCAAAACAGGAACAGAAAAAAAATCAAATTTTGTTATGTAGTGTTATTATTCAACCGTGGTGAGGGAAAAGCAAAGCTCTCTAAAATTTGGAGTTGAAAGCCCATATACCTCAATTGCATAGCCTATATTTTACATTTAGATGGCCTTTGAGTTGTATGCTCAAGCTTGCCCATTTGTTCATTCACACACACATTCATTTATACATTCAGTCAAAGGATTTATTTATTAGTTGTCTGTCACCAGTTTCATCATTTAATGCACTAAATATAAACAAGAGATAAAAATAGAAGTAAAATACTTTTGACTAAAAAACTCACACACAGTTTTAAAAGGTAGTTCAGCTGCTCATGATTTTCTGGGCCAAAGGCAATGAAACAATCCAGTTTTCAGCTCTGCTTGAATATCCATCTTAAGTAACAGAGCTGGAAAAAAAATCTTCCTTAGAAGAATAGGGCTGAGAATAGCGGTATACAAATGAAGTAAGCAAGCAAATAAATAAATAAATAAATAATAGAAAGCCACTACCACTACCTTAGAAAGTTGCTACTACTTAGAATAATTGGAGTATTTGACATTCTAATTGTTTGATGAACAGCCAAATATGTGCTTGTTGCTCTACTGTTATGATTGTTATAGGCCTTCAGAACATTTCTGATTTATAGTTTAATGTGAACCTGTCATGGGGCTTCTTTGACAAAATTTGTTCAGAAGGGTTTTGCCTTTGCCTTCTTCTGAGACTAAGGACCTCATCACATGGAGGTCTTTGATGTGGGGAACAGTGGGAGGATATGTAGGACAATGGGCAACTCAAAGGGCAGCAGGGCAAATCCGTAAACCAGCACACCAGTATCTGTTTGCCCATCATGCACTGAAAAGTGTACCTTTTCAGCATGCTCCTGCGCTGACCCCATGGGTAGTCTCCCATGTTCAGATTTCCCCCTTGCAGCACACTTCGTTGTCACAGCTGACATGGAGCCAGAAGTAGATGTGCATCATGTAATGAGAACTGGTGGGATCTGTGCTGGCTGCGTGGTCAAAGTGTTCTAGGATGGGGAATTTTCCCCATGTGATGAGGTCCTGAGATTGTGCGACTTGCCTAAACTTTCCCAGTGTGTTTTTATGATCAAGTAGGAATTCTACCATGATTCTAGTCCAACATTCAAACCACAACACCACGCTGACCATGAAGTAAATTCTACTAATTGTAAAAGAAAGAAGAAGGGAAGGGGAGAGGGGGAAAGGAATGTAGTAACACCTTTCAGACTTACTAGGTTTTGTGTTATCACAAGCTTTTGTGAATATGTATTATTATGTGTTTATTTACTGTGTTTATATACTGTGTTTCTCAGCCCTGGGGGGACTCAAGGTGGCTTACAACATACTAATAGCAAATATTCAATGCCAACATACAGTACACAAAGAAATCATAATAACTAATTACTACATACAACTATGAACTTAAAATCAATTAAAATAATTAAACATAAGACATACATAAAATTTAAACATTCAGGAAAGGCATAAAATCATCCTAGTAAACTTAAAAATCCCATGATCCAGAAATCGCATACCATAGCCATTTCAAATTGTCATTGCACATGTTCCTTAATTATTCTTTGTACTTCATTATTTATTAGCCAAAGGCTTGATCCCACAACCACGTCTTTGTTCTCTTTCTAAAGGTCAGGAGGGAGGGCACTGGTCTAATCTCACTGGGGAAGGAGTTCCAGAGTCGAGGGGCCACTCTTCAAAAGTAGTACAGAATTTTTTGGCAAAGTTATACCGAGAATTATACATAATAACCAGGTGATAAAAGACATTTACATTTTAGTAAGGGTTTAAAAACGCTACAAGACAACTGAATTTCTAGTCTGCTTCACACTAAAACCAGTGTCCTTGCAATTAGCTGGATGTATAGAAATAGATGGATGACGATAGATCGATAGATATATAGATTATAGATAGACAGACAGACTGAGAATAAGTAAATTAAAAACATGTGCCACAATACTAAAATGTATAATCATCATCATCATCATTTATTTATTTATTTGACTAGTCATATGACCATTTCAAAATACAACACGAATAAAAAACAAGGCAAAAGGGGGAGGACAGCAGGTGACCTTCTATTTACAGTCAGAATCTTATTTTCCTGGTTCTTCTTTCAGGAAATGTGCTCTTTTCTTGATAGCTTTCAGAATAAAAAGGCTTACTCTGATTATGGTGGATCTTTCTTGACCTTACAAGAGGAATGTCAGAATATCATTTCTGTTGGGGGACCTGCAGTTGGATAATATTGGATGTAAATATCTGTATCACAGTTCAGTATGTGCTGGACAGCCGATTAAGACATGTTCGATATCTTCCGCTGTTTGTTCTCCCCATACACAGAATCTCTCATTATGCATAGTATTATTTATTGAGCAATATGGCAATGTCATATTTAACTTCTCACATTTAAGTTCAGTTCACTTTGCTTCTTTAAAAGTGAGGTTGTTTACCAGAAAAAGAATTATAACTATGGAACACTTAGTACATGTGTTTGTGGAATGGATGGTGTACTGCCAAGCTCTTCTGTAACCTTCACAGCTGAAATAGTGGCAAACGATGGTAATATAACCTGAAGAAACATTTATTATTGTATTGCTTGCTTATCACATTTGTAGAAAAGGGCACCGGCAATTTCTTTGAAATTTGTCATGATGATGACAAGTGTGTAACTGAGCAGGACAAAGGTGCATTTCTACTTGTCAAACACCTTTCCCTCTTAGAAACTACCAATTTTCTGCATGGTTCTCCTGCATTAAGCAACATAATTACTTTAGAAAATATGTTGCACATGGAAAGAACTTTGTTATCTTTGTAAGAGCCAGTGAATCAAGGCCAGGATAGACTAAGATAAAACAATCAAGCAATTAGACTCGGGATATGGGCTGGCAAAGGGAGCAAATGAAAATCATTTGAGATAACAACGTCTGGCAGGCAATCCTATACAGACAGTCTCCAAATTTCGAACAAGGTGCTGTAGGTTTGTTCTTAATTTGAATTTGCATGTAAGTTGGAACAGGTACATTTTTATGTGTAACCATAGCCAGATATAAGCTTTGCCCTGTTCAGAAGATGTCACCTTACTTTCTGTGCCTATGATAATTTGATTTTGGAAAAATTGGCTTGTTGTGGAAAGAAGGCTTGGTGAGAAAGACATATTTTCCCCATGATAACTCTTCCAGGAGTGAATTTCCCTTCCTAAGTGTAGATTTCTCTCACTTCCTGTTGTCTCACCCCTGTCTTTAACTATGAGTCATTTGTAAGTCAGATGTTTGTAATTTGAGGGTGCTTGTAAATAATACCATCTCCCATTGCCTCATTTTCAAGCATCAGGAGGTCTGTGTAGAGTGGTATGTGCTACCAACAGGCCTCTCAGGTCATTTGGGGGAGCTGGGGGGAGCTGGATACCAGCCCTCGAGTAAAGCCCAGATATGTGGGAGGAGGTGGGAACTGAAACTCAAGACCCCAAGGTCTTCTATACTTAGCTAAACCCCACTTCCTCCTGAGTTTTAGCTAGGTGTGGAAGACCTTAGGATGATGGATCTGGACCAAACTCTACACAAATACTCCATATGCCCAAATGTGAACACTGGTGGAGTTTGGAGAAAATAGAATCTTGACATTTGGGAGTTGTAGTTGCTGAGATTTGTAGTTCACCTACAATCACAGAGCATTTTGAACCCCATCAACGATGGAATTGGGCCAAACCTCCCACACAGAACCCCTATGACCACCAGAGTGGGCCACAGCAATGTGTGGAATGGCTAGTCCCTTATAAAAACACTGAAAAACACAGCGGAAGAGACTTAAAAAGCCAAAAAACAAAAAATACATTACAACGCATGGACAAAACCACATATATACACATATTCACAAATATACACACACACAAAACACGTATACACAGACTGGGCCACAGCAATGCATGGCAGGGGACAGCTAGTATCATAATAAGTGCCTATGGTGCAAATAGTGTATTTCTGGGGGAAAAAATAATAAAAATGAAAGACAAAATATTTATTTATGTATTTAGTTCGTTAGCTTTTCTGCCAAAACATGGCACCCAAGGCACCTAATAGTAATAAATTTTAAATACAGTAAATATAAAAACAGATTTTAAACATCCTATAAATTAACTGAGCATTAAATCAAAGATGAAAGCAAAGCCTAAATTATCAGGGTTTACTTAACACAGCTGCAAATAAAACTAAAAATATATCTTTGGAAACATGTATTTTACAGTAATGGTTCTCTTATTTTATATCTCTGCTATTCTGCTGAAATGTTCCTTTTAGCTAGGAATCATCTGGGTTGCCTGAACATCACATTATTCTTCCACTGCTCCTTAAGGTATGAATTGAATGATAGTGCAATTGCAATTAAAAGTTCTCTCATTACTTTTTCTTCGCCCACATAGACAGCTTTAGGACATAACATCAAAGTTACATCAATATCTCTATCACTGTAGTCTTGCAGAACACATTGTAGCCTGTGAAAACTGGTTGAAATTGTTTGAAATCCTTCAGCTAGCACTTTTAAGAGTGGAATGGACAAAAAAAATCTTAATTTTCAATGCGTTTCAAAACTGTGTACACAAGCATGGGAGGAAGCTTGGACTTCTCAGTAAATATTCATAGAAGCATAACACAAATTCATGCTCCTTAGATCAACAGATTTACCTCTACAAAGATTAATAGTTTTGCTGACCATGACATTTTGTGGATAATAGTCCACTTTTTCAGCTGCATTGGAATGTAATGAGCACATAAGGTCAGGGAAAAAATACCTTGAAAATCCCATTATAGAATTTTGCTCTGACCTCAGGCTCAATAGTCTATCCCCAACTTTGTGTATTCTTTTTTGAACCGCTTGAGGTAACTTATTACCTTTGTGCTGAGGAAGTGGATTGTATGCCATGAAGGCTTATGCTATAACAACCTCTTAGTACAGTGATGTCAAACTTGTGGTCCTCCTGGTGTTTTGAACTTCAGCTCCCAGCATTCCTGGCCATTGGACCAGCTGGCTAGGGCTTCTTGGAGTTGGAGGCCTAAACACCTGGAGGACCACAAGTTCAATACATCTGTATTAGTATTAAATATTCTCAGTGTAGACAATTATATTCGGCCATGAGTGATAGCCTAAGATGATGATGATGTGAAGGAGGAGTATTAAAAATACCACACGATTCTGTGATATGTGGTTACTCTGTTCAAAGACTTATAGGAAGTGTATATTGTATCATCTATCATGCTAATAGTAGATAGGGAAAGAAATGTTGAGTTTTTAATGTGAGTGAATGAATGAGTGAGTCTAAATGTCTCATTAATCTACTTTAGATGAATGGCTATGTTGGGGAGGAAAGAAAAATATGAGTACAGTTGATAATAAGTATTTGACTTTTTTAAAAAACTTTGTGTTTTTAAATGCATTTTAGCTATACCCTCGAAATGCTTCTGACACTCAAATAAATAAACTCAAGAGGAAGGAAATGTGGAGGCCGTGACAGACTTTGTATTTCTAGGTGTGAAAATTAGTGCAGATGCAGACTGCAGCCAGGAAATCAGAAGACACTTACTTCTTGGGAGGAGAGCAATGACCAATCTCGATAAAATAGTGAAGAGTAGAGACATCACACTAGCAATGAAGATCCACATTGTAAAAGCAGCGGTATTCCCCCTAGTAATCTATGGATGTGAGAGCTGGACCATAGGCAAGGCTGAGCGAAGGAAGATAGATGCTTTTGAACTGTGATGCTGGAGGAAAGTTCTGAGAGTGCCTTGGACTGCGAGAAGATCCAACCAGTCCATACTTCAGTAAATAAAGCCCAACTGCTCATTGGAGGGAAGGATATTAGAGGCAAAGATGAAGTATTTTGGACACATAATGAGAAGACAGGAAAGCTTAGAGAAGACAATGATGCTGGGGAAAATGGAAGGAAAAAGGAAGAGGGGCCGACCAAGGGCATGATGGATGGATGGTATCCTTGAAGTAACTGGCTTGAGCTTGAAGGAGCTGGGGGTGGTGATGGCCAACAAGGAGTTCTGGCTCCGGCTGGTCCATTATGTCATGAAGAGTTGGAAGTGACTGAAAAAATGTACAACAAAGGGAGAGAAAAAATGGGGAATTTTCACTTCATCAGCATTATTTGACATAAAAAGCTATTTTTTTATCCATTTTTTCATCTATGCTTCCTAAGTCAATTGGCAATCTGTTTCTTTTTCAATTCCCTGCATAGAGATCTCCAAATCAAGGGTCTAGAGAACAATCCCTTCAAGGAGTGGCTTAAAGATCTGTGCATATTTAGCCTGAAGAAGAGAAGGCTTAGAGGAGACATGATAGCCATGTATAAGTATGTGAGAAGTCATAGGGAGGAGGGAACAAGCTTGTTTTTTGCTGCCCTGGAGACTAGGACACGGAACAATGGCTTCAGACTACAAGAAAGGAGATTCCATATGAATTTTAGGAAAAACTTCCTAAAGTTCAGCAGTGGAACTCTCTGCCCTGGAGTGTGGTGGGGGCTCCTTCTTTGGAGGCTTTTAAACAGAGGCCGTATGGCCATCTGTTGGGGGTGCTTTGAATGCTATTTTCCTGCTTCTTGGGAGGGGGTTGGACTGGGGATGGCCCATGAGGTCTCTTCCAATTCTATGATTTTATGAAAATGCCCAATTTAACATGTGATGGGAATTTTCCCTTGCCCACTTGTAAACATAACAATGATGTCATTATGGAAGGAGGAGCTGAGATGAGCAGTATTGATTTTTTTCTTCCGCCATTGGCCTAAATTTTATATTCAAATGGAGTCACTGAATCAGGGGAACTTACATAAATCTTGATGTACCAACTTTCTATTGATTCTGATAGTCCACTCTAGTTTGATGCTACATTGTTCTTAGTTCTTAGATAGGACAGGTCTGATGAGCGGCTCAACACAAAGATGAAGATGCTCTCCTAAAATCAACATCCTTGAAAGGAAGATCATCATGAATAAAATCATTTTAGATAGTCACCTTTATGTATTGTGTTGTGCGTGACAGCATGCTCACATTTTTGGTCAACACAATTGACTTTGTTCATTCCTTTAAAAGAATGCCATTGACCTCACTGCATTGTTACAAGACCACGGGAGTCCACAGGAGCAGAATACTTGCCTTTGAGATCGACAAAGAGCGACATCCTATGAACTAAAGAGTCCCCTCATCTCTGAGAAATAAATTAAGAGCTTGACATTTTGAAGATGAAGGCCCAGTAGGAGAAGCTCAGCAATCTTTTGAACACAGAATCCTTTTGTTCCTGTCAGTTTATTGCCCTACTGCTACAAAATAATTGCCAAACGTTTAGATTTCTTACTTAATGCTATTGTGTTCTTGTGAAAGGTTTGACATTTTTCAAATACCTTCCTAAGCGCAAAGGCACAGCAGAATACAGACTAATTTAGGGAAGTTTGTTATAGCTTAACACAGTTCTTGTTGTTATATCTAAAATATCTTTGTTTAACCTTCTGCTGAATTACAATCTCGCTTTTACAGTCTTGGGAATAGAACCAATTCTCTTTGTCTGCTGACCTGGGGATTTCAAAGGGAAAGAGAAGCAAAGAGCAATTGCAATAATATAGATTATTTTGTATATTATTAAGCACATTGGGGGGAAAATACACGATTAATGCTTTCTGCACGTAAGTTATATTGAAGCTATGTTGAAGAACTAACACAGCACATCTCTTATTCGAATCTTAGTGAATTCATTTCCAGAGAGTATGAATTTGTAAGAGGAAGGAAAATTAGACTTAGCACAAGATAGTTTATAAGGCTTTAGTATTATATTTTTGGTATAATCAGAACTCTCATGCCCCATTCATGCGAATGGGAATTTTTCACCCCATTGAAATCACTTGCCGTGCTGGAGGTTAGATGAACAATGCCCTAAATCTTTCTTAGACACACGTACCATCTTTTAAAACATCTTTATGGTGACAGAGGCCATTTTTGTCACCTCAGCCCTCACTGTCATGTCCTTAGTGATGTCGAATCAGTTGTGTCCATTTAAAAATCTGCCATTATTAAATTTATTTATTTATTTCTTCATTTCCAGTATTTCTACCCTGTGCTTCTCAACCCCTGGAGGGGAACGCAGGATGGCTTACACTCCAAGCCCCTTCAGGGAGATGGTGGTGGGATGCAAAAATAAAATTATTATTATTATTATTATTATTATTATTATTCTACACGTGCCATAAAACCCAGAAGAAACTAGGATAAAAGGAGGGTGGCTAAATGACATTTCATGAAAGTGCGAACAGAATCAGGATAACCGCTGAAAAGCATGTGTTTAAAAGGTATGCTTCAAACCCTATTCCAGCTAAAAATGTGCATGACTGCAGTCATGGAAAATACGTGACTTCCTTCCTATAGCTTCCTATGCCCTGGTGTGGACTGCTTCAGTGCGTGTGCGTGTTTTAAAGCTTGAAACAGCTGATGGGGGCTGTCAAAAATGGAGCCACAGACACACAGGTGGCTAAATGGGAGCACAATTGGAAAGCTATTACAATTAGAACCAGTACTTTGTTCTGATCTTTGTTATATTAAACAGATCTTGGGGTGAGGGGGGGGGGGTAAGAAATCTGTTTGTGTATACATTGAGATATCCATATGAGCACATATAAAATCCAGCGCATCCCAGAGAGAATTTTTAAAATGACTTCCACTGGATGCCCCCTGTCCATCTTGCAGTTTTGTAAATTCCGCTACAAAGGAAGGGGTCAGGATGGCGGGGAACTATTTCTTGGGACTGACAAGTCTGTCAGGTCCCATGATTGTTAAACCCACTTATTTAAACCAAATTTTGACTCTGACTAGAAGCACCCGTGGTCTATCTGATTGAATATTTTTTATTCTGAGAATAGGTCTTCATTACCACAGGTGGGCAGAAATAGTTTATTTTTTCTTCCAACTCCCCCCTTGATCATTTTGACTGGAAATGTAAAGACTACCTGGAACTATCTGCCATCAATGTACAGGTTTGGTTTTTTTGGGGTTTTTTTACCACATATGGTCCTTCAAGGATTGTGGGCTATAGCTACACTCTGTTAATTTAAATGTAACACTTTCTAAATTCTTGGGGTTACCCTCCCGTCAGCGCATGCCATTATACTCTCCCAATGAGAAAATTGTGTATTGTATATCTGTAGCAAACTTTTGAAGTCTTTAATGGGATACAAAAATATTAATACAAGGAAAAAAAACCTGAACAAAGAACTCCTACTTTTTCTTCTTCGTGATTTGTCTTTGCTTTCTTACATCTTCATTATAAATTTTAAATGCTCAAGACTCTACCTAAAATCAGAACATGAAAAAGGCAGGGAGAGAAACCATGTTTTTAACTGGTTGTATTATTCTCTGCAAATTAATCCAGGGAGCATCTGTTTTCCTTAACCAGTCTTTGATCCTAGATTTCCTCCTCCTTTTTAATTACACAAAATTCATCTCATTAGCATGATTTGCAAATGTATTGATTCTCCAATAACAGGGCTGTGTTTCCTTCCAGTTAGAGCTTTTGATCTTTTAACCAAATGTAGTTATCACTGAATCATAAAGCTGGGCAAGTATCCAGAAAGGGCTGAATCATATATACCAATCCTAGTGAAATTGCTTAAGGCAGGTGAAGTTGAGGTCTCCTATATATTTTTCAAATGCCTTTCTGAAATTCCTCCGTTTCCCACCCTGGCATCTTTTTTGCTTCTTTTCATGACAAATCTATCAATGATACTTTCAGATCTTTCTACATTTTAGTCTAGTTGTTGTAACTTTCTGCTTTAGGGATTCAGAACGAGAATGTCCTCAGCATCAGTTAGTCTCAACAGCCTAGACTGTACACACAGAAAACAAATGAAAGATAAATAAGATCAACAGATTACATCCTCAAAGTAGAGAGCATCTGAAGCAGTTTCAACCAGAGTGGTGTAGGAAGTTATTAAGTGCATTTTTATCTACCCAAGCAATGCAGCAGGACTTGAGAGCTACATAAAACTACATTTCCCCAAGATTCCTGGTTGCATCCGAGAGGTGTCATTGCCACATCCCAAGCTCTGTAGAAAGTGGAAGAATGAGAAGGGAAGGGCAGATTGCACCAGAGGTAATAAGGGAACGAGACTGAGGAGAGAGAGAAAAAACAAAAAGACATGCTGCTGGAATTGTCTTTCCTAGCCCTGCTAAGTATGTTTGGGTGACAATAGTGGAGTTGAGTATTTTCAGGGCTTCCTAAAAAAAACTTTTTTTACATGACCTTTTTGGGTGTATTCAGGGCACTTCCAGACAGTGCCAAAATCCAGATTTAAAATGGGGTAAAAAATCCTGAGACCTGACTTCAGGTCCCCACACGTCCCGGGATTGGGTCACCCACCATCCTCACAGGCTTCGTTTGTATCTTTCTACCTGTACGCCCCTTTAACAGCCCAATCAGTTGATCAGCTGTTTCAGGCTTTTTAAAAGCGCATGTCCACTGGAGCAGCCTATACAGGTAGGAGGGAAGGAAAGCACATGTTTCTCAGAGTGCAGGGATATACAGTCATACGAATATATACATTTTTCAGCTGAAATCGGGATATAAGTGGACCTTTTTAACACATGTTTTTGTTTGTTGCTGCGAAGCAGCATGGATTTACCACTAACATCATGTAGTGCCCCTCCCCCTTTAAATTGGTAACTTCTGCATTTTAGGACCTGTGTAGAAGTGACTTCAAAAGCACCTGGCAGGGTTTTTTCCTACTTCATCCCCAAAAGAAGAAAAAAATGTGAAAGGTAAATGACAATCAAAGTGAGTCGACTGAGACAATATATCTCAGAATTAAAAATTGGCTTATGGTGATGATGGGTGATGTGGGGAGGAGAAGTCTGAGCTCTGCTAGAAGCATGGAAACCCTTCTTTTTCCATTTTCATAAATGTTGAGGATGAAATAGACATGGAGCTGTGAATTATCCTAATAAAAGTTTCATACTGAGTAAGAAAGCCAACCAAGGGCAAGATGGATGGATGTTATCCTTGAAGTGACTAGCTTGACCTTGAAGGAGCTGGGGGTGGGGACGGGAGACAGGAATCTCTGGCGTGGGCTGGTTCATGATGTTACCAAGAGTTGGAAGAGACTGAACGAATAAACAACAACAAAAAATGAGCAAGAAAAAGTAGCAGTATTGCTGTATCCTTAAAATGGCTCAAACACATTACAGTGCATCTGCATATGTTTTTCTAAATCCATGTAAGCTTTGGGCTGTGTTTCATATATTTGCACTTTTCAAAGACTGCCTGAAAAATGTCTTCCTTCAAGTGGCTTTTCAGTTGAAAAGTGTTTACACAGGTCAAAAGGTGACATCAGTACTCTGTAGTTGGGTTCTTCAAATGAAGACAGCAGCTGTGAAAACAGTACACACTGTCATTGTTTGCAGGTATGGGGCTTCCTCTGTTTTGTAAGGGCAGATTTTAAAAGATCTGTGTTTTCCTGCACATTTTATATATTAACTATACAATTTTCTAGGTTTTTCCTAGGCACAAAAAAACCCATATGGCCTTAGTACCATTTACATTAACCATTTACGTTTACATTAACCATTTACATTAACACTGCAATTCAGCTTCAAGATGACTTGACTGTGGCAGCCACAAAAATGCATATAGCCAATGCATGATACAGTGTGTAGTTAAAGGTATACAGCACATTAAAACAAAGTCCCAAGAAAGTCTGAGTTTAGTCAAGTAATTTGCTGCAGTGCATCCCAGATTAAGGGAAAATCAGTTCTGCAAAACCTCAGATCAGTTCTAGAGCTATCAATTTAATAATCCACACATCTGGTTTATCTCAGACCAGTTCAAAGCTGCATTATAGTGCAAGTGTTGATATGCTTCATGTCTCTTTGGCCTAAAAAAAAAGAAGATATAAATTAGTATCAACATTTCTTGAAACCATATTTTCAAATTGTTTTACTGAATAGCCTAAAGTCCTGTCATGTTACAATTTTGTTGTATCATGGAAACAAACCATTGGCCATTGCATCAAAGGCTGAATCAGCTGAATAAAAGAACACTTATGTAAATAAAATATTTTTATTCCAATGGCTTTTTTACTCTAGCCAGAACAATTTGATTTTAATCTTTAGCACAGCTCATCATGACTACGTCATGTGATAGAAGATCAGAAATAAGTCCCAAAACATTTTAAGCATATTCTCTTTTCCAAAGAAAATATCAGGGGAATAGATTCTATTCTCTAAGCATGTGGATCCCATTTAGAGTGCTCTATTTGATTCTCGCTGAGTTATTTTATATAGTTAGCATTGCTAATTTCATCGCTAAAGAATTTTATCTCCTGAAAGAGAGTAATTTGCACAAGTAGATGGTTAAAATAATTGCACTTAACAAAATGTATGAATAACTTGTATTAATACCCTAATATCAATATTGCTTCATTGACCTTTAAAAGTATTTTGAAAACCCAAAATGAAAACACATTTGCACATGACAGTTACTACATTACATACTTTCAAGATATATTTATAGAGGGGTTATGGCACCCTCAGTGTAAGCCTATACCTCTGTACCTCTAATTGTCCTCTGTTAAATGAGAAGATCTGAAGTTTGACTGTAAGTATGTTCAGTTAATCACAGTAGCAGCCTTTCCCATGATCAGGAATGAGATAATGCATAGTTCCTGATTATGTAATCTGTAATTATACTGAAGTGAACATAATTCTGATAGTTACCTTTCAGACTCGCCTATTCATAGCATGGAAGGATAGTGTGGCAAGGCAAGGAAGCATCACCCAATAATCCCTCCATGGATACATGCTATTTATTTGAAACTTATCTCACCTATGCCACCAAACAGTTATAAATCCATAGATTTTGAAACGTATAAGAGGGGCTCCTAAAGTGATCTGCATAGGCAGGCAGATTTGTACAGGAGAAATTGGTCTTACATGTATCTTGGTTCTGAACCATTCTGAGTTGTACTTAAAAACAACATGGAAAGTGTCACTGATTCAAAAGAGTCACATATTTCCTATATGCACCCTCTTAACATTATAGGATGGTTCCGTTAATTGTTGTTTTATTTAGAAGCTAGATACTTCCATTATTCTTACACTCTATTGGTAGTACCATTGGAATAATTTAAGTTCTTTGCAATTATTTTTGTCATATTGAACTAAGTGGATCAAATGTCTAGTCAATAAGTTTTTTGTAAGCTATAATTTCAAGTTTTACTTACATTTAAAAAAATAAAACTCTCTAATTTTAGTTGATTTATGTATTAAACATAACTTGGGAAACTACATAAGATCTGGCAGGTATGAATAATGTTGTTACTATTATACAAAGCTTCAGAGTATGCTTTGGAAGATCTAAATACCAGCTGCTTCATGACCAAATGTAAAGTATATATATTTAGGCAAAGATCTCCCTTCCTGTGTAAGAGAATAATGAATGAATAGTCCTCTAACAGTGTTTCCAGCGTATGAATCAAAACTGATCAATAAACCATGAGCACCAGAGGAATTTGCCTTAAATGCTAGCTTTTCCTTTAATTAACTACCATTTTCCGCAAAGTAGTCATGACCTCTGTGACCATGACACCAATTAAGTAATTCAGTGAGAGACATGGGGAAAAATCACTAGAAAGTATAGGAAAAGCACCCAATGGAGTCTGCTAATAAGCAACATGGAAGCCTGAAAATATCATGCTTCTGGTTTTTTTTTAAATTTTAGGATGTCAGTTTGAGACTTAGAATAAAAGGGTTTTTCCCCTCCTTAACTCCCAGAGGTGAAAGTGCATTCCGGTATTTTTACAAATATTATTTCATGTTTATATATACACCATGAAATTGTAACAGAATCGCTTCCGTGTAGTCAGCATATCCCCCTTCCAAGAGAAACAGAATCAGCTTTAGAAATGAAATATTATTGCTTTTCTTTTTGAGCTTCTCTCTATATTCTAGGGATTTTTTTGGAGGTGAAGCTATTTAATGGATGGACCAATTGTTCAATTTTTAGTCTGTATCTGTTATACATGTATTCATTTATAAACCCATACTGACTAAGGTGACATTTCACTACTTCAGTCCTTTTTTCAGGTGTCGTTTTACGTGTGTCGATGTGGGGGAAAATATTTTCTTTTAAACCTTTTTACTGCCTTGTATTGATGTATTTTCCCCTTTTTAAATTGGCTGGGGCTTTTCTCTGAGCTTTTTCTTTGAGGCTTTTATATTACAGTCTTGGGACACTCTTGTAGTAAACAAAGTAACAAAGTTTATTTATAGCTTCTGGCTCCAACGCTTATGGTTACATTTGTATGTTCTGTTACAGTCTTGAGTCTTACATTCAATATCATTCACTTAGTTAACTTTTCTTATCAAACTTCAACTGTTTTACATCAAGAAATATGTTACTTTTTCATACATTCTTGACAGAACTATATTCCGCCTTAAACCACACTGGCACTTCTTTATTCTCCTTAAAACTTAAGCTCCATTTTCCTAACTGCTTTTCTCTCACAGAAGTTCCCAACTGTCCTTCACAAACAGGAATCTCTAACTGCCTATTTTTAAATTTAACTCCGCCCCTTTGGAATGTTCAGCTCTTTTCCCCCAACTGCCATTCTGGCTCAGTGGCCCTTTCAAATCCTGGCCTACACTCATCTGCATACGACCAATCGGCTGCACGCATGCAAATTAATCTTGCCTCTACTGTTGCTACCCTATTTCTGCCAATTCTGCCACATTGCAACATAGAGCTATACATCAAAAATTTAACATAGATCAACAAATTCGCTACACTGACCAATTTGTGCATTAAGCAGAAACTATATTTTTACATATTTGAACTCATATTCTTAAAAGTCTTTTTTTTTTGCAAAAGGTGAATTTATAAATGTCCTATCGAGAAATTTATAAATGTCCTATCAAGAAAGTACACTTTCTCGATACCCATCTTTAGATACATTTTGGTGCTTTTTTGTACCAAGTGCAATTTGATAACTGCAAAATCCAATGGACAGTTATGTTTGTATTATGTTAATATGGGACGTGCTAATATGTTCACATAAAGATTCATAAAGATTAAATTCCTCAATCATGTCTATATAACAATCAGAAGTCCAAAAATATTATCAAGAGGGGACCAGCAATTGGTAAGCAGAAGTACTCCATATTCATATTACTTCTATCAGTTCAACCCAATATGATGTTTGCTGCTTCCTCCCATTGACTTGACAATGTCCACTTTCAACCCTTCATTTTATCTGGATTATATCGTATTTTAATATGGATTTCTATCTCATTCTTCTATTGAAGTCATAATTAGAAACAGGAGGCTAGCAAATTATTTTTTTAAAAGGGAAATCTGGTGGGCTGTCATTAAATCTCTTTGGTATAAAACTGTTCTTCTTTGAAAGGTGGCTATTAAAATGAAATCATGTCATTTGATGTCTACAGCTACAACTGCGAATAAACCCAAAAGCTAGAGAAGTAAATTTTTCTCATTCTTTGTTCCTTGTGGTTGTATTTGATTTACAAGTCAATGTCATGGGTATTTATTGAAGAATAACCACTGGGGGCAGGAAAACATAACTGACAAAAATAGTAATTACAGCATTTATAGTGAGATAACATGCTATGCACAACTGGTAACAAAGCAATAGATGCCTATCTATCTATTTCATCTCTGTTCAATTTGTATCTATTTATTCTATCCCAGCATGATGATCTATCCCTAGACTGCATTCTATGTCTCTTGCATGTCAACTTTTTTAGAGGTTTATAAAGAAGTTAAACAAAAATACTTCTGAGTATCTTAAACTAAGTTTTAGTTCTTATTGTTGTTGTGTACCTCCAAGTCAATCTATGGTGACACTAAGATGCCACTATCATGGGATTTTCTTTGCAAGATTTGTTGGGCTTAGAGCAGTGGTTCTCAACCTGTGGGTACCCAGATGTTTTGGCCTACAACTTCCCAGAAATCCCAGTCAGTTTACCAGCTGTTAGAATTACTGGGAGTTGAATGCCAAAACATTTGGGGACCCACACGTTGCGAACCACTGACTTAGAGAGTGGTTTTGCTAAAGGTCACCCAGTGGGTTTCAAGGCCAAGTGGGATAGGAAACATTGTCTCCAGCATCATAATCCAGTGCTCACACCTCTAAATCATGCATTACCATAACTGCAGTTCTGAAGCGGATTTCCCTCAAACCTCACAACAACAAACCAAGAATCAGCCAATGTAAAAATAACAAAGCCAGCGGACCTGATGGGATCTTTGTTGACATCTTTAAAAAAGGCAGGCCTGAGCTGATACAGTAACTCCAGAATCTTATTTAAAAAGTGGGAGAGACTGAGAAGATCCCAGGGGACTTCAAAGACACAATTATCACCACCCTTTTCAAAAAGGGAGAAAGAACAATCTGTGGAAATTATTGAGATATCTCCCCTTTAACCTCCGTGGGGGAAATCCTTGCAAGAATCCTCGAAACTGTCTTCTACCAATTTCAGAAGACATCCTCCTTGAATGCCAGAATGGCATCTGCTCCTCCAGAGGAAGAGTGGATATGATTTTCACTGCATGACAGCTCCAAGGAAAATGCAGGGAATTCATCAACCTTGCAAAGGCTGTTGACACAGTGAATAATGCTCTCTGGATCATCCTCTTGCCCTGATAAAGTTGTGAACATCTTATGACTTCTCCATGATGACATTATGGCAATGCTCTTGGATAACAATGGCGCCCAAAGTTATTCAGTTAAAGTGGGATCAAGTGTCAAACAGGGATGTGTCATTGTCCTGGCCTTATTTTCCATCTTCATAGCTATGATGCTACACTTTGTTGACAGGAAGCTTCCCACTGGTGTGGAAATCACACTTCTGATAGATAGAAAGCTCATTAACGGGCTATAAGCTAAAAGTAAAGTAAGAGTAACTTCTGCTCTAGAACTCCAATATGCTGATGACAATGTATATGCTTATTGAGAGAAAGACCTACAAGCCACTTTAAACACCTTTGCAGAAGCATATGAAAAACTTGGCTTCTCACTTAACATTGAGAAAACCAGCAGGCACAAACCAATCCCATTGCAATGCCAGAAATGAAGCTTAACAGTGTAATGCTAGAAAATGTTGGACATTTCTGCTACCTGGATAGCCATTTCTCGACAAAAATTGACAAATATAGCATGAACTGAGCTCAGCAGGCTCAGCATTTTTTCAAATGAAGCAGAGAGTATATGAGGATTGGGACATTTGTCTGGGATACCAAGATGCTTGTTTATAAAGCTATTGTCTTTCCAACTCTACTACCTGTCTGTGAAACGTATACCATCTACAAATGTCTCTCTCAACTTTTGTAAAGATTTCATCAACATTGACTCCAAAAAAATCCTACAAATTTCGTGGGAAGACAGGCAGACAAACATCAGAGTTCTGGGAGAAGCAAAGACCACCAACACGGAAGTGATGATTCTCCACCATCAACTTTGCTAGATTGACCATGTTGTCCAAATGCCCAGTCACTATTAGTTGCAGCCCAGCCACCTATGTGACACTTTTTTATCCAAAATGGAGTGCTAATTAGTCCAATAGCTTAGCCAATAGGAATCAATCAATTGATTTAAAGTTTATTAAAGAAAAGAGGGTTCTATAGAAAAGGCTAGTTCAATAATACATTCCAGAGTACAAAATCGCAAATTATTTCCAAAGTATACATAAAAGGCAAAGGCAGAAATACATCCTAAATACCGGCTTTAGGAGCAACAAACTGCAGAGTTCGTTACTAAAAGTAAAGCCAAAAATCTTTAGAACTTAGACCGAACTGTATCCAAAATGTGATTCCCTAATATCAAGCAAGAAAACATGACATGAAAACAAGGCCAGAAGCTCCTATCCATGGAGCACATGAAAAAGGTGACTTTCTTGTGAAAATTGAAAGTTGCTCTCATCCCGAACAACTCAAGGGGCTAACTTAAGAAACCGAATCCTTTCCCTGGCATCCCTTTGTTTATCTTTCAAATGCTGGGGAAAACCTTAATTGCTTTTCCTTGGCACTGTCTCTCCGTAACAAGAGGTGCTGAGTCTCTTCCACCTCCCTCATCTCTTTCTTAGGGTCAGGAAGAGCCTCTGGCAGCGTTTCATGGAAACGTTCTCACTCAAAGCAGATCTGTCTTAGAAACAATTCCCATCATCCAGAGAAGAACTACTTTTTCCCTGAGGCTCTACGGGAGCACAAGGCCCCACCACCAAGGAGTCCCCCTCCTCCTCAGACCAGGCCTCAACACCATCTCCCAAAGCAGCTACTTTTTCTGAGCTCAAGAACTGAAACCGAATGTTGGTGGGCAACAAAAAAGATGTAAAGATGGGCTTAAAACTAGCCTAAACATGCGGAATGAAGCTCTGGCACTTGAGTGTTGTAACTGAAGATCAGCTCTTTCCGATGGTGCTGTGGATTTTGAGGAGGCACAAATAGAGTTAATGAGTTAAAGCCACTTCTTCAGATGCAGTCCAGAGTGGCCTCAGGCCTAAAGCATATTTATACAATTGTGGAAATTGAAAGACTGTAATAGGATCCAGAAAAATGCAAATCATGTCATTTTGGTTTCCAAAGCTTCAGGGGAGAATTCAGACTTGATTAGCTCTTGTTATCTTTTTCACATTCCATGATATCCATAGAGCTCTCTTACAGCACAAATCATAATAATAAAATATGCCAAAAGAATAGTGAGGAGCACTGAGAAGTCTACATCTAGGAAGAGTGAGGAAACCTTATGTGTGGTTTCCAGTGGTTTAAGGCTACAGACTTGATTTGTCTGTAGAAGCGCATAGCTGTGGGCTCCAATACAAGAAAATGAAGAAAACTGTCACTGATTTCATCGTTTCTGTGTAACATTCTGTGAAGATCTGACATTGCTGGAGTTAGTCTCATTTTCTTCTGTCCTTTCCTTCTCTGTTCATTGCATGATGCTAATGACCCAGAGAAATCATTTATTTTATGTAAATATGATCAATTTGGATACGTGTGTGAAGTTTGAATGAAATAAAAAGATGACAATCTTACTTTTAAAAAACAACTGAACTCTGAAAAATTAATCTGTAGTGTCTGGTAAATTAATGTGCTTAATTTATCCTTATGCAGATCTTATTTCCTATTTAGCAATGAAATTAATTGGTTCTATTTTGAGTAAACATTCTTATAATCTGCTAAATCTCAAACTGGAGTTGAAAACATAATCAAATATAGTTAAAAAATAGTTGAAGAAATCCTCGTGTGGAAACTTCCATACAGGAAATAGCATTTTTGGCACGGAAAATATTTTAACACAGAAATATTAAGTTCCGTTCAGAAAAATTGTTTTCTTCACAGGAAAGGCTACAATTGAGAATTTGTTCTAAATATAATTTGTACTTTGTTGAGATGCATAAGAATCAGCATTTTCTGCACAGGAATTAATATTCCTGCATTGAAATATTATTTTCCACGCAGAAAATGATGTGTCAGGCATAGAAAATATTTTCTGCAAAAAAAAAAATGTTAATTGTGTACAGAACAAGTCATCAACTGTGAATAACCTTCAAAAACTGTATTTTTGAAGACTTTCTCGTGTAGTGAAGAACATTTCTTATGTTACTCATTGCTACCTTTAGAAAAAGTAAAGAATTCCATCCCTAGTCTATTATTAGTTTATCAACTAACAGATCTGTCTTCTTGATTAGTAGTTTTTCACGCCTCTTGGGCTGCCATTTCATTCAAGTTTGCTAGGCTTTCCTTTTTCATTACATGGTTTAGGAAAAGGGAGTGATTCTGAGATTAGAATGTGGCATGCTCTTCTTTTTAAAAACATATATTACCACAAGGAAATATACAAACAAGCCTCTCAGCTTTTCTTCTAGTTTTCATAACTAATATATTATTCTTCATTGCACTGTATTTTTTTAGCTATTCCTCAAAAGACAACCCCCAGCTTCCCTTTTTCTTGCACTAATGGCATCTATTCCTCTCATGTCTTTGGTTTCTGCAGGTAGCCCCACTAGCTAACAATGACTTATTATATAGTATTGGAGGCAGGAAAAATGAAGGAAGACTCTCTGATGAAAGAACTAAATCGGTTCATTCAGATTGGAAGGTGTGGCTGGTTGACTTTTTCTGACTTGCTTTTCAACAGGGAAGAGTTTTCCTTGTGTTTCTCTTTCTTCCCAGGCTGGCATAGTTTTCCCACTCTTCAGACACTGTGCATAGGCAAGATAGAGCTTTAAATGTGTTTGAATATTTCCCCTGATCCATACGCACCAATGTTTCAAATGTCTGTGACAAGCAAACATCAGAGGGTGAAATTTACCTCACTTAGGTAGCCAACAAGAAACGGTTTTAGAGCAAAAGTCATCATGCCAAAGAGTGCAATACAGAAGATTCTGTGAATCCTGCATTGCAAATTGTTGGAAGATTTTAGCTCTAATATCCAAAGTAGTTCCATTTACATGGATAACTACTGCTTGTATACTGAACTTTCAAAAGAATTTTAATTCTTGGCTAATTGTCTTCTCAAAGGAAGCAGCAAATTGTTAAATGAACTTGTTTGATGAATTTATATAATTTGCTTTAATGATTTTTACTGTTTTAATTGTGATTCTTGTTGTTTATATGTTGATAGCATCATATGATGCTTCTGTGAGGCTGCCCTGAGTCCCCCTTTGGGGGGAGAAGGGTGGGGTAGAAATGCATGAAATAAATAAATAAATAAATTTACCAATGAGATAGTCCTTTAGAACTGCATATCTTTTCCATCATGAAATAGTCTTTGAAAATTCCATATTCTTTGCATCATGAGTTAGTTTCTGAAAACCGCACTTTGAGGCTTATTCAAAATTTGCATGCAGTATTTTTGCACAATCGTTTTATGCACAGAAAATGTTTCCTTGTGCAGAAAATTCTTCTTTTCCACACATGAATTTTGCACAAAAAATATCCTGAACTGTAAGAGTTTTCATCAGACCCAGAATCTTTTCATCAGAGTTTCTCATAAGTCTAATCATCATCATCATCATCTTTATTTATACCCCGCCATCATCTCCCCAAAGGTGACTCGAGGCAGCTAACATGAGGCCAAGCCCAAAATAACAGCAAAATAAAATACAAGAAGCAAAAATACCATTAAAATAAATACATCAAATAACAAAATAAAATAAATAGTTTCAAAATAACATGATAGAGAAATAGAACACAGTGGGCAGGCCAAATGTACTAGGAACAAAATTGATAAAATTGATAAAAACTGTGGATGAGAAATGTAGAATGTGTAGAATACCCATAACCATACCGGGGTCATACCAAATCAGGTCTTAATACAGGCTGCAGCTACGACCTAGGAACTGTGGAGTTTTGACGGCAACCAGGCCTTATATAGCCTCGGGATGATGGGCAGGGTTGCCACCAAAACATTTCTGCCTAGTGATTCTAGAAAGTTCCAAAGAGTGCTCTGCTCCTCCGCAGATTACCCAATTGTGTGAATTCACAGATAACCCCTCAAAGAAATAGCAACCTGTCCTTTTTTGCCACTGGCAATACTATAGCTTCTAATTTATATGGTACAACCTTCAATAATACTTTTATAGTGTTCAACAGACCAATATTCTTTCATTCCTAAATATCCATTGTCTGCAATCAGTTGTAAATCACACATCAGAGATTTTTTGCAATACTCAGGCTGAGTAAATCATGTTCCACGTCTATTGAAATTAATATATCAGGTTATGCTTGGTGTGTTTATGACTGTATTTACTAATGTATTCATTCACCAAAAATAATAAGCTTGCTTTAAGCAGATATAAGGAACCTATATTTTCTTTGGGCTTTGACTATGTAGCCTGTAATTTGAATCCACAGCGATCTTCTGGTAGAAATATATTTTACAGACACAGGCATTGTACTTAGGCACACTGTGCGTACTATTAGAGTTTACATTATGACATACATTTTACTCTGCTTGACCTTCATCAAAAAAGGAGAACTTTGAAGTGGTGGCAAACACAAAAAAATGTTTTTATTTTTTAAAAAGCTGAGATAAATTCATAGGGTTTTTTAAAAAATGTAAGAAAATGATCTAGAGTTGAACATAACAAATTGAGATATGAATTCGTGTATTTGTTTCTGGTGAAGGTTTTTTCCTAGAAGAAACTCATCAAAAGAGAGTATCCTTTTCCTGTTTTGTGGAAATTTGATGACTGTTCCCACAAAAAAACATGTTCCCGGAGGTGGAGATTGATCTGAACAGTAAGGCAAGCTATAAATCAGTTAAATCTCAGAAGCATTTTGAACTAGTGAAAAATCATATTGGTTTCAACTCTGCATTGATCCTAGACTTCTCCAGCTCCCTGAATCTTGTTCAGGAGTGCCAACTGATGAGGCAAAACATGAGTAACTGACTTCAAATTATCTCTGTAGCCTTCCAGTACAGATGTTGGAAAATTCTCCAATAATCAGAGCAGAGGGTTTTTTTTTTAAGGTTTTGGGGAAATGCAATGGGAAAGGGAATGGGCAAATATGATCTCTTCCCCTGTTCTACCAGCAAAAAACTTCCAGTCTTCTGTAGACAAGTGGAACTTGTCAGAAGCGGAGTCTGGTTACATGCTATTTGTTTCCTTACCTTTGCACATGAACTTATTGATACATCAGCACATGATTAAATAAATAAGTAAGATCACTCTATTTATTTGTTTGTTTGTTTGTTTATATTATTTCCAACATTTCCATTCCATCCTTCTCAACCCTCGAAGGGGGACTCAGGGCAGCTTACTACGGCAGCAATTCGATGCCGACAACATACAACATATTGCATACAATATTATACAAAAGATAAAACATTAGATCAAAATACATTAAAAAGATTATTATTATCATGTAGCCGAATCAAATTCTGATTTAGCAACCGATGACCCAGCCCAATTACTCTAATTACCATTCATATATTGTGACATACATTAATGCAGGCATGCACAAAGTAAAGCCCGGCATGGAGAAAAAGATTAGACAACCTCTGTATGGCTTTAAAAGGGTAATGTTTTAGGTGCAGTAAACACTAAACCCCAAAATTAGTATTTTCACATTATTGTTAAAATAAAAATGAATCGTGCCATTTATATACCACATTCCCTCCGAGTGTTGTGTTATTGCTCTAGCATATCTTTCTCTTAAACTAGTCTGATGTTTGGACAGCGTTTGTTTCTCTCTTATCCCATATATGAAAAGTACTGCTCCCATGGACAGGAAATGTAATACGCTGCAAAATTACACTAAAGTGGGATGTGTGAAAATTAAGGTTCCTCACACTTCCCCATAGGTTACTTCAAAAGATTTAATAAGAGACAGTGATAACTAAATTAGCCTCTGTATTTGTGGCTTTTCATTGAATATATTTTTGATCATGCTAGAGAGTGAGAGAACACTGAGAAGTGTTGACTGAACAGTGAAATGTTATCCAGAACTGTTAAAAATAAAGGCTATGTACAAATTGAGATAGAACTAGGGCATAATTATAGATTGCCATTATAATACAAATGTTTTTCTTTCTTTCTGAATGTATTTGCCTGATTAGAAATCTTCTAGTAAAGGAAATCACAGCGAAAGTTAAAAACTGCTTTCTCCCAAAACCTGAAACTTAATTATTGCCTTTCAAAGTAGTCGAAAGAATACTAAAGCTTCACGAAAGCATAATAATAATAATAATAATAATAATAATAATAATAATAATAATAGAAAAAAGTTTGGATTATTGATGTCACCATACCGGGTGACAGCTGCATTGAAGAAAAACAAAAGGAAAAGCTCAGCCATTATCAAGATCTCAAAATCGAACTGCAAAGGCTCTGGCATAAACCAGTACAGGAGGTCCCAGTAGTCATCGGCACACTAGATGTTGTGCCAAAAGATCTCATCCGGCATTTGGAAACAATAAACATTGACAAAATCACAATCTGTCAACTGCCAAAGGCCACCTTACTTGGATCAGCGCACATCATTCGGAAATACATCACACAGTCCTAGGCGCTTGGGAAGTGTTCGACTTGTGATTTTTTGATACGAAATCCAGCATAGAGATCTTGTTTTTCTGTGACATATTGTGCTTTTGTGTCAATAAAATAATAATCTTTATTTATAACCCACCATCATCTCCAGGGTGCACATATAACATATAACAGGTTAAAACGGTACAAAAGTATAAAACAAGTCACATAAAATTATAACAACAAACCCCGTCAACACATGTAGCATAAAATCAAAATACCGTATTTTCCGGTGTAGTAGACAACTGGGGGTATAAGACGACTCCCAACCTTTCCGTCTAAAATTGAGTGTTTAGGATATACTCGCTGTATAAGACCACTCCTCTTTTTTGTAGTAGCTTGAGAGAGTTTTCTTCTCTCCGGGCTTGAGGGCCATCTTCTGCCAGAGGCTCATGGCAAGGGAAAACCAGCATGGAGACCCAGCAATTTCCATGGCAATGCAGCTTGCTGCTCCTCCTCCCTGCACCCTCCCTCCCTCCGCTTTCCTCCTCCCTCCTTCCTTCCTTCTTTCATTCCTTTCCTCCTCTTCCTCCTCCTGCCACAACTGAGGAGGAGGAGCGCTTTCGAAGGTCCTCTTCTGCCGAAGACACATGGTGAGGCAGAGCCACTAGGCTGGTGGCGGCGGGACAGCCCAGCGGTCTCCATGGCAATGTGGCTTGCCGCTCCTCCCCCCCAAGTACCCCTCCCTCCTACTCCTCCTCAGGCCACAGCGCTCGGGACGCCGAGGGTGGAGGAGGCAGGCAGCTGCCCTCCAGCTGGAGCAGGGCACTCGAAGCAGCTACTGCTGCTGTGCCTCTCTGGCACCACTTGGCTCCCTCTGTCAGGCTTCAGTCTCCCTGAGGGGCTCCTCCACTCCATGCCCACCTCAATGGAAGAGGAGGAGGAGGAGGCAACATGAGGGAGCCGCTGAGTGACGGAGAGGAGAAGCCACCAGGAAGACGTGAGGCTTTTGCTTGGCATCCTTGCCGAAGTAAGCACCCACCCTTTTAGCAACATTTACTCATCTCTTCCAAAATATTTAATATAATAAATTTTATACCTGGCATATTAGATGACCTCCGACTTCTGAGAGGATTTGTCAGGGTTAAAAAGGCATCTAGTATGCTGGAAAACATGGTAATATAATTTTAAAACAACAGTAGATAAAACTGCCATCAATTTACAAAGATGCCAAGTGTTAGTATAAGAAACTATGCTCTGTTGGGGAGCCTTCTAAATTATTTCATGTAAATGGGACACCACAACTTTGATTTTAATTATAAAAAAGAAAAAAACTCGTCTCCCCAGATTTCTCCAAAATTTATGTTTTTTCTAGGTTTCACAAATGCAGGGATACAGATGAGGGAATGCATAACTGATAAGAAATTAGAAAAAATATTTCGGTCACAACTCCAGTTTATCCTTTAGTCAGAAGAAAATCTGTTTGCATTGACAGATGTAAAGCAAGGATAAATATAACTTGGCACTGGAGCATCTATTGTGCATTTCAGCAAAGGAAGTAATAAAGAGAATCTGACAGGATGGAGCTGTTAAAAGAAATCAGAACTACATGACTAAATCATGATAGAGGAGACATTTCAGATGCATCTGATCTTAGAGGATAGCCGATGGCTATAAATTACACACCAATGACACAACTTTCTCCTGTCTATAATCTAAATCTGCATTTGGTGGATAAAAAGAATTAATTTTGTCAGTTCAGCATAACCACCTGCTTCACACGGATTGTGTAAAGCAGAAGGCCACAACTTTACTTTCTTAAACAGGAATTAAACTGAAGAACTATGCTTACCAAGCTTCCATGATTATTAATAAAGAATGCTTCAGAAACATGGCATATGGTGTCATAAATTATATACTCTAGCATTGTGAATATTAAATCAATTTTGGTTCTTATTTACTACTTTCTTCACTACCTGCTGTTGCTCTTCCATGCTGCACAACAGGACCCTTTATTTAGTTGTTTATTTATTTATAGTATTGTTACCCCGCTTTCAATGACATGCATGTTCTGGCAGATGAGGTTGTATTTTATCCTGTTTTCTCTGAAATAGCATGCATGCCTGTTGAACTATAGCCTTTGATGTCATTTAGGTCTAGCAGGAGACCATTTGGTGAAGTGGTGTCACATCTAAGAATGGGCTTGAAATCACCAAAATATTACGACACTCTTCTCTCTCAAATTATCCCATCATTATCATTTGCCCTAATTCATTGGGAAGTAAGTCCATTACAACTTATAGGGCAATCCAAGAACCCCTAATTTCAAATGAAGTCAATTATTACTAACATAATTTGACTCAACTCAGTATTGAGCAAAGCTAATATGGTTAAATTTTAACCAGATTACATGAGCCATACTTTATTCCAAGTGAAATGTATGGGTCTGAAATTGTTCATGTGTATGGATCTAAAGTATAACTATCCTATACGATCTGAGGAGAAAACTTACTCATATGTTTCTTATTCCCCAAGCGCTCTAAGTAGAATTGTACATGGTATTTCTTTCCTTTGTTTCATCCTCTCTTTCATTACTTTTGTTACTATCAGGAACACATAACGAGAAGGCCCCTCCCGGTACAAAAATCAGCTCAACACGAAAGCAAGCAGGAGCCGATTTCGGCTCCTCACCTGCTTTTTGAGAGCATGTGGGTGCTGCATGCCTCCTTGCCTTAGAAAGAGAGTGTGTTTATGGTGTGCTGGCCCAGAAATCATGCATACCTGCATGCCACCAAGAGCCTCTTCTAGAGTAAGAATGAAAACTTGCCTGTTGCCTCCTTGCCTTGGAAAGAGAGAGAGTGTGTGGTGTGCAGGCCCAGAAAGCGTGTGTACCTGCATGCAGCTGAGCAATAGAATAATAATGAGAACATACCTCCTTGCCTTGGAAAGAGTGTGTGTGCATGTGTGACATGCAGGCCCAGAAAACACCTGTGCCTGTCTGCAGCCGAGCACCTCTCCTCTAGAATAGAAACAGGTAAGAAGCCGCCTTAAAGCATGTGCCTGCCTGCAGCTGAGTGCCTCTCCTCTAGAGTAAAACAGCTTAATTGCCTAAAATGACAGGTAGGGGAGCCTAGGAAGCCCCCCCCCCCCCATAATGGGCTTATAGAAAACAGATCATCCGCCACTGCAGAGAGAAAACAAATATCTGCCCTCCTCAACTTCAGGAGGCTCCCAAAAAACTAGGGCTGGGCGGTTTCATTTCGTTAATTCGTAATTCGTTAATAATTCGTTAATTTTTTTAATTACAAAACGATAACGAACCATTCTGGAGCAATTTTTTTAAAAAAATGAATTTTTAAATACGTTTTGTAAATGCTTCGTATTTCGTTATTGTATTCGTTTCGTTATTGTTTTGAGGTCGTTTCGTTGTTATTTCCGCATGTCTGGGGCAAGTTTTATGGTTGTTTTTTGTTTAATTAGTGAAAAAAAATAATATCACACCAACAGTCAACAACACAGGGAGAGGGAAGCTTCAGAAGTTTTTGGAGGTTTTTTAGCGTATTTCGTGGTCGCGTCTGCCATTAACAAATCGATTCGTTATTGTTTTGGAAATCGATTCGTTAATGTTTTGTAATTTTTTTCACATTTACGAAATTTCGTAAATATCGAACTTTTTAAAAGGAAAATTTTGTAATTATTTTAAATAACGAAACGCAAAAAAACCCAAAAAAGAATCGATTTTAGAAACAAATTTTTCCGTTGTTACCCAGGCCTACAAAAAACGGATTGGGGCCCCTACCAAAAGCCGGGACATGATACGGGTCAAAGTTTACCTCAAAACCACAACCCTAGTCCTAAGTATACACTATGTTAGGCTTCTCCATGAAGCAAATTATCTTAAGAACGTGACTGTTGCCAAATATCACTGCCTATTTTCCAAGGCAAGGTGCAGTGTGTTCCCATTTGAATTGCCTTGAGATAGATTTGCTGGAGTCCCAAATAATGCAAGACTTTGCCCATGCAATAACCAGGATGTTGAATGTATCTTTCACATCTTATAGTCCTGCACTTTTTATAAGGAAGCTTGGATACATATTATTAACCCACTACTGAGAAACCTACCTGGTATATCAGCCCAATTCCATATAAAGTTTTTACTAGCAAATATTTTCCCTACATGACCTTGGCTATTGCCAAGTTTCTCTCTAAGGTAGCCAGGATGAGAAACCTTCCTGTATTAGACCCTGACTGAAACTTGTATTATATCTATTTGCCGTGTTCTTATGCATCTTGTATTCTGCACCGTCCTGCATTTAATTAGTTTTATCAGTTTATTAATCTGTTTGCAGTTGTACACAATTTTCTGCCAAACCAATTGGGTCTTTTGGCTGTAAAAAAGTTTTTGATTGATAACTAACCTGCAGACCATCTACACAGGCCACTTAATATAGGCTGGTCTAGAATGGCAATATTCCCAACTGGTCTCAGGGGCAGCTCCACTGCCCATCTCTGTTTCGCAGCAGAGGCAGGATGGAGTCCCCACCAGCCAGTGGGTCCGAACCCAGTTCTGTCCCTCGGAATGGTCACTTTTACCGTGTTGTTTTTGGCCACCCCATCACTGGCCAATGCCCCCCCCCCCAAGTCATGTGATGTCAACAAAGATGTGAAAGCATGACCAGGAACTCTCTGGAGGTCCATGGCCACCACTGTAATGACAAAAAGCAGCGTAAAGAAATGGCCATTTCATTTTCCGCATGCCACAGAGAGTGGGGAAAATGGAATGGTGGCACTGCCCACTTTCTGATTCAGAAGCAGCCTAGCTGTTCACACATACCCCAAAGTGCAGGACTGCTTTATATTCCCTGACTTTTCCTAACACAGGGCAAAAAAAAAAAACCAAAACAAAACACACACACACACAAACTTATTATACCCTTCTTTGGGGATTGAAAGGCCCTGGATATGTGGATGCCAGGAATGGCTTCTTGCCCATTTCTGGGTTTTTGTCACCCCTGTAAAGAAATCCCTGGTATCAATTAGCCTATACTTGCTTTAACAATATTTTGCAAGGATGCCAGTTAAACAGTAAAATGGCTTATTTAATAATTTGTATTTCATACATAAATTATCAGGGCTATCTCTGCTATTAAAGTACCACCTCCTCCCAAAATTAGATAATCCATGTGTGTGTGTGTGGGGGGGGGGGGGTTGTAATAAATAATGTGTCAGGTAACTTTTACAATAAAGTGTGGGGGGGGGGGGGAGGCGTAGTCAGGGAGACAGAACACCCACATAGCAAACTGTTGAGCTAGAGGAGAAAAAGTTTGGCACACATATTTAGTTCAGCCTTTTCTGTGGACTAACAGAGGTATCATGTTTAAGTATGTGCTGGCATAGCACATTTGCTGCTATGTCTGTTGAGAGGAGAAGACCTCTGTGTACCAGTGCTGTAAAGAAAATGTCAGTGATGAGAGGTGCCCTCACATAGATGAAGTATTTCTTTGAGACTCACATTTTCCAGTGTTACATTGAGATACTCCCAGAGCAGCTGTGACCTTTTCCAAGCCTAGAGGTGTTTTGAGTTGGAAAGGCTGTAAAATTCCAGAGCTAGCACAGAGAGGAAGGTAGTGTTGTTGGATAGAAGGCAACAGTAGGACTAGTTTTCCCAGGAAGGAAATGTAAGCGGTAAACCCTGAAGTATGGGCTATTCAGACAGTGAAAGTGACTCTGAGGAAGAGGGCTATCTCTCTGGAAGTAGTGATGAAGATTACAACATTGAAGCTGAAAAACCTTCAAAGTTAGTGCTCACCAAATTATACTTTCCATACTGATTTTACGCTTGAGTTTGCAGTGGGGTTGGCACTGAGATTGTCGAGAGTGTTGCATTGTAATAAAGATTTGCCTTACACTAACAAAAAAAAGATTGTTAATATTTTATTGCATGCTTGGAATTGGCATTATTTCTCACAGTTTACCAATTTGCATAAACTGACATTAACCTAGATGAGGGAGCTGAGTTGGGGAGACATATCAAGTTCGTGCACTGATATTTTCTCATTTCCATACATTGCATTTAAAATAATGTCTAGGATGTGTTATTGCTGTTATTACTGTGTAAGATTAAAATATTAAATAGCGATGTAGATCCAAATTGTAATGTACTTAATTTCAGTGTTTTGCCTTCCTTCTTTGACACCTTCAGGCAGTGTACAGAACTCCATCCGTAAAGATAACTAAGAAGCAGCATTGAAAGTGCATATGCAGTGTAATATTAAACGGAGGCATTCTTCGCATAGCTATGCTTTGTCAAAAGTATTGCAAGCTTGTTTGCAATATTGTGTGCATGTTCCTGTGTCTCCAGGCTGCCTGTTGACTTATGTTCAGCTTCAGGCCCGTAGTCAGGATTTTGTTACGTGGGGGGGGGGGGGGGGGGGCTGAATTTTTTTTCAGGGGTGGTCGGGGGGCTGAGTTTCAGGGGGGCTGAGTCTGAGTGAAAGAGGATCTAGCCTAGAAAATCTTTTGTATCATTACCCCAATACCCTCATGCATATGGGATATATTGAGTATGGTGATCAGATCATGATATGAATAAATATAACAGTTTAAATAATGCACCAGTAAGGCCTTTTCGCGAACCACCATGAGAATTTCGGGGGGGGGGGGGCTGAAACCCCTCAAGCCCCCCCCCCCCCCCAGGCTACATGCCTGTTCAGCCCATTAATTTTATAGGGTTTTCTTAGGCAAGGAAAATTTCAAGATACTCTTTCCAGTTTCTTAATATGACGCACAACCTATAACACTTATATAATCATAGAATCATAGAGTTGGAAGAGACCTTGTGGGCCATCCAGTCCCACCTCCTGCCAAGAAGCAGGAAAATCACATTCAGAGCACCCCAAATAGATGGTCATCCAGCCTCTGTTTAAAAGCCTCCAAAGAAGGCTTTTGATATTTATTGGCAATCGAAATATTCACCAGGGCTGCTTCACATCCAAGCCCAGAAAGGATCTGGTGTCTTTGGTGGTATTTGGACTTATCATTCATTCATTCATTCATTCATTAATACATACATGCATACATACATACATATTATTTTTAAAAGCTATATTATAATTCCTAAACTACAGATACTGTATTTTGGGTGTGTTGTTTTGTGATTTGTGTTGAAGAAAGCATTTGATTTCATTGTACAATGTACAATCACAATAAAGTTAATCTATTCTATAAATCAGTAATGCAACGATAAGTATGGAAATGTCAGTACTTAGCTTTGTGCTGTCATATTCACAATCAAGGAGAGTTCAAAAATGCACAGAGCCATGTTATCCCATATGTGTGATGTACGCATGTGTGTTGTACATTTTGGGGAATCAGTCATGAAATAGTGATATTACATAGTAGACTTATCCACGGAATTTGTTTCTCCCGTTTCATTTGTTTTTTCACTTCTTTTGTTCTCTTTAGAGCACAGAACGGGAAGCCCCCTCCCAGTATGAAAATCAGCTACTGGCTGTTAGGAATTGTGGGAGTTGGTCCAAAACACCTGGGGAGTTTGGCCGTGCCTGATCTACAATGTAGAATTAATACAGTTTTGACACCACTTTAACTGCCATGACTCAATGCTATGGAATTAAAGTCTTTAGCCTTCTCTACCAAAGTGTGCTGGTGCCTCACCAAACTACAAATCCAAGGTTCTATGAGTCATGGCAGTAAATGTAGTGCTAAACTGCATTAATTCTATAGTGTACATGCAACTGTAGCATTCACCATTGAGTACACTCAATATCTGAGATTGGCCTAGGGTACAAAATTTTAAAATGTTTGGAGTGGAGGCAAACCACAGCAGTATGAGTTCATTTTGGGAGTGGTGGGTTACCAATGTGAAGAACACAAGCATGTGGACATAGAATCATAGAATCATAGAATCATAGAATCAAAGAGTTGGAAGAGACCTCATGGGCCATCCAGTCCAACCCCCTGCCAAGAAGCAGGAATATTGCATTCAAATCACCCCTGACAAATGGCCATCCAGCCTCTGCTTAAAAGCTTCCAAAGAAGGAGCCTCCACCACACTCCGGGGCAGAGAGTTCCACTGCTGAACGGCTCTCACAGTCAGGAAGTTCTTCCTAATGTTCAGATGGAATCTGAACATTAGATTCAGATGGACAATTTCAACAGAAAGGAGGAAACCATGAAGATGAACAAAATCTGGCTACCAGTATTAAAAAAAACCTCTAAAATTAAAACAGCAAAACAGCAGAGGGAAAACAATCAGGGACAGCTAATCACCTCTCAACAAAATATTGCTCCAGGCACTTCCAGGCTATCAAATGCTAATCAAGGTGATCGGTTGAAACATTCACACCTAGCTCCAGCAGACAAGAGTCCTTTGTCCCACCCTGGTCTTTCCATAGATATATAAACCCATTTTCCTAGTTCCAACAGACCTCACTACCTCTGAGGATGCTTGCCATAGATGCAGGCGAAACGTCAGGAGAGGATGCCTCTAGAACATGGCCATATAGCCCGAAAAAAGCTACAACAACCCAGTGAAGAACACTGAGTTACCATATAGTGTCCAGCTCTCTTTTATGAGTCCGGTTTCACTAAAACTCTATTTATAATGTCAAAAGGCAACCTGCCTCCAAAAGGACAGAATTATTTTGTGCAATCCCTTTTTGTTGAACAGTACTGTATTTCTGTAGTAAACGATAAGAATTTCCCTGAATAATATTTCAATTGTCATGCAAATACTGTAGTTACTGTACAATATAGCATTTATAAAATCAAAGGAAGAAGTCTACCTTTGACTAAAAAATTAACATATTTCTAACATTGGGAATACAAATGGGACCTGCTGTGAGATCTTACAATTTGGAGTTCTTTGTGTTCCAGTTTCCAATCAACTAGTTACTGTCTTTTCAAGGATGTGCTATTCTACTCCTGGTTCCTGTCTTCTTAACAAATATGTAATCTGTGGCCATTGAGCATATTTATTACTCATTAAATTGTGTTTGGTCCCCACCACAGATAAGAAGATTGGTTTGTTAATTCTGCTATATGTCTCATCATTGACAGAGCTGAAGCCTTTAATATTATCCAAGTCTATTGGACATGTTTTCTTCATAGATAGTACTTACTTACTTTACTTACTTACTTAGGTGATCCCTTGTTGTCCGAGTAGGATAGTCTTCTAAGACCTATATATTGCTGGGTCTGTAGGTGACTGTGGAGCCCTATTCTTGATCTACATCTTCTCCCAAAGTGAGGGCATCGGTTTCCAGATGGAAGGTGGTCCTGGTCAGGGTTGGTTTGACATATCTTCCTCTTGGCACGTTTCTCTCTTTTGCCCTCCATTCGTGCCTCTTCAAATTCTACAGCACTGCTGGTAACAGCTGACCTCCAGCTGGAGTGCTCAAGGGCCAGGCCTTTCCAGTTCTCAGTGTCTATGCCAGAGTTTTCTAAGGTTGGCTTTGAGCCTATCTTTAAATCTCTTTTCTTGCCCACCAACTTTCCGTTTTCCGTTCTTGAGTTCAGAGTAGAGCAACTGCTTTGGGAGACGATGATCGGGTATCCAGGCAACATGGCCAGTCCAGCAGAGTTGATGGCGGAGGACCATCACTTCAATGCTGGTGGTCTTTGCTTCTTCCAGCAAGCTGACATTTATCCGCTTGTTTTCCCAAGAGATTTGCTGGATTTTCCAGAGGCAACGCTGATTGAATCATTCCAGGAGTTGCATGTGATGTCTGTAGACAGTCCACGTCTCGCAAGCGTATAGCAGTGTTGGGAGGACAATAGCTTTATAAACAAGCAGCTTGGTATCCCTACGGATGTCTCGGTCCTCAAACACTCTGTGCTTCATTTGGAAAAAAGCTGCACTCGCAGAGTTCAGACGGTGTTGTATTTCAGTGTCAATGTTGATTTTGTGGAGAGGTGGCTGCCAAGGTAGTGGAAATGATCAACATTTTCTAATGTTACACCATCAAGCTGTATTACTGGCATTGGAGAGGGATTGTCTGGTGACTGCTAGAAGAGCACTTTGGTTTTCTCGATGTTCAATGACAGGCCGAGCTTCTCGTATGCTTTTGAGAAGGTTTTAGAGTGGCTTGTAGGTCTTCTTCTGAATGCGCACAGACAACGTTGTCATCAGCATATTGGAGTTCTATAACAAATGTTGTTGTAACCTTGGTTTTGGCTTTCAGCCTGCTAAGGTTAAATAGCTTGCCATCTGTCTGCTAGATGATTTCCACCCCACAAGATGAAGTATCATAGCAATGAAGATGGAAACTAAAGTTGGGGCAATAACACATCCCTCATAGATAGTACAATTTTAGTTAAAATAGAATTGTCACTTAGAACGTGGTTTCTCATTAAAATTATACTTTCAGAGTTACAAAGGTGTGAAGCAGTGGTTAGAATCCTATAGCCTGCCAGATGTTAATGAACTACAACTTCTGTCTGCCCTCACTATTAATTAGTTAGACCAAGACTACTGTGAACACTAACAACATCTGGACATCCGGCCTGATGTAAAGGCCAAAGTTCACAAGATGTTGGTAGACTGAGGACTTTAATGGAGCAATTATTGTCACTTGTGGTGACATATGGACCTTTTATCCACAAAAGGAGGTGCTTTGCCAAATGGAGGGGCATTGCCAATGTGCATCACCAAAAAAGAAGACAAAGGAAGACACGTATTTGTATAAAAACTGTATGCACTAGCTTATTTATATGTAATTGGCGAGGTGACTGTCCAAACAACTTCCTTAGTGTTTTTTTTTTCTGTTCCTAAAATTGACATTCAAATTATGTTAATGGGATTCACATTTCTTAGGCTGAATTTGTTGCTTGCATCTTCTGAATAGAACTGCAAAATCACAGACAACAGTAAACAGGAAAAATGAATCTTTTAAAAGCCGTATAAATGACTGAGCAGCTTATCTGCCAGGAAAATGACTTCATGTGTTAATGTTGTTTTATGAACATTTCTAAAACACTGTGAGATTTAAGAAGAAACATTACTTTCTTTTTTATAGGCTAATAAATCATGGAAGCATAATTACCCTTTGCAAAGTACATTAACGTGTGAATGTTTGTGCTGCAGAAACAGACTGCTATATATAAAATACATGTTTTCTGTCCTTTCAGGGAAGATGTCAGGACGGCCAATGTTATTGCAGCTGAGGCTGTTATGTGTCTCGTCATTGACAGAGAGTAAGTATGGAGAAAGTTTGATTATATGATAACCATGGTCTCAGATTGATGTTCACTGTAGATCTGTGTTACTTGTTGAATTGCTAAACTTCAGAGTGGAGGACAAATCCTTTGCTTAACCGGGGCCCTTCTACACAGCTGTATAAAATCTAGTTTATCTGTTTTGAACTGGATTATATGGCAGTGTAGACCCAGATAATCCAGTTCAAAGCAGAAAATGTGGGTATTCTGGATTATATGGTAGTGTAGAGGGGCTCAAAGGGCCCTTTCACATAATTAATAATAATAATAATAATAATAATAATAATAATACTTTATTTATATACCGCTCTATCTCCCCGAGGTGACTCAGAGCAGCTCCCACGTAAAAATCACAGAACATGCAAAGTAAAAACAACATAACCATAAACTTGGAATTTGGTGGGCATGAGTAGTAGAGTTGGGTGTCATCTGCGTACAGATGGCACCCAACTCCAAAACTCCAGAAACCTCACCCAGTGGTTTCATGTAGATATTGAAAAGCATGGGGGATAGAATGGAACCTTGCGGGACCCCATAGGTCAAAGGTCATGGGTCCGAGCAGGTATCCCCCAGCTTCACCAACTGGGAGCGACCTTCCAGGAAGGAGCAGAGCCAATGCAGTGCAATGCCCCCGAGACCCATTCCGGAGAGCTGCCCCAGGAGGATACCATGGTCAATGGTATCAAACGCGGCTGAGATATCCAGGAGAAACAACAGGGACACATTCCCACTGTCAAGCTCTCTTCGGAGGTCATCCACCAAGGCAACCAAAGCCGTCTCAGTACCATGGCCAGGTCTAAAACCACACTGTGATGGATCTAGATAGTCGGTGTCATCCAGGAATCCCTGGAGTTGGGAGGTAACCACCCACTCTAGAACCTTGCCCAAGAAAGGGAGGTTAGAAATTGGCCAGTAGTTATTTAGGACCGAGGAATCTAGGGACACCTTTTTGAGTAAAGGTCTCACAATTGCACTTTTCAGGCTAGATGAAATATGTCCCTATTCCAATGAGACATTTATAATCTTTGAGATCCAATCGGTCAACCCCATATAAGCCAGAATATCAAGGCAGATAATCTACAAAAACTGCTTTTAACTGGGTTATCTGAGTCCACACTGCCATATCATCCAGTTAAATGTGGATTTTATACAACTGCGTGGAAGGGTCTTGAGAGTCAAATTCCTAGTTAAGTCACAATTTGAGATATATTTGACAATACTCTAATTTGAGTAAAAAGGATATGGTTTCATTAGGGATTTACATCACTAATCAAAGAGTTCCACTATACAATGCTAGTATTGTAAAGATACCTTGTATATTGTGACTATAATTTCTCAAAGGAGTTTTCTCTTCCATTGTCTTACTAATTCATGCATTCCTATCACTTTCAAGCATCCTACAGATGCAAATTTTAAAAGCCCACACAGAATAGTCACTTACCTAACTGCTTCATTGTGAAACAATTGTATTGCTAAATGCAATGTTTCATTGACATTGCATTATATTGAATGTACAGTCGTTTCTTTATTTCTCTTTGGTCTGTTTCTCTTTAATTGGGCCATAAATGACCCCAATACAATTTTAATGAAATCCTCAAATTGAAGTCTACAGAGAGGAATAGAGATCAGAACACTAAATAGCAATCAACTTAATTACTGTGGGATAGTATTTCTATATAAATAACAATGTAATGTATGTTTGTGGGATTAACATAATTAAGAAACCACTGGACAAATTGATACCAAATTTAGACACAATACACCAATCAGGCCATCGTGTGATTGTCACTCATAAAAACACTGAAAAACACAATGGAAGAGACGTAAAAAGCCAAAAAAATTTACAACGCATGCGCAAAACTATATATATATGCGTACATGCGCAAAACTACATACACACACACACACACACACACACATATATATATATAGTTTTGCGCATGCGTTGTAATTTTTTTTGGCTTTTTAAGTCTCTTCCATTGTGTTTTTCAGTGTTTTTATGAGATATATATATATATATATGCAAACACACATATATACACATATACACAAATATATACATGCACATATACACACATACACACACAAAACACATATAGACAGACTGGGCCACAGCAACGTGTGGCAGGGGACGGCTAGTGAAGTATATAGTGATACCAGATTGGGAAAGAAGTTCCAAATATTTTTGATATATTTCTGAGTGCAAATATTATTTATTTATTTATTTATTTATTTACTATATTTGTATACCGCCTTTCTCAGCCCTCGGGTGACTCAAGGCGGTTCCCATTATGCATGTGAGTAAGTATTGCATATATAGTTGACCGCTCTCTGCCTTAAAGGAAGGTAAAAGCAAACCCTTTCTGAACAATTCTTGCAAAGAAAACCCAATGATAGGTTCACCTTACCATTGCCATAAGTTGGAAACGACTTGAAGGCACAAAGTGACAACAAGGAAAGAGTGCTTCCGAGGAAATATAGCAGTTATTTAATTTATGACTCACCAAAATAGCACTGGGTTGTATCCAGTATAAACAGATGGGAGCTGTTAAGACTGTCAGCTAAATGGGTTCTTTTGACACATCTACAGGAAAGGTTACATGTTATGGGAAAAGGCTCTTCTGCCATATGAATCCATAGGGAATGAATAAAATTAATGAATCCAATTAGACACATTCTACAGGTATTTTTAAAAAAAGAAACCCGCTAAATTATCCATATTGTATTTGAATGCTTCCATAAAAATATTTTGCCACAGGAACTTTCCAAAAATTAAAATTAATAGCTAGAATTAATTTAAACATTAGAAGTTAATGTTTTGGTAATTCATGTATAATTTGTCGGGCAACAGTTGGACATGGTTTTCTTTTCCTGCTGCCAATGTCCTTGAAGATAGCAAAAGAGTGCAAATATAACTTAAACATTAATCCACTGTGTACCAGAGATTTCAACAGCCTTGTGCAGTTGAGTGCTACTGAATTGATGCTATTTATAGCAGAATATGTACTTAGTTGTATTGTGACCCTGGAGAATCTGATTTTGTCATCAGCATATCCGTTTCCAGCTCTTAGTTAATTATACACATGAAGCTAAGTGGAGAAAGTTATAATAGATTACTGGAAACCTATTTGGCTTTGTTGTCTGTATGTGTTTAAAGTACATGTTTTAAACCTCAATTAATGCCTTATGCCAATACTTTCAGGGTTTTACCTCATGTGGCATTCAGTCTTTACACAGAGGATATAACTCTGTGGCCATTTATATCTTGCTTAAGTTGCATGAAATCTACGATCTCCAGCTTAAATTTAACCTTGTGGGTATGAGAGCTCCAGTGAGGAAACTGAGCTTCTTTAATTAATTCATGGAGTTCATTTTTGCATGATGATATATGCTTACCATTAAAAGAGAAATAGACACAGTAATTCAGGTTAAATCTATAGTTGTTAGATCTGTCATGTGCCTTGATTTCGGAGGGAGAGAAGAAGCAGATACAAGTCCACCATGTTTTGTCCAGGGGCATATTAAACATCCTCTCTCCATCCCAACTTCGCTGCACTTTGGCCCCATCTACACTGTCATAGGGGTGTGTAAAACAGCAGAAATTTGTTCTGTTTTTCTGAATATGAATCCCAAAAACTACCAAAAGCAAAAAAAACTGTAATCCAAGGGTTGTACTTAAACTAGAAATATATTCAAAAACTTGAAAACATGAACATCATCCAAAGGCTTGATACTGAGCTTTGACTATAATCCCGAAGGCTTGAAACTTGAAACAAGATTTGTAATCCAAACAGGTGGCATGGAACTTAGACAGGCAAACAAGATACAGGCCCAAGAACAGAACTCCTAACTTGGAGCTCCTAAGACAGGCAACTTGACCCATGAAAATCCAACGTTGATCTTCTCACCGAACATTGTGTCACGTTGTCATGGCTCTGCCTTATTTAGGTAGAGATGAACCAAACTCCCAATTTTATCAAACAGTTTAATTAAAACTGCACTTATTTGCTGGCTGTTTAAATAGACCAAAATATAAAACATAAAGATAGCATTCAGCCACAGAATAAACAAAAGCTGATAGCAAAAGCTACACCATAGTCAAAGGGTCCAGTCCAGTGGTCAAACGCCGAGAGTTCAATGAACAAAGTCCAGGGATCAAGAGTTTATACCATAGTCAAAATTACAGGAGACAGGTCAGGATACCGAAAATCCAACAGATCTGGGGGGAAAACCAGCAGCATGCACCACCAAAATATGACAATACTTCCCTCCCAAACATCAGTCCCAAGGTTAGCTCCTTAAATCCAGTAACACCCAGCTGCAACCTATCCTCTGCATACCTCCACCCTTAATTGCTTTTACCTGTAAACTGTTACTTACAAACTACTCAGCCCTTTAGAACCAAGACTTACATTAACCCTTCTATCACCAACTGCCAGGTCTACCACCACCAACCACCATCAACTATGGAACATATGACACATTGACTCCAATTCCTTAAGAATAGTCCCTCTTATTTATTTATTTCCTATATTTATACCCCGCCCTTCTCCCCCTGAAAGGGGACTCAGGGTGGCCTAGCAGAAACATTATACGATGCTAGCATCATAAAAACAACCACAGTACAATCAAAATATTAAAAATTAAAACAACAATTAAAACAATTAATTAAGACACATTCATTAAAATCAAAATCCAAAAACCAGTCCGGGTCAATTCATTGCCATAAGTTGTGTGATATTCTTCCACTTGCTTTTCACTGATCAAACACTTGGTCCCATAACCAGGTCTTGATTTTCCTTCTAAAAGACAAGAGGGAGGTGGCCAATCTGATAACTCTAGGGAGGGCATTCCATAGGCGGGGGGCCACTGCTGAGAAGGCCCTGTCTCTCGATCCCCTTCAACCGTGTTTGCGATAGTGGTGGAATCGAGAGCAGGGCCTCTCCTGAAGATCTTAAACTTTGTGATGGTTCGTGGCAGGAGATACGTTAAGACAGGTAGTCTGGGCCAGAACCATTTAGGGCTTTAAAGGTTAAAAAAAGTGTGATGTCTTGCCCATGACATCATGCTTTCTCACACCTGGGTTCCCTTTGTTTATCTTTCATTCTGTGGGAACAACAAATTTGTCTCTGTTTCTCACTATCCCTTCTGAGCTGTAAACGCTGGGTTATCTGTAACCCTCTTATCGCCTTCACATTTCAGAGTCAATCCCTGGCCAATTCTCATGAGAATCACTGCCCATTTCCCCGACAACAGATCTACCCAAAACATTCCCATAGTCTCAAAAAAAAAAAAAACACTTTTGCTTTTCCCCACAGAAACAGGAAATCTCCGTCCTCATCATTAGCACTCTAGATCAAGGGTCCTCAAACTTTTTAAACAGAGGGCCAGGTCACAGTCCCTCAAACTGTTGTGGAGCCGGATTATAATTTGAAAAAAAATGAATGAATTCCTATGCACATTGCACATATCTCATTTGTAGTGCAAAAACGCTTTAAAACAATACAATAATTAAAATGAAGAACAATTTTAACAAATATAAGCTTATTAGTATTTCAGTGGGAAGTGTGGGCCTGCTTTTGGCTGGTGAGATAGGATTGTTGTTGTTGTTGTGTGCTTTCAAGTCATTTCAGACTTAGGCTGAATCTTATTGAGGGCCGGGTAAATGACCTTGGAGGGCCGTATCCAGTCCTTGGGCTGTAGTTTGAGGACCCTTGCTCTAGATCCTGAATTACGTATCTGAACAGCCCCCCTCCTAATCTCTAGAATCTTCCCAAAGACAGAACCCAGGGGAGGTGGGGGGGCAGGAGAGCACTTGAAATTCAAAACTAAAATAGATTGAAAACTGAATGGATTTCTTCAATTTCTCACATTCCTACTTTATAATGCACATTGAATTGCAATATGTCATCATATAATCTAGTTCATTGTAGTTAAACTGAATTATGTGAATCTACACTGACCATACAATCTAGTTTGATCCACATTATAATGACACTGAAGATGGGGCCTTTTTCTCCTAAGTGAGTAAGGCCAAAGCCTGGATATCATCTGCTAAAAGATAACATTAGCATTAACTTTGGATGTAAATAGGTGTCTTGTGAAATGCAGTCCTGCTCTTAAATCTTTAAAAAAATGTTAAAAAAGGGAGCACATACCATTCCATATTGACAGCAAAATTATTTGATAGATAGATGTCTTGGTATTGTTTTTATAAAAACACAAAGAAACCCTCATTAGTTTACAGAGTACTGGTAATAAGAACTGGTGCTGAGAATTGCTTGCAGGTTTTTTAAAGTCTGTCAATGAGATATTTCCAGCAGTTCTCTCTTTGATCTATTAGTCAAGTGGGTGGAAGTGTTGCAGTCCCAAAGAACAATCAGGGAGAGAATGAAAAAATAAATAAGACTATAAGAGAGCCCTGCTGGATTAAGCTGTCTCGATCTAGTTCGAACCGTGGCCAATTAGGTGTCTCTTCCCACACCCACACCTTGAATTGGGATTCAAATCTCCATTGGCATTGAAATGGAAAGCCGTGAGTTTCTGAATATTGTTTCTTTCTTTCAGAGACTAATGTTTTACTTGAGCTCACATGTCAAAAGAGAATATGCTGTACCTTTCTGAGCTGATAGGTACTGCATAACACTGTACCTATCAGCTCAGAAGTAAATTGTCATGAATTTCATGGGGCTTATTTCCAAGTAAAAAGGATTCAAACACTGACATATTTTAAATCTGCTCTTAATAATGGAAATGAATGTCTCGCTTAACCATTAGAAGCAATGGCATCATAATGGCGCTCTGACATCCAAACTGCAATGCGCAGAATCTTGCCCTGGTTTGACCCTGTTATGGTCACACTCGCCCATTTGAATTCAAATTGGTCTTGAAAGTTACACAGTACATTTGTGTAAAAAGGCATTTCTAGCATGTCCACATGTTCTCGGTATCAGATTGTTTAAAGTGACACAACCATAGTGCTGTTACAATTTATTGTGCCCTATCCAATCTATATAAATAAAAATGTAATGTCTGTTTGTGGGATTAATATAACTCAAAAACCACTGAACGAATTGACAGCAAATTTGGGCACAATACACCTATCAGGCCAATGAGTGTCCATCACTCATAAAAACATTGAAAAACACAGCAGAAGAGACGTAAAAAGCCAAAAAAACCACTATAATGCATGCACAAAACCACGTATATACACAAACACCTACACAAATATATATACACACATATGTGCATATATATACACACAAAACACATATACACAGAAAGGGGGAAGGAAGGAAGGAAGGAAGGAAGGAAGGAAGGAAGGAAGGAAGAAGGAGGGATAGAAATAGGGAAAGAAGGAGAGAAGGAAAGAAAGGTAGTGAAGGAAGGAGGGAGAGAAGGAAATAAAAATATGAAAGAAGGAAGGAAAGAGATGGAAGGAAGGAGAGAAGGAACAAAAGAGAGAAAGAGGGAGGGAAGGAAAGAGAGAAGGAAGGATGGAACCAAAGAGCAAAGGAAGGGAAGAAAGAAACAGGTAGAGAAGGAAGAAAGAAAAAGGGAAAGAAAAAGGAGAAGAAAAAGGGAAGGAAGGAGAGAAAGAAAGGAGAGAAAGAGATAGGAAAGGTTTGGCCACAGTCACTCATAAAAACACTGAAAAAAACAGTGGAAGAGACTTAAAAAACCAAAAAAACAAACAAACATTACAACACATGCTCATAACCACATAAATACACATATACACAAACATACACACACACATATACACACAAAACACATATTCACATGCTGGGCCACAGCAACACGTGGCAGGGGACAGCTAGTCTATATAAATAAAAATATAATGTTCGTTTGAAGGATTAACATAACTCAAAAACCACTGGACGAATTGCCGCCAAATTTGACCACAAGACACCCACTAACCCAAGGAGTGACCATCACTCCTTGGGTTTTATCATTTGGGAGTTGTAGTTGCTGGGATGTATAGTTCACCTACAATCAAACAGCATTCTGAACTCCACCAATGAGGGAATTGAACCAAATGTGGCATACAGGATTCCCATGACCAACAGAAAAAGGTTTGGTGGGCATTGACCTTGAGTTTGGGAGTTGTAGTTCCGCTACATCCAGAGAGCACTGGACTGAAGCAATGATGGATCTGGACCAAACTTGGCACGAATATTCCATATGCCCAAATAAGAACACAAATGGAGTTTGGACCTTGACATTTGGGAGTTGTAGTTCCTGGGATTTATAGTTCACCTACAATCAAAGAACATCCTGAACCCCACCAACAACAGAATTGGGGCAAACTTCCCACACAGAACCCCCATGACCAACAGAAAATACTTAAGGCCATTCAGTCCAACTCCCTTCACCAGGGCAAGAAAATGTAATCAAAGCCCTCCTGACAAAGAGCCATCCAGCCATAGATATAGATAGATATGATTCACACACAGAGATATAGTATCATAGATTTGAAAGGTACCCCTAAAGAAGGACAATTATATGTTGTCTGTTCCAGAGTAGGCAAACCAGACAATCTCCACATCAACCCTGACAAAGAAACAGCAAGAAATACTGTTTACTCACGAAGCATAAAGAAATTACATATATTAGAAACCAACACTTTCTCATTACTTTATTTTCCAGATCAGCAGACTGGGCCACAGCAATGCGTGGCAGGGGACGGCTAGTTTGAATATATGTCATGATATCAGCTAGTTCTCTATTTCTACTAGACAACATAGCAGAAGTTCAGACTTGGGGTTTTGCATTTTGTTTTGTTGGTTGCTTAATTACTCCATTTACCTTAAGTAGCATGAAATCCTTTTAGTCTCTTCCTTATGAAAAAGTAATTGTTACATCATAACTTAATTACTGTTCAAATACCAGACACATTTTTTCCAACACAACAAGCAGATGACTAGTGTGGCTGATATTTGCATACATCTGGGGAAAACGAAATAACAACATTTTTTTGAGTTAAAGATATATTACAATGTTATAGTTTCCACTTATAACTCATGGACTTTAGTGACCAGGGGGTATATAAACACATTAAACAATATACTGCATTATTTCCAATATAGCATTGAGATTTTTTTGCAGTTGAACAAAACATACATTCATATGTTGCATCCATAACTATTTCATTTTGTTGTGAATTCAATTATGCTATCACAGTTGTCTTGTGTTTTTTTTCCCTCGCATCTTACTGCGTTCTCATTGCACACATTTATTTGACTCTGCAGGGCAGTGCATAAAGATAATGGAATTCTTTTGCTTCTGCTCCTCCAAACAGTGGGAAGTTTGGAACACATTTGCAGGCATGGACTGGTTACCTTTAGAGAAGAGATCACTGAGCGATGTTTGCTGACATTGTAAAACTCTGTTACAAATCTGAATTTGAAAAGAAATGGTAGAGAAAAATCAGCAAGCATAGATAATTGGACTTCCAAGTCAGAATCCATCTCCAAATAGCTCAGAGCACAGCTAACCGCTTCTGCCAAGACTCTGCTCAAAGCATCTGACAAAATGTGGTTTAAAACTACTCGCTAGTCTCTTAGGCACTTATTTGACGCCTCTGGCTGTAGCCGTCAATCTGCTTTCATCACTGCAGTTTGCATCACTGAAATAGGATTGTCAACTGTTGAAATTGCCCATTTTGGTTGCAGCAGTTTTAATGGAGCCTGAAGCATCGCCAACTTCCTCATTCAACCGATGTCTATTCATCTTCGATGTATAGCTTAAGGGTGAGGTCTATATCTGGCAACTGGCCGAAGAGCAAATAGAAATCAAAGTGAGCATGTCATTTCCCTAGGCTGGTTGGCAATTCTACAGTGAAATATGAGATTGTTTATAGAGTACTTAGTGAAGTGTTAAGGAGCAGAACGTTCCATAACTATCACTATCTCCCAGTTATGTCTTCTTGTGACTGTTTTTATTTATTTATTTATTTACTTACTTACTTAAAAAACCTGTGCTTTCTGTATAGATGGGCACACACCTTGTTTGCTTCTCTAGAAAAAAATCAGTGGTGAAATTGCTGACTTTAATAATGATGAAGTCATAATTGGATAGGGCACAATTATGATGTCAGGCAGCTACAACATAACATTGAACTCAACAGTGATGCAATAAATTTTTTACATGGAAATTCTACCTGTGAATGACCTAGGGGCCACTTCGGATAATAATAATAATGATGATAATAATAATAATAATAATAATAATAATAATATTTATATACCACCCTATCTCCCCTAGGGGACTCAGAGCTGTTTCCACATATGCAAAATATAAACTTTCCCTCCCTGCACGCTGGGGAGGGAGAGGGGTTTGTCCCCTTCCTCTGGATAAAGAGAAATAGTTCCAGCTGGAACTACATTCTGGGGGCAGAGCCAGGCCTTTGCCTGGCCAGCCCCCATTCTTCATTCTTGAGTCGACTTTCAACCCACCACGCCTGCCCTTTAAAACATTATAAGACAGTTGTCATTAGAGGGCTGGGTAGGAATTTTTTTCCCTCCTATGTTCTAGGATGGTTTTTCACCTACCCTATACTGTTAGGGCAAATTGGGATGATGCATTTTTCCATGCAGTCATGCCAGCCACATGACCTTGGAGGTGTCTATGGACAATGCTGGCTCTTCAGCTTAGAAATTGATATGAGTACCACACCCCAGAGTCAGACATGACTGGACTTAATGTCAGGGGACAACCTTTACCTTTACTATTTTTAATTAGATTATCACGGAAATCAGTTAAATAAGTTAAATAGTTAATATAGTCCCTAGACACCCCCCCCCCCCTTTTCAGGACCTACAGGCCATTAAAGAAAATACTCACCTAAAGTTATCTTTGGTTAGGTGAGGGGAAGAAAATGGCCTAGGAATAAGGGGGTGGGGGAGTCAAGGCTTGGTTATTTGGTTGAAGTTACAAATACATTACTTTAACAGGTTGCCCATATTAGGCTTACATGGGTTACAAGTTTTGCCCCAGATAGCTAAAGATTTGACTGGACAAATGTGCTATCTTGACTTTGCCCCACTAAGTTCTGGTTACTTAATTTCAAAACGGTTAATTTCAATAGGTAACAATAATAAAGTTGCCCATAGTTAAATCCAACTAATTTGTGTCGTCTCGTTATTTTAGGGGTGGGAGGACAAAAGCAATAGACATACAATATGAAACATAAAACATAGGCATAAACTATTAACACAACATATACATTAAAACCAATTAAAAGCCAGTTCCGCTCTCTTCTTTCATGCAAGGTAAGCTACCAGGGGCCAAGATTTTGATCAAGGGCCTGAATTATTGAACAGGCTAGTGCAGAGAGAAGGGAAGCATGGGGCCGGCAAAATGCTACAGTGCAGGGATCGGTCTCACAATGGCCCTACTAGGGGACCGGGGCTACTCAATTCCATCTGTCTAGGACTTTTTACACATTTGAATCTATTCTATTAATTAGAAGGTCTGGTTTTAGATGATGATGATCTTATCCACCTCCCTTCGTGGCTTGATGTGGGCCCCAGCACAGCCAAAAACACACAATCGTTGTATAAATACACACATAAAAATGTATATCCACAAAACATATACATCAAAACACACAGAACAATGATCAAAATATAGTGGACACAAGACACGATTTTAAAATTCATAATTAAAACTGGCTAGTCCTGCCGGTAGAGATGGGTCCTACCTGGCAGTGATATGTGTCCTACCTGTTCACACTGTTGCTTGCCATAATGTCAGCCAGGGTGACAAAGTGCCAGGGGAAGGTGGAAACACCCTTCCTTCCTTGCGAGGCCTTCCCGTCACCATGGCTATTGTCAGAGCAACAATAGGGAACAAGTAGGAGCCATGTCATGACTAGAGACCATGTGACATGGGAGAAAGGGGAAGGGGACTTAATCCTGTGTTCCCAAGCTGCACAAGCTTCTGAACCACAGGATAGCAGTTCAGGACAGTTGTGGCTGGTTCTGTTTGGGTGCAGGCCCAACTATTTCCACTGGCCCTAAGTAAGGTGAAAGCTCAATTTCCTTGGTTGAATTTAGACTTTCCCCACCTTTGGTTAACATGTGGCAAGGCCACATTAAAGTGACCTTCCCTACATTACAAGGGATTTGCCCCATGTGCCATTAACCCCATGTGCTATTTAGCTTTCCCTCATTTGCTTCACATTAATTTGACACCTAGAAAGATCTGGACCTTAAGCAATACCAGGGGTCAATCCCCACAGCTATTCCGGTTCTTTGGTCTCCTGGAGCCTAAAGGAATGAAAGGTCACCCTCCTCCTCCACTCCAGTTCCCCCCCCCCCCCCACACACACACACACGCACACATATTCACAGAAGGTCTGCCAGCAGCACAGTACTCCTGACATGCGAAAATGGTACGTCTTTGGGAGGGGGGATTTCCCTCCTCACCCCCACCTCCTGACATCATTTTCGCTCATCAGCTCCTTCGGTCTTTCTTTTCTTTTCTTTTTTTGTGGAAATGGGGGGCTGGAAGGAGACTGGATGCCAACCCAGAAAGAAGTGGTTATTTTGACCCGTTACCTTCCAGGCTTTAGGGAAGTTTAGGGGGACCTGTGTAGTAAGTGTAGATGGGACTACAGTTATAGCACACTAATTCCACTAGCATGACTACATCCTTGAGAATGTATAGGACCCTTTGGCATAGTTGGCATTATATATGCATTGTTGTCACCAGTGTATAAGACAGTGTATAAGACAAATGGATGCCTCTGAGAATGTGCAAATTGTCTTCTCTTCCAAGTAAGCCTGGTTTGAGTATCTAGAAGGAGATGGATCCTTTTCTGAAACATTAAACCATGTGAAATTCTCATATTTTCAATTATGTAGCTTCTCTTTTCTGTCATACAGTTTTAGGTAATCAAGTATGTCATCTTCTTCTTTTATCCTGAAAATGGTTATTCCATTTATGATTTAATGGTGCTGAAATGCACATTTTGCTATTAATTAACCAAGGATGCTGCTATGAGCTGATAAATTATTTTGTTCTGTATATGTGCCCATTTTTAAAAAAATGAAGGATGAGTGACAGGTAAAGCAGGAAATGCTGGTGCGTGGCTAGAGAAGATAATGAGTAAGCATATAATTCCACATGTCAAAAGCTGTGAAATTCTTTAGCTTTGGTTTAGTTATATTTAATAGCATCCTTCCCTTGTATTTTACAACTAAATAGAAAACAAAGCCAAAGCAGCAACTTCTGTATCATTAGTTCAGAGAGTTGCTGAAGTTTACTTTAATTCCCATGTCTCCAATTATATGGTCAGGTAAATAGCCAACTTGGACTTACCTCCAATAGGCACTGTGATTGTGCTTTATGTTTCATTCAAGGCAACTACCGCTACTAAAAACATTGCTAATGAATTCTTTCTCTGGTGCTTTCATTTTTCTAATGCTTAATATTTCCATATTATTTGTCATGGGAGATCCTTAACTTGTATAATTGGCTATCTCCTTAATATATTTTCATTTCTTCTTCATGCTTTTGTTTAAATTGGACAAAACAACACATATTGTTGGACAATTTATTCACAAATACCATTTTAGGTAGTTAAGATATATAATTACTTCTCTAATCTTTTAAAATGCCAAACTAAACATGGTCTCGTAAGGTTGTATTATCAGTCATCATTTGCTTGTTTCATTGATATAGTCAAGGCATAGAACAAGATTTTTCTGGTACCAGTTTAATTCTGTTATTGATATTTTTTTTGCTTTGGAGAGCAACATAAAAGAATGCAGTATAGATGTGGAATAAGCCATTATACAGGCTGTTTTCACAATATGCTTTCATCTGTAATCATCCCATGTTGAGTATATTTCATCTTATACCATTTTTGAATCAGCATGATATAATGGTTTGAATGTTGGACTACAGGCACATCTACACGGATCACTTAAGATGTGGCACTGGTAGAGGAGGAAACTTTCAAGGTGAAGCTGATTATATAGAAAGCCCTGGAACTAGATCAGAGCTGGGAGGATGCTTATATGCACCAGAGATGTTGGCTGTAACCAGTTCCAGGATATGCAGTATCCATGGCTTCATTTAGTATTTTTTAACCCCTCCCCAACATAATGTGCACATGTGGATCACTGGGGTGTTCATTTCTTTTTTAAAAAAAAATAATTTTTTTATTGTTTTAAAGTGTGTATAGGAAACAAAACAAATGAATGAAAAGAAAAAAGAAAAAAAGAAAAAATACAAAAGACTGTACATTCAGTGCTCGTTAAACATATGAACAATCGGACTTGGCTGTACAATTAATTATACCGCAACATTTCTTAACCCTCTATCCCTCCACCCGTGAACCCCACCCCATGACCTCTGAAGCCCCTCAAAGAAGGATCACACAACTAACCAGCAACTACCCATATATCTTCTTTCACTGAATCCCCTTTATGGCAATCTTCAAGTTTACCTTTGCTTCTTTTCCAAATACCCAAGTGCCAGCCCTCCATTTGTTTCTTCATTATTTCCTCCTCTGCTGATATTTGTCAGCTTGGCCATTTAGATTATATCTACTAATTTATCTCTCCAATATTCTCTCCAATACTTGGCCTTTCCAAATTTTGGCTATTCTTAGTCTTGCGGTAACAAAGCAATATTGGGGTCTTCATTTCTTAATCAGTATCACTGTGCGATGTGGTTTATATTGCTTACAAAGTCATTTGCTCTGAGATCAGAATGAAGCACCACCATGATATCAATGTTATGGGGTGCGGGGTCAAACAGGCTTCTCATTGACCTCATTCACGACAGGGTTCGACTGGGGAGTAGGTAGCGGTCCTGAGAAGAGAGGGGGAATTGGTCGCAAACTGAATTTGAGCAGTACAAATGATATAATGTCAGTGTAGCATAGTATGATATAATGATATGTCAGTGTAGCATAGATATAATGTCACTATATATATTGATATAATGTCAGTGTAGCATAGTATGAGTTAGTGTGGTGCTAATGGAGTAGCGCCGGAAGAGAATACTCCAAACTGCACCTAATTTATTACTGTACACAACCCCTCACTGTAGAATATGAAGCAAACACAGTAATGTGTGGTCTCTTTTTATATGACTATGCCACCAAGCTGCTGTTGCTGTAAGACAAAGTAGTTGATGACACCACCTTCAAAACTAAACATTCTTATTCAAAAGTGGAACTGATTCTTTCCTATGGTTGAGGAGAATGTATGCAATATTTTGAGGTAAGGCTGGCCATGTCTCTTTCTTTGCAAGGGAGTCTGCACTCCTTTTCATTTGAAGAAAGTCTTACAACTGTTTTAATCTTGGTCACACCAAATTGGTTCACAGAGAAAACACTGCAGAAGAATATACTGGGCTTTGAGATTGCCCATTAATAGTTAGCACTAAGGCCCCTTCTGCACTGCTATATAAAATCCAGATTATCTACTTTGAATTGGATTATCTAGCAGTGTAGACTCATATTATTCAGTTCAAAGTCAGATCTTGGACTATAGGACAGTGTAGAAGGGGCCGTAGACAGCAGAGAGATGGTTTATTTAGTCAGTCTTCCCAGGATGTCAAGAAGTATTTCTTTTCTATTTAAATTTTCCCAATTATTTCTGAATTTGCATTTATAGACATGAATCTGCTGGCAGAAAGAACTTGCTGTCCAAAGAGCTAGACCTCTGAATTTTAATGTATTTCTTCCTCTCTTTCTGGTAGTTCTCTTCTTCACAGTGTTTTTGAAGCGCCTTAACAGGACATACTTTATGAGTAATCTTTCTAGTGTTGTAATTATGCTAGAAATGCTCTCTTAATGTGTGTCTTTATTTTACAGCTCCTTCAAACATTTGATCGGAGGCCTGGATGATGTTTCCAATAAAGCTTATGAAGATGCCGAAGCAAAAGCAAAGTAAGTGTCCATTAATCTTTCAAATTTCTAAATATTTTTTTCAGTATTCTTGCCTGCATGCTACATTTGTAATGTAGCAGTGAAAGTATCCAGCTGAGTTATTTTTTTAAAAGTGTCATAATAGACAAGTCGTTGTTGGTAATTAATTTTGTTTAATCATACCAGCTTCCTGTGGCACAAAGTAAATCATGTGGTATTTCTTGGAGCTGATAAATAAAGGCATTAAAAAACAAAAAACAACATGTAACCCAGACAATGTAGCTCAGAGACTGCATTTGGTAAGTAAGGGCTAGTGCATAACTGGGTGAGAATTTATGCAGCAATTGTTTCCACAACCCTTCATGTAAAAGGAAATGGTGAGTGGTAGAGAAAATGGGCTTGGAGTAGAAATTGGAGATCACTACACTGCCAACCAACTCTTTGAAGATGATAGCTTAAAGTTAGCTGTATCCTGGATCTCTTCAAGTGAGGTGGCCTTGTGGTAGAAGATGTTGAAAATGCCGGAGCATTTGGTTTATTATTACCACCATGCAGATCCAGAATAGGTCTCTATAGTCACTTATGGACCCATCACCAAGACAATCATACTCAGCCACGAGTGATAGCCTATGGTTTATTTATTTCTCGTGTCAGGGCAGCCAGTCAATTATATTACATTTCTATCAGAACAAAGCAAACAAACAGAAAAAATACAAAATAGCCTATGGTGATGATGATGATGACCCACCTATCCTCATGAGCACACCAGATTAAAACACATCAAAAATACCTACAATAAAATGCATATATTAAAACACATTACTATGAAATACATATATTAAAATATATGGTACAAAGATTTAAATACTATACTAATATAATTTAAATTAATGAAGAAGCCAGCCACAGATGTAGGCAAAACATAAGGAGAAAATGCTGCTAGAACTTGGCCACACAGCCTGGAAACCACACAACACTCCTGTAAATTCATGGTTTGACTGGGTTAGTTTGCGGTTCATAAACCCACAGCTTATGGAAATGAGACACCTTGTATCATGCCTTGAGAATCTCTCGTATGAGTTTCAACTTTATTACACAGGAAGTATTAAACTACTTATATAATCTGCACATAAATAAAGTAGTTTGGTGAAACTGGAATACTGGCTGGCCAGCCAAAATATTTTAGTAAACATACTTATTAAGTGTGGAATAATATCCCCACTAGTAGGCCAGCTGGAAGCAGTACTATAACTGTAGAAAATGTTCTCATTTCTAAAAAATCCCGATATAAATAATCCACATTCCAGCAAATTGATGATAAGGGCTTCTGCAATTGCTACTCAGACACTCTTCTGCCTGAATGATCTTAATAGAAAGTCTTACAACTGTGCATTATAGTTTAATCTTCTCTATGAAACCAGAAATGATTTCTAGAATTTTTTTTTCACTAAATGAATAGAAACAAAGTTTTTTAGCGGCACGAATGGGAAGGAGTCTAAATATTATATGATACCTGTTTTTAATCATATCTGTAACTTCTCTTGACGGATTGTTTATAATTCTGTAACATTTTTAAATATTCAGAGAGTTCTATGCATTTAGATCTGAGTAGGATGATTGCCCAGCATGTATCTGTATGCATAATGTTAGAGAAATGGGAAATCATACCATAAATGAAATTTAACAGAGTTAACATCCCGAACACACTTTTTTTTTGCAAGGAGACTTGTCTTGCTTTATCAGCAAGGTTTTAGATTTATTTCAAAGGGCTGAAATGCATTTTGTTGGATTAATATGGATCTTTAGTGAAACACATGGTTTTGCATGGGAATTCACCTGTTTTAAGATATTTCATGGAGAACATGGAGAATGGGATTAAACCATGTTGAGTGATTTGAAATAGAAGAAGTGTTGACTGGGTATGTTATACTTTTTCTCTCAGCTGTATCTGTTATAAAGCTGTATGCATTAAACTCTAAGCATACTGCCATTGTTATTACTAATAATAGTAATTGTTGCACCCCAGCCATGAGACATCTTTTTACCCAGACACCATACAGGGACAAGAGAAGTAAATTAAAGTTCATAAAGAAAAATATAAGAAGAATCACAATAAAAAAAAAGAACGATCAAAAATCCAAAAGACAAATCTGGAAATTCCAATATAGATGACAATCAGTTACATGAATCAAACCACAGAAATTCAAAAACTTGGGACTTTACTTTGAGTGAATACAGTGAAACAAGACAAACCCCATACACTTGATCAAAGTTATATCCAGAACTTGAGAACAAAACAGAGAATAAACCAAACCAAAAACCATGAAGACCTGAACAGGAATTTCAATCCAGAAACCTGAAGCTTAAAAAACAAACATAAACAAGACCCAAAATCCAGAAACTTGTACACTTGAAGCCCGACCATAGAACTTAAGAGTCATTTCCAGTTTAAATGCAATGTTGTTCTCACAAAGAGTGGTCCGCTCACTTAAAAGCCTCAATTCCCCTCCCATGACATCATTTCTCATACACCTGGTTCTTTGCTGATTATCTCAAAGGTGCTGGGAAAAGCTCTGACTTAGGGAAAAATTAAGACTCCTTCACATTCCTTTCAGGAGCAAACACTGTCAGATTCTCATGTGAACAAATTTTGCTTTTTCTAACATCCTGAGAACTACTAGGAAATTCACCAACACATCTCTCCGTGCCACTTCCATACACCCCCAAAAACCCTCCTGAGACCCCACAAAATCCCCTTCCTCATCCTCTGAAGCATCAGATTTTTCACAAACCACAACAATAATAATATAAAGTAATTGTGACCTAATTTCAAGAAATTGTAGCTGATAACTCATTTCAGATTTTAATAGTTTTTAGAACTATATATTTACACTCAGTTCTACATGATCTGAAATTGTTTGATTTAAATAGCCATGGCTTTTTGGCTCCAACTTAATGACCTTTGGGCTCACTTGAAATGAAAGCATCGATCCCATTGAATCTCCAGAAGTTACAAAGTTAAATGCTTTTTTTCAGAAAATGTGTATATTTATTAGACAAATACCTTATACAAATTTGCCCAACTTCTTCACAGAAATTAAAACAAAAACTGTATGAAGAAAATAAGAGGAACTATACATAAAAGACAACATGCTGAGACCTTTTTCAGGCTAGCCTACTTCTCTGTAGTTCCTTTCCTTATCCTGCACATGGCAAGGCTCCCCATGATGGTTTTTCACGCTGCTCTAATTGACTCCACTAATTGCCCTTCAAGCAAATATCTTTTAAAGTGTCAGACTGTGAAGTGACAGCAGGAAACACAGTTCTGTCTAAGGAAGGTGCTCACTTGCTAATAAGATAAGTGGTGTAATATTATTGCACCCTTTTTTCAGTTAGGACTACAAAACATCAAATTATTGAGCACTGGTCAGCGTGAATTCAAGAACTGCTCCACAATAACTGGTTTTCAGGATTTACTTCATAATACATTCTTATTCTTGCTCTTCCTAGAAGGAATATGTACACAACAGCATTACGTGTATTGAAAGCAAAGTGGAACCTAAATGTCACAAATTCTTTTCTTTTTTATTTCAATTGGCTGTTGTGTTTTTCTTTGCTAGTTGAAGAGTCTTTATGTCATGCTGAATAATTCCAAGCCAGTAATTATTGGTTAATGATTTGTGATCAGAAGAACATGTTTTACTTTCTGAGACACATATGAGTTGTTTTAGTCCAGAGCAAAAAGAACTGCAAGAACATTCATTCTCATAATCCAAAATGACTTTTCTTATGCAAGCAGTTCTCAACTTACGAACAAGATAGGTTCTGTAGGTTTTTCTTAAGTCAAATTTGCATGTAAGTCAGAACAGGTATATTTTTGAGCATAACTCCAGTCACACCCACACGTGTACACATAGAGAGAGAGAGAGAGAGAAAGAGGGATATTTTGATTGCATAAGGAAGGATTAACACCCCTGTGGTGTTTCTTTTGCTGTCTGTTCCCCTGTTCAGGATATTCCACCTCACTTTCTGTCCCTGTGATCATTGGATTTTGAAAAAAATGGCTTGTTGTGGAAACAAGAGTTGGTGATAAAACTTCAGTAGAAACACCTTTCCCCATGATAACTCTTTCAGTAGTTGATGTCCCTTCTTTTTTTAAAAAAAAATATATATATTAAGGGATTTAGGGAGGGGTACCAGTGGCGCAGTGGGTTAAAGCACTGAGCTGCTGAGCTTGTTGATCGAAAGGTCGCAGGTTCGATTCCGAGGAGCGACGTGAGCGTCCGCTGTCAGCCCTAGCTTCTGCCAAACTAGCAGTTCGAAAACATGCAAATGTGAGTAGATCAATAGGTACTGCTCTGGCTGGAAGGTAACGGCGCTCCATGCAGTCATGCCGGCCACATGAACTTGGAGGTGTCTACGGACAACGCTGGCTCTTCGGCTTAGAAATGGAGATGAGCACCACACCCCAGAGTCAGACATAACTGGACTTAATGTCAGGGAACTACCTTTACCTTTACCTTTTTCACATCTATATATTTGATTTATCATAAAAAATAGGAAAAGTAAAGAGATAATAGAGATAACAGGGCAGGACAGATCATATAAGAAAAGAGAGAGAGAGAGAGAGAGAGAGAGAGAGAGAAAGGAGAATTAAAGATTAGACTTGAGCGCGAGTGGGGTTAGTAGATTAGATGATTAGTAGATTTTTCTCACTTCCTATTGTCTCACCCCTGATTGTAACTATCAGTCATTTGTAAGCTAGATGTTTGTAACTCAGGGACTGCCTGTATGCTAAAAACTTTGTAGGAGCTTGGACTGTGTGTGTCTTCCAGATAGAGGTGATGAAATTATTTCAGAATTGACAAGTGGAAGGACTAAGATTGTCAGTTCAGGATTGTCCCAAGCCCCAAAGTTTATGAAAGAAAACCTGAGACCTAATGATAAGTCCTGGTGGTGACATTAATTGCTGTGCATTAAATACCAGTCACAGTTGTTTACAACTTGTCAAGACATACACATAGAAAGTTTAGTTTTGAAATGAAAACAAATCTTAGCTACAAGCCTGTTCCCAGATCAAGATGAAATGAGGGGATTATGAGATAAGGAAGATGGGATAAGGAACATTTAATATTACATACTTGCTTCTAGCCATAAAATGGATGCATGGTTGAATAGAAAGTTGAAAGCTGGCACCAGAACAACGGGGAGAGAAGGAGTAAGCTAACAAAGCAAAAACACAGATCTCCTTTGAGAGTCCTAGCAAGTTGTAGCAAAACTTTAATGAAACCTTGCAAGTGGTAGGAAATTGTTGCTCTCCTGTCAGAGCTAGAGATTCATGCATGACCTTTTCTTTTTGCCTGGGGCTGAGCCCCCCAAAAGTACAAAATGTATGCCCATGTCTCTTGCCTGGAGATAACTCATGGAATTTAGAGACTCAGGACGAGGCCGGGAGATCTGGAAGCCTTAGGAAAAACAGTTAAGAGAACATTCATGCCTATAATGCAGACTTTTCTTATCCCTCATTTGGGAATATTTCTTACAAGCAGGCATTTGAAAACAATTCTTTAGCAAATTCTGTTTTACACCCTGTATTATTTCCATCAATACTAATTCCATTTTGCAAAATAAAAAAGAACTGTGGCACTCCAAATATGATGTTCGTCTCCATGTTTTCACTTAAATATTCCAGTTCTTGAAAACGTATGTATTGATGGATGAAATATACAGTGTATGAAGTATGTGTAGAAGGACTCCCCATCAATTCAATTAATTAGAGTGGGCATCATTAGGATAAATCACTTCCAACAATGTCAGAGTAATTAATGCATAGTCTGTATCTTGTGGAAAATAACTCTGAATGCCAACAAACAAACAAAGGAGTTTACTCACTGGCAATTGAATTATGTTAGGGATTTTTTGGGGGTGGTGGTGGTTGTATTTTTTTCTCAAACTAATGTGAAAGTAGAGTTGGCACTTGTTTTTTATGTTGGGTTTTTCCTCATTTTTACTGGTTCCATGCTTTTAACAATATTGCAAGAGCAACTGTAAAAGCTGAATTTCAGGTGACTGTGAAAAACCATTGACTACTGACAGTTCATGAGCAGGATGCAGTATATCGTAGGCAGTGGACACTGGTTGGCATCCTGGTTTTGGTAGTGCTTCTGGCCATGTCTGCATCTACTTCTTCTCACAAATGGCTTCTCATAAGAATGTTCCACTTAATCACACAGACTTTTAAGCATCCTCGACAAAGTCCACCAGATGTCATCACACAAGACTACTTCTGGTAGGGCTCCATAGAGGAAGGGTCCTGGCAGCGTGTTTGGACACTTCCTTAAGAACATGGGAAGCTTCCCGTGTTCTCATTAAGAAGAATGGGGAGAAATCGGCTGGTGATGCTTCCCCGGTGGGATAACGTGAGGAACGCAGTGGGTGATGCAGGCGTGGATCAGTCGTTTTGCCCACTGCCTGCCAGATTCGCCACACTGCATGGCGAATCCCCTCGCTGTCACCCGCCTTATTGACCTCTTCCCCTTAGTTGTCACTCTGCAGCTGAAACTCAGTGGCATGTTTCAACACAAACACATCCACAGACACTATGTGAACCATTAGAAAAAAAGATGTCAAAAAAAATACTTCATATACCACCAATGTTGCTTTGCATTTAGTTCTCTATCATCATTTATCATAATAGGAATCACCTTTTGATATCCAAATTACCTCAACATGATAGGACTTTTCTGTACACCTTTCTGTTTGTGTGTGGTTCCATCTTATTAAACATTCTTTCTGAAATGAGACTTTTTGGCTGAAATCTGGTGCCCATTTACCTGGGAATAAGTTGCATTGAAAATGAAACATATGTCTGGATAGTCATGTAAAAGGTTGCACTATTATAGTTCTTTTAGCACAGTTTGCTGAGCTGATGTGGACAGGTTCAGCCTTGTAATAAATTGTATTTTATCTTCAGATGCCATCTGGTGTTCAGTGCATCAATGGTACCTCTGCTGCAATATTCTACATTACCATATTCTTTATGCTCTTCATTACCAACTCTCTGGTTGTCTGTTTCATTACATGTGAGCCATGTACTTTGGTTTTCCTGACTTTTTCCAGAATTAAAAAGCACCTTTCCAAGGCTGGTGTTTAGAAATCTGGTGAGGTGTGAAAGGGTATCCTTTCTCTCTTAATCATTTATATAGCTACGTTTGTGGTTTCCCATTTTCTCCTCAAACTGTCTACAGATGCCTTTATTTTTTAAATTTGGGGAAAGAGTAACTAGACACAATATGTTGTTTGGAAGCCTCTTCAATCCAGGGGTGGGCATGTTTAATGGTTCATAGGGACACGCAATCCCTTTTTGGCTCTCCTGAAGGGCCACGCTGCTGCTGCCATTTTGAATGAGCATAAGCAATGACTGCATATTGCCACTATTAGTAACATTAAAACGAGCAATTAAAGTTCAAGTGACAAGGAAACAAATAGCAGAACTTCTAGACTTAGTAGTGGATGAAGGTCAACCATTAAATGAAAATATAAGGGCTGCCATAAATTAAGTATGAATGAGACAGTATTTTTTAATCTGTTTTTAATGCTGTCAAACTGGGTTTTTTTTAAAGAAAAAAAAACAGAATAATGTATCAGAGTAATAACCTGATTTCGCTAGGGAGGGGATTTCACAGCCGAGCGGCCACCATTGAGAAAGCCCTATGTAACGATTCAGGCTCACTTTAGAAATTTGAAATGGACTGGCATGTGAGCAGCCATTTTATGGTTCTCAGAAGCTATTTGCATGAGAGCGATTTGATTGGCCCGATGCAAATGAGCGGATGCCAAAGTTTGAAAGATGTGAAAGTCAAGGATGATAGTTGAAGAAGCCTAACTGAACATTCTGGGGAGTTGGTTAGTGACCTAAGGCTGGAAAGCTACTGGGAAAAATTAGTCAGAAGAATAGGTTGCAAAGAGTTCGAAATCTGTTTTATGTAGGAATGTAACAGTCCTTTTGGAGAAAAGAAAAAGGTTGAATGAAAGTTATACTAAAACATTGTTCTGTAACCACTAAGCATTTATACCTTTGTAACCATTATGCTCTTGCCTCAAAGTGCTACAAATAAACAGAGTTACTGTTTCATTTTAAACAAAGCCTCTTTACAATATCTCACCTCCAACTCAAGAAGTCACAAAAGGTGGAAGAAGAGTTAAACAATCTTTTATTCTTGAGTGGTATGGTTACTAGGCCTGTTTGATCAAGAAAAAATTTGTTTCTAAATTCGATTCTTAATTGGGGTGTTTTTTTTGTTTCGATATTTAAAATATTTACAAAACTTTCCAAAAAAATGTTTTGTTATTTACGAATTTTCGTTATTATTTACAAAACATTTTAGAAAAAAATTTTTTCTTGATCAAACAGGCTAAGTGTGAATGTTGCAGTAATGGTCACCTTGATTAGCATTGAATGGCTTTCTCCCACCCTGGACATTCCATAGATAATATTAGATGATATATAACTCACCATTTGCCTAGTTTCCAACAGACCTCTGAGGATGCCTGCCATAGATGTGGGCAAAATGTCAGGAGAGAATGCTTCTGGAACATGGTCATACAGCCCTGAAAAGTCACACAAGCCGGATGGCGCGCGGAGGCCGCTTGTGAGCCCGCGCGCGCCATCCAATGGGCTCCGGCTCCTGCGCCCCCCTCCTCCTCCTCCTCCTCCTCCTCTTCCTCCCAGCTGGGAGGAAGAGGAGGAGGAGGAGGAGGAGGAGGGGGGCGCAGGAGCCAGAGCCGGATGGCGCGCGGAGGCCGCTTGTGAGCGCGCGCGCGCCATCCAATGGGCTCCGGAGGAAGAGGAGGAGCCAGAGCCGGATGGCGCGCTCAGCAGCAGCCTCCATGCCATTAACGAGCGGAGCTTCAGCTCGTAAAATACATGGGGCTGCTGCTTCGATATTTTTAAACCCTTCCGGGTTTAAAAATATGTTTTGATATCGCTTCGGATATGCAAAAAATAACGATTTTAATACGAAATAACGAATTAACGAAACGAAACCGACAGGCCTAATGGTTACACAGGGTGGCAGCCTGCCCCCTTCCTGACTGTGTTACGTCTTTGGTGAGATAAATAGATAAAAGGGCTCTTCCGCCATGCAACAAGTTTGCAGTGGGATCGAGAGCAGGGCCTCCCCAGATGATCTTAACCTCTTAGATGATTCATAGAAGGAGATGCGTTTGGACAGTTAAGCTGGGCCAGAACCATTTAGGGCTTTATAGGCTAAAGCCAACACTTTCAATTGTGCTAGGTAGCAGACTGGCAGCCAGTGGAGCTGACATAACAGGGGAGTTGTGTGCTTCCTGTACGCTGCTTCGGTGGGAAATCTGGCTGCCACCCATTGGATCTTGAAGCTTCCGAACAGTCTTCAAAGGCAACCCCACGTAGAGTGTGTTGCAGTAGTCTATTCGAGATGTAACAAGAGCGTGGACCATGTTCAGTGTAGACTCATTTAACTGCATTGAACTGCATTATGGGATCTACACTGACCATATAATGCAGTTTCAAACTGGATCATATGGCAGTGTAGATGGAGTCATAGAGGATTAAGATGAAAAGTATGTATCGTGTTACACTATAAATAGTGTCTTTGGTTGCATCTTATTTTGAATTGCCCCATACAATATGTTTGGCTCTATTGCAAATCTTATTTATTTTAGAAAAGCTCTTGTTTTAAAACATTTTATTTTTTATCCTATTCTTGGAGCTTGGAGAATGAACCTTTCAAAGTAATTCATTCCTATTATTTGTTACAGTGTATAGAAGAATTAATCCACTGCATATGAAATAAATTTCCATTACTTTCTACTGTATGGCATGCTGTTTTTGATTCCCTTTAATTGGCTTAACAAACAGGTCAGCTCCTTTGATCACTGAAAAAACTGCTGTTGAAATATTTCCAAAAGGCCCCAAAGGCTTCTAAAATAACATTGAAAGGTAAACTATTTGTTAGATGACAATATCTTATTTTCATTCATTGCATTACTTTTGAAATATGACTTCAGGTATGATCCCATTTCAAGAAAGGAGCGGAGAGAGAGAGAGAGAGGGAAAATTCTTCATAGCTAAATATTCCCCATTCTTCCAAGATCTATCTTTCCATTTTCCAAAAAAGTTCCTGTGGAATACTGGGTCTTTTGTTTGTTTTTGTATATGATGCACAGCATAACTTCTGAGGAGTTTTAGCTACCAACTAGGGCAACCCAGTGATCTTCATGGCACAGGGATCCTAGGTCCAGATCTAACTCCATATTGACTTATTTAGCTTGTTTTCTTCTATACAGTTGTTATTCTGGTGAAGAGCCCATAAGAGTGCTGCAGAATAAATGGAAGGAAAGTACTTAAGGCAGTGAGAAGAAGTGGAACGTTTTAATCTTTAAACAAAGGAAATATTCAAATAACAGCAATGTTTGCGGTTTGAGAGCACCAGCAGCTAAAGCTACATCTTGAAGGCAGAGAATGTTTTCTTCTCTCCCATGAAACTTCAGTAAACTTGCCAGTAGGAGGGGAGAGTGAAGGCTAATTAATCTAGTTCAAGGGAAAGCTATAATGAGAAGCTGAATGTGTTTATTGGCCCTTTATTCCCAAATTAAACAGTCTTTCCAGAAAGCAATGAAGCCGCTCATTATGGTAATGATCCAAAATAACAAGAGAGGGTGTTCTCCCTTCTTTCAAAATATTTTCTGGCTTTTGTTAGTGCAAATGTTTAAGTAGTTTGAATACCATACCATCTATCCCCACGAGTTAATTGTTTTGTGATTAGCTCTTGGTGGAAACATTTTTAAGTACTGTTGTAAGTCGACTGCAATCGTCAGAACTTGCTTGAACTTAAAAAAAAAAAATACCAGCAGATTCAAGTGAGTGAAAATTATAGCTATTTCTTTTAACACAGTGCAATAGAGAAACCTTGCTTGGCCCACAATTTATTATATTTTCACAATGAGTGTAAAATATTTCTTAACGCAAGCACTACAAACTGCACATATAGTTTAGTTTGGTACAACTTTCAGCAAATGGAATCTCTCCTAGCAATAAGGGTTGTGCTGTCACACCCAGAGACTGTAAAAATAAAACTAAGATGTGCTTCTCTCTATATCTGGGTGAACTGTGGATGTCTTTCTTTAGAAGCTTGAGATTCCCAGCAACTGAGGCTACTACAGGTTTTGAACATCAAAACAGAATATTTATTTCTCAAAGTCCTTGCAGACTTGGCACAGCTTGTCAAAGTTACAAACAAAACAGTCAATTGGTGAAACCATAGAGACGTTCTTTCTTTCTTTTTTCCTCAAGTCGCTGAGTTGCCTTCCTCCAAATGGTAGAAAAAATCCTGAGATCCTTTTACCCCAACCCTGAGCTACTATCTTTAGAAAGCGTAGGCCTTCCCCTATTCCAGCCCAAGGTTAGTTTTGGAGATGAAGCAAACAGTGTCCAATAACTATCTCAATAGCCCTCAATAACTATCTCAATAATCCTTTATACTAAATAGCTCAAAATCTCAATACGCTTCTCTATAGCTCAATACCTATCTATCTATAACTCAATTAAGACTTAATAAGCCTATTTAGCTATAACTCAATTACCTATCTGTCTCTCTATCTATCTATCTATCTATCTATCTATCTTAAAGACTCAATTAAGACTCAGTTACTCTCTCACTCTATTTGTTTCTTTATCTAAATAACTCAATTACTCAATTGTACTTACAATGGTTTTTTCAGAGCTCCCTGACTGGCCTAACAGCACATCTGAGGCTTTTTCTCTAAACTGAAGGAGGAAATTCCAAAATGGAGATCTCAAACCCTAGGAAAAAGGGCGGTCTCTAAACCCAAAGAGATACTTTCTAAACCAATAGCTGCAAAAAGGCCTGCAGGCTGGCTTTCCAGCCTCTGATGCTGTTAACTTTCAGGGTGCAGCTGAGATTGTAGCAACCCTGGGGAAATGCAAAAGAATGCTATACCATACAACTAAGGCAAATGCAAACCATGTTCTTGGAAGACGGAACAAGGCTCACACTGTGATTATTTGAATCTGATCAAGCCACTTGGACTGGAACTATCTTCTATATAAATAAAAATGTAATGTTAGTTTGTGGGATTAACATAACTCAAAAACCACTGGACGAATTTTCACCAAATTTGGGCACAAGACACCTATCAAGCCTCATGGGCCATCCAGTCCAATCCCTTTCCAAGAAGCAGGAAAATTGCATTCAAAGCACCCCCAACAGATGGCCATCCAGCCTCTGTTTAAAAGCTTCCAAAGGAGCCTCTACCACACTCTGGGGCAGAGAGTTCCACTGCTGAACACTGCTCACAGTCAGGAAGTCAGGAAGTTCTTCCTAATGTTCAGATGGAATCTTCTTTCTTTTAGTTTGAAGCCATTGTTCCACGTCCTAGTCTCCAGGGCTTGCTCCCTCCTCCCTATGACTTCCACTCACATATTTATACATGGTCATCATGTCTCCTCTCAGCCTTCTCTTCTTCATGCTAAACATGCCCAGCTCTTTAAGCCGCTCCTCATAGGGCTTGTTCTCCGGACCCTTGATCATTTTAGTTGCCCTACTCTGGACACATTCCCGCTTGTCAATATCTCTCTTCAATTGTGGTGCCCAGAACTGGACACAATATTCCAGGTGTGGTCTAACCAAGGCAGAATAGAGGGGTAACATAGCTGACCTGGTTCTAGACACTAGTCTCCTATTTATGCAGGCCAAAATCCCATTGGCATGAACGTGCTTTAACCTGTTGTGCTACCAGGGGGCCCTACTAGAAACTAATAAGACACTAGCACTTAAAATTACTATATATTATGCAAAAAGTGAAATATAAAAACAAGTCTTTCTCATGTGGTTGCAATTCAGCTTCAGAGAAAATAGGAAAGGAAGGTAAATGTGCAAGAGCGTCAGTTGAAAAAAACTAAGAGGGACAGTTATGTTATAAAATAAATGAAGAATGTAGTATGTCAGGAGAAGTTACCTATAAGAAAAGGGAAATGCAGATAAGAAGTAAAAGCTAGTCTAAGCAGGAGAGTTTTTGGTTGATTTATGGCAACCCCATGCATTTTTCATAGCTTTTCTTAGGCAAGGAATATTAGTACTCAAAGGTGGCCTTGCCAGTTCCTTTCTCTGATGAAACATCAAAAGACAGGTGTAGAAGGAAGATGTGATGGTTATGAAGTTGCACGAGAACTGAAATATTTTGAAGTTTAAGATGTTTCAACTGGAAACAAAAAAGAGAGAAAAACCCAATAAAGATACTAGTACAAAAGAGCAATGCTATCTGTGTAATGAGTGGAAATATCCAATGAGTTGCAGTATTAAAAATGAGGACAATAAAGAAGGAGCAGCAAACCCAACAAGTAGATTGATATCTCAGAAGGGAAGAAGGGGGGCAGCCCTTCCTTTTGAAGAAGTGAAACCCCTAATTCAAATGGTGAACCACCAAGGGCTTCTCCTGTGCAGCCAGTGTTGTGCCAATGCTACTGTCCTTTCTGTACCAAATGCCACAGGAGGCAAGTAGCTGGTGTAGGGAGATAGGCTGGATCCTTCTTAGTTGGTGCAGAATCAACAGAAAGGCTGCTGTGACAATTTTTCCTGTTTCAAACAGCAAAAATTCATGTGCTGCTTTGGGAGATGATTAATGTTTCATCCTCTAATAAAGTAACTGGGCTCAACCATTACTGGCCAGAGATTTTTCCAGCTTCATTACCACTTTTAAGTCTTGTTTCCACATCACAGTCTTGTGCTTTCCCTTAGGATTAATTTCAGTCTTTAGAAAGTGTTTAAAACATAAACACAATGATGGGGAGAATGGGTAATATATTAAATTGGCAGATTTTTTTTTTCAGCAAGAGAATAAGCTTCCAAGTTAATGTAGTAGAAAGAGAAAAGAGCCCCATATGTAAATCCTCCCCGTTTCAAATACTCCCTTGATAAAAATTGAAGAAAACACATGAAAGATTGGAGTAAGCTTTTACTGGCATGAAATTGTGTTAAGGAGACGAGTCCTGAAAATAATAAGGTTCACAATCAACAGAACACATTTTATCTTGTGTGGGAAAAGTCACTAGATTATGTGACATATACTAAATTATGTGATATATATATCAATAAAATGTGTGCAAATATGTTCATTTTGCATATTTGCATATATGTGATTCATTTATATCAGCATTTAGTGTTTTTTGTTGTTGTTTGATTGTCTTTTTCTTGCTAGAAGCAGAATTTTGCAAGAGGCACAACTGTGTCAGAGGAAAAATAGCTGTAAATTGTGAGTGCCTATTTGGGATATGAATACAGACCCTGAGCAAGGCACAAACAGTCATTAGACACACAGAAAATGCTGATCTTCTGTGACTTTGAAGTCTTTCCAGAAGTGGAAGGCTCTCTTCCATTGAACAGTCTTGTTATTTATTTGTTGTGGTGCTCTTTCACAGATATGACTATGGGGATGGTTTTCTGACTTCTTGATAGGCATATGGGTTCAGATGAGAAAAGTCAAAGCCATTTCTAGGCAGAATATGAAAATTAGAGGCAAGTTTAATCTGGCAGTCAGGGACTCAACTGACCTTCAGAGACAATGCTGAATAAGAGAGAATTAATCCAGGGAGCTGGAATAATCAAGAAATAAAATCCCAAATGTTCATTTTGGAATGTCTTTCAGTGTCAATATAATATTTCAACTTCAGTACATTTAATTGAGCCAATGAAGAGTGGCATTTAAAAGAAAGTTCAAGTGTTGAAAACATGTGGCATTAAAGAGTACTATTGGACCACACGCTGGAAGGACTTGACAGAAGTTGTCCATTAATTAATGCCTCTTTGATACTACTAAATATTGGCTGTTCCATCTGGAATTTATATTTGGAGGGGAATAAAGAGATGGTACAAATAAACACCAAAAGGGCTATGGAGAATGGAAATTAAACTCTTTATAAGCACTGGGAGTTCACTGTAAATACTTAAAATGGGGGGGGGGGGGGGAATCACATATGATTCCCAAAAATAACATCGGACAGACAAGAACAAAACCAGAGGCTTCCTATTTTTTCTAGATGGACCCGTAATCAGTCTGGATGCACCCAATTTCTTTTCTCCCAATCTCTTTCTCTTTTGGAGCCTTGCCAGTGTGATAAATTTAAAAGAATAGGAACTTGTACCAAAACCAGAAGAGAATGAGGGATAAAAAAAGATCCAGATTGACAGTTATAAAGTTTACACTAAGAGCAAAGAACCCACCTAGTGAAAAAGTAGGAGCATAAAATGGCAAAGAAATTGAAAGAGTTCTTATGGAAATAAAGGGATTGCAGACAAGCTGAATGAATTCTTTTCATTGAAGAGAAATACTCTGAACTAGGTTGGCCAGGGAAAGAGATTGAAGAGTAGAGGCAAATAGAAATGAAAGGACAGAAAGTTTGATAGCCAACTGAGAAGTTGTAGACAAATCATCAGGTTCCAGTGGTTCCCATCAAAGAATTCTTAAAGGACTCAAAAACAACTGTATTATTGTAATAAGTCCTCTTTCTTTATCACACTACTGCTAGACTAAAAATTGCCATTGTAATACCAGTTTTTGAAAAGGTATTCAGGGGAGACCCTAGTAGGAAACCGTAGACCAGATAGTTTAACAACTTATTCATAAGAATTGGTGGGAAATATTAAGAATAAAATTGTCAAACATCTGGGAGAAGGTCTGCTGAAAACAAATCAACATGGCTTCTGCAAGGGCAAATCTCCTCTCACTAACACTTTAGAATTCTTTGAAAGAGTCAGTAAACACATGAAGGGAACCAGTGTGATGTAGTTTGAGTACTGGACTAAGGGCTTCAGAGACTGACAGTCAAATGCTTGCTTAACAATGAAAACCCAGTGTGTGAGCTTGTACAAAACATATTCCCTTAGACTCAAAGAAAGCAATAGCAAACCCATCCTGGCCAAGAATTAATCTATGGAATCCATAATATTGAGTCATGACAGTTAAAGTGGTGTCGAACTGCATTAATACTACAGCAGTGATTCATCCTAAGAGGCAGGAAACCTTGCAAATAAATCTAAAAGTTTTTTGTTAAAGGTTAAATAAGATCAGTATCAAGGCTGTCATTATTCAATGAATATGGGGTATGGAGCAAAAAGTTATGGAATCATTGCCCCCCCCCCCCCATCCTGTGGCCTATGACATTGGGTAAAGCTACCTTATTGGTCCTAGGCCTTCATCAGATGAAGGTCCATAAACCGGGGGATAGTGGGGGGATTAGTGGGGCAGCAGGGGAAACCATTGGGTAGCTTCCTGCATTACCCCTTACCATCACACGGCATTTCCCATCTGCCCCTGGCTTCATCCCTTATTTTCCCCAGATTAGTCACCTATGTTCTTAGAGCAGCCTGTCAACATGCTGCCGAGACTTTACCAGGACGGAGTCCCGCTGGAAGTAGGCCTACATCATGTGATGAACTCTGGTGAGCTGCATCCTGGCTGTGTCCTGGCTTTGTCCTAGAATGAGGGGGAGAGCCCCATGTGATGAGGTTGTAAGTCTCCTCCATCTTAAAGCAAGATACAGCCAGACTTGTTGTAGGTCTTCTAAGCCTTCTCAGCCTTTGATGTCTACAGTTTTGGAAGGCAAGTACACTGTCACCATGGTGACAAAGAGGAGTAAAGGTTTTTGGTGGAGGTTTTCATTTAGATAACTCCAACAGCACTAATAATAGTAGAAATTATTACACCCCAAAAGAACTAAATTTAACAATGCCTCAGTCATGCTCCTTACAAGAGAATGTTGTTATGGTTATGTTTTGCTGATTTGGGGCTAATTTTTTTCTATTACACATGGTTCAGTGTAATAACAGTTATAAAAGTAATGCTTGGTATTTATACAGTCCTTTACTCCTGAAGTGCTCCAAGGGCATCACATCTCTTTAATTTTTATAGTACTGCAATCCAGATGAGTATTTTTACAGGAAAACAGTGAATCATAAGGCAGTCTATTGAATGTACAGCTAGCTGAGATTTGTACTAGTAAGAACTTGTTCATCGCCCATGCTCTGAACCATTGTATTAGCTATAATGTCCAATTAAATGCAGCGGCCTTAATCTTGGAAAATTACATATAGTTTTGTAGTTTTGTTTTATGAAATGAAAAGACCTGATTGCATCTGGTCTCAATGCTAATTTAAATTACAGTATGAGCCCCTTATCCATGGACTAGATATCCATGGTTTTTCATAACTGTACTCCAAACATATTCCCTCCCAGAAGTGTTTGAGGCTCTGTGCAAGTTCTCCAGTTCTATCCTATGCTATATTTCGATGCCATAGTCAAAATATAGAGTTCTCTATTATCTGTGGGTTTAGGTATCCACAGGGGTGGGTAGGTCTTTAATGTATCCCCAATGTTCTAAATTTTCCTCCCTAGTCACATGCAGACACAGACACACATTCAAAGAGCTAAGATATTCAGAAAATTACTTTTCATTTTCTAAAAAATGCCCTGGTCATGCTTTCAAGTAGAACTTTTTAAAAAAGTTTACAAGATAAGCCTTATCAGTTATGAGAAACCAAAGATTTGTTTCACTGAAAGAAAATCTTTAACATACCGGATAAAATGATATCATTTGTAAAGACAAGCTACTTATCTTTGCATCTCTTCTTCCAAGCACTAGCTTTTAACAGCTTGCTCATGAGAAACTCTCTGAAAGTCAAAAAGACTCTTGAGTAGCACTTAACTTCATGATTGTAATCTTAACCCATATTCAAAAAGGTGAAAAACTTTGATTGGATATTAGCAGGTCAATATTAAAAATTATTTATTTATTTAAAAAAATTATATTCCTCCCTTCCCATTCTGGAGCACAGCATATTTATGGCAAGCATTCCATGCCGGAACATATAATAATTATAAATATACACAAACATTAAAAACAGTTACGTCTACTTTAAATCAGTTGTTTAAAACCATCTCAAATCACCATGCTGGCTCTAGTCAGCAAAGTGGGTTTCTATTATTGCCTTATTGCACTGTCCCAAAGGCTTGGTCCCACAGCCAGGTTTTTACCATCTTTCTGAATGACAAGAGGGAGGGGGCTGATCTAATCTCGCCAGGAAGATAGTTCCATAGCCAGGCGGCAATCGCAAGAAAAGGCCCTCTCTCTCGTCCCCACCAAACGCGCCTGTGACGGTAGTGGGACCGAGAGCAGGGCCTCCTCAGAAGATCTTAGTCTTCATGGTGGTTCATAAAGAGAGATGCATTCGGACAGGTAAAGTTTATATACTAAACACTGTACATGGTAAGCAATATGATCCATAGAAGTATACTCTACATGTATATGCATACACAACTCCCCCCACCCAAAAAAGGATTGTATATGAATTAGGCCTCAGTTGTATATGTATGTGTGTGTGTGCACATTCAAGTGATCCCATGACTTTCATATAGTCTTATTAGCCTTAATGCTTACTGGTGGTTTTTCCAGTTCCTTTGTCTGAAACACTAATTAAAGGAATGATTTCCCCCCTCACCCCCCCCCTTGACATGTTTTTCTTCTTTTAGCTTTCTTTTCCAATTATCCCTTTGCCTTCCCATCACACAGGAGATATCCTCCTGTCTCCTTTTCTTTTACGTGAAATAATCCTCTGTGGTTGTTCTCGTGGAAGTACTTTTTAACGAGAGATCATTAAACGGGATTTCTTCTATATTATTTATATTATAGTTTATAAGTTCCTCTCAATTCAAAAGGTAATGCTATTGAATTTACATGGTTTAAAAAAGATAAATTACCGTTCCTTCCTCTTCGGTTATAAAGATTATGACGCAGGAAAGGATTCTGCCCATCTCAGCCTCTTCCTCCAGAACGACATCATCATTATCTTTACAAGTGCATAATTGGGAATTCCCATCACACGTTAAATTTTATGTTGCGTGTGCATGGGCGATACACCTCCCACCAGCAAGCCCAATAAGACGCTCACACAAGGAATTTTGGAATAAACCAAGGCCACGACTAATTTATTGATGACAGGAACAAGGTTTGGCAGCCATGCATGGGTCTTGGATCAGTTGCTGTCCAATACCGTTTAACATGCCAGGGTGCCACTGGCACAATACCGGGCCAACATAAACTCAGCACCCCTGTGACCACCAAACTTCCCCCCTTCTACTAGGGGGGGGGGGATAACAAGCCAGATCCAGGGCCCATGCCACACACCAACACGGAGTTGTGACAAGTAACACAAACTGGCCAATAACAAATTAACAATAACAAGCTAACAAGAACAAGCTAACCAGAATCCAAGACACAACCAGCATGCACGGCGGGTGGGGTGGATCAGCTGAAGCAAGTACATTGCCTTCTAGGGAGACTGGGGCAGCCTTAAATAGGCTGCCGGAGAAGAGGGAGAGGCCGGAGTCGGCCTCTCCGGCAGCGGGGCAGGGCCAGCTGACCATTGGCCATCCGGCCAGGTGAAGGGAAACTTTCCCACCACCCAGAGGGCTTCTGGGAGGAAGAAGCCCCCTGAGGCCAAAATGGCAGCCGAGGATGCCCTGCGCTGCAACGTCCCTGGCCCGGTAAGTTGGGCCCTTCCTTTTTTCATATGTCTCTATGTGGGGAATTAAAAAAGAAGTCGGTTGCCAATCAACTTAGGAAGCATAGGAAAGAAGCACATATTAGAAACATTGAAATACCTGGAGCTCATGGTACGAACTTGCATCATGTGATGGTCTCCGTCAGTAGCCACTTCCTAAATACATAGAAATAATGATTTTATTGCATGTGATAAAGTCCTAAATCTTCTCAATTAACATAATCCTTGTGCACCATTATAAAATGTAAACCTGTCATTCAATATTAATACAATATTTGTACATCCTCCTAGTCTCTCTTATCATTAGGACATGGGGCCTGATTCTACCAACAGTAAGAGGCTTTCATGGGGAAATCATGTTTAAGGGGCTAGAAACCAGAGCAGGCTCTCAGGTGTCTTGGCAAAGATTTCTGAGCCAGAAAAAGAAGCTGGAGAAACAGAAGACAGCTATGCATTGCTTTCTGATGATTTTTTAAAAGTCAGGGAGCTTTCAGTAAGTAGGAATCCTGATGTTAAAAGGGGGGTTAGTGAGAAAATGGGCTCCTTAGAGTCTTGGATATGAACTCAGAGAGTACTGAGTACACATCAGTGCTCTTCAGGTAATATTCAGTATTTACTATGAAATCCGCTTTGCTACAGTTGGGAAAAAAGCTCTTTACTTCACATTTGAGTTCTTTTGAAGCAGCCTGGTGCCTTTTTGTTCCCTTGGCTGCTGCTTCCTCTCATTAGCAGTTCAAGACTTAATGTTGGCCTTCTTAGCCTTTGCTCTGTTCCACCCCTTGCCGTTTTAACTGATTGCCTGTGATGATCTATACACTTTTCAGTCATTTGAGACATTTTAAGGTTAGGTGTAGTATCAGAGCAGTTGGCACAACCTCGAGAGCTACCATAGTCAAGTTCATTAAATGTAATGAAAGCAAATTGGACTGAAGATAATATAAAAGTAGGGAAGTTGTGTAGCTGGAGGAATGAAAGAATAATAAACTCATATAGAAACGGATATATAATCAAAGTTAGAAATTATATAACTACGTAACTTGTCCGAAGAAAAGCTAAAACAAATATGGTAACCCTCATGGTAGGCAATGCTTGTGGCTATTCGTTTGTACGTAAAAGATAGTACACTCTTTAGATTTCTACACCAAACAAATGTTGAACTTGTGTGTTTTTCCATCAGTTGTACTTGTCTGTTCATTGTTGAACTTACACAGAAAAAAAAAAGAATTGTACATATTTAATCAAACTGAGTTCCCAGCTTTATGGATTCTGAAAATCACATTTCTGAAAAACCAACACATCAGCAGTGAGAAAGAGTAATGTTTCCAAAATGTTGGGTTTCCAACGCACTCACTCTTTAAAAACTACCTCATTTGATATAAATGAATACTTTTAAGATCCATGAAAACACCATCTAGCTGTTTTTTTTTTATTTTTTTAATATTGCTTTTTTGCTATGTTCCCATTTTAGGTTTATCACCAGTGTGTTCATTTTGTAACTTTGTTTATTTGCATTTTTATGAATTATAAAAAAAATAACAGTCTCAATTGAGTTCTGTTCATTGGCATTTTACAATCTCCCTATTTTGTCTCAGTTTCCATGGAAACCTAAATTGGTATGACAATGGAGAATAAAGACATGAAGACAGTTCTTCAAAGATATAAAAGATCTCAATATAGAATTCCATGGATTATATACCTGTCAAAAGCAATCTCTGTATTAGCACTTGAGCTGCGTGCATTCCAGAAAAAAAATTGCAAATTCTGTTGAGGTGTAGTAGAAGGGGCATTGCCCAATTTTCCAGTCTGCTTTTATTAGTAAATCATGCACTTAAACTGAAAAAAAAAACTGACTAGAATGTTGAACAAGAAACATAAAAATTAAATAAGTTATCAGAATGTGCACAGATGGGGAAATGTGTGGCATAAGATGTTGGTTGGGTCCTGATCAATTGCTGGTTTTGGTGGTTAACTCCAATAGACTAGTGAAATCAATGAAACAAGCCTAAACTCTTCCCTTCTAACTTTTACCCAGTGTATCTCCCAACTTGTCCTGAATTGCCCTTCAAAAACAGCCTTTAGGCAATGCTGAAAGAAAAAGAAAAATGCTTTACTTCAGCGAACACAAAGGATAAGCAAATGCAATTGAAAAGTGCAAAAGAAAGCAAGAAAGTCTTAATCCAGACACAAGTTAAAGTCTCTTACAAGGTCCCAAAAGAAACACCAGTCTTTCATCAGACAATGGGCAATGAAATAAATCCTGAGCAGCAGACACAAAACAAATTCTGTTGGTGTGAAAACAACAGTATCAGGGTTGTTGTTACCAGCGAAAGCTGACTACTTCTGCCTCTGATTTATAGCCCTGATTTCCCCATGCAGGAGGTACTAGGGCATCTCCCAATTAGCTCAGCGTTTTTAGCAGTTATTCTGGCTGAACGCCGTATGTGCTCTGTCTCTTTTCGTCTCTCTAGAAATGTGGGCACTTTCAAACCCTCATCATCTGATTTTTCTTCACTCTCCAATTCCTGAGCACTTCCATGCTCCCCTTCTGAAGATGAAGAATCCCCAACACAACTCCTCTAGTGTAATACTAAAAAAATCCATTTTTAAAGCTGCCTGTCTGGAGTTAATGGTTTGTCAAGACAAATGCTGACATCTGAAATATAGTGTTTAATTTCCTTAATCTGAAAACACATTGTGTACTGATCGCCTCATGTTAATCTCATTAAGTCAATTTTAGAAAGTTTCATTATGCCACTAAGCATCTGCACCTGTATCATTTAAATCAAAATAGTATAATTAATGTTAGTTAAAATGCAATATGCAATAATTAGGAGTACTGATTAGTTCAAATCCGGGGAGAGGCGGATAAGCTCCCTCTATCAGCTCCAGCTCCTCATGTTGGGACATTAGAGAAGCCTCCCACAAGGATGATAAAAACATCAAAAAAATCATCAGGGCGTCCCCTGGGCACCGTCCTTGCAGACAGCCAATTCTCTCACACCAGAAGCGACTTGCTTCTCAAGTCACTCCTGACACGACAAAAAAAATAGGAATGGTTTATTTCATACTATAACAGACCCCTCTTGTAGTCTCAATAAATTCAGTTTTAGAATATACTGGAATCTGGCCACGAAGGAATGCAAACAAAGGTGTGCTTACAATAAGCTGGAACCCACAATTTTCATGGTCAGTGGGCTGTTACTCCTAAAGAATGTACTACTCAAAATGATTATGAAGAAAGATGTGATACCATAATTCAAAGGCTTCTGAAAGATTCCAAAGGCTGGAATTGCTACCACTTCCATTTTGATACAAGGAAGGATAGCTGCAAAGAGGCTACCCAGACAATCCAAGTCACATTTGCCCTTTGCGCTTTCAAAGTGGACCATATAAACTAGCACAACCTTTCACATAATCTCACAGAATTAGCAATCCTGCATGGTTTCCTTTATAATCTGGCACAGATTTACACCACTAGGAGCCCCCGGTGACAAATTAGGTTAAATCCTTGTGCCTGTAGTACTGCTGACCGAAAGGTCAGTGGTTCAAATCTGAGGAGTGGGGTGAGCTTCCATCTGTCAGCTCAAGCTTCTCATGTGGGAAGATGAGAGAAGCCTCCCACAGGATGGTAAAACATCTGGGCGTCCCTTGGGCAACATCCTTGCAGAAGGCCAATTCTCTCACACCAGAACGACTTCCAGTTTCTCAGGTCGCTCCTGACACAGAAAAGAAACGGGTTTACACCAGATTCTGCTCAAAGTTTCACAATTGTGGTGCTACTGCAGGATTTCAAGTGATGCCATTCAGTCTCCTGGCAGCATGGTGGCCATCCATGAGATGCCTGGCACAACAACATCCATATGGTGACTATTGTGATAAGTCTTACAGGAGCTCTGCATATGCTCATTTCCCCTGTTAAATTTCAGATATTCCAAAAAACAAATTTAAAAAATGCAAAATCCTAAATAATGTTGGTGTGAAGCATTTTGGATAAGAGAGATTCAGCCTGTCTATGCTTGAGAGTGGTTCAACTCCCCTTAGAGAAAATGTAGAAGTAAAAGTGTAGGTTATTGGAAAGTTAAGCACCTTTTACACTAGGAAATAGGTGCCATTCACTACGTTATGTAACATGATTTTTGTTCCTGGGTTATAAATGACATTTCCTAATTGTTTCTTTCATAAAGAAACATGGAAAGAGTTTATTAAACAGCAAAAACTTTATTTTTGGGGAACATCCTGCAGCACATTTTGCTATAGTTTTTCAATGAATATCTCATAGAGTCTCAACCACTTCAACATGGTTTGTGGAAGCCACAAAAAAAAAAATTCTGGAGTAGAACAACTACTTTCAAAGTAAGTATCACACAATTAAACATAAAACAACACTTTCAAACCAGGAACAGAATTTTTTTCAAATTTTGTTACATAATGCTATAGGAAATCAATTGTGCAAACTGCATTTCTGAAGAGCTGGATAGTGGGATGGTGAGCAGTGACATGACCAGCCCTCTCCTGGTTGCAGAGCATGATGAGACCAGCAGCTCCCAATATGACCATTACAGGGACATATTGGGATCCTTTCACAGCAGTCTGTTTCAGCGCACCCTGCAACTGGTATCAGGCAGCACATGTTATTAGCCATTACCCTGCTCCTCTGTGTCTCAGTAATACATGTATTTGTGAAGAAGGCAGTGGCTACAAGACTTCATGAGTAGAATTTGAGGACACTTTTTATGACTGTAAACATGGATCGGAATAATTGCAGTGCTGTGATTACTGAACACTAAACCAGTCAGGATTTCATAAGGGGGAGTCTGGACAATCAAAGTGGTATGAAATTGATATAAATAAGTATGTGGATACCCCACAGAGTTTGAATCATGTACCCTGTACCTCTGTATGCTTTTCTATTGTGAAATATTTCCATTTTTGAAATTCCAGCAATTTAGACAGTTGTAACATCCCTAAAATATGATATAAATTGAATTCAATCCCCTCCCCACCTTTAAGTATTGAGATTAACATGTAACTTTATCCCTTCTCCACGTATTGCAAGGCCATTGCAATTCTAAATTATCAGAATTGAGAAAATCTGTTTTCCAAAGGTGAGTGTGCTCTCTTGAAAGGCAACCCTCCACCTCACCCACCCTGGAATTGGTTATTCAAGTTTTGGACCAAATGCCACCTTTACAGGCCACTGTACACATTTCAAAATCTAAGACTGTGTGGGATTTTAAATGTGTACTTTAAATAGGAGAAACCAATTTACAAGCACACCTATCAGGCAAGACAGACAGGAAGATGTGATTGACTACAGCTTCCTACTGAGTGTACGGTATACTTGGTAGCCTAACTTTACCCCTGAATAATGTGTGAATCAAAGGCCTGTAGGCCATTCAGATGAATGAAGTTTGTCAACATACTTTCTTTAATACATTCTTTTTTCTTCCATGCCATTTGTTTTCTGTTCATCTGACACATTGTTAAGCATTATTTTCTACTGCTCTCTTGATGTCTCTAGTACTTGTACAATTATTATTATTTGTTTTTCTTCCTTTATTTCAATTAGAGTGGAAAATGACACAGAGTATTTTTCTTTATTTTTTCCCCTTCGAAGAAGAAGCTGTCTAAGAGATAATAGGAGAGACAGATTTACTTAACAAAGTTCCCAGGCAATGAAAATATATCTTTAAACAGAACATAAATTATTCATGATTTTTTCCCTAGCAGATGCAACCACACTTGGTGGGACATTCAGAGGTTGGGAACATTTGGGAGTGGTAGAAATAAATTGAGTGTAGGCTGTTTTGTGATTTAGAGATGCACTGCACAGTGTGGCTCATTTGGGCCTTAAGTCATGAACTGCATGTTCTTGTGGATTTAGGCTGTCACTCTAAATCATTCTCCTTCCAACTAAGCTGATCTCAGCTTCTTTCTGTGGGGTTGCAATTACTGTTCAAGCCATCCATCTGTTTTCCCATTCACCTAGAGTGTTTGTCTCCTTCTACTTTTCACAAAAACTTTTCACACATGGTGTATGTGTGTGTGTTTCAAGTAGGTTGTCAACACATGGCAACATTATGAATTCCATAGGCTTTCCTTAGGTAAGCAATATTCACAGACAGTTTGGCCAGTTCCTTCCTATGAAATATAAGCTACAGTACCTGGTATTCATTGGCGGTCTCTCACCCAAGCTTTCATTCCAAGATGGGACCTGGTACCTTAGGGTATAAATTAAAGATGACACAGAAGGCTCCAGGATTTGTTGCACAATTGCATGTCTCATGGTGGTTTCATCAGTGGGAACCACCAGTTAATACTTATGGGCAGTTAATACTTATGGGTACACTGGCATTATTAGGGTTGGTGTCACTTGGTGCAGTAAGTCATGGTAACTCTTTATCCTCTACCAGACCAGGCCACAGTATTTTAGTTAAAAATGTGAGGAAAAATTGATATTCAACACTTTAAACATCCAGCAGTAACAAAAATGCATGCAGACAAACAAAGAGAGGATCAGCCTCAAATGGGGGTGTGATTATTATGCGATGAAATAATATTAGTAGTAATAATAATAATAATAATAATAATAATAAACCTTTATTTGTACCCCGCTACCATCTCCCGAAGGACTCGGTGCAGTTTACAAGAAGCTGAGCCCAAATACATCAGTAAAACAACAATACAATACAACAATAAATAAACTCTTAAACAATAACTATGGTATTTAAGTACTAGAATCCAACAGTAGCACTGTTTTATAGTAAAAGTGCTACACAGTAAAAGGCCTAAGGAATTTCAAACTTTCCAAGTGCAATTTCTAGGTTAATATTGAAGAAATAGTAATTTAAAACTTTACACATCAAAACTTTAAACATCCAGCAGCACCAAAAAATGCATGCAGACAAACTGAGAGAGGAAGGAAGGATCAGCCTCAAATGGGGGTGCGACTATTATGCAATGAAATACAGTATTTAAGTACTATAATCCAATAGTAGCACTATTTTATAGTAAAGGTGCTGCACAGTAAAAGGCCTAAGGAAGTTCAAACTTTCCAAGAGCATTTCCAGTTTAACATTATAGAAATAGTAATTTAAAACTACTACTGCTAATATCCAGAAACATAGCAGCCATTAAAGCTTTGCTGGGAGTTTCAATTGACAATGTGCCTCCTAATGGAAAGGAAATGTAGAAAGATGATCTTTTGAAGAAATGCAGCTGTAAGGCTAAAGAGAGGTTTTCTGTAAGAAATCTTTACCTTTGATGGAGCTTCCTCACCACTGTCATATCAGAAGTCTGGCAGCATGAAATGAGGGGTCTAAATGTGTGAACTAGTGGTAGAGTAGGATACTTCCCCCTCTATAGTTATTTGACAATTTTACATCATAAAAATTATAGCGAGGACATAGTAAGCTTCTTTGGCCGCCATACATCAGAATAAGCAGAGCAATCTAAAGTTTGGTCCTAAGAATAAATCTGAGCCCCTATTCAAAAAGACATTGTTTCAGCAGCAGCAAAATCTTAATGTGGGAAATGTCTTTTGTTCAGCCTGTTTTAAATGAACAGAAGTAGTGCTGGAACAGCATGTTTCATTTCAGTTTCTATTGGACAGTGCCAGCACTCCTAGTAATTCCTGTTGTGTAACTGACTCTTGCAGTTCAAAATAAGTGATAAAATATTTTCACAGAAGAAACAGCATTCACACACACACACAGCTTCCCAAACACTCTATAAATAATGTCTATATGAATCATATCACCTCTGTTGGATTAGAAGTAGATTCCAGGGGTATTTACAGCATTTTGGAAATGAGGAAGTCTGGTTCAGTTAAGACTCAGCATCTTTTAGCAGAGTTCATAAGTTGACGCGCTGAATCTCTTGGGTCTCACTATTTTAGGAAAGTAAGCAAACAGAAAGAATACATGCTCCATATTGAAAAGCTGTAAAAGTGCATATACATGCATGCTTAGGCCCCAGCTGACTCTCCCAAGGAGAGTTTTAAGAAGAGGAACAGCTTAGAAGAGTCTACACTCACCACCTTAAGAGAGGAGAAAGAGGAAGAGAGGAAAACACACCTGGGAAGGTTATCTGGTCAAATGGTGTGGTGGCTTAGATATAACCCCACAATGGATGACTGAGCAAATGCGAAGATTTCTAGAGATAACACATACAGTAAACTACCCTCTTATCGAGGGATCAGTATCCAAAGTTTCTGTTATCTGCAGTCACCACCCCCAACTCTTGATTCACAAGCATGACTCTATGGAATGCTTAGGCTAGAAGTTGACAGGCCTTCCAGGATCTGTCCAGCATCTAAGGCCCCTTCTACACTGCCATATAATTCAGTTTATCAAATCAGATAATCCACATTATCTGCTTTGAACTTGATTATATGACTCTACACTGCCATATGACCCAGGTCAAAGCAGATACTGGATTTTATATGGCAGGGGTCCCAGGTTTTGGCAGTAACCAGGGGAACATCTCCACAGTTAAAACTTGTGCGCCAGCTGCTCCCGTACTTTGGGAAGTCTGACTTGGCCACGGTGGTCCATGCTCTGGGTACACCCCTTATAGACTACTGAAATGCGCTCTACATGGGGTTGGTTTTGAAAACTACTTGGAAGCTTCAAATGGCCCAACCTGGGGCAGCCAGGTTACTAACGGGAGCTGCGCTCAGGGAACATACAACTCCACTGCTGCGCCAGCTCCACTGGCTGCCAGTTTGCTACCGGGCACAATTGTGCTGGCTTTAGCCTATAAAGCCCTAAATGGTTCCAGCCCAGCTCATCTATCCGAACACATCTCTCCCTATCAGCCTTCTAGGAAATTAAGATAATCTAAGGAGGTCCTGCTCTCACTCCTGCCTGCCTCACAGGTGCATCTTGCAGGGACGAGAGACAGCGCCTTCTCTGTGGTGGTCCCTCGGCTATGGAACACCTTGCCTAGAGACATTAGATCGCCCCCCTCCCTCCTGACCTTTTGAAAAAGAGTGAAGACCTGGCTCTTCAAGCAAGCATTTGGAACCCACGCATGATCAAATAAACTTAAAGTGAAATGTGAATAAGGAACAGCTAAGATGATGCAAACGGATGCGGAACTGAATCAGAAGACATAGTTTTATAGTATTTATTGTTTACATTTTTGGTTTTATATGTATTTGATGTGTTTTTATTGCTTTTAACTGATGTATGTATTTATTTATGGCATCTAATTGTTGCTGATCAGTACACCGCCCTGAGTCGCCTTCGGGCTGAAGTGGGCGGGATAAAAGTAACATAAACAAGGAAAGGGCCTAAAGAATTGAGGAGAAAAAATTGGGATCAGAAGCAGGTGAGCAGGGATGGATGCCTCTCACTCACAAGATGCATTTCTTCCAAACTTCTTTTTAAGTTTTGCACTGAACTCTTTATGTTTTGACCATAGTTGACTACTTAAACTTAATGTTAAGCTTCATAATCAACTGAAGTCCAAAAAAATAATAGGGTTCTGTATTATCTGCGATTTGAGGCATTCATGGTAGGGGTAGATATTGGAATGTACTCTCCATAGTTCAGGGGTCTTAATGGTAGAGGCATACAGGAAACCATTGTGCTCTAAAGGCCATTGTACTAATAACATATTGCCGAAGAAACACTTGGTTGAGAAGCATTTCCTAACACACTCAATTCACATTACAACTAGACAGATATTTTGTATTGACCCTACCACTTCCCCGTTCTTCCTCAATGCCATTTCACTTATGTGAAATGGCATTTTTGAGATCTTGACTGGAGAGAAGCACAAACCTTAATACAATAAAATGTGAGATTTGCTTTAGAAACTCTTTGTCTTGAGGCACTGTCACAATAAACAGTTAGGATTTTTTTAGGTTAGTACTTAGGCAGCCCAAGGAGGAACAAGCTAAGTGGATAAAGAGAACATAATGGAATTGTGAGCTGAAGCCAAGCAGCAAAACAACAAAGAAAACAAAAGAGTCAAGATCCTTTTCAGTTATAAGGACTATAACTAAAGAATGTGGATCAGTAAAGGTGTTTTCTTTTCAAATATTTCTGGTCTCAAGCAAAATAGAGCTATTGAATAAGATTTATATAGGTGTTGATTTACCAGTCAGGATTTAATTGATGCAGTCTACTCTAATTGGGACTCAGGGCGGCTGACAACTGGCAATCATTAGATGCCGACAAAGAACTATTACAGCACAGCAATTAACCTAAACATATCAACAACAGTAAAAATACATGAAAATACATTAAAAATAATGGCCCTTAAAATATTAACACAACCAAGTCTGAGTCCGCAAATCCAAATCATAGTCCAGAGTTCCAGTCCAAGGTCTCTTCACTGATAATTCTCACGAGTCATTACAGTTGTTGCTCAGCCAGCTGCCCGAATGCTTGGTCCCAAAGCCAAGACGAGTTTTTTTCCTGAAGGAGAGGAGAGATGAAGTAGCCCCGATTTCACTGGGGAGTGCATTCCACAGACGGGTGGCCACCACCAAGAAGGCCACTTAATCGTCATTTTAGGACACTAACATTCTGAACTGGAGTAGTTTGTAAACTAAATTTTGATTAAAATTACTAGATAGAAGATTCTTTTTCCTAAAAAGAGTGAATGTCCATGACAATACATTTTAAAGTATCTTCTAAATCATGTTTTTGGAAGAGATGGATCAATAAATAAAATCAATGAAATGTAGAGAGGAATTTGAGCTTTACTTTTAAAAGTGCATCTCATATTTTCTCACATGGTGATGGTTGGTCATTTGAAATCCACTATCTAAGACGATTTTTTCAACTCAGGGCCTTCTAGATGTTTTGAACTACATGACCTTTGGCTGTATTTGTTATATTCCTACAAATGTGAAAAGCTGGTCAAGGGCTGGATTTACACTGCCCTGTATCCCAGAATGTGCCTGCTAGCCAAAAACCTGGTTCCAAAACCACAATTTCAGTTTTTTCCTAAAGGAAAGGAGGGAGGATGCTAATCTAATCTTGCTGGGGAGCGAATTCCACAAGCGGGGGGTTACCACCGAGAAGGCCCTGCCCCTGTCCCCACCAGACGCGTTTGTGAGGCCGGTGGGACCGAGAGCAGGGCCTCCCTGGTGAATCTTAAACTACAAGGCGGAGCGTAGAGGGAGATACGTTCGGACCAGTAAGCTGGGCCAGAGTCGTATAGACCAGTTAGCATGAAGGACTGGAGAATCAGTTGCATTGTGACTAAATTCATGTGGGCCAAAGCTTCTTAACACAGTCTTGAAATTGTATTAACCAGAATCACAGGTTGTTCCAAATTCTCCCACAGTATTCGGCGCACAACACAATTTTGGGCTCATGGTTGGGCCACTTCTGATACTAAACTGGCTGCAGCTATATACCACCCCATGTTTCTTGGGCAGAGCACATGTTACTGAATAGTTGCAATAATATATAAGAGAAATGAAAACTTTGTTATGTACTATATTTTTTTAAACTTCCCAGTATCAGGAATTGTGTGCATGTTTTATATTTGAGAGATTACATATTTAAGAGAGAGAATGAGAGGTTTCCCTCCCCCCCACCAAATTTTATGATATTATACTATCACCTAACCTTGTGTGATAGGGCCCTTCCACACATCCATATAACCCAGAATATCAAGGCACATAATCTACAATATCTGCTTTGAACTGGATTATCTGAGTCAATACTGCCATATAATCTAGTTCCATGTGGAGTTTATACAGCTGTGTGGAAGGGATCATAGTGAGTTCTCCACCATCAATTCCAAATCCAAATTCCTCAGCACACCTATCCCACATTCAATATATTTTGAAGGGAAATCTCTGAACATGGCACAAGTGAATAAGAACATTTCCCAATAGGAAAGAATTTTAAGCAATGTGATATGACTAGTTCCCTACAGGGATTTTCAATCAATATATTATTATTATTAAAGAACATGAAAAGCAGGACAAATAAATATGCACCACACCAGATAATGCGCGATTATTTTATCTTTTTCATGTTTGTTTCTGTTTTTCTTTAAAAAGAGCAATTAAGTTATTCATCAGAGCTTTGCTGTTGCTGTGATGAACATTTATTTTTGAAATCTGTATGATTTCTCAGTCTCCAGACTAGAGACAAGAGGCCCATCAAATATTTATATGCTTAGGTGATCAGATTTTAAATTCATAGTCTAATTAACAATGTGATATATATTTATATGCTCATGAGTTGTGGTAGAGAACTGGGATGGATGGGATTAACTGTATAAAATTATTACAGTCAACCAATTAAAGATTAATTGCCAATATTATGCAGTCAGCATGTATTATTTATTGGCTAATAAAATACTTTTACTAACTCCATTTTGATTTTTATAGATACATATAAAGAAATTATAGGTTAGGGAGGGTGTTATGTTATTGATGGAAATGTTTTAAAGACATGTGCCAAGAGAATTGTGTAAAACAATGGTTAAACACACAATTGATTCAGTGCATGCATTACAAATACAAACATTTGAAAAGCATCCATAAAATTGCATGCATTTGAAAAATGCATAGAAATATTTGTGCGCATTTCTACAGGGGGGACATACTTTACTTTATTGGGATGGAATGAATTTGGAAGTAGAAATCAGAGAACGTCAAGAAATGCAAGTGTTGAGTTCCACACATTTCTAGCTTTGCTGGATCAAAATACTTTAGATGGATAGAGCACACCATCATAGCAGTTGTTTTCCCATGCCTTCACTGCTTACTATTGTTATTTCCTAATTTTGAATCTTGTCTAATCACAGATCCTTGAATGCAGTCATATTACATTGGATTCATATTTAGCCATACAGTGATTTCAGTGAGATTACTCCAAACATGGCTTATTAAGAATCTAATCCATTATCTATCTCAATTAATACAGTAAACGTGTTTCTGGGTATTACCTCTTTAATAGAAACTTTGGTACCACAATAGAACTATCAAGGAAAGAATAGGGGTAGGTTTCCTTACCACTCAAAAAAGAACAGCTTGGACATATTTTAGCAAACATTTTATTCAGGGCTAAAGATGTGCACATGTGAAATGAAACAACCAGGTCGGGTCAGCCTTGCATCTTGAATAAGACATTTGGAATCTTCTAGAGACTACTTCAAGGCTTCTTCCAAAATACATCTTGGAATGAAGTTTTTCTTACACCAGCTTCCATTTTTAAAAAATAATTTCCATTTTAGTTCCCAGTTAATAGATCTGTGGTTTTGAAACAAGCTGGTAAGGCTTACTTCATTACACTAGAGAAAAAAATCAAGTTAAAATCCACTTTCTGCCTCCTGAAGAATTCTGGGGTTTATAGTTTAGGGAGGAACCTTCAACAGCCTCACTAAACTACAAACTCCAGAATTCTGCAGAAGGCAGAAACTGGATTTAAAGTGGATTTTTTTCTCTAGTGTGATGAAGAGATTCCAAAGGTAGCTGCTGTTTACTGAAAACAGGCTACTTACAACTCTGGACTGGCTAAAGCAGATTCCTGCTCTTATCAAACTCAAACTTTTGCTCAGCAGACATAAAAATACTTTATGAAAATAACTTCTTTCTCAGGCCTCTTCTACACTGTGCTTATACCCCATAAGCTGATCCCGGGTTATCTGCTTTGAACTGGATTATATGAGTCTCCACAGCCATATAATCTGGGATAAGCAGATAACCTGGGATCAGATCCTGGAATATAGAGCGGTGTGGAGGGGGCCTGAGAGATTTTTTAAAGTGTGCTGTTCCCTAATGCAAAGAAGTAAAATTCAAAAGGATATGGCCATGTTTACTCTAGCTGGTAAATCCTGTTGCGCATAGCGTGTTTCAGTCAGGTCCAATGTAGAAGACACAATAACATTGCACCCAGGCAAGAGGAAAAAGAACAGAAAAACTTTTATCAGCAGAGTTAAAACATAAACTTGCAGTGTTACAAACAAAAACAAACAGTGCAACAAACTTATATAGTCCTTGTAAGCAATACAGAATAAGGCTTCTTCGTCATCATCCAAATGAGAGAGCAGTAGAAATGGTTGAGCAAAATGCCTGAGCAAAGGCTCCTCAGAGCAAAAGCTGAACTGTATTCTAAAACTCATACAGTTATGCCACACCGGGTGTGGTCTAAACTTACTAGTTGACCTACATTAGCAGCTGCATATAATAATCAACAGTACAAGGTTTTCTTTAACACACACGCATACTTGATCCTGTTACAACTTACTGTAACAAATCCTGGACTGGAAATGCTCCAAACTGGCTCTGGAGGTGACCCTATGCATCCTCCCAAACCTGCTGCGTTGGTGGGTTAGAGTCTGCTTGGTCTAACTGAGCTGAAATGTCATTGGCCCCATTGTACCATCACCTCACTTTCTGTGTCACAATAGCCTCTCTTCTGCTCACTGTGGGGACTCTGCGCTGGCATCAACAGAAATGTTCTCCACATCTTCTTCCTGGTAACATGGATGCCTCTGCTGATATCAGCACGGCACATTCATGACAGCCAGGATTTACACAGAGCTCTGGAGCCAGCTAGATTGGCAATGGCAACAACATGGGCACCATGTATAATCTTTTCTTTATGCTGATGAGTACAGGGAAAAAGTTATTGCCTGAAGTTGCTGAATACTTGAGAGTTTTACTGAACCCAGAGAAAGCCAAGTTAACTCCATTTTATTGGCAATACTCACTAGAAGTGGAAGCTATGAATGAGACCAGGTTTTAATGTTCCTGTGGAATAGAATAGAATAACTTTTATAGTCACTATACACTGTACAACGAAAGTAAATGTCATCCCATATACACATTATATATGTAGAATTAGAAAATACTAATTGTTCCACATTCTAATCACTATTGCACAACCTCTAATGTCACATCAGTGTTAAATCGTAGAGTTCCATATGGACCTTGCCACATGTAGGTCCCAAACACTGATGACAGTGGGGATTCACCAAGAAGTATATGTGAATCTGTGGGGCAGCGGGGGAAACCATCACTTCACGCCGTGCATCACTGCTTTTCCTATCAGAAGGGGGGAAATGCTGCCGTCCAGCTTCCCCGTCACTGACTCCATTCTAACTAATGAGAACATGGGAAGCCTCCCGTGTTCTCTGGACTCTATCCTAGGATGTTTCCAGGATGGAGTCCTTCAGGAAGTAGCCCTGCATTGTGTGAAGGGATCCAATGGGTTCCATCTTTACAGCAACCTCGCTGTGAAGGACACTGTCCTAAGGACACTGCAAAAAGTAGAAGTGATGAGGTCATAAGTCACAGCACTTGGATAAAAGTTATATCTCAGCCTATTTGTCTTTGTTTTTATCATGTAAATAGGCCCTAGATCTACGATTTGGAAGACAGTGGTAAAACTCACTTATAACTCATTTGTGTGACACAGAAGAATTCTCATATTAATTATTATGTATTCACTCTTTAATCTTCTTAGCATATACATGGAAAGCAATCCTATGCATGCCTAAAAGTAAATCCATGGAGTAGAGGGGAACACATTTCCAAATAAGTAAATATGGACTTGCAGCCTTAACAATTTTCTATTTTTCTTCACATTTTGGAAGTCTGTGTACTCTGTACTAGAGTAACAAAGATTGAAACTTTTCTACTTAATCTACATGTAACTTGTAAAATGTGTTCCAAATCTCTGCTTTATTTTGACATAATAATTTGAGAAATATTTGCATTTTCATTTTCGGCAGAATTGAAAACAGTATGGAAATCATTAAGAAAAAGCTTTCAGCACAGAAAGTGTTTGGATATGAGATAAAGGCAATGTATTTCCATTATAGCCAAGTGCAATTAATATCTATTGCCAACTCGTTTGCTTTTTCTCCTTTAGTTTGTATCTCATGAGTAACAAAGCACCACACTTGGCAGCTGAGAGTTCCCTACTTTAAAAATAATAATCTGCACCTGTGTTCAGCCAATAACCAAACAGCTCATCAAAAGTCTATTATCACACACTGACAAACACAGGCACATAGTATTTTTCAGCTAAAATAATTAATACTAGCAAGATCTTTGGCAATAATATTTGTTCACCCAACTGTTATCTGTGATAGAAATGACAGATCTGAATTTAGATGTACTTTCAATTCAAAATCTTGCTCCAGATTGGTAAAGAGTCTTGAAGGAACACTCTATAGCAGGGGTCCTCAAACTTTTTAAACAGGGGGCCAGCTCACTTTTTCTCAGACCACTGGAGGGCCGGACTATAGTTTTTTTTTGTTTTTTTTTTTAAACTATGATCAAATTCCTATGCACATTGCACATATCTTATTTTTAAGTAAAAAAAACAAACAAAACAGGAACAAATACAATATTGAAAATGAAGAATCACTTTAACTCATTGTAATGGAATCCTAGATCTGCAGTTTGATCTTTTGGCAGAAAAGGCAAAACAGCTTATAAAATTTTAAATCCCAAGATTCCATAGCATTACACCATAGCAGTCAAACTGGTGTCAAACTGCATTAATTCTGCAGTGTAGATGCACTCTATTTTTCAGCGCTTTAGTTGCACATCATTGGGTGCCCCCTCTTCATATACACCAGTGGTTCTCAACCTTCCTAATGCTGTGACGACTTAATACAGTTCCTCATGTTGTGGTGACCCCCAACCATAAAATTATTTTCGTTGCTACTTCACAACTGTTATTTTGCTACTGTTATGAATCTTAATGTAAATATCTGATATGCAGGATGTATTTTCATTGTTACAAACTGAACATAAAGCATAGTGATAATCACAAAAACATGTAATTGTATATTGTGAAAGAGAGAGAGCGCATGAGGGGGAGACAGAAAGAATGAAAGGAGCTCTGCACTAGCAGAGCCAAGACTGAGTCCACTGAGAGGGGGGCCTCCTCCTCAGCAGGCCAGATAAATGCCTGCAGCGGGCTGCATGTGGCCCCCGGGCCGTAGTTTGAGGACCCCTACTCTATAGTATATTAAAATAAACTTTCCAATAAAAACATTTTTGGTTTGTGACTGCTGCAGAAAGCCTACCTTCAGTTATGACAATTCTCCTGGGAAACATGGCAAGCAGGAAATACATCCATTCCCTGACTCCCAGGAGAATCAGTTGGATTTGAGTGGCAGAAATCCCTGGTTAAAGTTGGGAAGTGGGGAAATGCACATTATTCCTTATTCCCTCATTAAAATTAGATTTAATTTTTTTTGTATTTGGATTCCCCCTCCCATTTCCCAGCTGGATACCATTCCTATTTATGCAGCAATCTACAATATGGTTGCATTAAGCTATGCTGTTCATTTGAAAGGATGCTATCTAGCAGATGTCTAATGTCTCCCAACACATCTTCTTTATTTGCTAGAAACTAAATTGGAATTACACAACTCAAATCTCATATATCATTTTGCAACTCATTAAAATTGTGATGCCAGTTAAATAAAAAATAAATGCAGGACTTCCAGCAATGTGTTTATACATGTTTACTTGTGCTTTATGTAATTTTATACTATAAAAATTGGATTTTTTAAAAGATCTGCATTGGCACATTCTTTCGTCATTAGTTGTTTTATATGATATGCCGCACTTTATCTCTCCTGCAATTGCCATTTGGATTTAATGGATTAATATAAAACATTATATAATCCCCAGGCCTAGATCAGGGCACAAGTGTGGGAATGTGCAGGAATCCCCCAAACAGCAAAGCTGCCATAACATTTCTTGATAGTTCTCCAGGGCTAAGAGTGTGAGACTCCAGGCCCTTCCACGCAGTCATATAACCCAGAATATCAAGGCAGAAAATCGCACAATATCTGCTTTGAACTCGGTTATCTGAGTCCACACTGTCATATATTCCAGTCCAAAGAAGAAAATGTGGGATTTTATTGAGCTGTGTGGAAGGGACCTCAACTGAGATCACCCAGGGCCCTTCCAGACAGCCGCTTAATCTAGAGCAATGGTTCTCAACCTGTGGGTCCCCAGATGTTTTGGTCTTCAACTCCCAGAAATCCTAACAGCTGGTTAACTGTAGGCCAAAACACCTAGGGACCCACAGGTTGAGAACCACTGATCTAGAATAAGAAAGTGGGATTAAAAATCCTGGTATCTCAAGGAAGGTCCCATGGTGTCCAGAAAGGTTTGGTTAATGCAAATTGAAGGGAACTGCAAAAGGTATGGCAGGACATCTGCTGAAAATATTTTAAAATTATTTTTCTTCTTATTATTATTTCATACACTTCTACCCCACCCTTCTCTCCACTCAGGGCAGCCTCACACAAGCACCGTACGCTGCTATCACCATATAAATAGTCAACAAATACATTAAAACAGTTGATTAAAACAATAGCTTAAAACCAAATGATGCTCCGAGATGCGTTACACCTCATAAGCATTTTGCCAAAGTTGCAGTGATGATGTGGATGGCTATAATATAGTGCACATACATAGATTTTCTGTTGTTTCTCCTCTCACTCACTCCTTTTGCCTCCAGGTTTTCCCCATCGAACCCTGTATCCCTTTGGGGTCACTTGCCTATGACATGCTTCTGCTCAATGTGTAATTTCAATATCTGTTTATTTTCAGTAATACATAGGAAATTAAAAAATCAATGTGACTCTTTCTTCTCATGCTTCCACTTAGCCATCTGTATGTTCGTGTCTCCTTATGTTTACATCTTTCTATCAGCCATTTTGGGATTTAAAAATGAGGATAGTCACTTGAATAGTTTACATCAGCATATCACAAGGAACTTTCAGGCGGTTTTGGGAGCACTGAGACATACAGTACTCTGTAGCAGTCCATTTTTCACCCAATATAGAATTTTATGTAAATCTTCTTATCACTCATTTTTCATGCCGTTCTGTGATCAAGTGCAACTTATGGGTGTACATTCTGAAGCCACCCCCCCCCCTTTTAATTCCACTTTCTACTGGGTTTTTAGACTCCCCAATAGTTTTCCATGGAATCAAACTGGCCTTGAATCATAACCCAATGCTCAAACCACTAAACCACTGTGTGAGATAGAAATATCTATATTTCTATCTCACACAAGAACAGAATAATCTTTTTGTGCAAATGTCTAATACATTTATAAATAGTACCTTTTCTGCTTATGAATATATAGAAATTCCTTCTCCATGACCCAGTTTTACTGTTCTGCTACTTGAAACACAGACCCACTATATTTGCTAGTTCAGGGAATGATGTGATCTGTACACCAATGAAACAATAATCTAAATTTAGAACATTGCAGAGGAAGTTTGACAACAGATGGAAAGAAATAGGGAGGGAGCAGCAAGGGATGAATGGGAGCAACTGCAGCTATACATGTTGAGGTTTTGCACTTGCCATGACAGCTTCCCTTTTGGCACCCCTAATGATGAAGAGTGCTGAAGGAAAGAGTAGGTGTGTTCAATGGACAAGCAGCAGACTATTTTGAGGGATAAAATGGTTACAATTTTATTGAACACAGACTCGACAATCTGGTAACCTGTCTAGTGACTGAGCCTCATTAAAATGCACAGATTATTGCCAGAAAAGATGTGTGTAGTTTTCTTGCTTTTTTTGTGTGTGCGCAAGAAAAGGTGCCACAATGTTTTTCCATAGGAATCAGTGCATTTTGCTCACAACCTGTGTTTTTTCCACTGGGTAATACATTTTTCAGCACAGGGAAACCTATTTCACAGACTGAATTTTCTCCATAAAAATTCCAAAAGACAAATGTGGAGTTTGTTTTCAAAAGGTACGAAATCCAGAAAAATAGAAAAATGAGTTATAGGTGGCAGTACATTGTTGGCTAGTAGTACAATATTATGTACAGATCAAAACTATCAAAATATCTCAAATCCCTTTGGTAGAGGACTAGAAAAATGCATTTACAGCAAAAAAAACATCCATATCCTCAGGACCTCCCCCCCCCCCCCATTCCTGTAAAATTTGTTCAGATTAATTTGGTACTTGACAGGGGGGGGGGGGGGCTCCACAAATAAGTTTGTAAATTATGCAGAATGGCTCACATTCTCACAGACTGGGGGGAAATGGAGATCATTCATTCTGTGTAAAGTTTGAAATATGTGAAGATTGGCCTTTTTGTCCTTTGAACACTTCTGCCAGACTTTGTTGTAAAACCAAAAACCAAACACTTTGGGGATTCATGGATCCTGAATGCAAAGCATATGCACTAGTAATTTGTGTATGTCCCAATGTTCATGATTGGGAGTGGAGTGGTAGATGTACTAATTTTGGTTTTGGTAGAAAAGTGTCTTCGGCCCCTTTCAGACAGACCCCAAAATGCAGAGCCTGTTGGGCCTTTATGGGAGGCATCCAGAAATATTGTCCAGATATGGAGAGGTTAACATTTTATCTGACAAGGATTCACAATAATATAAATAATTTCAGCAAAACTCTGTGACAGATGCAACTTTGTGTTATGGACAGGGATCACACAATATCAAATGTAGCAGGAAATGCCGAATTAGAGTAGAACAGATAGTCACTAATTTAAAATAGGTCTTTGAAGTTCATTCATATAATATAATACCCTTCCTGGCTAGGTTTTAAAGCCCTGCATCATATGGTCTTTATAATTCAGATATAACAAGATTTGTACATTGATCTTCTATTTGGCAGCTCTTTAGCTTTCTACCCCTTTAATATGCACATCATGGCAAGCACAAAATGATCAATAAACAACTGTGTCAAACAAGGTTATTCCATGAACTTCCACTGGCTCAGTGCTGATTAACTTCCCAGATCAGATGTAATGCAGTGGTCAGAGAAACAAGGTTATAGAAAGGACCTATGAAAATAAAGGACATAGTAAACAGTAAAGCAGAGTTCATATTATTTGCCTTCAGCAAAAGGATTAAAATGATTTTAATAAATTCCTGAAGAATCCTTGTCTTTAATCATTTTGTAATTCTTTTGAGTAACCAAGCTTCTGAATTTTATCAAAAACATATGCCCTTTTTACTTATTTATAAAGAGACAACACATAGAGAGGAGAGCACTACCCCTCCTCTTTCCATCTTCAGTTCTTTTCCTCTCTGCATATGATCACTGATTTGAACACGAGGAGACCTTACACAGGCTCTAAAATCCGAGAGAAACTGGGATAAAAGAAGGCCGGCTAGATGATGCTTGCCATAAATGTGCGCTAAATCGTATTTTCAACTGAAGAATACAGGTTAAAATTGTGAGCTTAAAATCCAAGATCACCTGAAAAATGAACATATTCACATCACTGTATATCCCTGCACTCAAGAAAAACATGGGACTTCATTGGAATATGCTGATGTGGACCACTTCAGCCTATGTGTGCATTTTAAAATCCTGAACACAGGTAGCTAAATGGAAGCACAAATGGAAAGCAATTCACATGAGAACTCTCTGCAACCATTTCCCCCCTCATATTTATGAAATTAAACAGAGCTTGAATTTACACTGTGGGCATCAACATGGCAGGCAAGTGACCCCAAAGCGAAGTGGGGTTCAAGAGGGCAAACACAAAGGCAGCAGGAAGATGAGGAGAGGTAATAACAAGAAATCTGCTTGTGTACACATTCATATATCTCCATCATCGTTTATGAGGTCCAGCGCATGTCACAGAGTCCATTTTCTGTATTTAACACCCTGCTTTAACCTGAATTAATTAGATACCCCATTAAATACAGGCCTTCCTGAAAGGCCTAGGTCTAATGGGGTATGGGCCCTGTGGGGACTGACTCCCAGGTACTCCAAGAGCCCAAAAGGTGCTAGATGGGTGTGGGGACTGACTCCCGGGTACTTCAGGAGTCAGTCCCCACATCTATCGCTCACCTTTTGGGCTCCCGGAGCCCAAAGTTGCAAGATGATGCCTATTCCCTTCCCACCCCCCACCCCACAAAAGCCTTTAAAAAAAACCTTACCAAATCACCATGCTCTGCTCCTGGTATCATTTTTACATGCCAGAAGGGCTGCTGGAGCAGCACAATGGCAACCTGGTAAGGTTTTTAAATATTTTAAGGCTTTTGGGGATGTGTGGCCCCATTCCAGCGCGGCAATTATCCTGCTGGCATGGGAATACCGCCCTCCGGAAAACCTGGGGTTTTTGTTCGGGCGTGGGGACTTAAAGCCACAATTAAAGCCCTGAATGGAAGTGCCCCTAGACACAGCACAGAACATGATGAGATTCAGGTTCAGACCCAAAGCCTGGGTTTTCCACAGATCTGAATTAAAGTTTTCTTGTTTTAGTTCCACTAGGTGGCAGCAAGTAAAAGAAAGAAAAACAGCACCTTCCATTCAGGAACCCCAGAGACTGGATCTACACTGTCATATAATTCAGATTATCAAAGCAGATGAACCACATAACTACTTTAAACTGGATTATATAAATCTACACTGCCATATAACCCAGTTCAAAGCGGAAAATCTGGAATTGTATTGCAGTGTAGATGGGCCCTGAGATTTCTGGCGATGGTAAGACCACTGCTAGTCCTGACCACCAGAATATCTCCATTGGATTATGGAGATAGGAAGCAGCACCCAAGACTGAAAAAGATGACACATATTTTCCCTAAAGCCACTTAGGCCCCTTCTACACTGCCATATAATCCAAATTAACAAAGTGGAAAATCCACATTATTTGATTTGAACTGGATTATATGAGTCTACACTGTTCAAAGCAGATAATCTGATTTTATATGGCAGTGTAGAAGGGGTCTCAGTTATTTATATGTGAACAGGGAAAGGGGGTCTTTTCCCATGATACTTCCACAAAAAGAGAATTCAAGTAACGTTTCAAATAGAAGGGAAGGAAAACGAATTATATCCCATTTCTGAATGAGATTAAATTCTACAAGGTGACAGCTCTGTGACAGACTGATTAAATGCACAAATTGTGGTTGGTGGTAGGGAGGAATACATATGAAAATCAATTATAGTGTGACATTTTGTTTTGTAGCAATATGAAAAAAACACTGAAAACCTACCTATGTTCACCAGGCATAGCTTTGTATAAATGCCTTTTTTGGCCATAAGATCTTTGCAGTTGTTGCAGTTAATACATTCTTTAGCGCAAAGAGGTGTAACTTTGGAACTGAGTAGTAACTGGCACAAACTAGCAATATAATGCTCAAACATTTAAAGGTGATATCAATACCAAGCTTCTTTTTATAATCCTAATGTTTAATATCATTTAACATTATGATTGTAACCTCTCTGGAAACAGCGAGTGATACTTGTGAACCTTTTAAATATTCCAATTGTTATGTTTGATCCAGGAAAACATGTACAGTAGAGTCTCGCTTATTCAACATAAACGGGCCGGCAGAATGTTGGATAAGCGAAAATGTTGGATAATAAGGAGGGATTAAGGAAAAGCCTATTAAACATCAAATTACGTTATGATTTTACAAATTAAGCACCAAAACATCGTGTTTTACAACAAAATTGACAGAAAAAACAGTTCAATACATGGTAACGTTTTGTAGTAATTACTGTATTTACGAATTTAGCACCAAAACATCGCAATGTATTGAAACAGATGCGGATCCAGGCAGGAGACAGACTGCATTGGATAATACAGAATGTTGGATGAGCGAAGGTCGGATAAGCGTGACTCTACTGTACATCCAAGCGGAATAAACAGAGCTAAAAGGACACAGCCAGGCATGTAGCTTAGGGGGGGGGGGCTTTGGGGGTTTTAGGCCCCCCCAAAATTCTCATGGTGGTCTGCGAAAAAGCCTTACTGGTACATTATTTAAACTGTTATGTTTATTCATATCATGTTCTGAACACCATGCTCAATATATCTCATATGCATGGGGTACTGGGGTAACGATACAAAAGGTTTGCTAGGGTAGACCCTCTTTCACTCAAACTCAGCCCCCCCAATCAAAATCCTGGCTACGGGCCTGGACACAGCTAAATAAGTCTCCACTGATTTTTATTTGTGCCTTCTGGTTAGCTCATTATGACCACATAAGCAACCTGTTTCAAATGTTTGAGCAACTGTTTTCTCTATGTATAGCAAGGAGAACAAAGAACAAAGATTGCACTAACTCTGGACATCTGTGAGTGCCCCCCCCCCCCGGTAGTTAAATACTTTCAGATCAAACTTCAGTAAGGGGGGTAGAACCTGTTCTTCCACTTACCCCTCTTAGCATTTCTAAAAATACAGTAATCCCCAACAAGATACTATTTTAAGGGATTCATGTGTATGGGTATACCCATGGGAGACTTATTTTTGGCATGCCTGCATGGATCAGCTTCACATGGCTTGCATAGCTAGGACTGTGTACGCTTTTATGACAAGCCACTCTGTACACTGACAAAAGAGACAGCTTCTGGATTTGGGGACCACAGCCATGGAATTTTTAGGCTAAGTTTTATCCTGTAGCAGGAGGAATAATGCTTTTTTAGAAATGTTAATGTGTGTCTGAAATCATTCCTTTCAGACCCCCATGCACAGTCTTTCCCACTTATTGGATCTGATTTCATAAAACCTGGCTGTGATTTCTCTCCGGGGACCTTAATGATCTTGCCACCTTCAATAAACATTTCTAGAAGCTCTGCCAGCTCGTGGACAAGGAAAATCATATGAAAGACTTTATCTTCCAAAAATACTAAAAGGCACAGAAAAAGGCAGAAAACTCATACCAGAAGACTAATAGAAACTGTCAAGATGTAGCATTCAATTGATAACTGAAACTGAATAATAGCACAAAGCGTTTGCATTGCAGACCTGCTGTTGGCTTTTTTGTTTGTTTGTTTATTTTTGGGAGGAAAATGAAAATAGAATGTGAGTCTGGGACCAATAAAACCATGGTTGAAAAAGACAAAGAAACTGTAAAAGCCAAGATGGATATTAAGATGGTAAATCCTATTCAACACTCGTTTTATCTGGGACCAGAAATTCATACTACCCATGTATGCACCTCTAAGAAATTTCCATTTTTTCGCATTAAAAAATCCAGATATGAAGCCGAAGCTGCCTTCTTCGCCAACCTGAAACTATCTGACTTCAACATCATTGACACCCTTGGAGTTGGAGGTTTTGGAAGAGTTGAGCTGGTAGGTAACCCTTTTTTCTACTTCATTAACCATTTGAATTCTGTGTTTGGTTTCATTTATCGGAGGAAGAATTTTCAACTTTTTCTTGTCAATGTATGTGTTGAGCAAAAAATATTGCTGAAAGAAAACTAGTAATGTTATCAGTCAATATGAAATAGTGAAATATGTGACTATAATTGGAAAAAAATAAACCTGAAGAAACATCAGACCCTATCTTGACAAGTCTGAATTTACCATTTCAGAATGGTTTTATATTTGAATAGTACTATACAGGATTTGGTCTGATGTTTAAATCATGCTGTTCAAGTTTTTAAATTTTTTTAACACTAGATCAAAATAACCACTCATGATTTCTGATAAAATTTAAGAGGAATCTTATTTATGTCATAAATGCTATAAACATGGAAAAAAATTGCTTTTATAGTAAAAATAATTCTTTTCCAACTTAAAGTAACAGAAATGTAGTTATTTTAGTAGCCTGTTGCTTTTTCGGTTGTCATATTAGTCCCTTCGGGGAGATGGGGGCGGAGTATGAAAAAGTAGTGGTAGTAGTTGTTGTTTGATTTTATCTTTATTCTATTTTTTCTGTTCAGAAGTGCTAGAAACATAAACTCTCTTGATATCAGCAATGAATATACTAGCTCTTCTGTTTATGTACATTTATGTATACAATATGAATATAGAGGCAAATATGAAATATTATTAACTGAGTGACTCATTTTTGAGATATGTGAACAACAGCTTTGCAGTAATGCAGAGGTCTCCCTGATATGTGATACCAGTGAGACTCTTAAAGGAGTTCCTAAGTTATGTACAAAGTAGTAAATAGATTTACTGCTGCCTTTGCAGAAATAAAAGGATATCCCTTCCATAAATGTAAGGCAGTCAGGCAACCATGACATAAACATTTACTCTGGCTATGGGTAAACTAGCATAACTCTATTAATTTTAACTTGCACTGAGTATGTTAAGAATTATTTCTAGAGTTTGAATAGATATGAGGCAATGACTTCTGCAGAGGCCACAGTCTTAGATGTGCTTATAAGATAAAAAGTGAACTCTCATGAGGACTTTCTTCTGAGTGAATATGTATAGGATTCTGCAGTGATTCCTTGAATAGCTGCTCTATAGGAATGGGATAACTTTTTAGAAGATACTGTGAAGGGCATCAGACCATACTATTTAGATGAAACAAGTGTACGATCTCTTTGAACATGTACAATTTTTGAACATGCCTTGGTTAGGAGAAATTTCATTCAATTTCCCATGTACAATGTTCTTTTCTTCACGATATTGCCTTATTAGTATCTCTCACATCTGAACCACAACCTTCCTGAATTTAAAGAAGAAATCAAGATTTTCTGGGGAGAGGTGCTTATAAGGAAATACTAGACTTCTTCATTTCCTGCCCATAGTTTTCATACAACAAATAATGTTTTATTTCCATTTGCCTCATACGTCATAATTACATTTTATATGTGTGCCCTCAGGTTTAAATACCATCTTCAAAGTACTATCTTCAAAGTGTGGTAGTAGAATTGACAATTGTTTTTATGTTGTTAACTGCCATTAAGTCAACTTCATTCAATTATGAATGAAAGACCTCTGGGTCAATCTATCATCAGGTCTGCTCAAATCCTGAAGATGAAAGACTGTGGCTTGCTTTCTTGCGTCCATATTGCATCGCTCCTCTTTTCCTACTGGCTTCCCAAGCATTGTTGGCTTTTTCTCATGAGTTATATCTTCTGATGTTATGTCCAAAGTATGGTAGCCATAGTCATTTTGGATTCTAGGGAGTGTTCAGATTCAGTTTGCTCTAGGACTCATTGATTTGCCTTTTTGGCAATCCACAGTATCCATAGAACTCTTCTCCAGCACCCCATTTCAGAGCGCTGCTTCAAAGAAGAGAAGAAAGGAGAGGGAGAGGACGATTCTTAGCCTGCAGCCACACCACCGCTGCCACTGCTTCAGAAGAGGAGGAAGGAGAGGAAGAAGACGAAGCAGCAGCTGAGACACAGTGTCAGGCTGAGTGTCACCCTCTTCCTCTCCTTCCTCCTCTTCCAAAGCAGCGGCAGCGTTGCTTCAAAAGAAGAGGAAGAAGAGGAAGAGGATGACACTCAGCCTGCACCTGCACCGCAGCCGCTGCTTCGTCCTCTTCCTCTCCTTCCTCCTTTTCCGAAGCAGTGGCAGCGGCGGCGTGGCTGCAGGCTGAGACTATCAGCATGGTCTCTTTCCTCATATTGTAGATCTGTACTTTTTAAAGTATTTACTGTGCAGTTATGTGGGTAAATGTGTGCACAATCTTTAATATATTTTTTTTTCTTGAAGACAAACTACGCAAACATGAGAAAATATTACACTGTCACAACAACAGTGACACTCATAGCTATACATGTTGTTCCTTTGAAAAAATACTGATTTAGTAGAAAGCCTTCCTTAAAAACTCTTTATGGCACAATCTTAAGTTTTAAGGCAATGTTTTCTTCTCCCTAAGGCCTGACTCTTCTATTGTGTAATCAGCAATAGGTTGGAAATTAGAAAGTTTGTGATCCCAGTACTTAGTGGCTATCAAGAATGCAATGGATTGTGTTTAATTTTCAGATGTAGTTTCCAGGGATGGTGTTCCTCTGTGAATGTTGATTGTTTTAAGAATGCATTCTCTGAACAAATTTAGATGCAGCTACATGTCCATTAAGTAAGACAGACATGATTTGAATAATTAATTCTAAGAAGATTAGAATGTAATTTGGGGGATTTAGAGTTTTCTCTAGTAAAAAAGACACGTTTTAAAAACCTATGCAGTGAAAAATGTGAGCTGTCTTATGCAGTAATGGGGTCTTTCTTGTGCAATTTGGTGTCTTTATAAGTTAATAGAAGATTTGTATTACTATTCATAGTTCCGTTGATAGGGGATGTTGCCAATCTGACCTTCGTCTTCTATTACATTATGTGTTCACGGATACTATTTTTATTATTCCTTCACCTCCGATGACTGGCAGTATTCTTAAGGGTCTTGTAGAAAGCGGCAAAAGGACACTTGCAGGTCAAGAATGTGAAGATTTACTTCTTTAGATTTCAAGGGAGCTGAATCCCAAATTTTCCATAAAGATAGAAGGACTTCTTATAAATAAAAGAGAGAATAATGTTCACGGGTTGCTGTTTTTTTTTTTTTTTTTTTGGGGGGGGGGGGAGGTACTATTTTTATCTCCTTAAAGAAATAACTGATCATCTAGAATCCCCCTAGTCTGTGATTTGTGAAGATGGATCTGGATGAAAGATCAATATAATTATTAGTCAAATTATTTCTCATGGAGTAAAAGTCTGGAAATAAGAGGGGATCTGGTATTTCCCGCCTTTTTGTCCAAATAAGCCTCTAACTTCCCAAAGTTTTTACTTATTTTGGGCAACTTGACTTTGAAACTTACAACCCCATCAGATGAACAAAATTGCCCATCCTACCTCACTTCAACTTCACTTGAGGCATGTAGCCTGCTGGCTGCGATCATACAATGTCTATCTACTTCTGGCAAGGCATGTCTCAAGTTAAGTTGAAGTGGTAGCGCCCGCATCATGGAGGCTTTCCATGTTGAATAGGAAACAACAGAGAGAAGCCGGACGGTGACACTTTCCCCCGTGGGATGAAATAAGGGGCAAGGCGGGCTATGCAGGGCACAGGGCAATAGGTTCCCCACACTGGGTCCTACCAGATTCTCCACAATGCATGGTAAATCCCCCCTCAATGTGATGAGGTCCTTACTCTGCTCAGTAGCACAACAGTATGTGTTACTGCATGTGATTATGAGCTTTTTTGTCTGGTTAGTGATGTGCAAATATGCTTTCAGAGCACAATTGATTTCCATGATCCTAGCTCTGCACAATCATCCTATGATCTGTGTCAGAATTTGTAATATCCAGCCAGGATCCGTGGTGCAAGTCCCCTTTTCCTCCACTTTTGAAATCCATGCATTTGAGCAGCAGCTGTTCCTTATAGCAGAATATAAGCAAGCTAACCAGAGCACGTACAGAGATATATTAATCCCAGCAGCTGAAGTTTAGGATTAACAGAAGCAATAAATATTATTCCCAAGCACGGGAACATCACGTAGTTCCAGCAGTAAACTAATTTATCTCTTTGAAACATGCAATATCTATCAACATTTTCTTGTTTTACAAAGTAGGATAGTACATAGACACCCATCTAAAGAGAGCACAACCTCATAGGAATATTAGTATGATACACAGATTGTAAATTTAGCTATCCTTTCCCAATATCTAAACCATCAGAAGATTGGATGCTGCAGCGTTTTGTTCCTATGTTCAATCCAATTCTCTGCAAATGCCTTTAGGGGGAAAGTAAATTGGCACTCTTAAGGGGCATAAATGGAATATGGGATGAATGTGTCACCTCGTTTTGATAATCCAAAAACCTTGTTAATTTTGTCCAGAGGACTGGAAAATCAGGACTGCCTTATCTACGCTGTCCTCCATTACGTCCTGTTTGTTGATCTCACATATTTGACAAAAAGATGGACTCCAGGAACTAGATTATGTTCGCTTCGCCAATAAAGGAGAAAAGAACATTTATGGCTTCATAGAGATGCAGTTTACAGAATGCCCAAAGATTATACCAATGTTCCTCTCTCTGGTTTTTTGGGGCAGTGTTGCTGGGGAGACTGCTATTTGAACTTCAAGTACTGTAGGCCTAATATCCCACTGATCTTGAGGCATCATGATGAGTGGTTTGTGAAAGAGTCATGAATTGTGGCTGAGAGGTAACATGGTGTCAGTGCAAATTCTTAAGCCTCAGACATACACAAAAATGTCCGATGGCTGAAATACTCCTTAAAAGCATCCATTGTACATCACCAACAAGGAAAGTACAGCACAAAATGAGACGTTCCATTGCTATGGAACCTACAGAAAATACGTACAGGCTCAGACAATAACAGAACCTCTCTGGTGACAATATTTCATCTTGGAATGGCAGCTCTTGCAAGTTGGCTGCTTTCCATTGTACCCCTGAGAACAGAGGTAAAGGGAAAGCAGTTAAGAATGACTAGCTCCGACCGAGGCCGGGAAGAAGACAATAATTTCAGCCAAACTGCCAAGAAGTTTCAGATACTTCTTGGATTAACTGTATATTTTTCCCCTAAAAGCCATTTTCCATTTGCCAAAACGTGCCAGTGTCCACCACAATGACAATGTTAGTATTTGTGTGAAGTCTAAACTGACAGAGTGCAGATTCTCTTTGCGGTTCTTAAACACTAAGCTGGCAGTTTATTCTCCTTTCCCCCAGACACTTCTCATTTCCGAATTCAGATCTCCTTTTCTTAAACAAGAGAGGAACCGAGATCCCTTCTATACTGCCCTGCACTCCAGTATCTGATCCCAGATTATCTGATTTAAACTAGATTATTTGAGTCTCCAGTGCCAGATAATCTGGGATAAGAAAATAATCTGGAATCAGCTCCTGAGATATTTACTTACTTACTTAGGTGATCCCTTGTTGTCCAAGTAGGATAGTCCTCCACCTACGGACTAGTAGGTCCGTAGGTGACTGTGGAGCCCTATTCTTGATCTGCATCTTCTCCCGCAGTGAGGGCATTGGTTTCCAGATGAAAGGCAGTCCCGGTTGGGGTTGGCTTGATGAGCCTTCCTCTTGGCATATTTCTCCTTTTTGCCCTCCATTCATTCCTCTTCAAATTCTACACCACTGTTGGTCACAGCTGACCTCCAGCTGGAGGGCTCAAGGGCCAGAGCTTCCAGTTCTCCGTATCTATGCCAGAGTATTTAAGGTTGGCTTTGAGCCCATCTTTAAATCTCTTTTTCTGTCCTCCAACATTCTGTTTTCTGTTCTTGAGTTCGGAGTAGAGCAACTGCTTTGGGAGACGGTGGTCGGGCATCTAGACAACGTAGCAGGTCCAGTGGAGTTGATAGCACAGGACCATTGCTTCGATGCTGGTGGTCTTTGCAAAGACCTGAGATATAGGGGCAGTATGGAAGGGGGATAATAGTGCAGACCTTTGGGTTTCAAATCAATGCAGTTTAACTACACCCTCAAACTCCACAACAAGAGTTATTTGAGTATACATGGGAATGAAAACCCAGGCCTCATCTACCCTACATATAATACAGTTTGCAACTGCATATAATGCAGTTCAATGTTTATGGGGCTCCAGACTCACCCTGAATTGACTTGTAACTGTCTTCACAATGCCCCAGTGACTGACTATCACAAGCTATGATGGATTACACTGACTTTGCTCTGCTTTAGGTAGAGTTTGGGGGCGGGGGGAGCTCCAAAGTTTACTGGTAAGTCTGGAGTATTCTGTGCTTTTGGCACAGTGTGGATAAATGGTCAGTCCAGTCCACTATCCAGATGCAACAGCGCTGCCATCACCCTTTACTGTACTCATCAGTGCAGTGAAAAAGGATCCTGCAAGTATCTCTGTAGATATTAGGAAGCTATTTCTTGATTTCAGACATTGGCATGCTGGGTGATATCTGAACAGAAGATGGGCTGGAGATGTCAATGCCTTGGTCCTTTTACTACAGGCCGCTACTTCCTGATGGATGTCAGGTGGTGCAATACCAGCTAAGCAGTTTAATTTCTCCAGTGGTGTAGGGTGTAGACATCCTATGATAATGTGGCGTGTCTCATTAAGAGACTCATCCACTTTTAATGTCGTGAGATGTATTCCACACTGGGGATGCATATTTAGCAGCAGTGCATGGGCAAATGTCTTTGCTGTATATGGTTGTGATCCCAAGGTTGTGCCAGTCAGTTTCATATGAAGTTATTTCTAGCACCCACTGTTTGCTTGATATGCAAGCAGTGCTTCTTGTAAGCCAGTGCCCTGGATAATTTTCACTTTTTGACAACTGAGAAATGCTCAAAATTATTTTTAAATTAAAACCATTCATTTTATTCTTATTTTTATATATTTTATATTTTATCTTTATATTTTATTTTATATTTTTATTATATTTATTTTATATTTTTATTAATATTTTCCTAGGTAATTTGATCTTTGTTGTAAAGATGGCCCTTAAATTAAATCTGAAATCAACTCTATTCATATAGTACTCTCACACACAAATGGTTTTCATATTTCATTTTTAAAATTTTCTTTGATGTAATATTTTTCGAATAATAAAAAATCAATTTCTCTGCTTGAAAGTCTTCGGGATTTTAATGAAACTGATTTAATATGCAAAGTATGTACAAGAACACTACACTTTAGGGAGATGGCACGTTAATATTATTCATCCTTTACTTTTTGATATTAGAAGCTAATATCTTAAGTGCACTTTTTTGGCAAATAAGCTCAGCCAAAACCATTGCATTCACAAGTGCTTCTATGAAATGGTTATCATGTATAAACCAGCATAGACAAATTAAGGTTTCCTAATAAGGCAGGCGTTTTCAAGTGATAATTTAAAAGTATCTTATTACATTATAATGAGCACTTCAACTGATTGTTCAGAGTAATTCCAGACACTTTTAGCTTTTTTGTGCAATACAGATAAAATAATGTTAAAATGCCTCAAGAACCACTGGATGTAACCCTCTGACTTGCTGAAACACATGACGAATGCACTCCTGATAGAAGGCCATCCATTCTTTGTACAAAACCTTTTACAGGTCAGTCTATTCCACTGTTGAATGGCTCTTCTGTCAAAGAATTTCCCCTCCTAAGATTTGGGTGTCATCTCTTTTCTTCTATTTTTTATTTTATTCATTGATTTTAATTGTGTCTTTGTTTTTATCTGTAATTTTTTGAGCTTGTCCCTTTGTAAGCCACCCCGAGTCCCTTCGGGGAGATGGTTGACAGGGTATAAAAATAAAGTTGTTGCTGCTGCTGCTGCTGTTGTTGTTATTTGAACACATTGGTTTGTTTTCTAATGAAACCATCTTTCTCCATTTCCTACATGACATTTCTTCAGATATTTAAAAATGGGTATCATGTCACCTCTCAGACCACATCTGTAGAAGTAATGCAGTTTAACGCCATTTTTTTTTTTAGCCATGGCTCAATGTGATGGAATTTGGGGATTTGTAGTTTGGTGAAGCACCAACACTGTGGCAGAGAAGGCTAGATATCTTGTAAAACAACTTCTCCCATGATTCCATAGCATTGAATAATTTAAAGTGATGCACCTTCTGTCTTCTTTTCCCCAAGCTCCTGGTTTCTTTAGACACCTCCCATTTTTCTTCCTCTTTGGAATTGTATGCAACTGTGCCTTCAGTAACTCACCCCAAAGAAACTTCCAGGCATCATGAACTCCCTAGTAGTTCTTTATATTTATTGAAACAAACTTTCACGAAGTCCAGGGTCTAACTACATTTGACTTCCACTTTCCTCTATATAACATGATCACGGAAACCCAGGATCCTGCACCTTCTACCCTATTTATGAGTTTAACTCTGTTGGTTAGGATCAAATCCAAAATAGCTGATTCTCATGTCTTCACCTTTGTAAAATGAACCTACAAAGGTTTGTGCAAACCTAGGAAGGCATTTGTTGACTTTATGTTCTTGTCAGAGTGTGGCTTCCACCAAGTATCAGTGTGGCCGAACTCCCCCAAGATTGTTGTTGTTGTTCATTTGTTCACTCACTTCCGACTCTTCGTGACCTCATGGACCAGCCCACGCCAGAGCTCCCTGTCAGCCATCACCACCCCCAGCTCCTTCAAGGTCAAACTAGTGACTTCAAGAATGCCATCCATCCATCCTGCCCTTGGTCAGCCCCTCTTCCTTTTTCCTTCCATTTCCCCCAGCATAATTGTCTTTTCTAAGCTTTTCTTTCTTCTCATGATGTGGCCAAAGTACTTCATCTTTGCCTCTACTATCTTTCCCTCCAAAGAGCAGTCGGGCTTTATTTCCGGAAGTATTAGTACAAGATTAGTGCACAGCAAACAAGATCATTCTGCTGGCAGTTGTATTGGATCACATGTTGGACACTTCCCAAGTGTCTAGGACTGTGTGATGTATCGACGAATAATGTGTGCAGATCCGAGTAGGTTGGCCTTTTGCAGCTGACAGGTGGTAATTTTGTCAGTGCCAATTGTATTTAAGTGCAGTCTTTAGGCACTGCACCCAGTGCGCCAATCACCACTGGGACCACTTTTACTGGCTTGTACCAGAGTCTTTGCAGTTCGATCTTTAAATCCTCATATCGTGTCAGGTTTTCCAGTTCTTTCTCTTGAATCCTGCTGCCTCCTGGGATCGCAAGATCGTCTAGTCATACTTTGTTTTTTTTAACACAATCAACTATTACTATGCATTTTCTTTTTGAATGTTTGGTTATTTTATCTGGAAAGGGTTGTATGTTGTATGTATGACTATGTATGACTATGTGTTAATTGTGTTATGTGTTAAATGTTTTGATACGGCCAATAGGCCAATCAATAAAACGTATCCATCCATCTGGAAAGACATCATCCAAATCATCAGTCTGGCTTGGGATGAGGAGGCTAGTATGATGTCACTGTTGTTTCCTTCTCCTGTACATTTTTTTTAACCTAAACGCTCTGAATATCATTCCCATGCTCTAAGACATGGATCTCTCCACTAGTGTACATTTTCTTGATGCTGTTAAACAGCAGTATAACATTTTATGACTTGGTTTGGGACTATGCTTGAGCAACAAAACCTTCCTGGATCTGTTGTGCTTTGATAGAAATATGTCCTTTCCCTTCACCGTCTTTCTTTATTTCCTCATATTTTGGCATCCAGCAAAATTTATAATCCCAGTTCTCTGGTTCCTGGTTCTCTCCTGATAAATGTTTAGAACACATTCCCAGAAATTGTTCTCTAAGGATAAGCAGAGTCTTACCAGTCAGGAGATTTATGCATTTTAATCTTTGTCATCCATACAAAAGCCATTAAAGAATAAACGCTTTGCATTTGAGTTTCTAAAATCTACACTACAGGGAAAACCCACATGCCATGATGCAATTGGCATTACTGTCAGGTGTTAAAATCACCATGAGAATATAGGCTCCCATAAGGAAAGTAATGTGCTAGTTATCTCTTAGTCAAAAGTCAAGAATGGCAGTGTTTATTTCTGGGAGTGCTAGCTGTTAAAACAGGATGTCTGGCAATCTTATATTGCTTCCTTTTATTTCATCTTTGGAGAGAAACATGAGACAGACATTGCTTGGAATAGCCTCCGCTTGGCAGAGTTTTATGATGGCTACTCTGGGGATTCCATCAAGTCTGGCAGATGCATAGACTTGGAAGTCTGGACTATCATTTTATGCACTGCTTTTTAACTCAAATAAGGAAGGCAAAAGGAGAAGATTGTTATGTCTGTTTGAGGAACACAACCTACTTATCTTAGGTGTTGTAGGTCAAAGATTTGCTGATTTAAAACACTGACCACTTTTGCATTTCTTGACAAAACATAGTATCATTTACTGAACGTTGTTTTTTATGATGTCTGGATCCATAGATTGTTGCCAAAATTTGGCTTGTTTAAATACTAGCTTCTCAGGATATTTGAGCCTGAAATAGTGGTTTGTCCCTAGCTTTCCCCCCTCAATGACCCACCTTGAAACAGGAGCTAATAAAAGGAAGAAATTAATACATCGGCATCAAACTATAAATGGGAGAAACAAACTACAGGTTGTTTGTCATTGGATTTGTCATGTATATATCAACCTCATGTATAAGTCAAGGGGAGGTTTGATGGCCAAAATTCTGATATGATCCATGGATAAGTTGAGGTCATTCTGCAGAGAGGGGAAATCACGAATGCTGAATAAGGGGACCAGCCACCATTTCCATCCTAAAAATGGCAGGATGGAGAGCATATGGGGGATTGGTGCTTCTTTTAGTCTCTCCTGAGATGGACTAAGCTTTTGCCTTTCACCACTCCATTCACAGAAGGAGATAGTTCCTTTTAAAAGTAGGATTTAAGGTACAGTACTCATACTGTACTCATAGGAGCCCCCGGTGGCCCAGTGGGTTAAAGCACTGAGCTGCTGAGCTTATTGATCGAAAGGTCGCAGGTTCGATTCCGGGGAGCGGCGTGAGCTTCCGCTGTCAGCCCTAGCTTCTGCCAACCTAGCAGTTCGAAAACATGCAAATGTGAGTAGATCAATAGGTACCGCTCCGGCGGGAAGGTAACGGCGCTCCATGCAGTCATGCCGGCCACATGACCTTGGAGGTGTCTACGGACAATGCTGGCTCTTTGGCTTAGAAATGGAGATGAGCACCACACCCCAGAGTCAGACATGACTGGACTTAATGTCAGGGGACTACCTTTACCTTTTTACTCATACTGACCCGTAATTAAGTTGACCCAGGTTTTTGGGGTTGCTTTTTTACTAAAATATCTAGACTAATATATACTTTATTTTACTGCAATTGCAATAGTTAACAACAGTTAACAGTTAACATAAACAAAATAATAATACCAATAATAATAGAGTCAAATAATAAATGTAATAACATGCAATAAAAAAATAATAATAGAGTAAATAATGAAAATTTAATAATAGTAAAAATAAAGTAATAAATGTAATAAAATAATAATAGAGTAAAATAATGTAAATGTAATCATAACAACAGAGAAAAATAATAAATGTAATAAAAATAATACTAATAAGAGTAAAATAATAAATAACCTTGACTCGAGTATAAGCCAAGGGGAACTTTTTCAGCCTAAAAAGGGGCTGAAAAACTAGGCTTATATTTGAGTATGAGTAATACAATATATACTGTGTGGAAATTATATAAGGGGTTGATTTAACCTACGGTTTGCTGATGAAATTGAATTACAATGTCACGAAAGGATGTATGTATAAAAAGCATGTCACCAGCATGAAAAGTTTGGAAAGCTCTGCCATACATCCTGTTCACATTCCTATGATCCACATACTTCTTCAGGAAGCATTTTATGAATTGTGAACAATTCCTTGCCTTTTTCTCCTTAACACAGTAACTACTAAGGTTGCCAAGCTAATCACTGGAAGCAGTTTCTTAACTCAGCACTTTCGAGTATCTTTTCCCATTAAACTCCCAGGGGGAGGGAGCCTTGCACTGTTTGACATTAACTATGAAGACTAAATATAGCACACTGTGAGAGACCCTTTCTAGAGTGACACATGCTACTAAATTATCTCTATGTTCTGTGATTCATGGATGTGAGCAGAGCTTACACCACTGGAAATCAGAAATATTCCATGCATAGTTGCTTTGGTCAATTCATCACCTAATGCTCAAGCTGTGTGGCAGGATCCTCTCCAAACACAGTCTGTTTCTTGCCCGCCTTATCGGCCTTTTGGAGATTATTATTCCATTGGTATACCCTGCCACTGGGTTACCTTCATGCCATGGTAGGACAGCAGAGTAGGATTTTGAGGAGAGCTTCTCCTGTCTTGGATCAGGACTGCCATAACTAAATACGAAGGTTGAATAAAAAGTAATGCCTCCGCCTTCATAACTCCTCAACAGATGACAGTACTGGTATGTGGCAGGTACTGGCTTGTTCAGTAGACTCTCCTCTACAGTTCTATTTTGGCAGGAAACCTTAGCATTGAATGGTTGTGTTGTTAAAGTGCGAAGTATAGAACCCCGCACAGATGGTCGGTCAATGTGAGTTAAGCAATGTGCAGTCACTGAATTCTTGACAGCAGAAGGTGTCACCCCAAAGGAGATTCATCAGAGAATGCAAGCTGTTTATGGAGATTGTGTTGATGTGAGTACTTTGAGTCATTGGGCGAGTAAGTTTAAAGATGTTGAGGTGACACCTTCTGCTGGACTTCAGAAGCCGAAGTCACTGAATGTGTGAACAAACATAATTTGTTTTTTTTTATTATTATTTATAAGCCCATATTCCAAAGCACTGGTAGGAAAGGCAGAGATGTAGGGAGGATGAGATTTGACTTCTTGCCAGCTACTTGGCAAGGGATAGCCTGCCAGTCTCTTGATAAGATAACACAATGAAAGGTAGATGTGACACGAAATAATGCCTTACATGGTTTGCTAGCTCTTCGCTACCCTCCTAAACCTGAGCCTTCTCAGAGCTGTGCAAAATGGTGTCAGTGACCCTAGCAGGAATCATATCCATGCCAAATGCTGGCTTGTTACAACTACTAAATCTGTGCCACGGAATGAAATGGATTTTCTGAGGTAGACTGCATTATGGAACATGCCTTTTCACCACAATCTTCTTCTTCTGACCTCTACAATTCTCAATAATAATAATAACTTTATATACCACCCTAACTCCCCTAGGGGACTCAGAGCGGTTTCCACATATGCAAAATAATACAAAAACATGCAATATAAAACAAAAACATAGGCATAAACTGTTAACACAACATATACATTAAAATCAATTTAAAACCAGTTCCACTCTCTTCTTCATGCAAGATAAGCTGCCAGGACAAAGATTTCAATAAGGTGCCTGAACTATTTGGAATGGGCTGGGCCAAGGCTAGTGGAAGGAGAAGGGGAAAATGGGGCTGGCCGAATGCTACAGTGCAAGGATCGGTCTCAGCAATAACCCTACTAGGGGACCGGGGCCAATCCCCTCCCCATGCTCATCCTCTATATTTAGTATCCATTGTTTCTCTAGGTCTCCATCTCAGTGGAAAGGTTACTCATTTACACACACACACACACACACACACACACCTGCTTATCCTCACCAGTATTCTGCCAAACAGGTGGACAAGTAAGGCTGTTAAATAACCTCTGACCGATCAGTTGCCTCTGTTTATTGTGATTCATTTAGTATGTATTTATCCAAGGGAACATAGGATGCTTTGGATTTTCATCTTCGCGTGTGGGTCACATATTGGGGAAAAGAGAAAGATAAATAAATAAAATTGAAAAGAAAGATTTATACCCAGTTCCAGAGAGAGAGAACTGAGAGTATAAACTCCCCTGCAACCTCCAACAAAAGCTCCTAAACTTCTGCCTAGGGCAGTGGTTCTCAACCTGGGGTCCCCAGATGTTTTTGGCCTTCAACTCCCAGCTAGTAAACTGGCTAGGATTTCTGGGAGTTGTAGGCCAAAAACATCTGGGGACACCAGGTTGAGAACCACTGCCCTAGGGACAAATAAAAGTCGTGTTGCATGGGTATTTCTGGATAATAAAACAATGCAAGGGATGGATCTGAAACATCTGTAGCTTTCACACTTTTCCAGCATGTCCGGGAATTGAGTGAAATGCATGCCAGCATTATACTTAAGTCCAAAACCTATTGTTAGTCCCATCTACTGAACCAATGACACTTGCTCTTATATTTGTGTTGATTTATGCTTTGGTATCAGTTCAGTGGGTTTACTCTAGGCAGGACTGATTCATCAGACGGAGCAGGGGGAAACGAGAGAATGCGGGGGAAATCATCCTCTTTGCATGTAGAGTCGTCTTCTTTAAGGAAGACAGAGAATTCACTTTCCCTCATCACTCTGAATCACCTTCTTCTGTCTCTAGCTCAACCATCCGTAGAGGAGACATAAGACATCATTCTTAATAGGGACACCATTTATTTGGGCTCCTTTACTTTCCCTCCTAATCCTCTTATTCTCAAGGAGACAGAACGCATTGTTCTTAAGACAGACACCATTTCTTTCTATGAGCTTTCCTTTGCCTCCCAATCTCCTTATTCTGAATCACAGAAGTCCAAAACATACCAGGCACTGTATGGTAGATGTGCAGCTGGTAAAAAAGGGACAAAAATTTAAAAGCTAGCAATTTCGAAAGATTACTATGAAGGAGAAATGACAGGAAAACGTAAGTGGTGATAATATGAAATTGCAGTATTTCTAATGATTATATTAATTTTTAAAAATTCCCAGAACAGACTCATGAAGCAGGATTTTGGGAGATAAATGGAGCATCAATGCTCAGTAGGAGAACTCCCATAGGAATGCCCATTATTCCATGTCACTGAAACGATTCAGCACAGGTGAATATGACATATCCCAGCCTATGTATTTCACCTGCTTTCTCCCATTTCCATGTGCATCAGGAGCTCAGAAGACATTTTCTAACTGGCTCCAGTCCCCACTCCCTTTTCCTACACTTCAGAGACAGTTCATGGACAAAACAGTATGGGATGATGGGATCCTTATTGCTTCATCTGTGAACTGTGTGAAATCCGGGGGGGGGGGGGGGATTTTACGTATGATGAAGTCTTAACAAAAGTATTATTGTTATTTCCTTAGCATTACTAGCAATTGAAAAGATCATAAAAATGAAGTGGAGCAGAGAGGAGGAAAAGTTAAAAGAAATTCACAAAAAGTACAAGTTAAAAAGAATAACATAATAACTATGTAGTACACCCAACAACCTATAAATACACTACAAAATGTAGGTTTCTGATGGCCATGAAATGCATATAAAATATATTAAGAGGTAAATTCATACTATCTCATACCAATACTCTCAGCAATAAATGAGACATGATTGCCTTTCATACTTTATTAGATTCAGTGAATGTTAATTAGTGAGCATGTTAAAAGTAAACTCAGTGATCCATCAGTCAATGATCAATCAGTCAATGATCAATATCCACGTTAAATTAACTGTTCAGGAGTTCATATTAACATATTAAGAGAACTCATAATAGGATAACCACCCAAATGGACTTCAGAGCCTAATGATGAATAAGAGCGTGGAGATAAAACGGCTGGTTTTGTCTGATTGGAAAGGGCAAGATTATCTCCATCACCATTGATTTAATTGAGTACAAACTGTTTTTGCACTTTTTATCTCACTTTGCATCAATTGAAGTAAGAATTTTAAAATGTTTTTAACTTAATGTTCTATTTACTGTTTTAAACTGTTATATTTGTTTATATTTGTATTATCTTGTGGCATCGAATTGTTGCCAGTGTAAGCCGCACTGATTCCCTCCTCGGGGGTTGAGAAGGAAGGGTTAGAAATGTGGGAAATAAGAAGAAGAAGAGGAGGAGGAAGAAGAAGAAGACAAAGGGTAAAAGTGGAAGGTGGACCGAGAAATGTAGGCATTTTTAAAGCATCTAAAGATGTGGGATGGCACTGGATTAATTGGGACTGTCCTTGCCAAATTGAGACAGCTAGAGGTGTGAGGAAAACTTCATGGTAAAGTAGCAGGACAGTTTCCTCAGCAATGAACTTGATGTTATTCCAGCATCAAGGGCATTTCCTCAGAGACAGATGCTCTGTAAATGTGATCCAGAATGACAGCTTCACATGACAAGCAATCAAGCTGTCTTTACAAGTTACTATTAATAAAATTACAGGATGAATTTGGACAGTGTTAAAGCGTGTAGAGGTAATTTTTTGGCTGGCTCTATTTATTTTCTGTAACTCATCATATTAAAAGAATGTCTTTGTACCATTTAGATTATTTCAGATTAAGAAAGCAGGCCTTGGAGAGAAATGGCAACATATACTTACTGAGAGCTGGTTTTGATTACATACTATCAGATGTAATTATCTGTTCATGTGTATAGAATACCATTAATAATTATCTCTTTGGAACAGAGGAGTTGTGATTTTATGAAAGTATATTTTCTCAAATACACCATGTATAGGTGCTTCCAGAGAGACCAGAAATGTGCACCAGAGTGGGTTTTTAAAACCCGCTTTGGCATGCAATTCTATCTCCACAAGCTCCCCAAAATCTGGGCTTTCCTGGGGTGGGTGGCTACATGCCATCCCGATTACTATCGGGATAGCATGCTGCCACCCCTGAAGCCCCCGCAAAAAAAAAACCCTTAAAAGTAAATAAAACTTACCCAGTTGCCATTACAGTCCTCCTTGCACCCTCCTGGCATGAGAAAGTGATGTGCCAGGAGACCGGGGTGTGAGTCTCCCCCCCTCAAGGTCTCCTGGCACATCATTACCTTGTACCAGGTAATGGACCATGATGGAGGCCGGGTAAGTTTTATTTACTTCTTAGGGGGAAATGGGGGCCTGGGGGAGAGGGGATGGGTGCCATCCCAGACCTAAGGTTCGGGATGGCAAATGAGGACTCACCCCCAGATATTCCTGGGACTACCCAGAAGTAAGTCCTCACAGGCCCAGTACTTCATTAGACCTGGGCCTTTCAGTATAAAATTAATTCAGAACGAATTCGATCTTTCATACTAAGAATCTATCCATTTGGTTAGAACATCATGGACAACATTCAACATTATTTATAAATAAGTTATTTGTAGTTCAATATGTAAAGGGAATATTTTGAAGAACTGCATAGAAAAACCTGAAAAATATGGACAATGCTATACCGGTGTAATATCAGTTAGGAAGTTCTGCTATTTAAGCAGAGAAAATAAGAGAAAATCAAAATGATTGCACTGTAACGTGCCTTGGAACACCTATCAGTATTAGAGGTGACATTTAATGTTTGAAGGATATGTAAATTACATTTTACTGCTTGGCCAAAGGCTTGAAGAAAATCTAATTGATTTATGAAAACTGTGTCATCCAGTAAACCTTTCACTTACTTTATTGCAGAGCAGTAAGTCAGTCTTTACTATGTTCAAATGCATCAAGCCATATACACAAGTTCACAAACCTCACTAGAGTGCAAAGTTCATTTGCTTGAATCATTGTTTTTCATCCTTTGCAAGAAGCTGATAAGTAATTACTGATGATGTCAGTACAGTTCCTACATTTAATCCAATATTCAAGAGTAGCTCTGAGGGGTAACAGAGATTTAAGATATCTTGATCATTCACAGTACTGTTTGACTTGATGCCGGAGATGCACTCTCATTCTCTACCCCTCTCTATAATAATATCTTCTCATTCCTTAATTTGTACATTCAACCGAAATCAAGAACTTTTTAGTCCTGTTGGTTCCAATATGCGACATGTGAGCAAACACATATTCTCCTATAGCAGGGGTCAGGAACCTTCGGCCCTCCAGGTGTGGTGGACTTCAACTCCCACAATTCCTTGAGGCTCGGTAAGCCTTTGGGGCGAATGCCGAGCCTCAAGGAATTGTGGGAGTTGAAGTCCACCACACCTGGAGGGCCGAAGGTTCCCATGCCTGTCCTATAGGAATCAATTTGTCCTTGAAATGTGCGTCATACCAGCTGAATTGTGGCCTTGATCAATCTATTTCATTTCTCCACTTCAGATTTAGGGATATGATTGAAAATACAGGTGAGGTGTTAAATAATCAGAAAACGCGTTTAGCTTATCACTGCAGCTCAGACACAATTCTTCACAATTCATACATTGCTTCTGTTCGCCATCTTCGTAAAAATATTCCAGACGAATTGTGCAACTCTGAAAGTTTACAAATATGCAAGACTTCAGTATCGTCTCTGTGCGAGTTTGCAGTTGCGCAGTTAATTATTTCGGTACTTTCACCGTAGACAAGCACTGTCCCTACAAACATTTAAAATACTAATAAAAATAATGATGCATAAACACATCATGCAGAACACATCATGCAATGTGTGGGGCTTGATTAATGCAAGGCTGGGGTAAAAATTTCTGGAAGAAACATTAACAACCTTAGATATGCAGATGATACCACTTTGATGGCCAAAAGCGAGGAGGAGCTGAGGAGCCTTCTAATCAAGGTGAAAGAAGAAAGCGCAAAAGCTGGGTTTTAAACATTAAAAAAACCAAGATTATGGCAACCAGGCAGATTGAGAACTGGGAAATAGAGGGAGAAAACGTGGAGGCAGTGACAGACTTTGCATTTCTAGGTGCAAAGATTACTGCAGACACAGACTGCAGCCAGGAAATTAGAAGACGCTTACTTCTTGGGAGGAGAGCAATGACCAATCTCAATAAAATAGTGTAGAGACATCACACTGGCAACGAAGATCCACATAGTAAAAGCAATGGTATTCCCTGTACTCACCTATGGATTTGAGAGCTGGACCATAGGGAAGGCTGAGTGAAGGAAGATAGATGCTTTTGAACTGTGGTGTTTGAGGAAAATTCTGAGAGTGCCTTGGACTGCGAGAAGATCCAAGCAGTCCATACTTCTAGAAATAAAGCCCGGCTGCTCATTGGAGGGAAGGATATTAGAGGCAAAGATGAAGTATTTTGGCCATATAATGAGAAGACAGGAAAGCTTGGAGAAAACAGTGATGCTGAGGAAAATGGAAGGAAAAAGGAAGAGGGGTTGACCAAGGGCAAGATGGATGGATAGTATCCTTGAAGTGACTGGCTTGAGCTTGAAGGAGCTGGGGGTGGTGATGGCCGACAGGGAGCTCTGGCGTGGGCTGGTCCATGAGGTCATGAAGAGTTGGAAGCGATTGAATGAATGAACAACAACAAATGGCGCATTTTGCAATTCCAAACCAGCCCGAGCTGGAACTTTTACAAAATGGACAAAGGAAGTTGTGCAAACAAAAGGAAATGCTTTATCAACAAATAAGATCTATACCAGTGCTTGGAATTAGCCACGAAACTGCACAATTACTTGAATTTAAATTTTCAAAGGGGAAAAAAGAGGGGAAAATGTGATTCTTATGCAGAGAATTACAGTATTTAAAACATAATTTCCATTTAAAAAGCACACCATTTTGCACACACTATGCTGCTCCATAATTATATTTAAAAGACCTGTCTAAACACAAATGTTTTCACTTGCTGGTGGAAAAAAAGATGTGGAGTGGGACAACCAGATCTTGCATGGAAGGAAGTTCATCATCCAAACAGAAGGCTCTTTCACCAACCATCTTTGTGTAGGTTTTGAGAATGAGAGAAAGCTCTCTCCTGCAGATCTTAACACTTGCATTGACTAATATAAGGAGATACAGTATTTCAGACAGTCTGGACCCAAGCCATGTGGAGTTTTAAAGATCAAAACCAGCACTTTGAATTCTGCTTGGAAACAGACCAGTAGCCAATTCAGTTGTTTCAACAAGGGAGTCCCATGATCCTTGAAAACAGCACCTGGTCCCTAGCCTGGCTGCAGTGATTTGGACCTACTGAAATTTCCAAAGTTTCTAAAACTGGCCCCATGTAGAGAGTGTTAACAGTAGTCCAAATGCGATGTAATCAAGTCATGTGTCACTATATCCAGATCTGACTTCTAAAGAAATAAACATGGATTGCATGCTAGATTTAACTGTTGAAGACATGAAATCTGGCATCTAGGCTCAGGTCTGAGTCCAGGAGTACACCCAAATTGTAAACCTGAGATTTCAGGAAGAGTGTAACCTCATCCACCACTAGCTACTGCACTATGATATCCTTCTGGACCAGGCATGTCCAACCTGTGCCCCCCAGGCCACATTTGTTCCAATACACCCGGGAACACAAACACAAAATTGTAGACTTGCTTATAAAAGTATGAGGTTTGTGATTTTGTGTGTGTGTGTGTGTGTGTAACTCGAGTGCACGATTCTTGAGCGCAAACTTTGTAGATAGCAGTGGAATGGAAAGGAAGAATCTGAGTATGCTGCATACACAAATGTCGGGAGTATTATCCATAAGTTACATTATAACTGGCTAGAAGACCTGCTCAAAGTTTTTTTAAAAACCCTCTGAAAAAGCAGTGCATATTTAGGATTTTTAATCAAGGATTTTTGTTTACTAATCCATGGTAGTGCATATCACAAAAACAATGCATAGATGTTGTTGTTGTTGTTGTTGTTGTTGTTGTTGTTATGCTCATCAGGTATTGCAAGTGTTAGTGTATTTTATGTGTGGCCCAAATAATAATTCTTCCGATGTGGCCCAGGGAAACCAAAAGGTTGCCCCCTCCCCTTTCTCTAGACCAGGAGTCCTCAAACTAAGATGCGGGGGGAGGGGGGGCAGATACGGCCCTCCAAGGTCATTTACCCGGCCCTCACTCAGGGTCAACCTAAGTCTGAAATGACTTGAAAGCACACAACAACAACAACAACAATCCTATATCATCAGCCAAAAGCAGGCTCACACTTCCAATTGAAATACTATATTTGTTAAAACTGTTTGTTAAAATTTATTAAAATTGTTCATTTTAATTATTTTTTAATTATTGTATTGTTTTAAAGTGTTTTTTGCACTACAAATAAGGTATGTGCCGTGTGCATAGGAATCCATTCATGTTTTGTTTTCTCCAAATTATAATCTGGCCCTCCAACAGTTTGAGGGACTGTGACCTGGCCCTCTTGTTTTAAAAGTTTGAGGACCCCTGTTCTAGACCTTACAGAAACTAAATGTGTTCTGTGGCACCCAGTCAGTACTTTAAGGCCAATTATATTTTCTAAACTTTAGTTTGAAAACTATTGTTCACTTTCCTCAATAATCTTACTATAGGTAGAAACAGATATGTATCACTTAAATGACCTTTCAAATTTTGAGTGACCAGTCTCACATTACAAGTGCACGTGAACTGTAACCGTACAACTTTGGTATCATAACTTGATACAAAAACTAACATGACATGTAACACAGAACAACTGCCCATTGATCAGATTTGGCAATCTTAACAGAAGAAAGTTCAAACTGTTGGAGCTTTGCCCTTCAATTAGCATCAGTTATTAATCTATAGAAGCAGCAGATTCATCACAACTGTTCCTGGACTTGCAGCAATGTTTCACAGTACAGATGGGAAAATCAAGGGACTGAATCCATCCTTCAGTATAAACCTGGCACCACATGGAGAACTTGATGGCATTCAGAAGGACTCTTCCTTCTTCCTCACTTCTTTTTCAACCTTCTTTCTTCCTGGGGTGCTTGTTATCTATATGAAAGTATCTCATTTCATAGATGTCTGGCAACTTACAGTCGGAAATTCTACCCTCTAGCAATGTGATCTGAAGTGGTACCTTCTAACAATGTGATTCATGCCATGCATAGTCCAGTACAGCCTGTTAGGGACCTGAGGACTAGTCAAGTGTTTTTATCAATCTCATTATTTCTAAATTTCAGATAAGTTCTTATATTCCAGGAAGATGATTATCATTCCTTTTCTTTAATCCATAAATCCATAATACTGTTTCCTACAGTCTTCTAAACATTTGGAAATTGATTAATTTGCTTACAAATGTACCATCTTGTTTCTTATTAGTATTAGGCATAATATTAAGCTTTTTATATAACAGGTGTACAGGGTTTAAAACAACAGGCAGAACACTGTTCCATGGGAACAGAATATGTTTGCTTGTTTTCTGACGTGTATATGTCATTCACTAACATAAATCTTTGGTTTGAGATCTGATACAAAAATCTTAATTCCAAGATTTGTACCACTAAAACTTCGAAGCAGAAGACAAAGCAAAGACTCTCCTTTTTCTCATACTATCATCACTGCAACCTTGAGAGCTAAGGCAAGGCCATTGGCAATGATTGGCCCAAACTCACCTTGTGAATTTAATGATAGTTTTCCAGCATATGTATAATCTACAACTAAGCCTTATCAGGCCAAGGACACAATCCCTTGCTGTTTAACTATGGTTTAGTGAGAGAAGAGAAAATTCTACAACAAACACTCCAGAATCCAAAGACCTGCTCTTAGTTGCCAGAAAGTCTGTACTATATTGTACTACCCATTCCACTGTCTACACCAGTGGTTCTCAGCCTGTGGGACCCCAGATGATTTGGCCTTCAATTCCCAGAAATCCTAACAGCTTGTAAACTGGCTGGGATTTCAGGGAGTTGTAAGCCAAAATACCTGGGGACCCACAAGTTGAGAACCACTGGTCTACACAGTTGAGCTGGTTGCTTCTTTTTCTGACCTACTAGCCAAAAATATAATGATGAGCAGCTACATTTTTGTACAGCATTACATATAATTTGGGCATGACTTACTAAGTAACATGTCACATATGATTCAGCTATGGCAATCCTAAGCATGGCGGAGCCATCTATGAAGACATGTATGCTAATGGCTGTGTGAATTGGTTAAATAAGATACTAAAGCATAACACGTTTGGTGCTTGATGAAGGAAGGCATTGCATAAAATAAAAGACCACAACCTTTCTCGTGTTTCTGCTGATGTTGCCTAATTTATTTTTAACCAAGAGTTTGCTAAATCTATTAGGCTACAATCCATTAACAAACAAAACCCACCGCTTCCGATCAATTTGCATGTCTACTATACACCTATGCCTGAGATATCAGTGTGGGATGAGAACATCAAGATTATTGTAGTGTCTCATTATGCAGGAGAAAGATTTATTGTATGAGAAAGCATAAAGAGGACGTGCACAGACCTGTGCTATGAACTGTCTAGTTCAAATCTCACGGTCTGCTGTCTTTGCATTTTGTTATTCAGTTCATGCCATACAGAAATAGGTCTTTTGTCTGAGCAACAGAGAGATCATCAGTAGCATTTGTAATTTTTTACACACACACATACACACACACACACACACACACACACACACACACACACACACACATATATATATATATATATATATATATATATATATATATATAGGCCGAATATGAAAATAGCAATAGGCTACCATTTGGGCCCACCTTCAGTATTTGAAATTGTAATGATAATTGCATATATAATCTATCCCCTTTGTAGAACAAGCACAAGACAGCTTTTAGATCATGCTGAAATTTCACACATGATTTTTCACAGCCTTTATTTAGCATATCAGATTGAAAGACACATCGGTGTGCTGTCAAAATGTACAATGCTCTAGTTATCTCACTATGACTTTCTGAGAGGGATCCTCGTCAGCAGTCAGGCAGCCAAGTCTGACAAAGTTGAAATTTAAAGACTTCCTACAAGGACAACCCCAGTTAGAGTATGATACATTAATCTAATGTTGAAGTTTGAAATGAATGAATGATAAAAACCAGTTAATACAAATCATTTTTTCTAAGAAAGAAAGAAGGATGCAGGCAGGCAGGCAGGCAGGCACACTCCCTCAATCTCAGAAAAAGGTAAAGGTAACCGTCCTCCTTTTCACTGATCACTTGGATTTATTTCAACATAGGACACCCATAATGTCCAGGAGCTCTCCCAGAGCTCTACAGTTGTCCAACATTGATGATCACATGGACCTAATATATCTCCCTTTTCCTCTGCTGATGAATGCAGCAAAAAGGAGATGGTGGGGGTCCATGTAGACAGTGAACCACTCTGCTGTCTGTACTGTGGGACTACTTTTGTAGTCTGAATTCCAGAGCACTTCTAAATTTTCCTTACCATGACACTGAACCAGTTGAATTGAGTTACTCTGAGAACGGACCGGACATCCATGGATAATATGAAGACAGATAGTAATAACTTCTAGGCCAGTGTAGGATTTTGAGCCTGTGTAGATGGGTCCATTTATGCTGACTGGGTGAGAATGTGGGTGGCCCTGCCTTTTAAATCCCTTTCAGCTTTTGAAATAGAAAGGGTGTGATGCACCACTGGTATCTTACTCTGTGTAAGTCTTCCAAAATTAATACTGCTTTATCTTCACAGTGTTGGAGGAGCCAAAGCAACTACAGTTCCTATCCACATACAGCTCTGTTGCCCTCCAGTTGAGGATTTCTGGAAATAAGTGCTAGAATTTATATCCAATGGCAAATCAACAAATGTAGTATATGTTCATTCTGTATATACACCAGATCTCTCACTACTACTTTTACTGGCTGTAAAAATATTCACTTGTGTTGGTAATTTTAGATAATTGTAAGTAGAAATAAATTTTATAAGTCTTCAAATGTTCCCCTTGCTTTGGAAAAAGAAATCACAGGTTTCCATGCAGCCTTACTAGAATTAATGTCCCTTGTCTCCAAAATTGAAATCAGAAATGTCCTTCTTATATTTTAATAGGGCCATAAAGTCATTGTGGGTATGTGGCCCTCAATATTGTTGTCCAGAATCAATACTGAATTTAGTCCTAAGGCCAAGATATTGTTGTAGATGCTGGTGCTGTTGGTGTTGATATTGTTACTACCACTACTTCTCTGGTCAAACCTCAGAATCAGGTCCTATAATAACAACATTTAAAACATTGGACAGTTTCAGAGTCCTTTCTTATATAAGTTACAAGGGGAGGGAGGGATTCCTTATGATATTTCCATTTTTGCCATCTAGACATTTTTTGTTAAAAATTGGGTCTATTCAAGAAACATATTCTCTTTAATGAACATAGTGAAATGGTTTTTTATGCTTGTTGGAAGTATCCATCAGAGATATGAATCTTTGCCCTCTAGAAGAATCTCTTGAGTTACATTTGAATAATATAGTTCAAGAGCAATGAATTCTGAGAAGATGAAAGTGAAGAGGTATGAGATTCCTTTGGAGCACTGGGGGTTTCTGGCTATTTCTTGACAAGCTCATGCTGTCTGAAAGGATAAAAATCCAGTACTGCTTTTAGTGTGTGTGTGGGGGGGGGGGGGGATTAAAGTCCCTAATTGAGTTACATAGCTGTATTTCCTACACAACACAAGAAGTGTGTTGTGCATAAACAATTTATGCTGCTGTTGAAACAATTAAGACCCTGCCTACATTTATTTATTAGTTTATTTGCTTACTTGCCTTATGCACTGGCTTTCTCCCAAGGTGGGATCCAAAATTTAGAACAGTTTGCAGTAACATGTAAAAACTATTAAAATTACATTCATAAAACATTTTAAAATCAATTAAAAACCTACAAAATTTAAAAGATCAACAAAATACACAGACACACACACCCGTTATATATTAAAAGCCTGCAGTGAGAAAGCTCTCCCATTGCGTCATCACAGACTCATCTTGAGGAACCTATAACATCATCAGAAAGGCCAGGTGAAGTGTCCCACTTCAGCACCAGACAGAGGGGGCAGCAGGGCAACTCTCTTGCCCTGCGAGCTGCGAATCTGTTGCCCTGCACACTGCTCCCTCATGGCAACACTTTTCCCATCATACAGTGGACGTGTCGCCCTTCCGGAAATGGCCTGTGCTGGTTCCATTGAAGCCAGCACAACACAGGCAGGCTACCATGTTGGGAGATGTCGTGTGATGGCCAGCATGGGGCTCTGTCCCCAAAACAGTGTGGAAGCGTCCTAGGACACTAAAATTGCCCCGTCTGATGAGGCCTGAAGAGAAAGATTCACCTGAATTTTTTAAAATTCTGGCAGGTTTTTATTGGGATATCATAGTCTTTCAGATAGATAATAAATATGTCTGCATATAATATTGTGTCCTTGGATCCACTTGGCAATACATTTTTGGATGTCCACAGTAGCGCACAGATCCCTGTCTGGAGCCAGCGTGATGCAGTGGTTCTTAAATATAGGACTAAAACTTCAGGGAACCAGCGTTTGAATCTCTGCTTAGCCATGAGATTCAAAATTTCACACACTCACAGCCTTAGACAAAGGCAGATAGTGAACTTCCCTTGAATAAATTTCACCAGGGCAATCCTATGACAGTGTAGTCATAAGTCAGAGTCACCTTGAAGGTACATAACAATAACAACTTGCAACTCAGTGCTGTATATAAGAGGTATTTTCCCCATCCCAGAACTAGGGCTCTATGTACCGAACTGCCTGCACAAGTAGCTATTTTTATTTTTATTTTATTTTATTGGAAACCAAAGCACCAGAATCAGCTTTTCTCTGACTCCTTTCAGTGAGTTCCTAGATTTCATGGGGATATATTACAATACAAGTGCTAGCATCCAGGTGTCCAAATCACCTATCCTATTCTATCTCTTGCATTTCATAATAAAATATTTGCAGAAGAAAGGATATCCACTTGGAGGTTAAAAATGGATGAATGCCACAACTTGAGGCATTCCTGAAGCTAGACTCCAAAAAATCACTGGATATTCATTTGTTATGCTCATGTGAAACACTTACTACAGAATTACACAACTTTTCCTTGCTTTACTAGAAGAAAATACATTCCTTCAGGCTTCCTTGTTAAAGTTACATATTGATATTATGCTGTTATGTGTTGAGTTTACAAAGCCTTAAAATACAACAAAATTAGTTCTGCATTTACTAAACAATCCATTGAACATTGGCAAATTGCCCGGGCTTCTCTCAAAAGTGTGCATTCAATAAAAATATAACAGCTGCCAACATGAATAATTTCAAACAAAAGCTAGTTCGCCATCCATGTTAGTTCGCCATCCATGCAGGCATTACAAATAGGATTTCTTTTCTATTGTCATTTATTTTTTAAAGCTGAATAGTTCAGTGACAACCAACCAGGGTGTAAACAGAAAAGCTCACTGACAAACTCTATATTTTTATTAAAACAAGCAAGCATTACCTACATTATAAAGTGCATGTGTTTTGATGTCCCGTACAAATGCCTCTCACTACTGCCCACCTTTATTTTGTTTCCTCTGATTTATGGTAAACATTTGTGACCCTTGGAGTGATTTTTCAGAGCAATAGTTATTTGATGATGAAAAATTAATCCAATCATAATACAATCCAGTAACCCCTGTCCTCATGAAAAAAGCAAAGGGTAAAAGAACTCTGCACATAATTATTTCTCTCTTTTGCCATCCTGTTCCATAGTGAGGGTGAAAGTGGTTGAACCAGGCAAACTAACCACTAACCAAAGCACTGAAATCCTTTCCATGTTTTACAGTGATGACAGATAAAATATTGTAAGTGATTTGGTACATGTAGACAGAGTAGCTCCATTCTAAAATAGGAAAGTTATTCAGGGTGATAATGTAAACTAGCTTCATTCCAGGGAAGAGCTGAGAGAAGGGTGACAGGAAGAGAAGACATGGAAAAACATCAATTTGCATGACATAAGGGTCAAGTTAGGCTGATATAGAGGTAGGATGTTCTGGATCACTCAAACTAACCCTATTACTATTGCTTGCTGCTTGGCATTCTAGACTCTTCAGTGGTATAAGTGCTATTGCAGTTCCAACAATAAGAGCAGTGAGGTTGTCTTGAAAGGACTTTTATCATCTTCAGCAAAAACAAGTCCCAAGGCTAAGTTCTGAAACTGCTACTTCAATCCACTGGCTCCTGAATGCTGATGGATATCCACCAAAGCAATCTCATTCATCTTAACTGTAGAAGAACCCCAGTAAACCATGATTTATGCGCACTTGTAACTAAAGCATTGTCTACAGGTTCAGTTCAGCCTTCAGTTTGCTTAATAAACAGGCATATTAAAACACTTCATTTGAGTGTTAATTTCTACTTGACTGATTTCCAAGTAATGTACTGCTTGAATGACAGATGTACCTATCCCAAGACCTTGGGGTTATCTTTAGCTTGCTTGATCACCCTGATTCCTCCTCGCCAGGCATCCTGGCATTGTAACCTGTGCTTTTTTAAAGAGTGATAATGTAATTGAATGACGGCAAAAACCTTCCTTTTACAGTTATCACTAGACGTGCACAGATCCATTTTAGCTGTTTTCCTTTGGTTTCTTTGACTTGTTAGGCTTCTCTAGATAGCTGTAACGGCAAGAGCCCAGCCACCATGTGCTTGTTTTTTTGCCCGAAATGGCTCACATAGCTGCAAGATATGGCTTCCTCCCTTTTATTTCGGATTACACAGAGCATGCTTCTTTAACACCATTCCTCAAACTCAGGCTCTTTTGAAAGGAAAAACAAAAAGTAGTCCAGGAAGGGTGCTTCCTTAACCCCATTTCCCAACCCTAAACTCCCTTGAAAGGGGGAAAGAAAAGGAGCCCAGGAAGGGTGCATCCTTCACCCCGATGCTCAAAACCAGGCTGTCTTGAAAGGAAGAGAAAGAGTCTAGTAAGGATGCTTCCTTAACCTTGTTCCTCAAACCTAGACTCCCTTGAAAGGAAGAAAGAAAAGGAGCCCAGGAAGGATGCTTTCTTCACCCGTTAATCAAAACCAGGCTCCCTTGAAAGGAAGCAAGAGAAAGAGCCCAGGAAGGATGCTTCCATAACCCCGTTCCTCAAACCTAGACTCCCTTGAAAGGACGAAAGAGAAGGAGGCCAGGAAGGATGCTTCCTTCACCCCATTGCTCAAAACCAGGCTCCCTTGAAAGGAAGAAAGAGCCCAAGAAGGATGCTTCCTTCGTCCCTTGGTTAAAACCATGCTCCCTTGAAAGGAAGAAAGAGAAAGAGCCCAGGAAGGATGTTTCCTTAACCCTGTTCCTCAAAACCAGACTTCCTTGAAAGGAAGAAAGGAAAGGGTCCCAGGAAGGGTGCTTCCTTAACCCCGTTCCTCAAACCCAGGCTCCCTTGAAAGGAAGAAAGAAAAGGAGCCCAGGAAGGGTGCTTCCTTCACCCTGTTGCTCAAAACCAGGCTCCCTTAAAAGGAAGAAACAGAAAGAGCCCAGGAAGGATGCTTTCTTAACCCTGTTCCTCGAAACCAGGCTCCCTTGAAAGGAAGAAAAAGGGTCCCAGGAAGGGTGCTTCCTTAACCCCATTACTCAAACCCAGGCCCCACTTGGAAGTTAGAAAGGTAGGGATCCCAGGAATGGAAAGGGGAGCCTTGTAAGTTCCTCATTGTAGCCAATCGGCCGGATCTTCCCAGATCTTTTGGTTGCCTAGCCAAAAACAGATTTTTCTATTTGCCAATATTTGGGAGGCTCCCGAAAACGGATCTGGATACCCAATGAAATTCAGATACCAAAAACAGATCGCTCTCCAGCCAAACTGCACAAGCCTAATTATCATAGGTAGATTAATAGTAAATGCCAGTGAATAATTCAAATTATGAATTTTACCATTAGTTTATTATTTTTAAAATAAAGATTCAACTGGCCTATTATCAATGTGAAATTGTTTTTGAAGCTAAACAAAACCACTGATCAGTTGATAGAGTTTATCAATTTAAATTTATAAGAACTAAGAATGATCCAGCCCATTCTCATCTTTCACTCTAAATTCTAAAGCTTTATTGTGCAGCAGGACTCCAAACCAATGCTTCAAATGAAAATTAATTTTTTGCTTCAGTTTCCTTGAAAGTTAATCTTAAATTGACTTGCTTCATCCTCATCTTAAAAATAAACCATTGAATTGTTCAGGTTTTCTCTTATTGGAGAAAGTGAACACTGAATTTGTAAAAAGGAGTCCAGCAGAAACCTATGATGAATGATCAAGCTGGAAATTGAGACTCAAAGAGAGTTTTCCTGCTCTGCTGCAGACGGGTGATGTCAAACCATCAGAGAACACAGTGTTGTTAAACAAATCAGTTTCTCATCTGGAGCTGCATACAAATGTACACTATTTGATTTGTTGAGAAGTTGTACAAGTGATCTCATTGCATTTGTATTGAGGCAAACCATTGCTTGGCCACCACATGCTAGATCAAAGATCAATACATCTCCCCTCCTCTCCCCCAGTACACACTTACTCCATGCAGCACCCACTCAGGGTTTTTTTTTTTTTTGAAGACTCAAAAATCTAAACTAAAATAAAGAAGGAAGGAAAAAGCTCCAGATGTATGTGAGGAAGTGTAGGCGAAACAATTGAGTCACTTTTCAAATGTCTAATATTGAGTCTACTGAATATATTGTGAAAATGGGTTCTTTCCACTGAAAGCAAAGAATTATTCAGGATTAAATCGAACCATGCCCCACTGAATTAATGGAATTTACATAAGGGTTGATTTACCAGGCTCCTATTTATTCAATAGTTGGAATTAACAATTGGATATATGCCACTGAGTCCTGTTTGAAGCAATCTTTGCATCCATTCTGGCATGTGGATCATAACTACACTTCACTTAACTTGAATGAGGACTATAGCTTTGATCTCTGATGTATTAGGTCATGTCACTATTTGTCTTTGATCTTGTTTTTCAGAAAAAGATGCGATAGTAAAATCCCAATGTTTACTTTTTCTGATATACTCTTAAGGCCAGTGTTTGAGACATACTTAATGTGTGATATAACTATGAATTCTGTACTTTTATAATATATATATATATATAAGAAGAGTGGTATGGTGTGTGTGTGTATTTACTAGCTGTACCCGCCACGCATTGCTGTGGCCAACCTTCCCTCCCTCTTTCTCTCCCTTTTCTCCTTCCTTCCTTCCTTCCTTCCTTCCTTCCTTCCTTCCTTCCTTCCTTCCTTCTCGCCCTCCCTCTTTCCTTCCTTTCTTCCCTTTTTTTCTTTCCTTCTCTCTTTCCTTCCTTCCTTCCTTCCTTCTCTATCTCTTTTATTCCTTCCTCTCTCTTTTTCTTTCTTTCCTTTCTTCCTTCTCTACCTATTCTTGGACTTCAACTCCCAGCAGTCCTCCTTGATTGATCGATCTATCTACCTACTATCTATCTATCTATCTGATTTATATATCTTATCTATCTGGAGGATTGCTGGAAGTTACAGTTCTAAAATAGGAAATATGAAATATGCAGGGATTGGAATGCTCTCAAAGAAATCCAAGGAGAAGCAAGCTTGCAGCTTGGAAGCAGTGCATTTGGAGCATCCGCCTCCCCTAAAGGGGCTGGTCTAGGGGATGCTGGGAGATGTCATTTTTGCACATGTACTATATCATCATTTAGCTTTTTGGGGTTTTTAAATCCTTTCTATTGTTTTCGGGAGGGGTTTATGAGTGATGGTCACTCTTTGGTCTGTTAGAGGTGTTGTGTCCAAATTCGTGCAGTGGTTTTTGTGTTATGTTAATCCCACAAACTAACATTACATATGGAAAATAAAGTAATGAGAAAGTGATGGTTTCTAATATATGTAATTTTTATGCTTGTGGGTAAACAGTATTTCTTGCTGTTTCTTTGTCAGTGTTGATGTGGAAATTGTCCGGTTTGCCTACTCTGGAACATGCAACATATAATTGTCCTTTTGGGTGGGGGGGGGGTCCCTTTCAAATCTATGATACTATATATGTGTGTATGTGAAACATATCTATCTATCTATCTATGACTGGATGGCTCTTTGTCAGGAGGGCTTTGGTTATGTTTTTTTGTCCTGGTGAAGGGAGTTGGACTGGATGGCCTTAAGTCTTTTCTGTTGGTCATGGGGTTCTGTGTGGGAAGTTTGGCCCAATTCTGTCGTTGGTGGGGTTCAGAATGCTCTTTGATTGTAGGTGAACTATAAATCCCAGTAAGTAGAACTCCCAAATGTCAAGGTCCATTTCTTCCAAACACCATCTGTGTTCATATTTGAGCATATGGAATATTCGTGCCAAGTTTGTTCCAGACCCATCATTGTTTGAGCCCACCATGCTTTCTGGATGTAGGTGAACTACAACTCCCAAACTCAAGGTCAATGCCCCCCAACCCTTTCTAGTGTTTTCTGTTGGGTCATGGGAGTCCTGTGTGCCACATTTGGTTCAATTCCATCATTGATGGAGTTCTGAATGCTCTTTGATTGTAGGTTAACTATAAATCCCAGCAACTACAACTCCCAAATGACAAAATCAGGGTTTTTTGAGTGATGGTCACTCCTTGGGTTAATAGGTGTCTTGTGGCCAAATTTGACGTCAATTTGTCCAGTGGTTTTTTAGTTATGTTAATCCCACAAATGAACATTACATTTATTTATAGAGAGAGAGAGAGAGATGATGATGATGATGATGGTGATGATGATTGATTCCTCCCTTGAAATGATAGGCTTTTTAAATGCTTGATTTTAACAGCAGTGTAAAAAATAGAACTGGTAGAAGAATGTCTGAATTAAAGATAATCAAAAGTCATCAGGGGGCTGAGACCCATCCTTTGCAAAAGATGCATATGAAAAATAGAGCATTTGAGGAGGCAGAAGACAAAGTGAGCATCACTCCTGGCAAGGGCCGAAGGGAAAAATTGGTCCGTCATTAAAAAGGGTAGTGATTTGTTACTGTTCATAAGCAGGATCTTCACAGAATCTATTTGCATATATTACTAGCTCTTTGGCAGTTTGCACTTCAACCAGTTTGATTTATGGGCACTAGATGTTAAAATATATTAAGAATATTAACACTCATCTTTGTAGTTTATAATTCTGAATTACAGGCATTATTGTATAATCTGATTTCAAATTTATCAAATGTTTTGTTTTCTTAAGGTCCAGTTGAAGAGCGATGAAGCAAAAACGTTTGCAATGAAGATACTAAAGAAACGCCACATAGTGGACACAAGGCAGCAAGAGCACATACGCTCAGAGAAGCAGATAATGCAAGGAGCTCATTCAGATTTTATTGTGAGGTATGATCATTTCCCTGGATAAATCAATGCATGCTTCTTAGCCCTTGTACTATTATATTACATTGGCACATAAATTATTCATGATCTATGCTAAACATTCTTTTAAACTTCTCAAGCATCAATGGATGCAAATTCTGTAGAGGTATAATGAAATACAGTACTGGATTATCAATTTACTGATGTAAATTAACCTCAAATGCAGTCAAAGAGGCCCTAGAGCAAGGAGAAAATTCAGGTATAACCACTCTGGGGGAACGTGGATCCTTTTCTTCCTTCTCTCACACTGTTGACCAATCTTAGTAAAAAAATAAAACATATACACAGTAGGACAATGATAAAATTCTGAAGCACAAAGTCTCATCGTGACTGTACCCATAGCTGTATCCCCAAACATACTCACAGCTATGTTGAGCCATATGAACAAACCGGGTATGTCATTTCTATTTTCCCCAAGAGCATAACATGATTTTGTAAATCTAGCAGCTCCTGAAAGACCATTCCCAAACAGTTGCATTATAAGAGGTATAGCGAACAACACAAATATTGCAGAAATCCATACCTTCTGTTCCTAAAACTCAAGAGAAGCCTGAATGGGGGGAAAGTGATATTACTACCTCTGCTAATCAAAAACAAATTCCAGTCCCAATTCAAGATGCAGGTTATCACCTACAAAGCCCTAAATGGTTTGGGACCTGCCTACCTTCGTGACTGTATCTCTCTCCTTGAACCAGCCCGAGCTCTTCGATCTTTGGGAGAGGCCCTCCTTTCGCCCCTGCCAGTATCACAGGCCCATCTTGTGGGTACAAGGGAGAGAGCCTTCTCCTCTGTAGCCCCCCGACTCTGGAACTCATTGCCCAGAGAGATTAGGAAAGCCCCCACCTTAGAAACTTTCAAGAAGGATCTTAAAACCTGGCTTTTCCATTGTGCCTTCGGAGAGTAGCCACACAACCAGACACTATTGCTCCCCTCAACTTTTTTGTTCCTGGAGTACACTTCTCCCGCTTGTATGAAGGCCTGTTTTTTGCAACGCTGTTTCTTTATGAGCTCCCCCTCACAAATAATCTGCTCCTTTTTATCTCACCCTTTGGGGAGATGGTGGTGGGTTATAAATAAAGTTTATTATTGTTGTTTTTGTTATTATTATTAGCATTTTATCTTGTACATCTGGTGTGCTCATTGTCATTGTGATTGTGGCTATTGTGTTTTTATATTGCTTATTGTATTCACATGTTTTATGTATTTCATTGTGTTGTCATTTGTGTCTTTGGTTTTATCTCATTGTAATTTGCTGTTTGGGCTTGGCCTCATGTAAGCCGCCCCAAGTCCCCATTGGGGGAGATGGTGGCGAGGTATAAAGATTATTATTATTATTATTATTAGTAGTAGTAGACGGCCGACAGGGAACTCTGGCGTGGGCTGGTCCATGAGGTCACGAAGAGTCGGAGACAACTGAACGAATGAACAACAACAAGTAGTAGTAGTATTACTTGAGTCCACATAATGAAATAAGGAGAAGGTGTGTGTACTCACAAAGTGTGAAAACTTCCCAATATATTCATTTGATGATTTTATGACCTGCTGTTCAGTATATTCAAGAGAGAGAAGTTTTACAAAACAACAGCAAAATCTAGCAAACATGAAGACTTTGGAGTGTGTGTAAAACTGATTGGATTTTGCTTTATAAAATGCCTGCACCCAGTGAACAACTACTTGCAATAACATTTTTATTAGTGTAGCTTTTATGGACATTTTAAACCTATGCCTTAGGTAGCAGAACTTTATGAAACGATAAACCCTGTGTATTATGATAAATATGAACAACAGCATGACAACTTACATTGCTTAAGCCATGACCTCTATAAGACTCCTATGATGTGGTATTACAGCTTCCTCGTGTCAAATGGAGCATTTGTGTATATAGAATAAAATCAGTTAAAATAAAACACACTTGTAACGTAGGATTTTTCCTGACCCCAATAAATTTGTGCTCGCTCTAATGGAATATATTTTAGTTTACCGACAACTTGTTTGTTGTGGCACCAGACCTTGCTTAAGGAGAAGGGTAAATCTCAGAATTTTACAGCATTGAGCCATAATGGTTAATGTGAGTCAAACTGCTATAATTCTGCAGTGTGGATACAGCCACAGAATAAATACTACTGATTCAGTGAAATATCTCAGGAGCACATTCCCATTACACAATTGTAGCAATATGTGGCCACTTTAACTTCCATGGCAATTTCCTCTGGAATCCTGGGGTTCATAGTTTGGTGAGGGTCTACATAATTCTAAATATCCCTGTGGGTTCTAAATATGCTTCCTAAACAGCAAATCCCAGGACTCTATAAGATGGAATCATGGCAGTATAGAGCTATAATTGTGTAACATGAAAATCCCCCCTCCCCCAAATAAATGTGATTCAGGGATATGCTTATTCAAAATCAGTTCTTCATAAATGCAAACTGTGTGAATAAAGTAGAAGTTTGGTGTCTCATAAATGCAGAACTCTCTGAAGATTGGCATCTCAAGACAGCACTTCTCCCATACACATGATATAACATTTGTATTATATATCACCATTTTGTATTATGCATGTACAATTTTGTAATTCAAATTTTAGTAGATACTCATAGCACTAAAATGGCTGTTTTTCCCTTCCATTCTAGGCTATACAGAACATTCAAGGATAGCAAATATTTATATATGTTGATGGAAGCTTGTTTAGGTGGAGAACTTTGGACAATTCTCAGGGACAGGTAAGGAAATTTGCCTGGTTCAGTTGTCTCGTAAGGTGCCAAACCAGAAACTGAGTCACTTACTACAAAGCTGTCTGTCTGGAAAAACTATGAGATCAACTGTTTTCTATACCAAGGGATTAGGATAAGCCTTTTAAACATCTGTTATAAGTTAAATACGATGCTATATCATGACATTTAAAAGCTACTCATTGTTAGCCATCAACAATTATTCTGACCACATTAAGGACGAAAATCACTATTGCAGACATCATTGTTGGAAGAAGCAACCAAACTGATTTCCAATCTTAAGTGAATATTTATTCTCCAGATTATATCCAGGATCAAAAGTTCCATGGGCTGTATCCAAAGGTGTGCATATATCACATAGGAATGGTAGGAATATTTGAAAATATTTGAAAAGTCAAAAACATGTTTCTTGAATTTCGAAAACTCCTGATAGAAAAAATCCGGGACAGATGAGACTCTCCCCAGTTCAAACTGTACAAAAATTACAGAATGAAGGAAAACCAAATAATTGGCACCAAAATTACAATGTATTGTATCTAAATGTATACAGGAGCTTAAATTGCAAGAAAAAATCAAAGAGAGGAGTGAGTAAAGACTTGAATCCTATTTATAGTCCAATGAGAAAGGACAAACTCAATATGTTGTTGAAAGGCGAGTTAGCACTTATATCAATCCTCATTGATTCAGTCGGTCTGTTATATTAGGAATGATCAGTGGGATCAGAGTTTAGAATCCACAAGTCACGAACTAGAATTAGCTGTAGCAAGTTGCCTGGAGGTGACAAAGCTAATTCGAAAAATCAAGCAAGCAAGTAAAAGCAAAGTTACTTTATCCAGATGATGAGTCTAGTTACCTTCAAGTCCATTTTGGGGCAATTTGACAATATTTTTTCAAGTTTAGTGTGATTTATTTTGAAACCCTAAGGGTTTTTCTCTCTCTCTAATTAGCCCCACAAAGTAATAGAAAAACATCGAATAGGGCACTCTATTCTAAGGGGCTGTGGTGGCGTAGCAGTTTAGCTGCTAAGCTATAGAATTTATTGAATCAGCTGTTGAGTCATGGGTAAAATCCTATTGATTCAATGGCCCTCCTCTACTTGGGATTGGGAATAGACATTTGAGCCACAAGTTTTAAGAAGGAACATTGTTTTGCAGATGCCCTGAAGTTCTCTTTTAATTATAATTTTCCCATAATCATGGTATCTGCTGCCATCTAGCTTTGAAAAGGAGTAATCTTTTCTTTTCGTTGGGTAATCTATTCAATGAAATAATTGTGGTAGCCAAATAGCATTTGTTGAAGAACATGTAAAAATTGTAACTGTCTTATGAAATAATTTCCAGTTCTCAAATAGAAATAGAAATAAAACTGTTTGATGCTACGGTTGATAGTGAAATATAATTGGAAATGAAATATTTTAATTCATATATATTGGGACACTGTATACCGTATATATTGGAAGGACTACTGCAGTGTTACGGACTTTCGACTTTGTGAAATCTGGGTTCAAATCTCCAAAAGGACAAATCTAACTCTGCTGCTGAGAAATGCCAAATCTTCTCTGAACATGATAAGGTCTCCTTCGGGTTGCCAGAAGTCATAAATGAAGATATCCATATATATCCAGGGAAACTCATTGTAATATATGCTTTAAATCACATCTTCTCCTAAGGATTCTATATATTTTTTACTCAGCATTTAAATTGTACACTCAGAAACAAATTTAGAACATATCGGGAAAGCAGTATAATCTGATTATGCTATCGCAAAATGTGATACATTTTCTGTTCCTGGTTTGAAAGTGTTGTTTCCTTTTTAATTGTGTGGTACTTACTTTGAAAGTAGTTATTATACTCCAGAAACTTCATTTTTGTGGCTACCACAAACTATGTTGAATTGGCTGAGACTCTGAGATATTTCTTGAAAAACTACAGCAAAATGTGCTGCAGGATGTCCCACAAAAAGAAAGTTTTTGCAGTTTAATAAACTTTTTCCATGTTTTTGTGATAGAATCAATTAGGAAAAGACATTTATAACCCAGGAACAAAAAACATGTTACATAATGTTATTTGTTATATCGTTTGTTATAACATTATTTAACTTGGCAAAAAAATTAATTTGGCCCCTTCCACACAGCTGAATAAAATTCCACATTATCTGCTTTGAATTGGGATATATGGCAGTGTGGACTCAGAAAACCCAGTTCAAAGCAGATATTGTGGGTTATTCTGTTTGCCTTGATATTCTGGGTTATATGGCTGTGTGGAAGGGCCCTGAGCATTCTTTGCCTGAAAAATCCCTATGAAAAGCATGTGGTTGCCATAATTCGACAGGCAATTTGGAGGTACATATATACATACAAGGAATTCTTCCTGATTGTAACATAGTTTGTCCTGTTTTGCAACTGTACATGTTAGTTGACCAGCTCACTGTTAAGAGATACCAATGATTTTAGGTCTTACGTTGCCATAATAAGGCTATGATATCCCTTTTCATTCCCATTGGAACTAGCAATATAAGTGCAACAAATGTAAGGAAGTTATTTGTGGCCTTTCAAAAGCTGTAAGCTTTCAACAGCTAAGTAAACAAGCAGAGAAATATGATTCCATCATAACCCTACAGCTGTTTCACAGTACGGTATCCCCGGCAGGCTGTGGGCTGATACAGGCAGGTCATTAAATACATGAAAAATGTTTTTCCTGACACTGCGAGCCCTTTGGGTGGTTTCACACACACAGTATGCTGGAAGTTGAAATGTAATTGTCAGTTTGTCAGAGTTCATGTTGCCAATGGAGAACAGTGCAACATAAGCTCCTGTGTGATAATTTTACACTGTGTGAAAACAAGCTCTTCTTTTCCCATAGTGTGTGTGTGTGTGTGCGTGCGCATGCCTTCATGTCACCTCTTGACATATGGCAACCTCATGAATTTCACAGTTTCCTTAAGTAAGGAATACACAAGGTGCTTTTGCCAGTTCCTTCCTTTGACACATAGCTGGCAGCACCTGGTCATTGTTGGTGGTCTCCCATCCAAATACTAACTAGGATGTACCCCACTTGGCTTCCAAATCAGGTGGAATCTAGTCCCTTTAGGGTACATAGGTTTCCTTTCCCCATAGATCAGAACTAATATGATGTCTACCTTCATCAAGGTGGAACATGTCTGGCTTATATATTCCATATCAGGCTTGTCCTGTTCTTCATTTTATCAGTTGTAACATTGCCACTGCCATTCTGATTTTAAACCTTCCTTTTTTTTCAGACCTGTTAATTAGGACTGAAAGTGCTAAGTCAGTTGCAAGACTTGAGGTGCACCCTAATGTCAGCAGGGTCAAAACCAAAGAGAGAATTAGTGATTGGCTAGTGCACTTCCTCCTAAAATCTAGATTTATCAGTAAATGGACTCAACAAAACATAGAACCATAGAATCCTAGAGTTGGAAGAGACCTCATGGGACATCCAGTCCAACCCCCTGCCAAGAAGGAGGAAAATTGCATTCAAAGTACCCCCGACAGATGGCCATCCAGCCTCTGTTTAAAAGCCTCCAAAGAAGGAGCCTCTACCACACTCCGGGGCAGAGAGTTCCACTACTGAACAGCTCTCACAGTTAGGAAGTTCTTCCTAATGTTCAGGTAGAGTCTCCTTTCCTGTAGTTTGAAACCATTGTTCCGCATCTTAGTCTCCATATCCTCTCAATCCCATTATAATTTGACTACATTCACTTGCTTGGTTCAAGGATTTCCTAACTCAGTTCTCCTTCTGTAATAACTTTAAATGCAATCAATACATCTAAAACAAGGAGTGCAATGTAGCTGATACAAAGAACTTCAAAACTCTATTTCATTTCAACAGATTGTCTTTAAAACCCATCATCCCATGTCCCGCATCACCCGACTCACCCAAGTCTCCATCCCACGGTGGAAGTCAGTCACCCAGTTATCCCCGGCCCCCGGTTGACTTCTATTCAACACAGGAAGGTGTTGCCGCTGCAGCAGCATGCAGTAGTTTGCCTATACTTTTACTATGGAGCCCCACCGGAAGTTGCTCTATGTTTTATGGGATGGAAGTTGTCATGCTCCATCATAAATGTATAGGTGAACTGGCACATGCTACCAAAAGGTCATGGTTGGATTCACAACAGAAGTACTGCATCCAGCATTTAATGAGGTTCAAGGAGGCTCTGGGGCAGGCTAGACGAAGCTGTGGTACTTAGCTTCCACAATTACTTAGTTTTGAACTTCAGCTTCTGCAATTACTAACAGCTAGTAAACTGGGAGTTGGAGGCCCAAACACCTGGAGTGCCACAGGTAGGCCAGGCCTGCTATCGGATTATCCTGGAATTTCGGAAATGTAAACAGTTAGTTCCACCTGGATGCTTCCTGATCCACTGTCCCCACAACCAACAGCCCAACCATCGTGTCACCGGCAGAAAGCAGTTTGCTAGCATAGCCATGCTATTGATGACATATTTATGGTGGTGTCATGCCGAGGTGCAGAACCACATGGCCAGAAATAGGATGCTACGCATCGTGTTTCTGACAGAGATTTGCTAGCCGGCAATGAAGCAGCAATGGTGGCCTCAGTGTATCCTTGGTTCCACCAGCCATGTGGCCAAAGCTCTCCATGGATGTTTCTTGGCTATATCAGAACAACTCCGGGATTAATCTGGTAAATGTAGACATAGCCCAAGTTACAAGTGAAATTGGATTCAAGCTTCTATCATGGGGTTCTGTCCTTCTTCTGGATCCTCAGGGACCCTCACAGACTTTTCCATCTCTTTCCCACCTACTGCAGGAACAGCACAAGTACATCAGTAGTTGTACTGTTTTATTATACAATCTGATAGTGAAAGATGGTTAACCCAAGCAGCAGAAATCATGCCAAAGGAGTGGAACCTTAAATTCAGTGTGTATATATGAAACATGTCTAAGTTGGAATTCCACTCACTATATAGAATTATGACATTATTGAAACATTATATTTGAAATCTAAAGTGTTAAATCAAATGTTTGGATGAAAAGGACAAGCGAAGCATTCCTCCTTTCTTGCTCTTCCTTTGCAGAGGTTCTTTTGAAGATTCTACAACCAGATTTTATACAGCATGTGTGGTAGAAGCTTTTGCCTATTTGCATTCCAAAGGAATCATTTATAGGGACCTCAAGCCAGAAAACCTCATCCTAGATCACCGAGGTTATGCCAAACTGGTGAGTGCTCTGGATGTTTATCTTCCCCAAAGCAATAAATTCTCCCATTGTCATGCTTACTGCATTGTAGTTAAGGCTTTGTCGCCTCTTCCATTATAATAAAATGCTTTCTTTAACGGATTTATAAGGGTCATAAAATAGTGCTTCTGGCTGAATGGCAGCTCTATAGTTCCAAGACTAATCAGTTTATAAAGAGAACTAATAGAAACAAATTAATCTTACTGTGAGTTTGAGAAGAGCTGTTGAAGTTCACAGTCTAGATTAATGTTAAAGTTCACCGTTCGTTTGAAATACCCTTTGTGACCTTATCATCAATAGTTTTGTGGGTTTTATTGGATAATTCAGATGCTTATTAAAGAGTTTAATACCTTCTTCAATTATTTATTTTTAAAGAAGAACAAAGGTATGAGTATTGTGCTCCCTACAAACCACGCTGTTCTTATTTCTTCAAACATTGCATTATTTCTGTTGTATTATTGCTGATTAAAAATAATTGGGTACTATAACTGCTCTCTTCTCTGTGAACAGCTCACCCTTCCTTTTTCTCTGGGCATGAAGGCAGAAAAACACAGTATACCAGCCTTCAGAAAGCTTGGGTCTAGGTGTAGATGCAAAGAAATGAGATTACAAAAACTGTATTTCAGCATTATGTCTTGAGCAAAGCTTAAGGATGGGACTAGCATCCAAAGAGAACATTCCAGAGATTTCCCGCATGTTGCCAATCCTCCTATATAGATAAGGATGGGATCAAGAATCTCACTGAAATCTCAGTTCTCTAGAATTCCAGATCATAAATAGCTTTAAAAGTGTTTCCACATTCTGACCATTGAGAAAAACATGAGGAATGTGGGGAAAATAAGAAATGGCAGTGTTTTAATTCTTTTTGTAAAACTCTTTGCGATTGGTATTAGAAACATCCTAAATCAGGAATAGATAACATGTAGGTTTCACTGGACTGCATTCCACTTTACTTATAAATCATAATTCCTTACCATTTATTGAGCTTTATGGACTGGAAATTATGGGAAGAGGGAAAGAAACAAACTGCAGTTTGCTAGGTGACATTTCCTACAACTGCCCTGCATTACTTATTAGAGATGGAAAGACCTGGGAGGAAAAAAAACAGAAAAAATGCGAATTATTTTTTTCATTTTTCCCCCAAAGCCATTTTTTTCAGAAAATTTGAAAAGTGTGTAGAAAAGTTCTTTTCCAATTATAAATAATATATCTATGGCATGGTATTTAAATTAGGCTTGTGCATTTCCTCGATCCGTTTCTGCTGAACCTCGATCCGTTTTTGCGTGCCTCCTAAAAATGGGTGGGTAGCTAGATAGCCTTTTTCTACCCACACCCAAAAAATTGACCATTTATATGATTAGATGTGTTAGATCATTGGTATCTCATTTGAAATTTTTTGAGTGGTTGGAAATCAGAAATGATTCTTTCTTTGTGGTTATACTTTTGCTTTTTTGATTGCCCTCAATATGACAATTAATACTATTTTCCTGAGGCAACCCAATGTGGCCTTCCAACTTGGAAGACTTTTCCCATGAAACTTGTCCTTCTGAAGTGGTTTATTCTAAGAAAAACATTACTGCCATCTCCTCCTCAAGCATTGCTCCAGCTTAGTTGCTCTTTATTTTCTCTTTCTTGATGGATGTGTGAACCTTCTTTCAACAGGTTGATTTTGGCTTTGCAAAAAAAATAGGATTTGGAAAGAAAACATGGACATTTTGTGGAACTCCAGAGTACGTCGCCCCAGAGATCATCCTGAACAAAGGTCACGACATTTCAGCAGACTACTGGTCACTGGGAATCTTAATGTATGAGCTCTTGACTGGCAGGTATGGGCATCGAATTGGAGCTAGTGATAAAAATAGATCCGCAAATTAGAGAATATTTCTGCCTTTGTCACTTTGATTAGGAGCAGAGGAATTTAGAGCTGGCATATGTTATGATGATCACACACACAAAAAAGTCAGAAAATCTACTGTTGAGACTGCTCATTCTTAGTTGTCATTGGTTCACAGTCAGCAGTCTAAAGAATAGAAGGCTTGGAACATCAAGCCTAAAAAGAAAGGCCCAGCCAACAATGTACAGAGCTACAAATTTAAATTATTTGGCTTTCAATTTCTAGCAGTCTATTTTTTTACATTGAGTGCCATATGCAGATTAAGATTCTACACTTCTACAAACCTAAAAAGCAATGAATTTCCATTGGCACATAGAAATATTACATTTAGTAAGTAGTAGCCAGTGTTTACTTCCTATATTTTGAGGCTTTACATTCAATTGCTCTTCGACTCTTCAAGTGTGGGGAAGAATCATGAAAGAGAAACCTGCACAATGAAAATACTAACAGTTTAGGACATTGTGTGGGGGGATCTATATATTTTTGTTGTGCAGAAAATAACGTGCAACCTTTTTGTAATTTTTTGAACATGATTTTCTGTGCAGAAAGTAGATTTTCCATACAGAAAATGTTTTGGGGTTTTTTTGTACCAAAAACAACATACACACTCAGGACATGGTATTTTATGCACCAGTAAGGCATTCCAAATTATAAATTGCCTTTGAAATCTGTGCAGCTTTTGAAAACTTCTTGCAGCAAAGAAAAAGGTTATTTATTTAAAAAATATTAAATTATTTGGGTTTCTTTTCAATGGGGCACATTAGCATAGTATAATTAAACACAATATGATAGTATGACATATATTTTTAAGAACAAAAGCAGTGTTACACAGGACAAAACACAGTCCTAACACAAAATGACCTGAGGAAATGGAAATGCTTCCCTTTACACTATTGTTATTATATTACTGTCTCGCTTATCACTAAAACCCCAAACAAATCACAATTCAATTGAAAGCATGCAAAAAGTAAATATTAAAATAGAATTAAACTGATTACAATATTAAAACAACACTGACTAAAAAGATAAAATGCTATTGAAAGTTTTGTGCTCATGTTTTACTCATATAAGTTGAATTTAAATGCTGGCGTGGCATGGCATAAACCGTCAATATTTTGTTATGGGGGAATTATAGATTATAATTCATTTTGTGTATGTTGATCTCTTCAACCCACCTGTCACTTCACAGAAACACCATGGGTTTTCTTAGGCAAGAAATACTTGCCATTTTGCACATGTGTAAATTCATTTTTCACCTACTTTTATATATTTTAGCTAAAAAGTGTAGCTTTCAAGTACTTGCCCAAGCTAAAACAAGATCTTATGGCCTCCCTATTGTCCACACCCTTCATAGGGCAAGGAGGGCAGAGGACAACATGGTCCAGTGTGCAGAATTAACATGACAGGGGTGTTTAGTTATCTGTAGGCATTAACTGTCCTCAGTCCACAGTAGTTGTTCCTAAAATCTCTAGTTACGAACAGCTGAATATTGGTGCTTTAAATTTAACAATTACACTATGTAACACAATTTTTGTTCCTCGGTTATCAATGTCATTTCCCAATTAGTTCTATCATAAAAACATGGGGAAAGTGCAGCACATTTTGCTTCAGTTTTTCAATGAATATCTCATAGAGTCTCAACCAATTCAACATAGTTTGTGGCAGCCACAAAAATGAAGTTTCTCTAATATAACAAATACTTTCAAAGTATAATCAGGAAATAACATTTTAAAATTTATTTCAAATTTTGTTACACAGTGTTACTAGAAACATTACTGTGAAAGACAAGGATTCAAATTGTTGGGCCTATCATAAGCCACCATATCCTCTTTTCTGTATCACAGTGCTTTAGTTGTTCAGAGAAAGATTCAGTAGTATTTTTTTCTCATGTAGGGCTAATTTTAGGATCCCTGTGCTGAGGTTCATATTCTGCCAAATTTTTCGAAAGAGCCAAATATGGTGGGATCTCATGCATGCATACTTTCAAATGAATGTTTGGGAATTAATCAGAGAAAATAAATTTGGATTTCAAGATATAACTTACTAACATTTGCAGCAAAGTAATCCCCACATTCCTGGGATGGATTTACCTACACCGCATTCTCAGGAAAGTTGATAGGAGCAATTCACAGCCATTCAGTTAATCCCTCATGCAAGCCCATAGCAGGGGGGGGGGGGCATGTAATGGGTTCAAACCCCCTTCCTGCAAAAAAAATTCCCACCCCTGCTTGCTTGCCCGTCCATTTGCCCACCCCTCTTGTTTACTCGCCCGTCTTTCGCTCTCCTGCCCCTTGCTCGTTTGCCTGCTTTCCCTCCTGGACTCTGGACTCGTTTTAACCCCCCCCCCCCCAAAAATTTCAAAACATCACCACCACCCTCATGCCACCTGATGAAGGCAGGAAATCAACTTCTACATAGTTTTACCCATTGCTCCATTCTCGCCCTCCTCAGTTTTTCTTCTTCTGCTTTGCCAACTGGTTGTGAATTTCTCTTTCTCAATCTCTTAACAATACTTTATTCTAACGCTTACGGAGCATTGTATAAAAAGTTCTGGAGAAGTTGTTAATGGAAGGAAAGGGCAAGAAGTAGTTACTTCCTGGAGAGGGATAAAAAGGTTAGACAAGATTTTTTAGTGAAGACAACTACTCCTACCAAGCAGTCAGAGGTTGTGTAAGAAAAGGAGTTCAGAAGTTATAAACAGCAATGGAGTAGATTCCAATTTAGATAAAAGGGGCAAGAACAGCCAAGGAGAGGTGAAAGTAATTCAACAGGAGTGGCGGGCAGCAATACTGACTTGAGAGATTTATCAGTAGGTGGAACATTTACTTCACTTCAGTCATTTTTGGAAAGAAATAACTACATAAAAATGGGTTTTTCAAATACTTGAGGAAGTTTACAAAAGTATGTTCTTTAAAAAGTCTATCAGGAAGATATCTACCATCACTTGTACCTAAAAGCAGTATCAAGCAGAACATAGTTCAGTAAGAGATTCAGCACTTAGCTAAAATTGAGGCAACAGGACAAATTCCATCTGATCAGAAATTCAAAGGAATGTACTCCATTGAATTGCTGTCCCAAAGCACAGTAGGGGACAGAGACCCATTTCAGATGAAAAATGTTTCTCAGTTCCTTTGTGAAATATTTGAGGTTCAACATACGGAGTCTTTGCAAACCATATTGCAGAATGTGGGCTTTAATGACTATTTGTACTCAATAGATTTCTGATAACCTTACTTGCATATTCCACCGTAAAACATAGTTATAGTTTGATAAACATTATCTTACTGAAAGATGGATGCAGATGAAAAGCATAAGATGATCGTAGTCTGCGTTTGCAGTATTTCAGGATTTATGGATTTTTTGTAAATTACAAAATTAGTCAATTAACACCAGCAAAGATAACATTATGTAACAAAATTTGAAAATTTGTCTGTTCCTGGTTTGAAAGTGTTATTTCCTGTTCAATTGTGGGGTATTTACTCTGAAAGTAGCTGTTATACTCTAGAAATGTCATTTTTGTGGCTGCCACAAACTATGTTGAATTGGTTGAGACTGAGATATTCATTGAAAAACTATAGTAAAATGTGCTGCAGGATGTCCCACAAAAACAAAGTTTTAGCAGTTTAATAAATCTTTCCATGTTTTTTAATGATAGAACCAATTAGGAGATGACATTTATAACCCAGGAACAAAAATCATGTTGCATCTCAGGGCAGAAACAAACATACAGAATTGTTTTGTTTTTCTTTCAAAAGAAATCAAGCAATAAAATTAGAAATAATAATGTTTGAGGAAAGAAGAGGTAGTAGATTTCAGGCATCTGGCCAGGGTATTAGGTATTCTAGCTTCAACAATTCAACAAGCCGCTTGGGCAAGATTTCACATGAGGATACTACCAGTTTTCATGATTCAAATAACAAGGAAAAAACAATGTCTCCCTAATGTTTCCAATGCAAGAAAAATGAAGTTTCCCCGGATGGATCAAATCAGGCAATTTAGGGCAGGGAACGCCATTTGTTCCACACAACTCAGAGTAGCAGTCACATCATATTGCAGTTTTTACAGCTGTGCTACCCATTGTCAACATCAAGTAATAGCAGCTTATTTCAAGGGGACTCTAAATCTGACAGTAAATTATTTGCACAGAAACAGGATCCTCTACTTTTATGGAGCGGCCCATTTCTCAAGTGTCTCTTTTCATTATTATTGCACCGACTACTGCCACTGTCAACACCAACTCAAGTTTTGCTGGCATATTACACCACTAGAATTCAGTATTTTGGGATCAATGTTTTCCAATGGAAACAATTCTTCTATTGGTTTTAATAGATAGACATTTGTTGGGTGAAAGAGGGGTAGCAATAACGTTTAAGTAAATCTTAACACTGTGCTTTTTCTTCTTTTTCCTTTAGTCCACCTTTCTCAGGCCCAGATCCCATGAAAACGTATAACATCATCCTAAGGGGGATTGACATGATTGAATTTCCAAAGAAGATTGCCAAAAATGCTGCTAATCTAATTAAAAAACTATGCAGGTAAAATACTCTCTCCATAAATTTGTCAAGAAAAAAATGTAAAGATAAAGGTTTCTCCTTGAACTAATTGTGTCCGACTCTGGGGGGTGGTGTTCATCTCCATTTCTAAGCCAAAGAGATGGTGTTGTCCATAGATGCCTCCAAGGTCATGTGGCTGGCATGACTGCATGGAGTGCTGTTACCTTCCCGCCAAAGTGGTATCTATTGATCTACTCACATTTGCATGTTTTCGAACTGCTAGGTTGGCAGAAGCTGGGGCTAACAATGGGAGCTCACCCTGTCCTGCAGATTCGAACCACTGACCTTTTGGTCCACAAGTTCTGCAGCTTAGCACTTTAACCTGCAGTGCCACCGCCTAATATTCTCTTATTGATGTTGCATATTTTCTTAGCTATTCACATGTTACTTATTTATTTGGTTATTCATTCTTAACATCTTTTACAAATTAAATTGCATTTACAAAATATTATTCTTTATGTTAAAGAGAAGAGAGAATAATAAAAAACGCATATAACATATCTGCTTTTTCTGGAAAACCGACAAATGTGTATAAACACATTTTCAATTATTGAGCTTTCCCCACTTTGGATGCAACAAGTTAATGTTATCATATAGTTATCTCCCAGATTCACAAAAAAACAAGTCCCGCTCTGAGTCCCCTTCGAGGTGAGAAGGGTGAAGTATAAATACAGTAAATAAAGTGATAATATTTTTCTTGAAATAGAAAGCTATTGTAATTGAAATGATAGATAAACTGACTACCATTTTTATATCCAAATTTCCTATATAGCTTTTTTCTTTAAAGTAATTCAAGAATACATCAAAGAATCAAGCAACATTTTGAATCCTGCTATTTTTTCCTATATACAATAAATACTATGCCAGCAAGATACAGTTTTCAGTCATTCCAAAATGCATGAAGATAATCTGACCCTTGTTATCCGCACCTCCAGCAATCCCTCCCTCTTCTTCTGTATTTTACAAAATCTTAGTATAAATTACATAATATTTTACTATTCTAAGGGGTTGTTTTACTGAAAAGAGAGGATATAAAAGGTTGAGATGGAGACTAATATAGATAAGTGATGGCATAATTCCAATTGTTACCTTCAGATTATCTGTTGATTGATTTCTTTCCTTTTAAACAGGGACAACCCATCAGAAAGATTAGGTAACTTGAAAAACGGTGTCAAGGATATTCAAAAGCACAAGTAAGTATGTCTCGGGTGAAAAAAAAGTTACTTTCTCTTATACTGCAATTAACATATGTAGAATTTTACAGTAACAGGTCTCTGGCTCAGTGTAAAAATAAGGCAAGAAAAAGAAGGAAGTAGAATCAAGGATTGTGGCACAGCTGGCTGAGTGTCAGCTGCATTAAGATCACTCTGACCAAAAGGTCATGAGTTCGAAGCCAGCCCGGGCTGGAGTGGGTGTCCAGCCATTGTGTAGCCCGTTGTCGACCTTTGCAACCCGAAAGACAGTTGCATCTGTCAAGTAGGAAAATAAGGTACCACCTTGTGTGGGAGGCTAAATGTAACTAATTTATGAGGCCATAAAGAAAAAAGACTCTGGGGAATGTGGAATGCGGAAGAACTTCATCGGTGTCGTTGATGGACGATGAAAAGCAGCAGCTCCCCTGGCGGCCAAAAAAAAAAAAAAATTAAATAGCCTCGGTGTATTTGTCTGTTAAATGTTATTTGTCAAACTGGCATTGAATGTTTGCCATATATGTGTTTACTGTAATCCGCCCTGAGTCCCCTGCGGGGTGAGAAGGGCGGAATATAAGAACTGTAAATAAATAAAATAAATAAATAAGGACAACTGAGGAAGAAAATACATGAAATTAATACTGATACACTTAAAACAAGATTATTTTATGTTAACTATAAGACAACTTTTTGAAATTAAGATTTATTTATTTATTTATTTTTCGACATTTATATGCCGCCCTTCTCACCCTGAAGGAGACTAAGAGCGGCTTACAAGATAGATAGATAGATAGATAGATAGATAGATAGATAGATAGATAGACACAAACAATATATTATATTATTAGCATAGTACAGTATCAGTATTATATATTACTATATTGTACTATACCATTAATTTGTAATATTATTAGTAATATTACATGTAATATAAAATATAGAATTATAATATCATATTATTATATTGTATTTCATGATAATATTATAAATATTATATGTATATACAATATATTATATTATATTATATTATATTATATTATATTATATTATTAGCATAGCACAGGAGACGTGGTGGAACTATCTTCTGGCCCCCTCTCTCTTCACTCTGGCCCAAAAAAATAAACTGTTTTTTCCTTCTAAAGTTCTGTTTGCTTTGATGGGACTTATCAGACATCAGTGGATTTCAACTTAGTGTTATAACTCGTACATTCGTCTGATGTTGCAGTCCTATTCAGGAATTATTGAACATGATTTTCTAACATGTTATTTTTAGCCCATTCTTTTTGCTCTCCTGTGGTTCACGTATGTTATAGTGCTGTTGTGATGGTCCATTATTTCACTACACATTAAGCTTGAACTTCAGCATACATTTATCATTCTGGCTTCTTTTCATTTACTAAAAAGCATACAGTAAAAAGACATGGCAAATATGGGTAGACCTGAGGGTCAGAGCCAATTTTGATAAAAACAGCCTGAACCCACTATCTATGCAAGTCAGCTTGTCCTTGAAAATTGAACTCAGTGCTATAGAGTTTTTAAAAACATATACACAAAAAGCAGAGGTAGACATGTGGATAAATGACAAAAAATTAATACTGTCAGCCAATATTTTCTTCAAGACCAATGAAAAGTAAAAAATAATAATTATGGTATGGAATTGACCTTCTACATAGACAACGGTTCTGTGTGACTTACATTCATGAATAGTGTCCACAGCCTTTTCTGTGATGGTGAGAGTGGACATATTAGTTTCTCTGCCTCAGTTTTTATATTGGGAGAGTTAGACTGCCAATTTGAAAAAAAAAGTGTGAGTTTTTGTGTGCAATCCTTGGGGATATGTGCAAACCACTGGATCTAAAAAATACACACCAGGGTATATGCTAATTCGTAGTCATAACATCCTGTAATGAGAAAAAAACCCCAATAATTTTAAAATATGGGGTTCCTAGGGAAGTAATTCGCTTTTACTCTTTTATGCTGTTCTCTCATGTCGTCCAAATATATATATATATAGAGAGAGAGGGAGACCTCAGTAAACTGAGTTTCTTTTTTTACTCCCTAGAGTGTAATTAAGTTTTCTCAATAGTTTCATTTGCTTTATCGCATCCCAGCAACTCCTACCTTTCTCTAAGTCATTTTTATATCTTCCTTGCAAGCTTTATTTGCATCTTTTCTATAAAATTAGCCCTATACAGCACCTACCATACTGACATAACTTACCTTATATACTCGTGTATCTGTCGTCCTTGTGTATAAGTTGAGGGCAAGTATGGGAGCCCAAATTATGGTTTGTGCCATGATCCATGGATAAGTCAAGGTACTTCTTTGAAGAAGATAAATCACAAGTGCCACCCTGAGGGGCAGTTGCACAAGATTGCCACTGTTATTTTCCCATCCAGGTATTCAAAAAGGCCAGAAGTGGTGCTGTCATGGAAAGAGTAGAAGACAGTCAGTGCTTCTTTTAGGTTATGTCAGAATGGACCAGACTTTAATCTTTCTCCACTCTAAGATAGAAATAGTTCCTTTTTAAGAGAAGAGTTAACCAATACTACTTACTTTGAATTGTGGAAAATTTGACCCTGAGTTTTGGATTCAATTTTTGAACCAAATAATTCTAGACTTATATATGAGTAAATACAGGAAATTGCTAAGCAGAAAATAGCAGTAGATTTTTGTGTGTGTGTGTGTGTCAGGAGCAGCTTGAGAAACTGCAAGTCACTTCTGGTGTGAGAAAATTGGCCGTTTGCAAGCTGTTGCCCAGGGGAAACCAGGATGTTTTACTATCTTGTGGGAAGGTTTCTTTCATGTCCGCACACGAGAAGCTAGAGCTGACAGATGGGAGCTCACCCAACCGACCTTTCGGTCTGCAGTCCTGCTGGCAGAAGGGTTTAACCAGGGGCTCCAATACCAGTAGAGAAACAGTATTTTTTTATTATATCACCTTTGTTAAAGGGAGGGAGAGATAAAATACTTTCCTATAGCTGAATTGGAAAGTATTTCCTATAGCTGAATTGAAAACAGGAGATCATGTACTGACAAAAAAAAAAAAAAACCCTGACAAAATGAAAACTGACAAAGTGGGTGTATATCAGCTTGTTCAGAATTTTGTTATTTCGGTTGTTTGATCCTTCTGTTTGATCCGCGTGAAGTGGCACCTGAGCCATTTATCCCTTTGTCTTGTTCTGTCTTTAGGTGGTTTGAAGGCTTTAATTGGGAAGGTTTAAGAAAAGGTACACTGACACCTCCTATAGTACCAAGTGTAAGTATATATTTTACTCTGTTATTGTTTATATGACATAAATGTGGTAATTGGAACAAGAAATTGAGACAATTATTGGAGATGCTAATTACTAAACCAAAACAGCAGCTCTCTTTTTCGCTTTTGTTTTTTAAATATCAAATCAAATCAAAACATTTATTTCGGTCATTGACCAGCACAGGAAATAGTGTGACGTTTCCTTACAAACCTGGCATGTTTGGTACATTAAAAATATAAATACAACTACTAAAAACACAATATGGGTGAGGGAGCAGAAGGGGAAACAGGGTAAAAACATACAATGTCCAGATCCATCATCAAATTGTAGATTCAGGGAAGACGATTACTGGACACGCAGTTGACTTTTGGAACTAGTCATTCCCTGGCGGATTTTGTATGCTGCTGCACAAAACTTTGCGACATTGTAGGTTGTAGCTGAATTAGTATCCGCAAGTAGCAGGGAGGTATAAAATTGTCCTGAATGGCCTGGGTGCTTGTCTATCAGGGGTAAGATAAGCCTGGCACGGGTATCCCTGTAGAACGGACACTGAAGGAGCACATGTTCTATTGTTTCCACATGACCCGAGTCACAGGGGCAGAGTCTCTCTGGGAAAGGGATCTTCCGGTAGCGGCCTTCGAGTACAGCTGATGGGAGAGTGTGGCATCGGGCCAGGGTGAAAGCCCTCCGATGAATAGGAACCTCTAAGTATGTTAAATATGCCATAGGGGAGGCAAGGTATCTGCTGTCTTCACTGACAAGAAAGGTTGGAGCCGAGGCCAGATCTAGTTGGCGCTCTGTGTCTGTGATACGTTGTTTAATGTTTTAAATAAAGCATATTTAAAAATGGCAACACATCTGCACATTACAGAAATATTTCACTACCATGTGGGTGGAATTTTGTGTTAACAGATTTATAAAGCTATAATCCAAATCACTTATACTTAATTCATGTAATGATTTGTATCACTGGCTTCAACCTCTCTAATATTTAGTGTCACTCTCTCTACTTCAGTAAGCGAAATCCAGGGATAGATGCCCATTGAATGGGTGGTCCTCCAGATATTGTCAGACTGCAGCTTCTAGCATCTATCACCATTAGCCATTTTTTCTGCAGTTTATGCAAACCAAAATTCAGCATAATCCCTGATGGCCACACATTCCTTACCCTGTTATAATGATCCGAAATCACTAGCTTTTTAGATCTTTTCCTGGGTTTTGAAAATGTAATGCTATATTGAATGGGTCTTTGCTTATGCAGTGGAACTACCATTTTTATGAAGTTCAGTAAGCACAGCATTTTGTTCAGTGTCTGATTAAAGTTCCCCCCCCCCCCCCCACTTATCTCTCTCACATCCTCCTGGTATTTTGTTGTCTTTTCACACTCAGACATGAAAATGTTTTCTGTTCTATCTTGTCAAACCCAGTACTAAAGTATAACTATGAAATACTGTAAGATAAATCCATGACATATTTGTTCATAGAAATTGGAGGGTAGGGGGCAAGGGCAAGTGGTTAAAAGAAATCATATCAATAGTGCATTTTGGGTGAATTGCTATCCGTTTCTGCTTGCTGGATACCCGAAGCCTCCCATATCCATTTCCCAGCACCTCCTAAAAATGGATGCACTGCCGAATGAGCATTTTTGTTCTGCATCCAAAAAAGCAGCTCTTTTTTGCCCATTGGTAACAATGGGAAACTTACAAGGCTCCCCTTTCCCCTGGGAACCTTTTCTTTCTTCCCTTCAAGGAAGCTGGCTGTCAGCAAGGGGGTTAAGAAATCACCCTATCCAGCCCATTATTGGGTGGGGGGGGGGGGAGACTTCCCACAGGCTCCCTTTCCATATCCTTCATTAAGACTTGGATTTTAAAAAGCATCGGAGTTAAGATACCATCCTTTCTGGATCCTTTACTTTCTGTTTGTATAGAAGACCGGGTTTAATGCTTCTTAAAGCTGTTTCTTCTCTAGAGGAGAGGCAGACGGATGTGCTTTCTCTTCCAGCACCAGCACACCAGGCAGCTAAGGCATTTTAAGGAGACCCAGGGAAGGAAAAGCGATGACCTGGAGCTCAGTGGAGCTATCTTTCCTGAGCTACCTTTAAAAACCCCTCTGTTTTCTCTACTGTCTGCAGTCTCCCTTCTGCTTGGGGTGTTGCTTCCTTAAAGCTGTTCTACATTAGAGGAGAAGTAGGCTTCTCTTTTTGTTTGCTGGGTTTACTATTATTAATGATAATTATTATCTTTTAAAAGTATTTTCTGAAGGAGAGGAATGGAAGGAGAAAAAGAAGCTAAAAGGGTGACTCTCCATCTCCAAGTTCATAAAGGCGCTTGCGCACACCTCACCCACCATCCCTCAGGTCCCAAACTCCCAGTCAGTCCCACTAAATAAAAAGAATCAGGAAAATAAAGGAAAATCAAAAAGATTCAATTGTGATGCCAAATAGGCTGCCATGTGGTCCCTTTTTGGGTGGGAATCCATGATGGCTGGGCCCCTGCCATTTCGGGCACCCAAACAAAACAGATAAGCCGAGTAGCCAAAGGGACTGGCTAAAAACGGATGCATGCACAAGTCTAATAAATAGATCACAGTGGTACCATAAATAAATTTTTTTATTATTGTTGTAATGTTTCTTCTTTTCAGAAGTTGTGTCTGTACCTCTCACTAACCAGCATTAATTTGTAGGGACCTATGCGTATATGGCAACATACAATCATAGATTTGGAATTTAAAAGCTACTCTGTATAGTCATGAATAAGTTGAGAAATCATAGTCAAAGAATGAATCCAAAAAAAACTGGGTCCATTTACCCACATGTCAATGTGGACCATAGCCAGAAAAGGGGGGGGGGGGTTAAGGGTTCTACCCCCCCCCCCCCCCGAAACATGATTTACTCAAGAATTTTAACTGGTTAACCAAATTATGAGTAAACCAGGGTTTTTTTTAACCGTACACATTTCAGGACAGGGTTAAACTTTTAACCCACCCCACCCCCGGCTACAGCCCTATACCTTAACTCTCACCAATAAAGAAAGCATTCCCTTCTTGGAATATAGTGTCAAATGAAAGTGCTTAGCCTGTCCCAGAAGAACCTAAAAGGCACACTCTATCCTCTTTGATGTAGTACCAATTCTGGCTTTTTTCAATACCTTGGAGGAAAAATGGCCATAGGCAGCTGGCCCCCCTAAGACAACAAAGAGGGGTGCTTTCCCCTCTTTGTAGAATGACCTTCAACTTATTCATGGGTCATCTCAAAATCTGGAATTTTGGTCACCAAACATTATATGTGAGTCTGACTTATACATGAGTTCGTACAGTTGTTTCCAGAGACATGACATCAATTCAAGAAACAATGGTTTGATTTTCTTCACTGGACAGGTTGCATCACCAACAGATACAAGCAATTTTGATAGCTTCCCTGAGGACAACGATGAACCACCGCCTGATGACAACTCAGGATGGGACATAGACTTTTAATGTATTTCTCTTACCTGCTTCTGCCTTGCTGAAGACAGCTTCCAGAGACATGGCTGCCAGCAGACCTGAAGGAATTGGGAAGGATTAGTGCTCGGGGTCACCATGATGCCTTGATTGATGCTGCTACAGTAACTACAGTGGCATTAGGACTTATCGCTTAGATGACAATAGTGCTCTTCACATGTTTTCTGTTTGAACTCAACATAGCAGTTGACATGGTGGTCCTGAAGCAAAGCCTTTTTCATCAGTAATGAAGTGTGTTTTCTATCACTTTAATGAACTTGTTATGCTCCTGTTGTAATTTGAAGCTGGTAGAATGAGATGCACATAATTCTAGCTGCAAGATTGTTTTCTTTAACTAGTGAATTCTCTTCTGAAATGTTCGATACTGCAGCTGATTCTACACTGTAGAACCTACAGTATGGAAACTGGGGTGTCTCAAATTGCAAAAATAAGCATATTGTGCCTCTTAAAGTAGGCCAATGTTTTAAACCAAGGAGGACCACGAAGTTGCTGGTCAAGAAGCTCATGTCAAAGCAATGCTATAAGTTGTCTTTCTTTTCGAGCTGTATTCATGACAAGAATGAATGTTACCTTCTTCCATTTTTATAATTTCTAATGTGCTTTTTCTCCCTCAACTGGTAACAAAAGCACAAATGCTACAGCATCTGTTGAACTGTTAAAAGCAAGAATGGGTCGGTTTATTCTCACATGTGTCTGAGAACATGATATATCTACCATTTAGTTTTATTGGTACAGCTTCATAAGAGCATGTAGAAAATTATTCATAAAACTACTTATTTTACACATATATGCTAATTATATTATACAATGAAAAGGAAAATGTACTTATCAAAAGGTCCTAGGCAGAAAATGACAGCAGCCAACTGGTCTAATAGGCATTAAACACTGAGCTTAAAATAGCATTTACCTTTTAGAGCCCAATGAGGGAACAGGCAAGACACACTGCAGACTATATAGGTGCTATGTACATTTTTCATCTGCGTTGTAAACACCCACAGTCATTTTTCAGGGAAAAATGTAGCAAGAGAGATAATAGTCAACCAAAATCTTAAATAATTTACACACACAAACATATCACATACTTTTAATGCTCCACTGTGACATTGTCATTATTTTGTTTTGCTATTTTACATAGAATCATAGAGTTGGAAGTGACCTCATGGGACATCCAATCCAATCCCCTGCCAAGAAGCAGGAAAATCGCATTAAAAGCACCCCTGACAGATGGCCATCCAGCCTCTGCTTAAAAGCCTCCAAAGAAAGAGCCTCCACCACACTCTGTGGCAGAGAGTTCCACTAGTGAACAGCTCTTACAGTTAGGACGTTCTTCCTAATGTTCAGTTGAAATCTCCTTTCCTGTAGTTTGAAGCCATTATTCCACATCCTAATCTCCATATCCTCTTAAGCTCATTATTATTTGACTACATTCACATGTTTATTTCAAAGATTTCCTAACTCAGTTCTCCTTCTGTAATAACTTTAATTGCAATCAGTCAATCTAAAATAAGGAGTGCAATGTAGCTGAAACAAAGAACTTCAAAACCCTATTTCATTACAAAGGGGAAACTAAGCCCATTGTTATATGTATCCAATTGAAATTTGTGGGATTTTAGTACACTCTACTTTTGACATAAGTCTTCTAACAGATCAGTGGCATATTAATAACAACTAAGAATAAATTATAAAAATGTAAAGCAATGGCAACAATCCCAGAGAAGCCTTCCATGTCTACATGACACCTACCAGCAAAAACAGCCTTATAATTACGAGTCTTCTTATTATCACAATAAAAAATGTAATAATCCACACTTCAGAAATATCACACAATACAGAATGACTTAAAAAATGATCCCTTTCACTCATTCAGCCAATTTGCAACCTGCTTGTTGCTCATTTCTAATTTCCCTTCTATAATTTGCCCTCTTCCAATTATTTTACATGTATGTTTTTCCTAACTTCTCCCGCTACACAACCCTTTTATTTGCCTCTTCCAATATTTCGAGCTAACTTTTAATGGCTTTCAAACTGAACTACATGCACATAGTATGTAACACTTATTCAGGAGTAATTCCCATTGAACTAAACTCACATGAATAGAATTGTATTATTATTATTAATAATAATAATAATAATAATAATAATAATACCCTGCCTTTCTCCCCATAGGAACTCACGGCAACTAATAAATAAACACACCCAATAAAAAATTAAAATAAGAGATATAACTTAAAAAAATTAAACATATGTGGATACAAAAGTCAAAATACAGTTAAAATTAAAAAATATATTAAAATGACATTCAACGTCCACTATTTCCCCAAATCCCACCCACAATCTCCCCACAATGTGCCCCTCATCATCCCACAAATGCATGATAGCAGAGATATGTCTTGACCTGCCTGCAAAAGGCAAGCAGCGATGAGGCCATCCTGGTCTATCTTGGAAAGGAGTTCCACAGTCTGGGAGCAACCACTGAAAAGGCCCTCTTCTTGAAAGTTGCCATTGAAATCAATGAGGCAGATATTGGTATCTTTGCTATCTAAATGCAGCTATGACACAATGCACTCCTATACATGCTTATTCAAAAATCAATTCCATTTTGTTCATTTGTGTTTTCTCCAAGTAAGCATAAATAGGATTGATATCTTAATCAAATCTAATTTCTGAAGTATAGCATTTCATATTCTGTCTCTAGATTATAAAACATGTTTCAAGCCAAGTAGCTGGAGCAGATACTAGTAAATATAGAGCACAGCAGTGGCTTTAAATTATATTATTTAAGGAATGTCTCACAACTCTATTGTCAGTATAGTTTTTCCTCCAAAGAGTTATTATAAAGTAGTTCAGTTGAAGGGGGGGGGGGGGGTCTCCAAAAATCAAAATCTAGGTTTCCTAAGATTTATCAGCTGTTCAGACCAATGCTTTCAGTTATTCCTAGTCTAGCATAACAGACAAGAACATGTGAGTTCTGAAGAAAGGAAGAAAATATATTGTGGACTTCCATGCATTCTCACCAATTTAATAATAGCATCTCTCTTTCTGAATTCATTCATTTTTTTTACACACAGAGCAGGGATAGAAAACATGTGGTTCTTCAGATGTTGGATTTCAACTTCATCAATCTGAACCAGCATAATCACTGATGAAGGATGATAGGATCCTCAATCCAAGAATATGTAGAGAACCACAAGAGACCCACCCTCACATCGCAGTCAACATGTGGTCTTGTTTACACCTCACTCCTAATAAAAAGCAACAAGGTTTCTGGCTTCTAAAAACATTTTCCTACTATTTGCAAGCATGTCAACAAGTTATGATGAAAGAATTATAGGTGATCACCTATACACAACAGAACTGATCCTAAGACACAGCTAGGCTTCCAATACATCAAGTGTAGGAATCTGTGGCAGCACAAGAACCTAACCACAAAGCAAACGTATCAGCACGATTTTAATGTGCTTCAGAGCTTCCAAGTGTTGCATCACTGTTAACGCAACAGATCCTCCCCTGGCTGACCTACACACAAGACAAGCCCCACAACTTTCTAGGAGTTGTCTAAGGCGGTTCTGGTCAAAAATTGCATAAGCAGGAGCTACAATGCTTCCTTGGAGTGTACAGGGAAGCTTGATAGATCCGTTCCATTTCCTAAGCACTGACCATTCAGTAATTAAAATGGCATCAATAATAATAACATTTGATATTAGGGCTGAGGCAATATTGATCAAAAGTCACTTCCTTTCCAGATTTAAGTTGAAATCACCTCCACAATGCATTCCCTGCATCCCACGTATGACTATGTGCCTGTTCTGAATGAACTTCAATGCAAAAAAAGTGTTCATTTGATTACAGTAATTTATTTCCCCCTGATTATATACATAAAAATATCCTGCCTTTGCCTGAACAGTTCCAGTGATAAAAACCCTATCTCAAAGCCCTTAGCTGAGAAATATTCAGACAAGGACAGTTTCAAAGCAAGCTTTGTATGAATTATTATGCTTGATTCCTTCCATTTATCCTTGATCTGCACTCAGTAATATGTCCTGGTGCAGTATGCACTTAATACAAATTTATTTTCTCATTATAATTCACTTACATCTTCTTTACTAAAAAGTGTTTTAAATAACTTGAAATTAGCATATGTATATTAGTAAACTTTGCATTTATAAATAATATATTTCATTTACATATATATATATAGACACACACACACGCACACATATATCACCTACATTCATGTTGCAATGCACTGTCTCTTAGAACTGCTCCATATGTTACTCTCTCTGCAGATCACACCAAAAAAAATGGCATCCCGTGTGCAAATTCTCTATCCCCAGTTGTAACTTGAAGTTGTAACTCAACATATGAAGCAAAGTTGCGATGCCGTAAGCTTCCCAAGTCCTACTGCACACATTAGCAGCCACTGGCAGGTACCGAAAAACGAATTGCTCAGTTGGCCTAATCTAGATGAGGAACTTCAGTTTACAGCTTGGTGTGATAAACCTGCGGTATTTGGCAGAAAGTGCCTGGCAAAAAAGTAGACTATTTATTATTGATATAGCTGCCATCCTCAGATAACCTTGCTCATGAGTAATATCTGTGCAAATTGGAAGGGTTTACTCCCTACTAATTTCTGTCGGATGGCAATCTCTACTCCCCTTTAAGTACGGACAATGCTGTATCTGCGTTTGGAAAATAATGCTGTCATATTTAAGATAACGTTTGTTAGAACTGGGTTCTAAAGGTACAGATGAGCTTATTACAGTGCTGCATTATCCACGGAAAATTCTTATTTAATAATAGGACCACAAGCAAATATTTATGTAAATAGATTTTTTTTTCGTGTTGATATTTTGTGGTACACATAATAGCTTTTGATTTAGAACTTCACTGCATTCTTCCTTCCTTTTTCTTATTTGTAAGGTAATGTTTTTAGCTCAACGTAGACTTGAATTAATGTCATAATTGTCAGTATTACTGAAACTTGTCAACTGTACCGTTGTCCATCTGTCCCATAGTTTAGAACCTCATCTAGTTATTTGGCATTGTTGCAAGTGCCTTAAATTCATGGCATCCTATTTAAAAAAATACAAATTTGGTGTTATGCTGCATGACAAAGACAAACACACCTCAAAATGTTGTCCTTTCTTAGCTTGCTGCGTTTTACAGTTCTTTCGGCTAACAGTTTATAAGCCTTTATTATATAATATTGATGAATTACAGAAATGATGAAGTTGTTCTCTTATTTCTGTTATAAATGTACCAGAGCTGTGTATCTGTTAATGAGATACAGCGTCATTTCTGTGAAATGTATAAATGTATGTGCAGGTCAAATTAATATATGACATACTATCAGTCTGTATACAGGTATTCCTGTTTTGCTAAGCTGTGCAAATTTTAAAACTGTAGTGCAGTAAAAGTTCGAACATACCACGTTTTATAATAGATGACATTGCAAAAACCTTCCAGTCAGACCAATGATTAGCAAATTGACTGTAAAATTGACACCAAACAAAAATCTTAGTTGTATCATCGTGAAACCAATGACTGCAAAAAAAAAGAGAGAAAAGAATAAAACTTGTTGCACCACTGAACAAAACAGGACCAATGTTTTCTATTGGTTGGATCCTGATTTAACTTACAGTGGACCTCATTGCCAAGTTAGTCATAACTAACTAAAGTCCTGTTGCTTTCCATGGGTCTACTCTAAGAAGGACTAAAGCTGAATCCAACCATACGTTCATGTATATGCAAACTGTTTCTGAGTCAAACTCTCAGTATTTCACCTTGTAAGCAAAACACTGAAAGTGTGTCCTTTGTCCTCTTCCTCCGTGAACAGTTCACCCCACAGCACTGGAACCCTGCCGTTTTGGGCTTTAATAGCAAAGAGAAATCCTATCAAAGTTGCCTACGTATTCCAACATACGCTGTTTTTACACTGGTGATTTCCTTTATAATCTTAACAGCTCTTGTTTCCTTTTGGTTTTCTTCGTACTGAGGATCCTAGGTGAAAGAGGGAGGATTTCATTTTATGTGTCCAAGATACACTTTCATCTAACGGTCGTTGACCACTTGCACTCTTTTGATGTAGACTGAAGAAAAACAAACTTTTTATCATAAACTTAACTGCTTTTGTTTTGCTCTGTATTTTCCCTGCAGCTGTAATTGCCGAGTGCCTGTTGTATACTTTATAGAGTTGAAATTAAAAAAAATTACTTTTGAATGTAGTTGTCATTTTTTTAGTTTCTGAAACAGTTCCATAAAATAGGACACCAGCAGAAGACTAAAACCCTGATAAAACTACAACTGTCTGTATTCCATATTATTGAGCCATGACAGTTAAAAGTAGTGTCACACTACATTAATTCTACAGTGTAGATCAGGTATGAGTAAACCCAGGCTCGGGGGTCAGATGCGGTCCCTTGGGCTCTTTTCTCAGGCTTTCTCGCCATCCTATCCTTCCTTCCTTCTCTCTTTCCTTTTTCCTTCCCTCCCTCTTACTTCTTTCCTTCCACCCTTTTGTCTTTCTTCTTTCCACTCTTTCCTTCCTCCTTCCCTGCCTCCCTCTTTCCTTCCCTTCCACCCTTTCATTCTTCCTTCCTTTCATCCTTCCCTTTTGTCTTTTCTTCCTTCTCTTTCCTCCTTCCCTCACTTTCTTCCCTCCTTCCCTCACCTTTTGTCTTTCCTTCCTTCTCTCTTTCCTTCCTCATTCCCTCCCTCCCTTCCCCCTTTCGTCTTCCCTTCCTTCTCTTTCCTTCCTCATTCCCTTCCTTCCTTCCCTCCCTTTTGTCTTTCCTTTCTTCTCTTTCCTTCCTCCTTACCTCCATCCCTTTTCTCGCTCTTTCTCATTCCATCCTCCTCTTCCACCCTTTCATCCTTCCCTCTTTCCTCCCTCTCTCCCTCTTTCTCCTTCCTTCCTTCCTTCCTTCCTTCCTTCCTTCCTTCCCTCCCTCCCTCCCTCCCTCCCTTTTGTCTTTCCTTCCTTCTCTCATTCCTTCCCTTTTGTCTTTTTTTCGCTTTCTTTTATCCTTCCCTCCATCCTTCTCTTGATTACCTTCCTTCCTTCTATCCTTCCCTTCCTCATTCTGATATATCGGGAGTTCCATAACCAAGGGGCCACCACTGAGAAGGCTGTCTCTTGTCCCCACCAGTTGTGCTTGCAATGGACTACTTGTTGGACTACTTGGAGCTTCCAAACAGTCTGCAAAGGCAGTCCCACATAGAACGTGTTGCAGTAGTCTATTCAAGAGGTGACAAGAGCATGGACCACATGGCCAAGTCTGACTTCCCAAGTTACAGGTGCAACTGGCACATAAGCTTTAATTGTGCAAAAGCTCTTCTGGCCACTGTTGAAACCTGGAGTTCCAGGCTCAGCGATGAATCCAGGAGAACACCCAAGCTGCAAACCTGTGTCTTCAGGGAGAGTGTAACCCTGTCCAGCACAGGCTGTAACCCTATACCCTGTTTGGCCTTTCAACTGACCAAGGGTACGTCTGTCTTGTCAATTCACTTTCAATTTGTTCGCCCTCATCCAGTTCATCATAGCCACCAAGCACCAGTTCAGAACCTTAACAGCCTCCTTAGCAGCAGGTGGAAAGGAGTGATCAAGTTGGACATCATCTGTGTACAGATGGCATCAAACTCCAAAACTCTGTAAGATCTCCCCCAATGGCTTCATGTAGATGTTAAACAACATGAGGGACAATACTGAGCCCTGCGGGACCCCGCAAGACAAAGGCTGTGGGGCCGAACAGGTGTCCCCCAACAATACCTTCTGAGAACAATCCTCAAGGAAGGACTGGAGGATCCAAGCCCCATTCCCGCAAGGCATCCCAGAAGGATACTGTAGTGTATCATATCGAAGGCTACTGAGAGGTCCAGAGAACTAACGGACATAATTTCCCTGCCAAGTGAACTAAGAAGACCAAGGCTCTTTCAGCTCCATGGCCTGGACCAGAGTGCGATAGATCCAGATAATCTGTTTCATCCAAGAATACTTGGAGTTGTTGCGGCACACTATTATAAAGGTAAAGCTGCCTTCTGCCAATTGCCATCACAGAAACAATTTTATTTTATTTTATCTGACTTACTTTCAAAGATTAGAATGGGTTTTTTTCTGAAGTTTCCACGGTATTTGATTAGATACACCTATTGAGCACAATTCGTCTTGGTTTCTCTTGGTTTCTCATTACCCAGAGTCGAGCTTCATAGACTGATCATCTGGTTTATATGAGAATAGACAGTCCATTTTACATCAGTCAAGGAAAGGCAACTCTCTAATCAGTAGGAGAAGATGGAGAAGGGAGCATTGGCCGCATGGTTTATGACATGAAGTAATGAAAAAATAAAAGATGTTGCAGAGCATAGAGCATGGAAGCCCAAAGGCATAAAGATTGAAAGAAAGGGGATTGGCTTGATACTGGGTAGCAAATCATTCTAGAAATTGTGCATATGTCGGTTTATCCTTGCTTCTTAATAAAGGTGACTCTAATAATGCTCAGTGTAATATCTAACACAGCATTGGTTGGCAAAGCGCTAACCCATCTTTCCTACAATATGCAGATAAAGCTGATAAATCACCAGCAACTAGAAGATCTGTCAACCGAAGGTTGCAAGTTCGAAGCCCTGGGTCGGCGTGGGTGGTCGACTGTCAGCCCTGCTCACTGTTTACTTTAGCAGTTTGAAAACAGCGTTACCTGTAATTAGAGAAATTAGGTACTACTAAAAGCGGGAGAGGTGTTTTACGACACCATAAAGAAAGATCAGAAAATGTTGGGTGACCAAAAAGGAATGGAGAATGGAACATCACCCCCTCTGGCTGGACTCACCTTCCTTGGCACCAAAAGAACTGAGTCAACAGCACCTCCTTTCTGTTCTGCTTGTCTGTGTATTGTCTATACAAAAGCGGCATTTAATGTTCGCCGTGTATGTGTGCTGTGATCCGCCATGAGTCCCTTTTGGGGTGAGAAGGGCACAATATAAATAAAGTGTTATTATTATTATTTATTGTTACTAATGACCTTACCTGACTGTTCCGACTTTGCCAAGGCTGAATCTAAAATGCCCTATATTTCAGGATCTGATTCCAGATTATCTGATTTCAATTTGATTATATGACTCTACACTGCCAGATAATCTGGGATAAGCAGATACCCTGGGATCAGATCTTGGGATATAGGGCAGTGCAGATCCAGTCCTTTGCTGTTTATTCATTAAGTTGCTTCCAACTTTCCGTGACCTCATGGACCAGCCCACGCCAGAGCTCCCTGTCAGCCATCGCCACCACCAGCTCCTTCAAGGTCAAGCCAGTCACTTCAAGGATGCCAGCCAGCCATCCATCTTGCTTTTGGTCAGCATCTCTTCCTTTTTCCTTCCATTTTCCCCAGGATAATTATCTTCTCCAAGCTTTCCTGTCTTCTCATTATGTGGCCAAAAGACTTCATCTTTGCCTCTAATGTTCTTCCCTCCATCAGATGGTTGTTGCCCGACAGATGGAGCTACAGGTCCAGGGTCGGCCGCCACGATCGCACGCTCGCTCTCTCTTTCGGGAGGGTACAGACAAGGTCCCAAGACACCGAAGGCCAGCCACAGAGGAGCAATACTGCTAGGGGGGATCAGATCAAACCGCAGCTGCCTCTATCCTTGTAGCCTCGCCCATTTGACTCAATACATTTTGGATGTAAAGATAAAAAAAATATATCCTTCCCTCCAATGAGATACCGGGCAATATTTCCTGGAGTATGGTTTACTTGGATCTTCTTGCAATCCAAGGCACTCTCAGAATTTTCCTCCAACACCACAGTTCAAAAGTGTCTATCTTTACTCAGCTTTCCTTATGGTCCACCTCTCACGTCCATAGGTTACTATGGGGAATACCATTGTTTTAGCTATGCAGATCCAGTCCTAGTCTTTCATTATTTTTGACCTTATCCAACCTTTCATATTTTGCAAGGCTTGACAAAACCCTAACATACAACAATGCCGAATGTAGGTAGCCAGTTATAACATTTCTGTAATTAAAGAAATGTATTTTGTGAAACAAACACCCAGCTCTTAAGGGATATTAACATTTATAATCTGCACTGCTTTGATGAAGTGGGAATTCATGCAACTTTGTGGGTTTTTATTGTTTGCCTCTTCCTGCCTTCAGAACTATTTTCATGTGGTTGATAAGCTTAATGATATTTTTATCTATCCTCAGTGAAGGAAATCAGTAAAATGAATTGCCCGTACTCTCTGGGAATATTGAGAAGCTGTTCAAAGGAATCGGAATGAATTAAGCAACATGGCTCAGTGCAAGGGAAATTAAGACTTGATGGAAGCTCCCAGCTATGAATGTATTTATCTCAGTGCCACTATGGGGAACAATTCCCTCCTTAAAGATGAGGTGGCAGCAGCATCCTTTAACAAAGCCAGGAAGGGAGCCACAATCTGGAGCATCTATCTGACGCAACCCATCAGGAATTCTGTAATTGACTTGTTTCAGAATGGTGTGAGAATCAACTGATGTCATGAGTTTAAATATGCCCAATTCTGCATTGGATCAGATGACACCAGTCTTAGCCACACTTACCAAGAAGGCCACCAGAGCTCGCTGGGATGCCCTTCTGAGCAAACATGGATAGGATCGGGCTTCCAAAGTATCTGCTGCAGAAACGACAAGACATATTTACCTTGTGATTTTATTTTTCTATATTTTTCTATATTTTATGTATCATTTCCTACCTCACAAATTATATTTGGAGAAGAAGAAATTCTAGCAGCTAATCTGACTTGCTTAAAGCTGAACTCTGCTGAATCTGTCATGGGTTGAGAGCTGTTATACTCTCCAATAATAGTGTTTGATTAACTGTCTTCTCTTTGTTGCCCCATTCTTCTGAGTGGTATCTTGGATACAGCCACTTTCCATCAAAGAAACTGAGCATTATGAACACCCACAGCTGAATTTTCTCTCTTTTTCTAAACATACTGGCTGAAATCCAGTGGATTGGATGATGAGCATAAGAACCCAAGCATATTGTTTCATTTGGAGGGGTTGGCAGCTTGCTGCATTCTTCCAGCCTCCTTCCTAAAAACTGCAAACACCATTTGAAACCTCAGAGTTTAGCTGGCAATTTAGCAAGGGAAATGCTAAATGCGAAACGCCAGGAGAAAAATTGCCTCCAGAACATGGCCATATAGCCCGGAAAAACCTACAACAACCCAAGGGAAATGCTGCTGAACTAAAAGCAAGTTCAAAAATCAAACCCCTCCACTGTCCTATGCAATTTGAGGCTGGATATCCACTGCCACATAATCCATATTATCAAAGCAGATAATCCAGATTATCTGCTTCGAACTAGATTATATGAGTCTACACTGCCATATAATCCAGTTCAAAGCAGATAATATAGATTGTCGAAGGCTTTCATGGCCGGAATCACTGGGTTGTTGTAGGTTTTTCCAGGCTATATGGCCATATTCTAGAGGCATTTTTCTCCTGACATTTCGCCTGCATCTATGGCAAGCATCCTCAGAGGTAGTGAGGTCTGTTGGAAGTAGGAAAATGGGTTTATATATCTGTGGAATGACCAGGGTGAGACAAAGGACCTTTGTCTGCTGGAGCTAGGTGTGAATGTTTCAACTGACCACCATGATTAGCATTTAATGGCCTGGAAGTGCCTGGGGGGAATCTTTTGTTGAGAGTGATTTGATGTGCCTGATTGTTTCCTCTCTGTTGTTTTGCTGTTGTAATTTTTGAGTTTTTTAATACTGGTAACCAGATTTTGTTCATTTTCATGGTTTCTTCCTTTCTATTGAAATTGTCCACATGCTTGTGGATTTCAATGGCTTCTCTGTGTAGTCTGACATGGTGGTTGTGAGAGTGGTCCAGCACTTCTGTGTTCTCAAATAATATGTTGTGTCCAGGTTGGTTCATCAGGTGCTCTGCTATGGCTGATTTCTCTGGTTGGAGTAGTTTGCTGTGCCTTTCATGTTCCTTGATGCGTGTCTGGGCGCTGCGTTTGGTGGTCCCTATGTAGACTTGTCCACAGCTGCATGGTACACGGTAGACTCCTCCAGAGGTGAGAGGATCCCTCTTGTCCTTTGCTGAGTGTAGCATTTGTTGGATTTTCTTGGTGGGTCTGTAGGTGGTTTGTATGTTGTGTTTCCTCATCAGCTTCCCTATGCGGTCAGTGGTTCCCTTGATGTATGGCAAGAACACTTTTCCTCTGGCATGAATGTGACTTTATTTCAGCATTTCTTAAAACCTGAATGTTTCAAGGACAAGTGAGATATTGCTTTGGCGTTCAATCTGGCTATGCGCTGGTTGTACTTGCTTTAATTGATGAAGCGTTTTAGAGTCATTTTAAGGCAGGTGGAGAATATTAGGTTTAGAAAAGGTTGAGGAAAAGCTAAAGGAGATGAAGTGGGCCCTCAGTATCCTCTTGAGGTTTGGTATCCGCCTCATGTGAATACCAAACTCTGTGGATCCTCAAATCTCAGAATAAATAATAGGATCTGCGATGGTGCAATGGTTAAACCCTTGTGCTGGCTAAACTGCTGATCTGAAGGTCGGCAGTTCAAATCCACGAGATAGGATGAGCTCCCATCTGTCAGCTCCAACTTTCCATGCCTCCCACAGGATGGTAACACATCTGGGTGTCCCCTGGGCAACGTCTCAGCAGGTGGCCAATTCTCTCATATCAGAAGCAATTTCTCAAGTCGCTTCTGGCATGATAAAATACCCCCCCCCCCCGATATACAATGGTGTAGTAAAAGGGTGCCCCTTATGTAAAATGGTAAAATCAAGGTTTTTCTATTGGAAATTTTGTTTTTGAATATTTCCAAATATGGATGACTGCATCTATAAGTAGATCATTTGTGGATATAGAAGGTCGGCTGTATTTTCTTAGCAGATATTGTACTGTAGGCACACACCTTTGCAACAAAAGTCCAGGTAACATGAAAGACCTGTAGAGGGCACCAAAATATTGTATCTCAAAAAAGGTAAGTTATTTCCAGAGAAGTGGACTATCTGAGGCTCCTTCTACACTGCCATATAATCCAAATTATCAAAGCAGGTAATCCACATTATCTTCTTTGAATTGAATTATATGCATCTGCACAATCCTGTTCAAAGCAGACAATCTGAATTTTTTCTGGCAGTGCAGAAAGGGTCTGAGAACCATTGTAGTGCATTGGCTTGAGCACTGGATTACACTTCTGGATCCCTGCTTGGTCATGGAAACCCACTGGAGGATGAGAAAGAGGAGAAGGAGAGGGACTGCAAGGTAAGTTGGATAGGGAATAGTGCAAGAGTGTACAGGAGACTGATTGTTTGACTATGGGTTGGTAAACTAGTGCAACTACACTATTGAAGATCAGTGGAATGTCAAGCATTCTCATTTTAGCATGTATCCATTATCTACAATAAAGTGGCATTATTGTAGATAATCACATTATCTACAATAAAGTGATTTCGGAATTCTTGTCTAGAAGCCCAAAATCCCAAAACACTCCCAAATGCAAAATTGTTCACATGGATGACTGAAATAGTGAGACTTTTGCTTTCTGATGGTTCAAAATACACAAAAGTATTTTTTCATGCACAAACCTATTACAAATATGGTATTAAATTACCTCCAGGGTATGTATATAAAGTGTATATGAAACACAAATGAATTCTGTATTTAGACTTGGGTCCCATCTCCAGCATATCTTATGCCGCATCTACACTAACCATTTAATGCAGTTCGAAGCTCGCTTCAAACTGCAGTGGCTAGACAACAAAGGTGTGTAACTGAAAGCCCTTCATGCTCCTCAGTTTTCTGTGGTTTGTATCATCACCAATCGAGTCTCAAGATTCCAGGATTATGTAATCATCTGCACTTTTTTCAATGCTAGTCTGAAACTGCATTAAATGGTTAGTGTAGATGGTGTCTTATTGTCTACCTATATGAAAATACAAGTATTCCAAAATCTGGGGAAAGAGTCCAAAATCCCCCCAAAAAAGTCTGTTCCCATGCATTTTGGATCAGGGAGACGCAACCTATATAGAAATGCAAACAGAGTCACACCTTTGCCTTACAAACTAAGCCTTGATGGTTCCACAAGAGGGAGCCAAGGGAGTGGGTTTAGGAGGGCATTGCCAAAAAGCCACCCTTTTGCGAAGCCCACAGAACTAGCTGTCTCTCCTCTGATGGAATTGGTAGGAGGGAGGGCTCTCTGACAGAAGGAGGCTTGGGCTTCAGACCTGTTTGATCTCCTGCTTCAAAGGGAGGCCCCTGAGCGGTGCCTTTGACCCCTGGGAGGGCTTGAGAAAACACAAGGCCCCAAAGGCAGAGGCCTGACAGCCGGACAAAGTTGCTCTGCATATGTGTGTTTTGTGTTTGATGGAGTAACAACAACACTCACACTGTTCCTTTGTATCTAGTGAGAAGAGCAGCTCCCGTAACTACTTGACAAACTCAAACAAGTTGACAAACTCAAACTCATTGTGCAGCACTGTTTGGCAGAGAATGTGAAAGACCTTGTAAAGCTACAACTCCCTTGATTCTAAAATGTTGAGCCATGGCAGTTAATGTGGTGTAAAACTGCATTAATTTGACAATGTAGATGCACTTTTAGGCAAGGAATGCTCAGTGGTGGCTTTGATAGTTCCTTCCATAGAAATACAGTCCCGGATACAGTTGGCTCACAATATTTGTTTTTGATTCCATGACTCCTTGCAGATTCCAAACTCCATGGATGCTCTTACAAGATAATGATCCTGACATTTAGAGCTCAAAATGGCCAATGACTTTTATATCTTAGGGACCGCCTTATTCCTTTTCTCCATCCATGGTCACCTCGATCCACCCAGGAAAATCTCTTATACATACCAGGCCCTAGGGAGGTACACCTGGAAGCTACAAGGCGTAGAGCTTTTTCGATCTATGCTCCAATTCTGTGGAACTCATTGCCTCCATATGTTAGAGCAATGTCAGAGTTGTGACCTTTTGTAAAAGTGCTCAAGACTTAACTGTTTCGTTGTGAATTTAAGTAATCAGATCAAATTTGCCAAATAGTCACTGCTAAAGGTTTTTTTATGTTGAATGTTTTTATATTGTGAAATGCTATTTTAAATTGTAAGTCGCTTGGAGCACCTTGGTGGAGAGCGACTAATTAAGAAATAAAGTGAAGTGAAGAAGAAGTGAAGTAATAAAATTATGTAAGAAGGCAAACAACTTAAATGTGTGAAATGATAAGAAACCACAGTAGGTTGCGCCTACACGTCAGCATGGTGCCAAGATAAAGATTTGCTTTTGAGATTCCCCACCCCCTGCCAAAAAGTATTTTGGAGCCATGGTTGGTTGAGTCTATCAATGAAGAACCCGAGATCTAACTATATTTGTTGGAGATCTCTCATTCAAGTACTAACCAGAGCAGTCTTGCTTAGCTACAAAGCTCAAACAGGACCTGGTGTTTGTAAAAGTCCTTAGACCTCCAGAGTAGAACTATGTAGTGAGAATTCAGCAACCTGTAAACCTTTGCCACCTGTAAACCTAAACTAATCTTGATTACCAAAATAGATAATCCACATTATTAAAGGAAGAGGAGCTGACCAAGGGCAAGGTGGATGGATGGTATCCTTGAAGTGACTGGCTTGACCTTGAAGGAGCTGGGGGTGGTTACGGCCGACAGGGAGCTCTGGTGTGGGCTGGTCAAAAAGAGTCAGAAGCGACTGAACAAATAAACAACAACACATCTGCTTCGAACTGGATTATATGAGCCTACACTGTCATATAATCCAGATTAAATCAGATAATCTGGATTTTATACGGCAGTGTAGAAGGGACCTTTCAAACAGCTTCCAACTCTTTTTTGTGACCTGGAAGGAAGTATCACCATTTTGAGGCACTTCCTTTCATAACTGTACAGAGTTAATTGGGATGGGGTTGTGTGTTACTTAATGTAGGGTTGCCTGATTCTAGAGGGGATTCCTGGACCTTTAATGGTCATATAGAAGAGGACATTTCAGGAGGTGTTGCTTTAAGGTGAAGTGGTCTTCTCTAATACAGGGGTGGAGAATGAGAGATCCTCAGCAAATACTGTTTGTCTGTGATCGCATTGACCATAACTATAGACAATGTCAAGGTTTGTTAGAAAGTTTCAGACTCAGAACTTTCAAAGAGCCATGTTTTTTTAATCTCTATATTGTTTGGGACAACCACAAGACAAAGCATGCCACTTGTGGCTCATGTTCTCTCTAGCAAAATTTGAAACTCTCCCATTTTGGCTGGAGTATTGCCACCTTGCTGTGACCTGAATGACTTACCCTCAGAGTGAACCTACCATTAAGGAGAACAGAGTGGACACATGAACAAGGAAGCTAGGCCTCTGTGTGTAAACAAAGAATCTCAGAAGGTATGACTGGTCATGAAAACTCTACCTCTTGCAACTCTCTTTCCCACACTACCGTTAAAAGGTATAGGAGCTCAGACCCTCTTTTTCATATGGTCACCTTGAGGCAGAGTGCATTAGACTGCCTCAAGCAGCAGAAAACTAGGCAGCAGGGAGCAGTCAGAAGGATTTTGAAGACTGGGGAATGTGTGCAAAGGAACATGGCATGGAATGTTCTTGAACCTACCAACCATGAGACATGGTAAAAGGACTGAGAGGCTACAAGCCCAAACTAACTAGAACAGTGTTTCTTAACCTTCCTAATGCCACAACCCTTTAATACAGTTCCTCATGTTGTGGTGACCCCCAACCATAATATTTTTTGTTGCTATTTCATAACAGTAAATATGCAGGATGTATTTTAATTCACTGGACCAAATTTGGCACAAATACCCAATATGCCCAAAATTGAATACTGGTGGGGGGGTTGATTTTGTCATTTGGGAGTTGTAGTTGCTGGGATTTATAGTTAGCCTACAATTAATGAGCCTCCCGAACTCCACCAACGATGGAATTGACCAAATCCTGGTACACAGAACCCCCATGACCAACAGAAAATACTGAAAGTGTTTGGTGGGCATTGGCCTTGAGTTTTGGAGTTGCAGTTCACCTAAATCCAGAGACCACTGTGGACTCAAACAATGGTGGATCTGGACCAAACTTGGAATGGATACTTGATATGCCCCAATGTGATCACTGGTGTAGTTTAGGGAAAATAGACCTTGACATTTGGGAGTTGTAGTTGCTGGGATTTATAGTTCACCTACAATCAAGAAGCATTCTGAACCCCACCAATGATAGAATTGGGTCAAACTTCCCACATAGAACTTCCAAGACTAACCGAAATCACTGTGTTTTCTGATGGTCTTTGGTGACCCCTCTGACATCCCCTCACGACCCCCCCCCCCCAGGGGTCCCGACCTCCAGGTTGAGAAACACTTGACTAGAAGGCTAATGGGCCACCAGTCCTGCTCTAAAGTAATTTACTTGTGAAATTAAAGATATCTCACTTGTGAGTCAGCTATCAGCCATGACTTGCTTTTGCATGTAGAATGAAGCAGGGTACACTTTGCCCTCCATCTTTGGCTAGTATATATGTATGTTGGAGTGGGTGGCTGGTGGGTGGAATAAAGTATCTAGAAAACCCACAGAACATTTATAGAGTTTGGATTGGACTAAGGACCTTATCCCACCAATTGAGGGCTCCGATTCCATGTGCTTCGGAAACGGGAGTCCCAAAGAGGCCATCAGATGATGTAAAGAAACATCCGGTGAGATTCGATAGAGTTACAAGCTGGGTAGATGCAGGGAATGCCATGGATGTAGCGTACCTGGATTTCAGTAAGGCCTTCAACAAAGTCCCCCATGACCTTCTGGTAACCAAACTAGTCAAATGTGGGCTAGGCAAAACTACAGTTAGGTCGATCTGTAATTGGTTAAGTGAATGAACCTAGAGAGTGAGCACCACTGCTTCCTCTTCATCCTGGAAAGAAGTGACAAGCAGAGTGCCATAAGGAGGGTTCCGTCCTGGACCCGGTCCTGTTCAACATCTTTACTAATGACTTAGATGAAGGGTTAGAAGGCATGATCATCAAGTTTGCAAATGACACCAAATGGGAAGGAATAGCCAATACACCAGAAAACAGGAGCAGAATTCAGAATGATCTTAATAAATTAGAGAGATGGGCCAAAACTAACAAAATGAAGTTCAATGGGGACAAATGCAAGGTACTCCACTTAGGCAGAAAAAATGAAATGCAAAGATACAAAATGGGGGACGCCTGGCTCGAGGGCCGTCCGTGTGAAAAACATCTTGGAGTCCTTGTGGACAACAAGTTAAACATGAGCCAACAATGTGATGCTGTAGCTAAAAAAAAGCCAATGGGATTCTGGCCTGCATAAATAGTATAGTGTCTAGATCCAGGGAAATCATGCTACCCCTCTATTCTACCTTGGTTAGACCACACTTTGAATACGGTGTCCAGTTCTGGGCACCACAATTGAAGAGAGATATTGACAAGCTGGAATGTGTCCAAAGGAGGGCAACTAAAATGATCAGAGGTCTAGAGAACAAGCTCTATGAGAAGGGACTTAAAGAGCTGGGCATGTTTAGCCTGCAGAAGAGAAGACTGAGAGGAGACATGATAGCCATGTATAAATATGTGAGTGGAAGTCATAGGGAGGAGGGAGCAAACTTGTTTTCTGCTGTCCTGGAGTCTAGGATGCGGAGCAATGACTTTAAACCACAGGAAAGGAGATTCCATCAGAACATTAGGAAGAACTTCCTGACCTTGAGAACTGTTCAGCAGTGGAACTCTCTACCATGGAGTGTGGTGGAGGCTCCTTCTTTGGAGACTTTTAAACAGAGACTGGATGGCCATCTGTTGGGGGTGCTTTGAACACAATTGTCCTGCTTCTTGGCAGGAAGGTGGACTGGATGGCCCACAAGGTCTCTTCCAACTCTATGATTCTATGACTCCGTGGGACTCCTTTTCCACAGCGCATGGAAACAGAGCCCAGAATGTATCTTCAAGAGTTGGGTGCTACCCAATTCCAAACTGAGGAAAATGGAGGAAAGAGGGACTTCAACAGAGAAAGGACGTGAGATGGTTGGCCATCCCAGAAGATGGACCTCAACAGGAGGGAACAGAGTAAGACAGTTCCCTCCATTTTCCTCCCGCTTTCCATAATTCAATATCATTGGGCCTTGGCAGTTAAAGTGGTGTCAAACTGCATTCATTCTACAGCATAGACACACCCCTTGAGTATTTCTACTCCTTCTGCACTAAGAGAGGGACTCTCCAGATGATCTTGGACTATAACACCCATCAGTGGGGTTGCAACCCAACAATGTGTGAAGAACTATAAGTTACATGTCACAGCATCAGCTTTCAATAACATTGTGAAATTCATTGGCCTGTGCTGTGCATTGTATTATACTCCTCTGACACTAATGGTTTAGCATATGCATGGACCAAGACTATTGGCTGTAATGATGTTATCTCCTCTCCCTCTCTCTCCTGCAACTTAATTCCTTTTTGTTGGAGATTGCCTTTTGTTTCCGAGCCCTTGATGTTCAAATCAACCCTCTCAGCCTGGCAGCCCCCTTTCCTCCCTGATTTCTCCACTTGTCATTTGTTCTGAGTGTTTTTGAGAAGTTTAGGTGGCTTTAAACTGCTCCCTTTGTTTTCAATCATCAAGAAGAGCCAGTGAAATAACTTTTTCCCCTTGATAGCCCCTGGGCAGAAAGCGCTCATGAAACCCTTCCCTGGGTGTTAACAGCCCTAAAAAAAAGAGATCTTCCTTGGCTGAGAATTTTCTTTTGCCATCATTAAAGAGAGTGCTTGTAACTGTAGTGATTTCAGTGGAAGCATTTCTTCAGCTGGTATTACCATCCAAAAAAGGATTTGAGAATGGGAACTCATCAAACTGGTATGTTATGTTGTTTTGTAGTGGCCTTGCAATGCCTATACTTCTGACTACAGGCTGTCTCTGAGTTACAAACATCTGACTTACAAATGACTCATAGTTAAGGATGGGACAACAGAAAATGAGAGAAATCTACCCTAGGAAGGGAAATTAACTCCTGAAGGAGTTATCATGAGGGAAAGGGGTCTTAATTGAAGCTTTATCACCAATCCTTGTTTCCACAATAAGCCTTTTTTTTTTCCAAAATCCAATTCTCGCAGGGACAGAAAGTGAGGTGAAATTTTCTGAACAGGAGCACAGAGAAGAAAACAAATTCCATAGGGGTGTTAACCCTTCCCTATGCTATCCAAATCATTTATATACACTTTTAAAATGTACCTGTTCCGACTTACAAATTCAATTTAGGAACAAACCTAAAGAACCTACCTTGTCTGTAATTTGAAGAATACTGTACTTCTATTTCGGGAGCACATTATGGCCTCTGAATATATACTATGTGTATATCCCACTAAAAAAATCCTGGGATTTGCAGTTTGGTGAGTCACCAGCACTCTTTGGCAAAGAAGCCTAAAGACCCTACAAAACTACATCTCGTATTATTCCACAGCATTGCAATATCACAGGTAAAATGGTGTGAAACTGCATTAACTCTAAAGTGTAGATGCACCCAGAAACAATCCAATACCATTGATAATATGAGATAGGATGATGGATGTTCATAAGACAAATCATCTGGTGAATTAAAGGCTGGATCTACACTGCCCTATATCCCAGGATCTGATCCCAGATTATCTGCTTTGAACTGGATTATATGACAGCCCTTCCACACAGCTTATTTCCCTGAATATCAAGGCAGAAAATTCCTCATTATCTGCTTTGAACTCGAATATATAACAGTGTGAACTCAGATAACCCAGTTCAAGACTGATATTGTTGGGTTTTCTGCCTTGATATTCTGGGTTATATGACTGTGGGAAGGGCCCCGAGTCTACACTGCCAGATAATCTGGGATAAACAGAAAATCTGGGATCTGATTCTGGGATATAGGGCAGTATAGATCTAGCCATAGCTTTTCCAGCTGTTTTTTTAATGGGTGTGATTTATTGGTTGTATGAAAACTATACATCCACCTATGTATTAAGGCTCTTTCTATACATTCTGCTTAAAAGCATCAGTGTCAGGAATATGATGAAGTGTCCATATCCTTGACTGGAGCCCCTGATGGTGCAATGGATTAAACCCTTGTGCCAGCAGGACTGCTGACCTAAAAGTTGGTGGTTCAAATCCGTGGAGTGGGATGAGCTTCCGTCTGTCAGCTCCAGCTTGTCTTGCGGGGACATGAGAGAAGCCTCCCACAGGATGGTAAAACATCCAGGTGTCCCCTGGGCAAAGTCCTTGCAGGCAGCCAATTCTCTCACATTAGAAGTGACTGTTTCTCAAGTCGCTCCTGACACACACAAAAAATCATTGACAGTAGTATCTTCAGAAGAACATAAGGTCACACAAAAGGGTTGAGACCTGAGATAGCAATGGGGCTTAACTGCTGTGTTGTTGCATTTATATTGGTTCAATAGTTGCTGGTAATCTTATTTGGAAAGCTGGAAATAGCATTTATTTCCCAGAGAAGCCCCATTGAATGCTTGATGCAGTGATTTAAAATATTATACAGTTAGAATATATTATCCAGTTAACACTTTCTGGAAGATTTATTTATTAGACAGGATTCATACTTACACAGTGGGCTCGTGGTGTCTGCTGGGATTTGGATCCAGGATCTCCTGTGGATACCAAAATCTGTGGATGCTCAAGTCCCATCATATTCCGCAGTGTAGTAAAATGGAGTTCTATATATAAAAAAGCAAAACCAAGGATTGGTTATGGAATGTGTTCTTTCTCCCTTTGAAATATTTTCAAGCAATGGATATTGAATCCATGGATATGGAGAGCCCACTGTATAGATGCAGCGCCCTTCCACACAGCCCTGTATCCCAGGATATCGAGGCAGAAAATCCCCCATTATCTGTGTGTGGACTCAGATAACCTAGTTCAAAGCAAATATTGTGGGATTTTCTGCCCTGATATTCTGGGATATAGGGCTGTGTGGAAGGGCTCCCAGATCTCAGGTATTCGATCAAATATTGGACGAGAGAGTTAAACAAAAACTATTTTCTTATCCTATAGTAAGTAGATTGATTAAACCAATATAAACTTTAAAAGCTCCACCTTATTATATATTGTAACATCTTTTTTAGAGATGTTCAATGTATTGTCCACCCTGGACCTTCCACAGATATAGAAACCCCATTTTCCTAGTTTCCAACAAACCTCACAACCTCTGAGGATGCTTGCCACAGATGCAGGTGAAATGTCAGGAGAGAATGCTTCTAGAACATGGCCATACAGCCCGAAAAACCTACAACAACCCATCTTATTTAGACTTTAGGCCTGAGGGCAAATTAAGGTTTTTGTAAACCGCTCTGAGGCCCCTTCCACACAGCTGCATAAAATCCACATTGAACTGGATTATATGGCAGTGCAGACTCAGGACCCTTCCACATAGCTCTATATCCCAGAATATCAAGGCAGAAAATCCCACATTATCTGAGTGTAGACTCAGATAACCCAGTTCAAATCAGATATTGTGGGATTTTCTGCCTTGATATTCTGGAATACAGGGCTGTGTGGAAGGGCCCCCAGATCTCATGTAGTCGATCAAATATTGGACTAGAGAGTAAAAAAAAAAACAAACCTATTTTCTAGTCCTATAGATCAAATAAGCCAATATAAACCTTTAAAAATCCACCTTATTATATATAGTTTATTATTTAGATGTTAGGCCTGAGGGCAAATTAAGGTTTTGTAAACAGCTCCGAGGCCCCTTCCACACAGCTGCATAAAATCCACATTGAACTGGATTATATGGCAGTGTAGACTCAGATAACCCAGTTCAAAGCAGATTTTGTGGGATTTTCTGCCTTGATATTCTGGGATATAGGGCTGTGTGGAAGGGCCCCCAGGTCACAGGTATTCGATCAAATATTGGACTAGTGGTACTCAACCTGGGGTCCCCAGATGTTTTTGGCCTTCAACTCCCAGAAATCCTAACAGCTGGTAAACTGGTTGGGATTTCTGGGTGTTGTAGGCCAAAAACATCTGGGGACCCCAGGTTGAGAACCACTGACTAGTCCTATAGATCGATTAAACCAATATAAACATTAAAAATCCACCTTATTATATCTAGTCTATTATAACATTTTATTTACACTTTAGGCCTGAGGGTAAATTAAGGTTTTTGTAAACTGCTCTGAAGCCTCTTCCACACAGCTGCATAAAATCCACATTGAACTGGAATATATGGCAGTGTTGACTCAGATAACCCAGTTCAAAGCAGATTTTGTGGATTATCTGCCTTGATATTCTGGGTTATATGGCTGCCTGGAAGGGCCCTGAGGCCCCTTGTATGCTGCCATATAATCCAATCCAAAGCAGATGATTTGGATTGCCTATGGCTGTGTAGAAGGAGCCTCATATAATCCAGTTCAAAGCAAATACTGTGGATTATTTGATTGGATTACTTATGGCAGTGTAAATCCAGCTAGGGAAGGAGAAAGACCTTGTAAAACTACAACGGCCATGACGGCATAGTGTTGAACTGAGGTAATTCAGTCCACAGTGTAGAAGGATGCACCGTAGGCCTCAGCTATGTGTATTTTGAGGCTTGTGTGGCTTTGTTTATTCCAGATTGACCGAATTATACGGCAGTGTAGATCCAGCAGGAGATAGCTAAAGACCTTGGAAAACTACAACTGCCATGATGGTATAGCATTGAGCTAAAGTAATTCTGTACACAGAGTAGAAGGTACCATAGGCCTCAGCTATGTGTATTTTGAGGCTTGTGTGGGTTTGTTTATTCCAGATTGACCAAATTATATGGCAGTGTAGATCCAGCCAGAAATGGCTAAAGACCTTGTAAAACTACAACTGCCATGATGATATAGCATTGAGCTAAGGTAATTCTGTACAGAGAGTAGAAGGCACCGTAGGCCTCAGCTATGTGTATTTTGAGGCTTCTGTGGATTTGTTTATTCCAGATTGACGGAATTATATGGCAGTGTAGATCCAGCCAGAGAAGGCTAAAGACCTTGAAAAACTACAATTGCCATGATGGCATAGCGTTGAGCCAAGGCAATTCATTCCACAGTGTAGAAGGATGCACCCTAGGCCTCAGCTATGTGTATTTTGAGCCTTGTGTGGGTTTGTTTATTCCAGACTGACCGTTGTGTCACCTTTTTGAAGACACCAATGAAAACATTAGTGTCCGCTGGCTTTCTTTTTCATCGATGGCGGCTTTGTGGTTCGCATTCGGAGAACAAAAGTGCGAGGGGACGGGTTTGTGGATGGTGTGGCTGGCACTCAATATCCCTGCCGGCCTTTGAACCCAGGTCCAGCCAAAATCTTGGGCCCAAGGCAACAAAGCAGGCCGAAGAAGAGCAATTAGCAGCTCTCCTGGGCCTCAGAGGCCTTTCCCTCAGAAAAGGGCACATCTGAGGGAAGCCTTATCAACACCACCCACTAGCTAATCAGGGGCCATGTTTTGAGAAGGGCCGAAGGGCGATGATAATGCTCCTTCAGAGCGCCTTTTGATCTCTTCTGAGGAAAATAGCAGTCCCTTCAATGAGGAAGGCACCTTTTTGGAGATTCCTCAGAGCAGCTCTAATCAGCCATTAACAAATGCCAGTCTGTCGCCCCTCTCAAGGCCATCAGAGGGCAATTAGAGGCCTCCTCAACCCCCATTGGCCCAATGCGTTTGATATGCAAATCTGCAAAAGGCTTCTACACTGCTATACTGTGAAATTAATGCGGTTTGATCCCACATGAACTGCCATGGCCCAAGAGTTTTGGTAACTCTGTGGCAGAGAAGGCGAAAGCCCTTGCAAAACTACAATTCCCACGATTCCATAACACTGAGCCAAAGTGGTGTCAAACTGCATTAATTTGACAGTGTAGCCGCACCTTTAAATCCTTGGAATCAATAGTAGAACTGTGAATTATCTGCCTTGATATTCTGGATTATTTGGCTGTGCAGCGCACGTATGGACACTTCTATCCCATGATCTGATCCCAGATTATCTGTTTATCCCAGATTATATGGCAGTGGTGGCCAATATAATCCATTTCAAAGTGGATATTGTGGATTATCTGCCTTGTTATTCTGTGTTATATGGCTGTGTGGAAGGGCCCCTAACTGCCATATAAAATCCAGATTATCTGCTTTGAACTGGATTATATTAATCTACGCTGCCATATAATCCAGTTCAAAGCAGACAATCTGGATTGTATATGGCAGTGAACATTAGGTCTATGGCTGGATCTACCCTGCTATATAATCCAGATTATCGAAGTAGACAAATCCACATTATCTGCTTTGAACCGGATTATATGAGTTCACACTGCCTTAGAACATCCAGATTATCTGCTTTGAACCGGATTATATGACAGTGTCGGCTCATATAATCCAGTTCAAATCAGATAATCTGGATTTTATATGGCAGTGTAGAAGGGGCCTCAGTTTAGCTGCTTGAACTGGATTATGTGAGTTTACACTGCCATATAATCCAGTTCAAAGCAGATAATCTGGATTTTATATGGCAGTGTAGAAGTAGCCCAAGTTTATCTGCTTTTAATTGGATTATATGAGTCTATACTGCCATATAATCCAGTTCAAAGCAGATAATCTGGATTTTATATGACAGTGTAGAAGAGGCCTCAGTTTATCTGCTTGAACTAATTATATGAGTCTACACTGCCATATAATCCGGTTCAAAGCAGATAATCTGGATTTTATATAGCAGTGTAGAAGGGGGCTCAGTTTATCTGATTTGAATTGGATTATATGAGTTGACACTGCCATATAATCCAGTTCAAAGCAGATAATCTGGATTTTATATGGCAGTGTAGAAAGGGGCTCAGTTTATCTACTTTGAACTGGATTATATGAGTCTACAGTGCCATATAATCCGGTTCAAAGCAGATAATCTGGATGTTATATGGCAGTGTAGAAGAGGTCCCAGTTTATTTGCATTGAACTGGATTATATGAGTCCACACTGCTAATATAATCCAGTTCAAAGCAGATAATTCGGATGTTATATGGCACTGTAGAAGAGGTTTCCATTAAATGGAGCACCACAGCAGCTAAACAGAGGATGAGGAGGAGGGCTGGTTGTGTGTGTCTCTCTCTCTTTGAAGAATCGCCCTTTTAAAAAAAAGAGATGGTGCGCCTTTCAATCAAATCAATCTCATCCATTCCTCCGTCTCTTGTCGACCAATGAGAGAGCGCCTAGCCGGGGTGGTGTCTTCCTAATCCCGCCTCCCTTGTGTGTGTGTGTGTGTGGAGGGGCGTGGCCTCTTCGCCCCCCACGAGGGAGTGGGCGGGGCCAAGGAGCGCCCCCGGGGAGTATAAAAGCAGCTCTGAGAGGCCAGCTGGGACATAAGACGGCGAGAGTTTGGATGAGGGTGAACGGAGACGGTTTGCTTTGTGTGTGGATCGGAACTCTGCGGATGAGGATGCTTTGGTGCTGGCTTCTGGCGGCCGCCCTGTGGTGCGTGGCCTCCCAGGCTGAGGTGCTGAACCTGAACGCCCTCCAGTCCAACGCTATCAAGAGCCCCCCCTCGGCCAGCGCGCCTCCGCCGCCGCTGCTTCAGGGCAAGCACCCCAAGTCCCATGTAAGTCAATGGACCTGGAAGGGGGTTGGAGGAGGCTGCCTAGGGATTGCCGCGCATGCGCTCTAGCTCCCCCTGGCGGCGGCGGCAGGAACTCACTCCTCTCCTCCTGCTTGTGTTTCCCTGCAGCCTTTCTTCGCCTGCGCCGAGGATGAGGATTGCGAAGTGGAGCAGTTCTGCCCCAATTCGGTTCGAGGCGGCGTCCACGGGGCCCCGGGGTGCCTGGCCTGCCGCAGGCGGCGCAAGAGGTGCCACCGCGACGCCATGTGCTGCCCGGGAAACCTCTGCCACAACGGTGAGTGAGTACAGACCTCCCTCCATTCATTCCCACATGCAAGAAGGGTTGACACGTGTCTGATAGCAAGGCTGCAGGTGGAAAGAATGCATTCGATGCCACGCCAGTTGCAAAGGGATCTTGGGTAGTTTGGGGAAGGCACCAGCACATTCTTATGGGTGTTTACATAGTTGGCAAAAATTAATTATAAGTGCAACAGTTGAAATGCAAGTAAATATATTATTATTATTATATATGTAGTGGTGTGCAGGGGTAAAAATGGTTAGATCTAAGATTCCAGTGCCATGATTCAATGCTAGGGAATCCTGGGATTTGTAGTTTGGGGAGGACACTAGCACTCTATCAGAAAAGTAAAAAGACCTTGCAAAACTACAACTCACAGTTCCATAGCATTCAGTGGTGGCAAGGAAAGTAGTGCTGCAAACCCATTGAATCAATTGCCACATCTATATAAATATTAGCCGTCCCCTGCCATGTGTTGCTGTGGCCCACATAGGGGTTCTGTGTGGGTGGTTTTGCCCAATTCTATCGTTGGTGGGTTGCAGAATGCTCTGTGATTGTAGGTGAACTTTAAATCCCAGCAACTACAACTCCCGAATGTCAAGATTCTATTTTCCCCAAACTCCACCAGTGTTCACATTTGGGCATATTGAGTATTGGTCTAGAGTTTGGTCCAGATCCATCATTGTTTGAGTCCATAGTGATCTTTGGATGTAGGTGAACTACAACTCCAAAACCAAAGGACACTGCCCACCAAACCCATCCAGTATTTTCTGTTAGTCATGGGAGTTCTGTGTGCCAAGTTTGGTTCAATTCCATCGTTGGTGGGGTGCAGAATGCTCTTTGATTGTAGGTGAACTATAAATCCCAGCAACTACAACTCCCAAATGACAAAATCAATTTTTTAAGGAAGGACATACATTTGGTTGTTAGGTGTCTTGTTTCCAAGTTTGGTGTCAATTCGTCCAGTGGTTTTTGAGTTCTGTTAATCCCACAAACGAACATTACATTTTTATTTATATAGAAAATGTAATGTTCGTTTGTGGGATCAACATAACCCAAAAACCACTAGGTGAATTGACACCAAATTGGACACAATACACCTATTAGGTCAATGAGTGACCATCACTCATAAAAACACTGAAAAACACAGCAGAAGATAATTAAAAAGCAAAAAACCCCAAACAAACATTACAAACGTGCGCAAAACCACATATATACACACACATATATACACAAAACATATATACACAAACTGGGCCACAGCATTCATGCTCAAAACCACATCTATACACAAACACACATATATTCACATATGACACAAATATATACACACATATACTCATATATACACACACAAAACACATACACAGACTGAGCCGCAGCAACACGTGGCAGGGGGTGGCTAGTGAGAAATAAAACACTTATTACATTCCATTGGTTCAATGGTCTGCTCTAGTTGAGACCAGCAATTTGGATTTAGGACAGAGGCTCCAATTTGGGACCCATTATATGAAGGCTTTCATGGTCAGAATCACTGGGTTGTTCTATATTTTCTGAGCTGTATTACCATGTTCAGGAAGCATTCTCTCCTGACATTTTGCCCACATTTATGGCAGGCATCCTCAGAGGTGGTTGTGTGTCTTCTGGGCTGTATGGCCATGTTCCAAAAGCATTATCTCCTGTTGTTTCTCCCAGATATATGACAGGCATCCTCAGAGATTGTGAGGTCACAACCTCTGAGGATCCCTGCCATAAACGTGGGCGAAACATCAGAAGAGAATGCTTCTGGACATAGCCATAAAGCCCGGAAAACACACAACAACCTCAGGACACATTTTTACATGGAAGTGGGAAACCACCTTGAAATCAGTGAGACTGCATTCATTCTACAGTGTGGTTGCTGCTTTAGGAAATAATGGATGGGTATATATAGTGTTGTGCTTTGCTAATAATATAATACATTGTATGTACATATAATATTGGTCGCTCTGAGTGAGAAGGAGGGATATAGATCTCGAAAATAAATAAATTATTTATTTCAAATATTTGTAACCCCGCCCTTTTCAACCCCCGGATGCATCTCTGTTTCAGAATGAATGCAGTTGGACCCCCCCTCTTTAACAGCTATGGCTCAATGCTATGGAATTGTGGGAGTTATACTTTTACAAGGCGTTCAGCCTTTTTTTTCCAAATAGTGTTGGCCTATCGGCAAACTACATCTCTTGATTCCACAGCATTGAGCCAAGCAATATCAAAGTGTATAATTTCTGCAGTTTAGAAAGTATGGGAAGGGGTTCATTCCTACATTTCATTGAATGCCTTGGGAGCTTCTGTTCTCAACCCATAATGTCTTGAAGAAGTCCTGTTTTTTCTCAAATGGGCCGTAGCAGAGTTAGGTGGCCAAGGGAAGGGTGTTTGTCTTCCTTTAGGAAAGCATCCACTTCTGATTCTGGAGCTAAGTTTGTTTTGTTTTTACATGGAGCAAGTTGCTTCTGGTGTGAGAGAATAGGCTGACTGCAAGGATGTTGCCTGGGGACGCCCAGATGTTTTACCATCCTGTAGGAGGCTCTTCTCATGTCCCCGCATGAGAAGCTGGAGTTGACAGATGGGAGCTCGCTCCCTGGATTCAGACCGCTGACCTTTTGGTTAGCAGTCCTGCTGGCACAAGGGTTTAGCCCATTGTGCCACCAAGGACTCAAGTAAAAGTAGGTTGTTTTGAATCAGGAGTGGAATCATGCAGGCATGTTGATGTTGCTGGATTAATAAATAAATAATTGCACCTTCCAAGCCACTTCCTTGTTGCTACATCTTTCAGTTCTCGTGATCTTTCCTTCTGTTAGCCAGTACTGCTGGGTGTTGCAGTCAAACCGTATGGAGGGCTGGCTGCCACCTTCTGCCATAGGCAGAGTTTGACTACTGTTGATGCCAAGGGTAGTTGTTACATGTCTACAAGTTGACTCTTGAGTTAATAGTCATCTTTTCATAGACAAGATTTCCTCAGAGGTTGAGTGTGGCTTGCTTATGGTCACCCAGGGCACTTCCACACAGCCCTATATTCCAGAATATCAAGGCGGAAAATCCCACAATTGAGTTGAACTGGATTATATGAGTTCACTTCCATATATTCCAGTTCAAAGCAGATACTGTGGGATTTTCTACCTCAGTATTCTGAGATATAGGGCTGTGTGGAAGGGCTTCCAGGGTTGAGCAAGAATTTAAACCAAATTTTTGAGCCCCTTCCACAATTCCCCTATGTCCCAGGACCTGATCCCAGATTATCTGATTATCCCAGATTATCTGGCAGCGGAGACTCATATAATCCAGTTTAAATCAGATAATCTAGGGGACCTACCACACAGTCATATAACCCAGAATATCAAGGCAGAAAATCCACAATATCTGCTTTGAACTGGATTTTATGGCAGTGGAGACTCATATAATCCAGTTTAAATCAGATAATCTAGGGGGCCTTCCACACAGTCATATAACCCAGAATATCAAGGCAGAAAATCCACAATATCTGCTTTGAACTGGGTTATCTGAGTCCACACTGCCATATAACCAAGTTCAAAGCAGAAAATTTGAGATTTTCTATAGTTGTGTGAAAGGGGCTTAGGATAAGATCCTGGGATATAGGGCAATGTAGAAGGGGCCTTGGAGTCCATGCTTGTCAAGTATATTTGTGTGTTTTCAAACCATGTATGACTTGTGACAGGTTTCTTGGCAATATGTGTTCAGAGTGGGATTGCCTTTACCTTCCTCTGTGGCTGAGAGAGTGTGACTTGCCCAGGGATCACCCAGCGAGTTTCTATAGCTGAGAAGATAACACTATGTAACATGATATTTTTTCCTGGGTTACAAATGCCATTTGCTAATTGATTCTATCATTAAAAATATGGAAAAAAGTTTATTAAACTGCATAAACTTTGTATTGTCAAAGTCTTTCATGGCTGGAATCACTGGGTTGTTGTAGGTTTTTCGGGCTATATGGCCTTGTTCTAGAAGCATTCTCTCCTGATGTTTCGCCTGCATCTATGCCAAGCATCCTCAAAAGTTGTGAGGTCTCAGAGACCTCACAACCTCTGAGCTTGCTTGCCATAGATGCAGGCGAAACATCAGGAGAGAATGCTTCTAAAACATGGCCATATAGCCCGAAAAACCTACAACAACCCTACAAAAACTTTTGTTTTGGTGGGACATCCTGCAGCACATTTTACTATAGTTTTTCAATGCATATCTCATTGAGTCTCAATCAGTATAGTTTGTGGCGTTCAGTATAGTTTGTGGCGGGACATCCTGTAGCACATTTTGCAATACTTTTTCATCGAGTCTCAACCAATTCAACATAGTGCCTGCTACAAAAACAAAGATTCTGGAGTATAATTACTACTTTCAAAGCAAGGTACTATACAATTAAACAGGAAATAACTCTTTCAAACCACGAACAGAAAAAAAAATCAAATTTTGTTACAGAGTGTAATCAGATTCTCCAGAGGTGGATGTAGTCCAATGCTCAAACCAATAAATCCCATTGACTTTATTCTAGTTTACTACTAAATGACAGTAGTGTTCGAGGATGCTTGCCATAGATGCAGGTGAAACGTCAGGAGAGAATGCCTCTAGAACATGGCCATATAGTCCAAAAAACCTACAACAACCCAGTGTTCAAGATCTTAAGTTAGAGGTCTTATATTATCTTTTCAGGAAGCTATCAGAAGAACTGTGGACCAGGAACTTTGTGTATGCTCTTGCTCTTTGCAGAAGTTAGTCTTGTGATGGAATACTGTCTCAAGTGTCACTTTGGAAAGCTGAAATGCTTTGTTTTGACTGCTGGATCTTATGATGTTGGAATAGCATTAAAGTCCAGCAAGTTTTCATGCTGAATTTTCCTATTATAGGCATTTGCGTCCCCTTGGAACCTGATCACTTGTACCATGGCGAGATGGAGGAGACCATCGTGGAGAATTTTGACCACGGTGCTGCTGAGACACACCTCAAAAAGACCACATCTTCATCCTGGTTGCACCATCCGAAAGGTAAGCTCATTCACATTGAACAGAAGCGTATAGGAGAGATAAAGGGATGTGTCCCCTTATTGTAAATCCTGGAACGTCTCTAACAAAATGCTTCAAAGGGCTACGAGACACTGCTGAACTATTGTTAGTGGATTTGGAGCAGATAACATAAATCTGTATTGATCAGCGAAAGCACAATGGTTTCTGGAGAGTTTTGTGTAGTTTGGTAGCTGAGGAAGTAGGGCTTGAAAATTGATAGCTTTATGCCACTCTTAGACAGGCTTAACTGAACAGAGGTTCTCTAAAATAATTCTTTTCTTTGAAATTGGCAGGTTATTTGTTAGTTGCAATATTTGTATTCCTTTCATTCCCAAATTACTCGCATTCCCACTACTTGAATTCTGTTATTTTCTCTGTGTGGTCTTTCCTTGTAATGGATGCATAGAGGTGAATCTGCCAACAATTAAGCAGTAACATCTGATACGGCTGTGTTCAAGGATAGACTTATTTGTCACAACTGGAGAACACCCTCTTTGCTAAAGCCTGACTTGCCAAAGCAAGATCTCTTTGAGTACTGATATTCCAGACTGGGACCCCTTCCACACATCTGAATAAAATCCCACATTATCTGCTTTGAACTGGTATATTTAGCAGTGTGGACTCAGAGCTCTTCCACACAGCTCTATATCCCAGAATATTAAGGCAGAAAATCCCATCATATCTGCTTTGAACTGGGTTATCTGAATCCACACTCAAATAATGTGGGGTTTTGTGTCTTGATATTCTGGGATATAGGGCTGTGTGGAAGGGCCCTCAGATATCCCAGTTCAAAGCAGATATTGTGGGATTTTCTGCCTTGATAGTCTGGGTTATATGTAACACAGCTATGGCCCCTTCTGCACAGCTCTATATCCCAGGATCTAATCCCATATTATCTTCTTATCCCAGATTATATGGCAGTGGAGACTCATATAATCCAGTTCAAAGCCAATAATCTGGGATCAGATCCTGGGATATAGGGCAATGTAGATCCATTCACCCTTATATCTTTTAATGCTGAAACATGGCTTGTTTGACTCCTTATCTTGCAAACTTTCTCATCATATGAAAAACTATCCACAATTGCTGAAGGATCTGAACCTTGTTCCTCACAAATGGATGTGAAATGCACATAGAGTGAAGTCCTATCTAGAATCCCTTCTACACTGCCATATAATCCAGACTATCAAAGCAGATAATCCACATTATCTGCTTTGAACTGGATTATTTGAGACCCCTTCTACACTGCCATATAAAATCCAGATTATCTGCTTTGAACTGGATGATATGGCAGTATAGACTCATATAATCTCATGTAATCCAGTTCAAAGCAGATAATATAGATCATCTGCCTTGATAATCTGAATTATATTGCAGTGCAGAAGGGGCTTGAGTCTACACTGCCATATAATCCAGTTCAAAGCAGATAATCTGGATTTTATATGTCAGTGTAGAAGGAGTGTAGGACTTTTGAGCTTTGCTGACCTTCTGCTGAATTGGACTAATTATTAACACCTTGTAGTGGTTAGTTGCGTGTTTCAGGAAAGCACTTTGAAAGCTTTATTCTTGGAATGGGAATTCATGCAGTCTTCTAGATGTTGGACTGTCACTCCCAACCATCCTCAGCATTGTCTGGGCGTGTTGGGAACTGAAGTTCAGCATCAACTGGAGACTCAACAATCCTCACCTTTCTTACATTCTGGTGTTGTTGTATATGAGAAATGAAATTGTCCTAGAGTTGAACAAATATGCAATAACTTGTCTCTTTCTTCAGGCCAAGATGGTGCCGTGTGCCTCCGCTCCTCAGACTGTGCTGAAGGGCTGTGCTGCGCCCGACACTTTTGGTCCAAGATCTGCAAACCGGTCCTTAAGGAAGGCCAAGTGTGCACCAAACACCGCAAGAAAGGCGCCCACGGCTTGGAGATCTTCCAGCGATGCCACTGTGGGGACGGATTGACTTGTCGTCTGCAGAAAGACCATACGATCAGCAACTCTTCCAGACTACACACTTGCCAGAGACATTAGCTGCTGTTGCTTTTCTTCCTGATGAACTTGAGAGACTTTTTAGTAAGGGCTGGGACTTACTTTCTATGGACAATGACCTCCCAAGGACTGACCAATTTCAGGGTTTACACAAAAAGTACTCCAGCAACGTTTACCTCTTCAAACCTGGAGCATGGGGCATGTTTCTTTAGGGAACTATTCTTCGAGGGACTAATTGCAGTAAATTACTGTGTCTGTAAATTCTTGGGTGTGGCACTTGTACATGACATGAGATTTTAATTTTTTTTCCTGAAGTGCTACGTGATCTCCTGTCTATTGTGATATGTGTTGTACACACTGGTTTTATTATATCTTTTCACAAGTAAAAAATAAAAAGACCTTTTAAATATATACATGACAACTGGTGATGCTTGTGTTAGCTACTACAGGCTACTGTTGTATAGCAAAAACATGATCGCTTGGGCATGAAAGGATTTTTGGGCCCAGGAATTTGTATTTTGTGGGTTAGAAAAGTTCAGGCTAAAAGTTAATTGCTCTCTTTTGTGATCAAACATCACAGTTTTCAAAGACATAATTCAGGGCCCTTCCACACATCTGTATAACCCAGAATATCAACAATTTATTACTGTTACTGTTGCATTTATTATTTTACCCTGTTATTGCTGTTATTACTACATTTCCATTATTTTACTCTATTATTATTTTATTACATTTTTACTCTATTATATTTATTATTTTTCTTTATTATTGTTATTACATTATTATTTTACTCTATTATTTTTATTACATTTTTACTCTATTATATTTATTATTTTTCTTTATTGTTATTATTGTTATTATTACATTATTATTTTACTCTATTATTAGAGTTCAATCCCACAGTATTTGCTTTGAACTGGGTTATCTGAGTCCACACTGCCATATATCCCAGTTCAAAGCAGAAACTGTAGGATTTTTTTTCCAGCTGTGTGAAAGGGGTCTCAAAGTATGGTTAGCTAAGGCTGGATCTACCTTTACTAAATCCCAGGATCTGATCTCAGATTATCTAGCAATGTAGGCTCATATAATCTAGTTCAAATCAGATAATCTGTGATCAGATCTTGGGATTTAGGGCAGTGTAGATGCAGACTAAATTCAAAGACTTCTGTTGCTTCTAATATGGTCTAGAAGGGATTCCCATGTTGGATTAATGTTGACTATGTGGGACTCAATTAAGGACTGAAAAGGATTTCTAATCCTAAAAACACAATTTGTTTACAGAATGTTACCTTGAGTAAATGAGTATTGCATCCCAAAGCATTTGCAAATTGTGTTCAAAAAACACACCCCAATACTCTGTTATGAATGGTATTAGATTAACCTTGGCATAGAATCCAGTCATTGTTTAGATTGTAGAGCCAAGGTAGTGCAGTGGGTTAAGCCCATGTGCCAACTGGACTGCTGACCTGAAAGTTGGGTTGCTGAACTGAAGGTTGCCGGTTGAAATCCATGAGACAGGGTGAGCTCCCATCTGTTACTTCTAGCTTGTGGGGACATGAGAGAAGCCTCCCAGCAGGATGGTAACACATCCGGGCGTCCTCTGGGCAACTTCTCTGTAGACGGCCAATTCTTTCACACCAGAAGCAACTTGAAGTATGTTCTCAAGTAGCTTCTGACTCAATTAAAAAATAGTTTACATTTAGAAAATGATACAAATTGTATTTTCTAGAAATGCATATTCTAATGATAGCTTTGCTTGACACATGCTTTAAGATAACTAATAATAAACATAAGGTGTTACACTATACACTTAGGTGTACTTTATCACTTGAATCTTAAACTTTTTGGTTTGGAAAATCAATTTTCAAAGGTAGAATATCAGTAGTAAAAATGAAATTGGATTAGCAACTCTTTTCTCAATGAACAAACATTGATGGTTTTTGGGTATCTTGGGGGGGGGGGGGGTGTCAAGAAAATACAGAAATACAGTTCCTAATGGGCAGATGGTCAATTCTCTCATACCAGAAGCGACTTGCATTTTCTTAAGTCGCTCCTGACATGGAAAAAAAAGTTCCTAATGGGAACTGCAAACATTCCAGGTCCTCAGTGTTGGGCCGTCTTTGGGTAAAATTTAAGATGACACTAATTTTGTGATGTTCAATGCTTCACTTATTCCCTTGGTGCTTTCCCAGCACAATTCTTAACATGCTACTGAAGCAGAAGTTATTCCCATTAGTGAATCCTTTCAGTATTGATGGGATGTGCTAAGCTATAGGTATGGATACGTTGATCATGTAAATGCATTGCATGGTTTGTCACTGGAGCTAGTTTCCGCAAATGTCCTTAGTCTAGTGGAAAATATGTAAACATGGCTTCTGACATTACTCTCAGTTTCCCTGCCAGATGGATTTGATCTCTATTCCCACCCAATGTGTTTCTTGATTTGATAGCTTGGCTGAAGTTTGTGCTCCAAAAGAGTATGCTGGTGCTCTTTAAAGGTGAAGCCAGCTTTTTGGTCTTTTACCAGAGAGGAGTCCTACTGTTGCTTTATCTTGCAGAATTCAATCCTATTTCATCTGAAGAGGCTTCAGTCAATGGCTTTGAGAGGCTTTGTTGTGCACACATTTGCTGGGGTGATATCAAAGCACAGGATATGTGACAGCTATGACACTGCCTTGTGGTGCAAGCAAAGGAAGGACCCTTCTCCTCCCCCTTTGTGGGCCTTTATCCATCCCAGGAAGAGACTGTTCTCTGTGGATGGGGTGCTTGGAAGACACAACAGAAGAGAGGAAACAGGAAAACCACTTGCTGTAGAAGGAAGAAAAGAGAGATAGTTTGGGAGGAGGGAGGGAGGAAAAGCTACTAAGCAATCCCTTTTCTAACCACATCCTCCCCATCACCTCCTGCCATTAGTCAAGACTTCCCTTCCCATCAGATTCACCTGGGCAACTTTTTTTTTCCACAAGGAAAAAGGACAGATCATCTCCTTTTGAGAAAACATTAGAAAGTCAATAGAACATCTGGGGTGTTGATGATAAGAGACAAAGAAAACCATGGAAGGCGAGTGGAAGAGAAGCAAACTTAATGACTATGCAGGCAAACACATTCAGTTGAATCCACATATAAAAGAGGTCATCCATGTCTTGAAAATGTTCCCCTCCCCACAAAAATATCCCTAGAAGCAAACTTTGATTTTACTACTTAAATAAGCATCCTAGCCCCCAAAGTGACCCATTTAAAGTGGAATCAGGTGTCAAACAGGGATGTATTATTGCCCCAACTTTATTCTCCATCTTCATCGCTATGATACTTCATCTTGTTGATGGGAAGCTTCCCAGCGGAGTGGAAATCATCTATTGGACAGATGGCAAGCTATTTAACCTCAGCAGACTGAAAGCTAAAATCAAGGTATGTTGATGACAACGTTGTCTGTACGCATTCAGAAGAAGACCAACAAGCCACTCTAAACACCTTCGCAGAAACATACGAGAAGCTCGGTCTGTCATTGAACATCAAGAAAACCAAAGTGCTCTTCCAGCAGTCACTAGCCAATCCCTCTCCAATGCCAGAAATACAGCTTAATTGTGTAACATTAAAAAAAAAGTTGATCAATTTGCTACCTTGGTAGTCACGTCTCCTCAAAAGTCAACATTGACACTGAAATACAACACCGCCTGAGCTCTGCGAGTGCAGCCTTTTTCCGAATGAAGCAGAGAGTGTTTGAGGACCGGGACATCCGTAGGGATACCAAGGTGCTTGTTTATAAAGCTATTGTTCCCCTAACCCTGCTATATGCCTGCAAGACATGGACTATCTGCAGATGTCACATGCAACTCCGAGAACGATTCTATCAGCGCTGCCTCCGGAAAATCCTGCAAATCTCTTGGGAAGACAAGCGGACAAATGTCAGCGTGCTGGAAGAAGCAAAGACCACCAGCATTGAAGGGATGGTCCTCTGCCATCAACTCTGTTGGACCAGCCATGTTGTCCGGATGCCTGACCACCGTCTCCCAAAGCAGTTGCTCTACTTCGAACTCAAGAACGGAAAACGGAACGTTGTTGGCAGGAAAAGAGATGGGCTCAAAGCCAACCTTAAAAACTCTGGCATAGACACTGAGAGCTGGGAAGCCCTGGCCCTTGAGCGTTCCAGCTGGAGGTCAGCTGTGACCAGCAGTGCTGTAGAATTTGAAGAGGCACGAATGGAGGGCGAAAGAGAGAAACGTGCCAAGAGGAAGGTGCGTCAAGCCAACCCCGACCGAGACCACCTTCCACCTAGAAACCAATGCCCCCACTGCGGGAGAAGATGCAGATTAAAAATAGGGCTCCACAGTCACCTACGGACCCACCAGTACACTGATCTTGTAAGACTCTCCTACTTGGACAACGAGGGATCACCTAAGTAAGTAAGTAAGTAAGTAAGTATAAGGATACTATTTCACTATACCAAATCTCAGTGAAAACCAAGAATCTACGGTACATTAATGAATGTTTGTATGAAAATAAAAACCCATTCGTTCTAAAAGTTTGGGTACATTTCTTCCCCCTCTCCTTTTTATGATACAAGAGACAAACAGAACTACATCTTTCAACACCACTGAGTTATACCCATATTGGAGATATACTACCTTAGCTTTCCTTCACTTAAACTGGGAATGAGGAATTATGGCCAAAGTATTGTTGAATTGGGTTGTTGTAGGTTTTTTCGGGCTGTATGGCCATGGTCTAGAGGCATTCTCTCCTGACGTTTCGCCTGCATCTATGGTAAGCATCCTCAGAGGTAGCCATAGATGCAGGTGAAACATCAGGAGAGAATGCCTCTAGACCATGGCCATACAGCCCGAAAAAACCTACAACAACCCAGTGATTCCGGTCATGAAAGCCTTCGACAATATATTGTTAAACATTCCCATCATCCCCAGCCATACGTCATACTGGCCAAGAATGAGATGAGTTGCAGTCTAGCAATTTCCCAAAGGCTACAAGTTGCCTATGCTAGACTTATAGCAAGCCTTTGATATTATATGTAATATGTGAGTGTATAGAAAATGATAAAATGTTCCAGCAAAACAAAGATGGAACAAATGGGTTTGAAACTACAGTTATCTTAATGCCTCCAAACTACTTTATCTTCATCTGCATGCCTCTTTCTTTTTTTAAAAAGTCACCCGCCTGCATATGCTATGCTTGTTATGCAAACCATATTAGAACATTGATGTGGCTTATCTCCCAGCTGTGGCATCTTTTTGAAGGCAGTGATAATTTTTTTCATAGGGACACCCAGCAGAAAAGCTCTGCAGGCTTAAAGCAGTCTATAATATGTTGCTACATTTCCTTAGTATCCCATTTCAAACTGCAGTTTATACCTTGACACTTCCTTTTAACATGTAGTCGAACTTGCTAATAAAATCAGAAGCCAATATGTCCTGGCTTATTGAAGCTCACAGTATCCTTTCAGTTTACTTCTTTACAGAACTATCCCTGTCCCTGTATCACGCAAAAATCACTGTTTCCATTATCCTCTACAGAAGTGTTTCTCATCCTTCCTAATCTCACGACCCCTTAATACAGTTCCTCATGTTGTGGTGACCCCCAACCATAAAATTATTTTCATTGCTATTTCATAACTAATTTTGCTACTGTTATGAATCATAATGTAAATATCCAATATGTAGGATGTATTTTCATTAACTGGACCAAATTTGCCACAAATACCCGATATGCCCAAATTTGAATATTGGTGGTGTTGGGAGCGGATTGATTTTGTCATTTGGGAGTTGTAGTTGCTGGGATTTAAAATTAAACTACAACCAAAGAGCATTCTGAACTGCACCAATGATGGAATGGAACCGAATTTGGCACACAGAACTTCCATGATCAACAGAAAATACTGGAAGGGTTTGATGAGCATTGACCTTGAGTTTTGAAGTTATAGTTCACCTACATCCAGAGAGCACTGTGGACTCAAACAATGATGGATCTGGAACAAACTTGGCATAGTTACTCTACATGCCCCAATATGAACACTGGTGGAGTTTGGTGAAAATAGACATTGACATTTGGGAGTCATGTGCCGGCCACATGACCTTGGAGGTGTCTACAGACAACGCTGGCTCTTCGGCTGAGAAATAGAGATGAGCACCACACCCCAGAGTCGGACACGACTGGACTTAATGTCAGGGGAAAACCTTTACCTTTTAGAATATAATATATTGTATATACATATATTTATAATATTATAATGTAACACAATATAATACTACTAATAATATATCGTAATTATATATTTTATATTACATGTAATATTACTAATAATATTCCAATATAATGATATAGTACAATATAGTAATTTTTAATACTGATATTGTACTATGCTAATAATATAATATATTGTATGTATATATATATCTTGTAAGCCACTCTGAGTCCCCTTCGGGGTGAGAAGGGCGGCATATAAATGTTGTAAATAAATAAATATCCCCCAAAATTAACATTCCAGCTAGTGCAACCCTGATTTGTGCAGCCAGACATAGGGCTACAGCACATAGGCTTCTGTAATGCCAGAATAATTTCCAACTCTCCTGAAGGTAAATAAAGTATTGGATGCCATCCCCTTATATTCGCAGTTCAGAAAATATTTACTTGTATCTCTGTTTCGTTTCTTTTTGTTTTATCCTTGTTGAACAAATTCCAAGTTCTTCCCACCTCCATACTGTTAAATTGCCCACTTGATTTCCCCTGGCACAGTGTTGAATTTAGAAGTAAGTAATGATTATAAGTAATGATTAAGATCACTCTGACCAAAAGGTCATGAGTTCAAAGCCAGCCCAGGTTGGAGTGGGTTTCCAACCATTTTGTGGCTGTTGTCGACATTTGCAACCCAAAAGACAGTTGCATCTGTCAAGTAGGAAAATTAGGTACCACCTTAAAGTGTGGGGAGGCTAAATTAACTAATTTATGAGGCTATAAAAAAAGACTCCAGCAAGCACTCCAGCAAAAAGCATGCGGGGAATGCGGAAGTACTTCATCAGTGTCGCAGATGGACGATGAAAGCGACAGCTCCCCTGGCGGCCAGAAAAAGTTAAATAGCCTCTGTCTATGTCTGTATATGTTGTATGTCAAAATTGGCATTGAATGTTTGCCATATATGTGTACACTGTAATCCGCCCTGAGTCGCCTGTGGGGTGAGAAGGGCGGAATATAAAAGCTGTAAATAAAGAAATAATAAATAAAGGCACTAGATCCTATCTGATCTTGGAAGCTAAGCAAATTAAGGCATGATTAGTATTTGGATGGGAGGCTGCCAGGTTCTCTATGGCATATTTTACAGAAATTAATGAGAAAAAAGGAAGCTGCAGTGGTGCAGGGGGTTAAACAGCTGAACTGTGGAACTTGCTGACCAAAAGGTCGGTGGTTCGAATCTGTGGAGCAGGGTGAGCTCCCATCGTTACCCCCAGCTTCTGTCAACCTAGCAGTTTGAAAACATGCAAATGTGAGTAGATCAATAGGTACCGCTCTGGTGGGAAGGTAACGGAGCTCCATGCAGTCATGACCACATGGCCTAGGAGGTGTCTATGGACAACGCTGGCTCTTCAGCTTAGAAATTGAGATGAGCACCACCCCCTAGAGTTGGACTCGTCTAGACTTAATGTCAAGGGGAAACCTTTACCTTTTAATGAGAAAAAACTACCTCTGAATATTCCTTGCATGACAAAAATTGACCGTCAACTTTGAGGCAGATACACATAAGCACGCAGTAATACTGGATTTGAAGAATGATAGGCAACCGCTAACAGCATGAACAAGGAAGAACTGACATGATCAAAACACTTTGTTAAGGAAACAGATTATTCTGGGAGTGGAAACCGAAGCGGGGAGAGGGCAAGTGGAACAACTGGGGAACAAAACATCACAGTAATCCAAGTGAGAAATTATCAAAGCCTGAACCAGCGTCTTTAGCAGGTGATTCTTGTACCTTGTTGGGTCATAGATGTTTCTGTGTGCTTCAAAGACACCTTCCCGCCCATATTGGCACTCTGCCTCCCCCTGCAGCTTTAACTACCTGAAATCAGAATTTCCCTCCTTTTATCTTCCCACCTTGCATGCCTTCTGCAGAGCACACCTGAAGGCTTTAGTTGTTTCCCACATTATTGTTTTGGGGATTGCATTAGAGTTGTCTATTTTTATACTTAGTTCTTCTTCTGTACCTTCAAATTATTTTCAGCTTATGGTAATCTAAAAGTGAATCTATCTTGGGGTATTCTTGGTACAATGTTTTTTTTGGGGGGGGGGCACTGTCTTCCTCTAAGGACCTAATCACATTAAGTACCCTAATGTGGGTGACAGTGGGGAGATTCACTGGGCATTGTGGCAAATCCATGGGGCGGTAGGGGAATCCTGCATCCTGCAGCGCCTCCTTCTCCATCACATGGGGCAAAGTATTGCTGCCCATCTTCTCCCCACACTGGCCCTCTTGCTGGCAATGAGAACATGGGAAGCTTCCTATGGTCTCCTTGTTTTGTCGTAGGATGCTTCCAGCACAGTTCGGGGATGGAGCCCTGCCAGAATGGCTGTGCACCATTTGTTGGGATTCAGCAGGTTCTATCCCTTAATAGTGCTGAAGTATTCTACAATGGGTAAGAAAGCCTTGTGTGATGAAGTCATAAGACTGAGATTGTGATTTGCCCAGTAGTGATTTGCCACTGTGGGCCAGTGTGAAGAGAGAGGGGGCCAGGGGACGGTTCCATCTTGTTTCCTGCATATGTCATCAGTTGGGGATCCCTCCCCTCAGCACCAACTGCTGCTCTGGGCCAGAGTGAAGAGAGGAGGGGGCAGGAGATATGCAGGACCCGTCAACACCAACTGCTGCTCTGGGCCAGAGTGAAGAGAGAGGGGGCCAGGGAACAGTTCCTTCTTGTCTCCTGCCTATGTCATTAGTTGGGGACCCCTCCCCTCAACATCAACTGCCGCTCTGGGCCAGAGTGAAGAGAGAGGGGGCCAGGGGACAGTTCCATCTTGTCTCCTGCATATGTCATCAGTTGGGGACCCCTCCCCTCAACACTAACTGCCGCCCTAGGCCAGAGTGAAGAGGGGGGGGGCAGGGGACAGTTCCATCTTGTCTCCTGCATATGTCATCAGTTGGGGACCCCTCCCCTCAACACTAACTGCCACCCTAGGCCAGAGTGAAGAGGGGGGGGCAAGGGACAGTTCCATCTTGTCTCCTGCATATGTCATCAGTTGGGGACCCCTCCCCTCAACACTAACTGCCGCTCTGGGCCAGAGTGAAGAGAGAGGGGGCCAGGGGCGGCTCCATCTTGTTTCCTGCATATGTCATCAGTTGGAGATCCCTCCTCTCAACATCAACTGCTGCTGTGGGCCAGCGTGAAGAGAGAGGGGGCCAGGGGACAGTCCCATCTTGTCTCCTGCATATGTCATCAGTTGGGGACCCCTCTCCCCAGCACCAACTGCTGCTCTGGGCCAGAGTGAAGGGGGGGGCAGGGGACAGTCCCATCTTGTCTCCTATGCTATGGTAATGATATAATGTAATGTAATGTAGTATAATATATTGTATATACATATAATATTTATAATATTATAATGTAATATAATATAATACTACTAATAGTAATATGATATTATAATTATATATTTATTATTACATTGTTAATAATTTTAATATTATGTAATATTAATATTACATTATAATTGTATAGTACAATATAGTAATAATTAATACTGATATTGTACTTTGCTAATAATACAATATATTTTATGTATATATATCTTGTGAGCTGCTCTGAGTCCCCTTTGGGGTGAGAAGGGTGGCATATAAATGCTGCAAATATATATAAATAAATAGGTTGCCAAGGGTTGCGCAGGGATTCAATCCCTGGTCTCCTGATTCTTGGTCCTATACCCAAACCAGTACATTATAGGTGGCAATGTAAACGTGTAAACTATATTGCTGAAGCAGACTTCATAATTTTGCCCATCTTGTCAGTGTCAGATGCCTGTATCAAACTACAGCGATTCTTGACATGCTACACCCTGCATTCCCAAGAGAACTCAAATATATCTACGACAAGGATAGACATTGTTTGGCCCTCCAGATGTTGTTTGGCTTCAACTCTCATCTGCCATAACCAGCATAGCTAATGGTGAATAATATCATTCCCAGCTCTGATGTAAAGTGTGTCCATTTTCAAAGTCAGATGTGAGCAGTTAGAGAAGATGCTGCTTCTGCTGGATACCAGTCGTGTGCTTGAACATCCAAGCCTTGATACTAAATACTAGGCCTGGCCGGTTTCGTTCGTTAATTTTGTAATTCGTTAAATATTCGTTAATTTTAGCAATTACAAAACGATTACAAAACTTATTTTTAAACCCGGAAGTGTTTTTAAATATCGAAACGGCATGCGCCAAAAATTTTTGTATTTCCGTCCATTTCGGAAATACGTAAGATGGCTTGGCTAGATGCTTGCTGGGAGCTCTCCTCTCTCTCCTCTCCTTAGCCAGTCAGAGGCAGAACCTGAAAGAGGAGGAGGAGGAGGAGGAGGAGGAGAGGGCGGGGAAGGCGCCGGCTGAGCAAGCGAGCGAGAGGGCGAGCGACCCTCAACGGGAAGGCAGCCCGTCCCTCCTTCCTCAGCTTTGCGGTGGGTGTGCTTTGTTCTCCAAATTCCTTAGCGGAGGGCTGTGCTTCGTTCTCCCAATTCCTTAGCGGAGGGCTGGGCTAGATGGCCTTTGGGGAGCCCTTCTCCCAATTTCGCATTGCTTCGGAGGAGCCGGGCCCGACTCGGCGGCAGCGCTTGAGGGCCCGCCAGAGTGAGTGCCTGCCTTCCCTCCTTAATAATATTTTCTCCTCCCTATTCTACTAAATTAATAATTAAATTTAAAAAATTGAAAAAATATTGAAAAAAAAGGGCGCCATCTTTACAAAATGTTTTGTAAATATTAACGAAATTTCATAAATATCGAACTTTTTTAAGGGAAAATTTTGTAATTATTTTAAATATCGAAACAAAAAAAAACCCCAAATACAAATCGATTTTAGAAACAAATTTTTGCGTTGTTACCCAGGCCTACTAAATACAGTTTAGATCAGTGGTTCTCAACTGTGGTTCCCCAGATATTTTTACCTTCAACTCCCAGAAATCCTAACAGCTGGTAAACTGGCTGGGATTTCTGGGAGTTGCAGGCCAAAACACCCGGGGACCCCTTAGATAGTTCCTGTAAGAGATAGCTCCAAGTCAGTGTAATGACTTCTACCTTTGGCTCCCATGTCATTTTTAGGTTCTCCATCAGGTTAAAGAGACATGGCCTCCTCAATCAACAGTAGTCGGTGTGTTTGTGTGGCAGCAGCAATATTAACAACCCTTTCAACAGATATTTCTACCAAGGTTCTCCCAGCATGGATAATTCTTTCTCCATCAAGGATGTGTGCATGCAAAAAAATTATCTCTTATATAACCTAAATAGAACAAAGAGGCTTATGGAAACTGGAAAACTAAAAGATACCATTAGGCATACATTTCTGTACAAGAGCCAGCAGGGTGTAGCATCATTTGAGTGCTGGAAAACAACTCTGGAGACTATGGTTTGAATCCCCACTTGACCGTGGAAACCTGCTGAGTGATCTTGGGTGAGTCATCTGACGAAGGCAAAGGCAAACCACCTTTGAACATATATTGCAAAGAAAACCCCATGATAGGATTGCTTTAATATTGCCATAAATCAGAAATTACTTGGAAGCACAAAACAAAAAAGCTTCTGTGTCTGCAATCCATTCATTCAAGGTCATTCCAAAAACCTGCTGGATGTTGTTGCTGCTGCTCCTGTTGCTTGTTTGTAAATGGATTATTAATATGGCTTCGACCCCATGGAGAATGAATCAATACGATGCCTTTGAGCCAATACTTATTCTGGTCTTGCCTCACCTATTATTTGGGCTGGGGGGGGGGGGGGTATTTTTGGAAAGAAACCAGGAAAACAGCTGTATGTTTGCTCTGAAATAAAATATTGTTTTAAAGCCAATTCTGCGGTTTTTCCATCTGCTGGGAAAGGCAATTTGGGATAACATTTGGTACTTAGTGTCAAGCAGCAAAATGGCTTGGGTCTGTTTGCCCCCAAACATGTAAAGGTTGTCCTGCAAAGAGAATGACCTTAATGGTGAGGTAATATGAGAGTGAAATTGTTTCTTGAAAACATCTGCGCTTCTTCAAGATCCTTATGATGGATGGTGTGGCTACAGTTAGATAACAATGTACAGTTCTGGTACATCTCACCACCCAAAGGATCTTGTAGAGCTAGAAAAAAGAAAATTTCTTTATTTTATTTATTTACTATACTTGTATACTGCCTTATCGGCAACTCAACGTGGTTTAGAACAAGTCAGTACACATAACAACAAAATACAAATTAAACATTAAAACAGTATAACACCACGATAGAAGCAATAAAACAATAAAACCAACATCATTATCATCAGCATCTCCTAGTTAAATAACGTTGTCCAAGTTCCATTGTTGAGTGAGTTCCATTTCCTATGTCAGTTACGCTGCATTTGTAAATGCTTGCTCATATAACCATGTCTTAACTTGTCTCCGAAATGTTAAGAGTGAGGGAACCAATCTAATCTCCTTAGGGAGGGCGTTCTATAGCCGAAGGGCCACCACCGAGAAGGCCCTGTCTCTCGTCCCCACCAAACATATTTGTGATGAGGGCGGGATTGAGAGCAGGGCCTCCCCAGACGATCTTAACATCCTAGATGGTTCATAAGGGGAGATGCGTTCGGACAGGTAAATTGGGCCAAAACCATTTAGGGCTTTATAGGCTTTTTATTTGTCGTGTCAGGGCAACCAGTCAATTATATTACATTTCTAACAGAACAAAGCAAACAAACAGACAAAATACAAAATTTGTGAGTTTGGTAGTTGATTAAATGTCCTTTGACCAGTATCTGGCCACTTGGAGTGCTTCTGGTGTTGCTGCAAGAAGGTCCTCCATTGTGCATGTGGCAGGGCTCAGGTTGCATTACAGCAGGTGGTCAGTGGTTTGCTCCTCTCCGCACTCGCATGTCGAGGATTCCACTTTGTAGCCCTGAAGGTTGGCTCTGCATCTTGTGGTGCCAGAGCGCAGTCTGATCAGCGCCTTCCAAGTCGCCCAGTTTTCTGTGTGCCCAGGTGGGAGTCTCTCATTTGGTATCAGCCATTGGTTGAGGTTCTGGGTTTGAGCCTGCCACTTTTGGACTCTCGCTTGCTGAGGTGTTCCAGCGAGTGTCTCTGTAGATCTTAGAAAACTATTTCTAGATTTAAGTTGTTGACGTACTGGCTGATATCCAAACAGGGGATGAGCTGGAGATGTCTCTGCCTTGGTCCTTTCACTATTGGCTGCTACTTCCTGGCGGATGTCAGGTGGTGCAATACCTGCTAAGCAGTGTAATTTATCCAGTGGTGTAGGGCGCAGACACCCCGTGATAATGTGGCATTTTATAGGCTAAAGCCAGCACTTTTAATTGTGCCCGGTAGCAGACTGGCAGCCAGTGGAGCTGGCTCAACAGAGGAGTTGTATGCTCCCTGAGCGCTGCTCCTGTTAACAATCTGGCTTCCGTCCATTGGACCATTTGAAGCTTCCAGACAGTCTTCAAAGGCAACCCTATATAGAACATGTTGCAGTAGTCTATACAGGATGCGACCAGAGTGTGGACTACCGTGACAGAAAAGATGCAGAAAACAAGAAACGATATGGTCAAGGAACTAGAGCACCTTCCTGACAAGAAAACGTTTAACGCATACAAACCTTATTAATTTAAAATAAGGACAAAGGAATGGCACTCTTGACAAACGTTTATATAATATTGGCAAAGCTATATTGGAGGAACATTTTCCCTGCTTTCTCAATTGATCAAGTTTATTTGGCCACTAGGTACATGTTGCAGCCAACAGAAACAACAACAACAAAGCAAAAGTAGGGAAAGATCACAATTACATGCAACATGCACTTATGACATGGAGAAAACAATTATCCTTAAGTTAACCAATTGTCCTCAAAAATCTGCCTATCGTCTGGCAGCTTTCTCAGCAAATCTAGGATTTAATAGTGCTAGACACCAAATATTTAAACATTATCTATCTTGCTTCAGGTTTGCTTTGTGTCAAGCATTTTCCTTTGCTGCTTTGAACTGGGATAATGGGCAAAGTATATAATATAATGACTTAGTGTGCCACTAAGTGTCCTCTTAGTGGCACACAAGAATACAAATCCAATGTACAATTGCATATGTCCTCCCTTCCTTTTTTTTTCTTTTTTGTCAAGATTTGGTATTCACTTTCTTCATCCTTCAAGCACCTCCTAGGACTCACCATTTCACAGCCCTCCTCCAACATCATTTATGACTCCCTCCATGGCAAAAAGATGCAGAATAATGGCATCATTCACCAAGAACAGAATGTGAATTTTCAACATTTGCCATTGTATACTATTTGGAAACAGGTGATTCATAGTGAAAGAGTATCTTTTCCATTTCCCAATCATGGATGTATAAGAAACAACTGGATGACTTCTGTTGGACAGATTTTGGGCAGACATTACGTTTTGGACTATAACTCTTTGTGTTCATGGCCAAGATAATAATAATAATAATAATAATAATAATAATAATAATAATAATAATAATAATAAATGTATTGCTGAAGGCTTTCATGGCTGGAATCACGGGGTTGTTGTAGTTTTTTCAGGCTATATGGCCATGTTCTAGAAGCATTTTGTCAGGTGAAATGTCAAGAAAGAATTCTTCGTATAGCCCAAAAAACCTACAACAATCCAATAATAATAATAATAATAATAATAATAATAATAATAATAATAATAATAATAATGTTATTTCTTACCCACTTCTCCTCGTGGCTGAAGGCGGGTTACAGAATAATTAAAACACATAAGATAAACGTAAAGGTTTTCCTTAACATTAAGTCTAGTTGTGTCTGACTCTGGGGGGTGGTGCTCATCTCCATTTCTAAGCCAACGAGCTGGTGTTGTCCGTAGCCACCTCCAAGGTCATGTGGCCAGCATGACTGCATGGAGCGCTGTTATCTTCCCGCCAAAGTAGTACCTATTCATCTATTCACATTTGCATGTTTTTGAACAGCTAGGTTGGCAGAAGCTGGGCTTAACAGCAGGAGCTCACCCTACTCCCAGGATTCAAACCATCAACCTTTTGGTCAGCAAGTTTAGCAGCTCAGCGGTTTAACCTGCTGTGCCACCAGGGGCTCTAAAACACATAAACATTGTAAAAATACCACAAATACTGTACACATATTAAATGTATTTCTGTAAAAGATACATATTAAAAAGAATGATCAAGGGTCTGGAGAACTAGCCCTATGAGGAGCGGCTTAAGGAGCTGGGCATGTTTAGCCTGAAGAAGAGAAGGCTGAGAGGAGATATGATAGCCATGTATAAATATGTGAGAGGAAGCCACAGGGAGGAGGGGAGCAAGCTTGTTTTCTGCTTCCTTGGAGACTAGGACGCGGAACAATGGCTTTTAAACAGAGGCTGGATGGCCATCTGTCAGGGGTGATTTGAATGCAATATTCCTGCTTCTTGGCAGGGGGTTGGACTGGATGGCCCATGAGGTCTCTTCCAACTCTTTGATTCTATGATTCTATGATTCTATGAATGTCTATAAAATACATATTAAAATGCACAGAACTGAATAAACAAAGCACACAAGTCTAAAATTCATGCCTAAAAGTGGTTGGGTAGGTCTGCTGGAAGAGATAGGTCTTTAGGTGTTTTTTTTTTAATTCTGACAGCTCATTTAGCTGTTGGACCTTTTCTGGAAGGTCATTCCACAGTCTTGGGGTGGCTGATGATAAGGTCCTCTGGGTGACAGTTGCCAGTTGGGTTCTGGCTAGTTGGAGTAACGCCTCTCAGAGGACCTCAGTGTTTGGGGTGGATTGTACCGGGAGAAGATAATTCTTTAGGTAACCTGGACCCAAACCATGTAGGGCTTTAAAGGTCAAAACAAACACCTTGTACTTTGCCTGGAAACTAATTTGCAGCCAGTGGAGCGACTTTAGAATAGGTGTAATATGCTCACTCCTAGATGCTCCTGTAACCAATCTGGCTGTCGTATTTTGAACCAACTGGAGTTTCCGAAATTGGTACAAAGATAATCCAATGTCAAGCATGGTGAAAAAGTCCAATCTTGAGGTTACCCGTGCGTGTACTACCTTCTTCAGGTCCTCCAAATCTAGGAAGGGGCGCAGCTGGCATATCAGCCAAAGCTGACAGTAAGTACTCTTGATCTGATTGTATCTGATCTGCTCTAATCTAGCCGTAGATTCTGCAAGTTATAGTCCAATATGCAGTTTTCCCAGTTCTGATGCGAGTCACAAGCCTGAATTTTTTTGTTAGTCTCAAATAGGGCAGAGAAGTGGATTCAATTGTTGTTTAGCCAAGATATTGATTCAATATTGATTCAATGCAGGCATGTAGCCCGGGGGGCGGGGGGGGGGGGGTTGAGGGGCTTCATCCCCCCCCCCCCCCCGAAATTCCCAGGCTGGTCCGCAAGAAGGCCTTACTGATACATTATTTAAACTGTTATGTTTATTCATATCATGATCTGATCACCATGCTCAATATATCCCATATGCATAACGATACAAAAGGTTTGCTAGGGTAGATCCTCAGCCCCCCCCCCCGAATCAAACTCAACCCCCCCCCCAATCAAAATCCTGGCTACGGGCCTGATTCAATGGGTGTGCAGGAGCGCCCGGTGGCACAGTGGGTTAAACCCTTGTGCCGGCAGGACTGGTTGCAGGTTTGAATACCTGGAGAGCACGAATGAGCTCCCATGTGGTGATATGAGAGAAGCCTCCCACAAGGATGGTAAAACATCAAAACATCTTGGCATCCCCTGGGCAACATCCTTGAAGATGGCCAATTCTCTCACACCAGAAGTGACTTGCAGTTTCTCAAGTCCCTCCTGACACGAAAAAAAGGTCTGCAATAGCTAGGAATAACAGGAAGACTCAGACCACAAACACATTTTTAAAACATTTGATCCAGGTTTTGTTAAGTCTCAAAGCCTCCTGCATTGAACGATAGTATTCTGGAATCCATTTGCATTTGTATACCTTAATTTTCACTGAATTTAACATATGAGAAAGGCATTGTTAGAAATGTTGTTATGACTTAAAGAAAAAAATTAAGCGTGGGCACGTGTAATGCTTTGATGGCAATTCAGTTGTGTATACCATTAGAAAAATGTCTGAGGCTACCCCTGATTCTGGGTGTGTGCTTCCTTTCCGATCATTAAACAACAGCTAATAGGTATCTTTCCCCACTTTAAAGATAGTTTACCTTGAATTCTAGAGGGGTTTTTGATTGAGGGTGTGGTGCCTTTTTAACATTTATTTTCATACAGCTAGTAGTTCTTAAAAGAGTACTTTGATAAAATAAAGACAAAACATCAAAGCAACCTATAATAATAGTGCTTTGTATTCGCCCAGTACGATTAAGCATAAGAGCTCAAAAGCGCTTTATGGATCTTAAATAACAAATAAAATTAGCTTCAAAATATCATTTCCCTAAGATCATAGGCATTCTTAATCTGAGGTCACGTGCTTTTAATTTGTAATGAGCTTCCTCTGGAGTAAGTGTTTGTTTTTTTAAATTCTGCCAGGCAAAGAAATTACCTTCTGAAGTAATTCTTGGAAAAGAGTTTCCTGCTAACCCAGAACCAAGTCTGCAATCCAAAGCACATTTACATGAGAGTAAGACCCATTCAGTGCTGAATAAATAATGCACCGTGGCTCCACTTTTACTGCCATCGCTCAATACTATGGAATCCTGAGATTTGTGCAGACAACAGCATGTTGGTGGACAGGAAAAGAGATTTAAAGATGGGCTTAAAGCTAACCTTAAAAAATGTGGCAGAAATTCCAAGATCTGGAAAGCCCTGGCCCTCAAGTGTCCCAACTAGAGGTGAGCTGTGGCCAATAGTGCTATGGATTTTGAAGAGACACAAATGGAGGGAGGGAGGAGTGTCCAAGAGGAAGGTGTGTCAAGCAAACCTTTGTTGGGACCACATTCCATCTGGAAATGTATGTCCCCATTGTGATAGACCATGCCAATCCAGAATAGGTCTCAATAGACACTTACAGATCCATCATCAATATTGTACTTCTGGACGAAAATCATACTTGGCCACAAGAGATTTCTTATTGTGATGAATGGAAGCCCATTGGATGACCTGGCACAAATCATATTCTCTCAGTCTGAGAGGGAAGCAAAGCAAACCACCCCCGGACACATATTTTAAAGAAACTCCCAAGGTAATAGGTTTACTTTAAGTTTCCCAAAAGTAGAAAAGTAGAAAATATTTCAAAGACACGCAACAATTTAAAACTGCAGCCATCACAGGCTATCATTTTATAAAGTCATTGTACTGCTCTCGGAACAAGTTGATCAGTGGTCCTATTTATACGCTACCCCAATAACTCCCAACCTGTGGTCCACGGACCACCAGTGGTTCACAAGGACTAAAATATGGTCTGTGGCTTCACCGTTACTACACTGTTGCAATTTTTGTTTGTCGTGTCAGGAATGACTCCTGGTGTGAGAGAATTGGCCGTCTGCAAGGACGTTGCCCAGGGGACGCCTGGATGATTTGATGTTTTTATCATCCTTTTGGGAGGCTTCTCTCATGTCCCCGCATGAGGAGCTGGTGCTGATAGAGGGAGCTCATCCGCCTCTCCCCGGATTCAAACCTGCGACCTGTCGGTCTTCAGTCTGGCCAGCACAAGGGTTTAACCCACTGAGCCACCGGGGGCTCCACTGTTGCAATGCCCATGCAGCACGCCACCATTGTGACCATGCGTTTGTGGCGAGGAGGTGAGAGAAAGCCATTAGGGACAGTTTTTTGGGTCTCACACTCCGCTTTTTGTATTTTTTTCAACCTCAGCTCTCCCCTTCTTTTTTATACAAGCATTAACAAAATCCATGGATAATAACACAGCCCAACCAAAAAAAAATCTTTCTTGGTGTGTTCATTTTTAGTCCTGTTCCTGGGATTATTTGGGGTGCATTGGACCACACCAAGTGAATGAACTGTACAATTTTTTAAATTGACATTTCACAACAGAAAAAGTAGGTGAATTTTGTTTACGGAAAAGATGCTATTAAACAACGGAAAAGAACAAGGCCAACCACCTGCTTAAGCTGTTCTCTTAGCTCTTCTAATTTGGCTACAGGCAGTGTAATTGAATCTTGATCCCAGTTTGAGGTGAGAGAATGTATACAGGTGGATAAATATCAAATTATTAAATTTTCAATGCAAAACCATAGTTATAAAGACAGGGCAAAACCATGTTTTGTTTTGTTTTTTTAAAATCCCTGCTTGATGTCTTCAATAAAGTTATTACACTCATGTATAATGCAAAATGTGTACATGCATGTGTGCACAGCACTGGATTTCTTGACCAAATCAAAAGTTTATTAAAATAGCACTGGGGTGGAGAAAATAACTACATGCTATAGCTCTTTGGTCACAGGAGAAAGAAGAAGAAGGCCCACATGATGCTTTGTACTTTGAAAGCAGCAGCAACAACCAAGCAAACTCCTTTCTAACCCTAATTAAGATGGAAGGTCCTGGAGTGTTGCCTTGCCTTTCCCCCCTCGTGTTTTTCCTTCTAGCGGCAGGCTCCTGCCCACTTGTAACCAAGGGCAGCCGGTTTTCGACAGCCACTGTTCTGTTGCGGCTGAAAAAACCCCATGGAGGTTGAGCTTTTACCGTTATGGCCAACCAAACAAGCCAGACCAGCTGTATTAACCGAAGGGAATCGGTACCTCCAAACCCATACATAAACCTATTCAGTACTGCTGGGCAGTCACTCTCACCGTCCCCTCCTGTTCTGTTAAATGTGGCAACTAGCAGCCCAACATGGGTTGTGTTGGTTGCTTGTCATCTGGAGTGAAATCAGTCGAGGTACCAGAGCAATTGAAGGGGGGGGGGGGTGTAACAGAGGAATCCCCCCTCAGGATTTTTTTTTATCGTGTCATCAGCAACCATTGTATTACAATTCTAACAGAGCAAAACAAACACACAGATTAAAAAGAAAAAGGAAAAAAAACAAACAGATTTTGCAAATTTGATATTTGGTTAAATGTCCTTTGACCAGTATCTGGCCACTTGGAGTGCCTCTGGGGTTGCCGCGAGAAGGTCCTCCATCGTGCATGTGGCAGGGCTCAGGGTGCATTGCAGCAGGTGGTCAGTGGTTTGTTCTTCTCCGCACTTGCATGCCGAGGATTCCACCCTGTAGCCCCATTTCTTAAGATTGGCTCTGCATCTTGTGGTGCCAGAGCGCAGTCTGTTCAACACCTTCCAAGTCGCCCAGTCTTCTGAGTGCCCAGGGGGGAGTCTCTCATCTGGTATCACCCATGAATTGAGGTGCTGGGTTTGGGCCTGCCACTTTTGGACTCTCGCTTGCTGGGGTGTTCCAGCAAGTGTCTCTGTAGATCTAAGAAAACTATGTCTTGATTTAAGTCGTTGACGTGCTGGCTGATACCCAAACAGGGGATGAGTTGGAGATGTCTCTGCCTTGGTCCTTTCACTATTGGCTGCTACTTCCCGGCGGATGTCAGGTGGTGCAATACCGGCTAAGCAGTGTAATTTCTCCAGTGGTATGGGGCGCAGACACCCTGTGATAATGCGGCATGTCTCATTAAGAGCCACATCCACTGTTTTAGCGTGGTGAGATGTGTTCCACACTGGGCATGCATACTCAGCAGCAGAGTAGCATAGTGCAAGGGCAGATGTCTTCACTGTGTCTGGTTGTGATCTCCAGGTTGTGCCAGTCAGCTTTCGTATGATGTTGTTTCTAGCGCCCACTTTTTGTTTGATGTTCAGGCAGTGCTTCTTGTAGGTCAGAGCACGGTCCAAAGTGACTCCCAGGTATTTGGGTGTGTTGCAATGCTCCAGTGGGATTCCTTCCCAGGTAATCCTCAGAGCTCGGGATGCTTGTCTGTTCTTAAGGTGAAAGGCGCAGGGGTGAGAATGACATGATATAAATATGCAAAATAAATAAGTAACAAGACACTGTCTTGTTACTCCAGACAGTGTCACTTCTTTTGACAAGTAGGTGACCTGAGTCATCCCATATCTCCAGGCCACCTGAGCCTTGAGGACATGTGATAGCCATGTAAATAGTTGAGGCTGGTTCTGTCACATTAGTCCAAAGTTGCAGTTTACTTCATGATTTTTGGGGAGAATGATCTGCAAATTTGGTTAATGCCACATTAAGCAACCTTGGCCCATGTTCACATGAATCAAATCTGTGCGTCATTTAGCCAGTACCTAGGTCCGTGATGGTGAACCTATGACATGCGTGCCAGCACTGACACGCATGGCTATTTTTGATGACACGCAGACACATGCGGCCACATACAGAGAAGTACACCTTATAAGAGCCAATCTAATTCCATCTACAAATTTAACATCTGCATGTTTGAGCATTATTCACTCCATAACTCAGCATGGAATATACATTTTTCTAATTTAAATATTGAAAATTATGGATTTTTTTCTCGAAGTTGACACCCCACCCAAGTTATGCCCAGGTTTTTGGCCAATTTTGATACACCAAGCTCAAAAGGTTGCCCATCACTGACCTAGGTGATCCACCAGCTCTTTGCACTAAGTGTAGCCCCATCACTTAATCATTACTCATCTGATCCAACTCTTGAACATTTGATTTAACTTTAAAAAAATATTTTTTCCAAATCAAGAGCAATTATCTTCTGTACACAAACAGAGTGCATTAGCTGCATACATAGAAGCCATAGATTCTATAAATGTAATTTAGTTTTCTTTTATGAGTGGACAAACCAGGGGTATTTGGAGGGCACCAGATTGGGGATGTCTGATCTAACACTTAACATAAAAAGTGAAAATGGAGAAGGAGAAACATTAATTTAGCTTTAACTTACGTTCTTGGGTTTGGGTCTTTGCCTCCCCCCCCCCCCCCAAATTTGTTTTTGTTTTTGGGTGGGGTTTTTTTTTTGGAAAAACATATTTATTTGGCCTAACTTCGAAATTGCGTGATTTTAAATAAATGTGTTAATAATTATGTTTTAACTAATTGTTTTAATTATAACTGTTATTCACGAAGGTTGAATGAAAAGTAATGCCTCCACCTTTGTAACTCCTCAACAGATGGCAGTACTGGTATATGGCAGGTACTGGCTTGTTCAGTAGACTCTCCTCTACAATTCCATTTTGGCATTGAATGGTTGTGTTGTTAAAGTGCAAAGTATGGAACTTAAGTAATGTGCAGTCATTGAATTATTGACAGCAGAAGGTGTCACCCCAAAGGAGATTCATCAGAGAATGCAAGCTGTTTATGGTGATTGTGTTGATGTGAGTACTGTGCATTGTTGGGTGAGTAAGTTTAAAGATGTTGAGGTGGGAACATCTGACTTGCATGACAAACAAAGAGTTGGACATCCTGTGACAGCAACCACCGAGTTTCAAAAGCAAAAGGTTGACAGATTCAGGATGATCGTCGTATCAATCAGAAAGAAATTTCAAGCATAATCATCATTTCACAAGAACGTGTGGGTCACATTATTGCTTTGCTTGGCTATCAGAAGATCTGTGCAAAATGGATTGCAGAAACAGAGTTTTGACTTCTTCTGTGACAGCTTCAGAAAACTTGGTCATCATTGGCAGAAATATATCCAATTGTCTGGTGATTATGTGGAAAAGTGAATATTGGTAGTTAAAGAACACATTCTAAGGATTATTTCTGTGTTTGATTTATTAAAATATTCCCAAGTAGGCATTACTTTTCATTCAACCCTCATATAAAATTGTGTGATGGCATCGAATGGCTGCCAGTTGTGAAGCCGCCTTGAGTCCCGCCTCAGGGGTGAGAACGACAGGATATAAATAGGCAAAATAAATAAATAATAAATAAATTGTATATCCTCAGAACATTTAACTTGGAAGGTAACATCGTAGACTTAAAATACTACCTTCAAAGTTAAATGTTCTGAGGATATACTAAGATAGAACAAAAAAAATATTTTGCAAAACAAACAAACCAAAGACCCAAACTAGGACCTAGAATGATCAATCTTTTTTGTATTTCCCTAATTGCCCTTTTAAAATTAGATATTGCTTTTAAAGAAGATCTTGTCTTTCAATTGTGTAAGATATCTCCCACAATATTTTACTTTATTTTCAGGCGTCTCAGAGAGACAATAGTTCACCCCGCTGTTATTTTTACACTGTCAGTAGATAAATTGGAAAAGGAAACATCAAAATAAAAATCATATGATTCTGGCTAAGTAACTCCAGATGCAGACTGCTCGCCCACAGACAAGCTGCCTAAATTCCCATAGAAGTAAATTGGAATTAAAATATCCCAATTGATACAGGGCTTTTCAAATTGATTTTTGTTTTGGTTTTGGGAAGGGGCTACAAGAGCAAAACTTGTCTGTGTAACGTTCTTGAAACTCATGCGCATCAACATGCACATATTATGAATATATTATTTGTATATTTCTGGCAGAAGTGTGGGCATAGGCACATGAAGCTCATCTTGAGTTTTCGGTTTTTGTAGGCAGCAAAGGAACAACAAAGATTAGGAACTTTATCTTAGAAGGAAAGCTGAGATTCTCTGGATTCTGCGAATGTTATCTGTAGAAATCTACTGTACACAAGACCAAGGCAGTTTTCTCATCCTCCTGCATTTACTCACTGCAGACATACTTATAAACATCAATCGGATATTTGTCTTGAAGGGCAGACTGGAGGAACACTGAAGGAAGGAGCAGGTTGGCTGACAACGAGTAATGAACGGAACTAAAGTATTACTGCTGGAGACAGGAGCTGTCTGGCTTCTGAGAGACAGAGTGCATTAGCTGCATACATACAAGGCATGAATTCTGTAAGCCTAATTTAGTTTTCTTTTATGAGTGGACAAGACCTGGGGCTGTAGAAAACACAGAGGGATTCAAGAGGAAATGAAAGTTCAGGTCTGACAGGTTATGTGTGCGCAAGAATGATGAGCCAAGGAGTTTGCTGTGTCTGGAGATAAAAGATAACCTTCTGATATCTGCATAGTGGAAAGTACTATGGAACCATGGATGCAGCGTTACCGCTCTGTTATGGAAAAGCGGACCACTCAGATCATTCCAAATCATCACTTTGGCATATTGCTCTGCTGCTTTTAAAGGGAAGAAAGCATTGATAGCACAACGTCAACACAGTGGTCCTTCTTAAACCTTCCCCTTGTAATCTCTGTGCTCACACATTCTGCACTACTACAATCAATACTAAGCCTGACTGTGGGATTTTCTTTCTTTTTCTCAATTTGCACTTGTCTCTCTCCAACCCACATTTCATATTCTCCTGTCTCTTATTTATTTATTTATGTATTGCTGTATTTGGGCTCAAATGGGCTCAAAGTCAACCTTAAAAACTCTGGCATAGACACTGAGAACTGGGAAACCCTGGCCCTTGACCGCTCCAGCTGGAGGTCAGCTGTGACCAGCAATGCTGCAGAATTTGAAGAGGCATGAATGGAGGGCGAAAGGGAGAAGCGTGCCAAGAGGAAGGCGCGTCAAGCCAACCCCGACCAAGACCGCTTTCCACCTGGAAACCAATGCCCTCACTGCAGAAGAAGATGCAGAGCAAGAATAGGGCTCCACAGCCACATACGGACTCACAAGAACACTGGAAGATAATCCTCTTCGGAAAACGAGGGATCGCCTAAGTAAGTAAGTAAGTAATACCGCTCCTCTCAGCCCTCAGGTGACTCAAGGCGGTTTACAAGGCAAAATTCAAAGCCACAAAGCACAAGTACAATTTAAAAACATTAACATGTTGTTGTTGTTCATTCGTTCAGTCGTCTCCGACTCTTCGTGACCTCATGGACCAGTCCACGCCAGAGCTCCCTGTCGGCCGTCACCACCCCCAGCTCCTTCAAGGTCAGTCCAGTCACTTCAAGGATGCCATCCATCCATCTTGCCCTTGGTCGGCCCCTCTTCCTTTTGCCTTCCACTTTCCCAAGCATAATTGTCTTCTCCAGGCTTTGCTGTCTCCTCATGATGTGGCCAAAGTACTTCAACTTTGTCTCTAGTATCCTTCCCTCCAGTGAGCAGTCGGGCTTTATTTCCTGGAGGATGGACTGGTTGGATCTTCTTGCAGTCCAAGGCACTCTCAGCACTTTCCTCCAACACCACAGATCAAAAGCATTGATCTTCCTTCTCTCAGCCTTCCCTACGGTCCAGCTCTCACATCCGTAGGTGACTACAGGGAATACCATGGCTTTGACTAGGCGGATCTTTGTTGCCAGTCTGATGTCTCTACTCTTTACTATTTTATCGAGACTGGACATTGCTCTCCTCCCAAGAAGTAAGCGTCTTCTGATTTCCTGGCCACAGTCTGCATCTGCAGTAATCCTTGCGCCTAGAAATACAAAGTCTGTCACGGCCTCCACATTTTCTCCCTCTATTTCCCAGTTGTCAATCATTCTTGTTGCCATAATCTTGGTTTTTTTGATGTTTAGCTGCAACCCGGCTTTTGCGCTTTCTTCTTTCACCTTAATTAGAAGGCTCCTCAGCTCCTCCTTGCTTTCGGCCATCAGAGTGGTGTCATCTGCATATCTGAGGTTGTTAATGTTTCTTCCAGCAATTTTTACCCCAACTTTGCATTCATCAAGTCCCGCACATCGCATGATGCAGGCATGTAGCCAGGGGGGGGGGGGGGGGGGCTCGGGGGGCTTCAGCCCCCCCCGAAATTCTCATGGTGGTTCGCGAAAAGGCCTTACTGGTGCATTATTTAAACTGTTATGTTTATTAATATCATGATTTGATCACCATTCTCAATATATCCCATATGTATGGGGGTATTGGGGTAATGATACAAAAGGTTTGCTAGGTTAGACCCTCTTTCACTCAGACTCAGCCCCCCCCCGAAACTCAGCCCCCCCCGAAACCCCCCCTGAAAATTTTTTAGCCCCCCCCCCCCGAAACGAAATCCTGGCTACGGGCCTGGCATGATGTGTTCTGCATACAAGTTAAAAAGGTTGGGTGAGAGTATGCAGCCTTGCTGTACGCCTTTCCCAATCTTGAACCAGTCTGTTGTTCCGTGGTCGGTTCTTACTGTTGCTACTTGGTCCTTGTACAGATTACTCAGGAGAGAGACAAGGTGGCTTGGTATGCCCATCCCACCAAGAACCTGCCACAATTTATTATGATCCACACAGTCAAAGGCTTTAGAATAGTCAATGAAGCAGAAGTAGATGTTTTTCTGAAACTTTCTGCCTTTCTCCATTATCCAGCGGATATTGGCAATCTGGTCTCTCGTTCCTCTGCCTTTTCTAAACCCAGCTTGAACATCTGGCAACTCTCGCTCCATGTATTGCTGGAGTCTTCCTTGCAGGATCTTGAGCATTACCTTACTGGCATGAGAAATAAGGGCCACCGTACGGAAGTTGGAGCAGTCTTTCGCATTTCCCTTTTTTGGTATGGGGATATAAGTTGATTTTTTCCAGTCTGATGGCCATTCTTGTGTTTTCCATATTTGCTGGCATATGGCATGCATCATCTTGACAGCATCATCTTTTAAGATTTTAAACATACATTAACATATATAAAATCACAGTATCAGAAATAAAACGTAAGTCATTAAGAAATCCGTATTAAAACATTGTCCAGTCCTATCATATGGTTGTTCCATTATCCTATATACGCTACTCTGTATTTGCAAAAGCCTGCTTAAAAAACCATGTTGTGAAGTTTGTCCTAAATGTTAACAGGGAAGAAGCTGATCTAATATCCCTAGGGAGGGCGTTCCATAGCTGAGGGGCCACCACCGAGAAGGCCCTGTCTCTCATCCCTGCCAGACGTACTTGTGACAAAGGCGGGACCGAGAGCAGGGCCTCACCAGATGATCTTATGTCTCTTTATCCATCAATCCAGAGCTGCACCCCATCTTCGTTACAGCCTCCTTTTTATTTTCCTCTCCATGATTTCCCACTTCTTTACCTCCCACACAATTTTTATACTATTTCAGTGTCTCTGTATCTCTGTCTTTCATGTAATTTATTATTTCGTGCATAAGTCCCTCTGCACTCCATAATTTTACATTTTGTTTGTACAATTCTTTTTTTTCCTTCTGCACTCTACTCCTGTCTTCTCTGGATTGTGATCTCTGGGTTCCCCCTTTTTTCTTCCTTCAGGTTGCAGTCTCTTCCACATTTACATGGAAATAAACTCTACCGAACACTGTTGAGGCTTACCTTAAAATAGGTATGTGGAGGATTGTGTAGACCACCCCTCTGTTTTTATTTTTCCATTCCTCTTGGTTGCCTCTTTTATTGTTGTTGTTGTTGTTCATTCATTCAGTCATCTCCGACTCTTCATGACCTCATGGACCAGCCCACGCCAGAGCTCCCTGTCGGCCGTCACCACCCCCAGCTCCTTCAAGGTCAGTCCAGTCACTTCAAGGATGCCATCCATCCATCTTGCCCTTGGTCGGCCCCTCTTCCTTTTACTTTCCACTTTCCCCAGCATGATTGTCTTCTCTAGGCTTTGCTGTCTCCTCATGATGTGGCCAAAGTACTTCAACTTTGTCTCTAGTATCCTTCCCTCCAATGAGCAGCCGGGCTTTATTTCCTGGAGGATGGACTGGTTGGATCTTCTCGCAGTCCAAGGCACTCTCAGAACTTTCCTCCAGCACCACATTCAAAAGCATCTATCTTTTATATCCTTGCTAATTTTTGTAACAGCAGCTCACAGGAGGAATTCATTTTTTCTTGTAATTCACCCTGTGAGAGAACCTCCAGTATAGATCTGTTGTGCAGCTTTGGTCGCTTCATTATATTGGGCTGGAATCAGAACAAAGCCTTGTCTATATCAGATGCTTAATCCAGGATCAACTATGATAGTGACTTTACACACCGGCCAAACACTCTGCAGTGTTGCACTGGTGTTCAGCTGGGCTGAGACTGTATCAGCCCCTCTGGGTCATACCCTTATCATCCGTGATGCCATCCTCACTAACTGATACATTAAAAATAAGTGACCCATGACACCGATTCATTATTTTGGTGTTGCTACAGTGATGACTATGATTTCTGGACCTTACTGCACTGTCCCAGGGTAGTTTTTCAACTAACCAGTAGTAATTCTGTTTTATCTGTGTTAGACCTCCATCCATGTGCTGCTAATTTCTTATTATTGTTATTTAAAAATATTTTATTGTATTGGATTGTTGTAGGTTTTTTGGGTTTTATGGCCATGTTCTAGAAGCATTCTCCCCTGACGTCGAAACATTTATTTTATTTTCAATTCATAGTGTTTTAATAGGATAACTTATTTGATTGGTTTTAAAAACATTTTTTATCATTTGGCTTTAAATTGCACTTTGTTTCAATCTAAATCTTGTGTCAGGAGAATTTAAACTAAACTACTGCAATTAATAAAAATATTCAAAAAGCTGTCATAATCAAGTATTTAATGGGCTACAGAGCACGGAATGGATTCACATCGTGCTCAGGATATAGTTTTGGACTCACTTTCCTACATTTTGGTAGACAAGTATGAAATTGCTCGGTTAGTCACAATCATTATCATTATCTCTTTACCCTCCAGTGGCTCACTTGGGACAAAAATATCCTAGAGAAATATAACTGTGCCACAGGAAGTTATCAACAGTTTAGATGAGGAATGTGAAATAACATGGAAGCCCATTTACTGTATGAATCCATGTGAACCTCTTTACCTCCCTGTCCATTAGAAATAAGCATCCCTTACGTATTCACCTACTCAGAAATTTAACTTCTATGGACTGAAGAATGACAATGATAGCAACTCCCACTGACAACATTTTGAAGGTTTCAAGAAGAGACAATATTTTTCTAGACGAGACAACTCTAACCCTGTCATTAGGTAGAATGAGATGGTTGTTTTCAGGTGGCAGATTTCAAGCACGTGTGTGCCATTCCACATGGCCTGCACCGCCTTCCCCCAATTCCTATCCTATTCTAGTCATTTAAAGGACACTGTGCAGGCCCGTAGCCAGGATTTCGATTCGGGGGGGGGGGGGGGAGCTGAGTTTTTTTCAGGTGGGATTTCAGGGGGGGCTGAGTTTCGGGGGGGGGGGCTGAGTCTGAGCAAACCTTTTGTATCATTACCCCAATACCCCCATGCATATGGGATATATTGAGTATGGTAATGAGATCATGATATGAATAAACATAACAGTTTAAATAATGCACCAGTAAGGCCTTTTCGTGAACCACCATGAGAGTTTCGGGGGGGGGGGGGGGGCTGAAGCCCCTCAAGCCCCCCCCCCCCCCTGGCTACATGCCTGACACTGTGCTTTTTCACACTACACAGTTTCAGAATTAGGATTCCATCTTAACTAGTATGGCAACATCCTGTGGAATTCTAGGGTTTGTAGTTTAGTGAAGCACATGAGATCTCCCCAAACTGCAAATTCTGAAATTCCACTGGATAGTACCACAACTGTTAAAATGGAATCATAGTGGTCTAATGGTGCAGAGTGAAAGGCAAGATTCAGTTGTAAACGTCTTCATATTTTAGATATATAAATGCTATGAATTCATTTGTTTCCAGCAACAAAATATCTTGAACCATCTCAAAAGGGCAGGTAATTTTTTACCTCATCAGATGGGGTATTTTTTGGCAGCATACATTGGTTGATCTTCCCTTTTGCGACAGAGCATGCTTGCTCCTGTCCACAATGTAGAGACACTTCCAGTGGGGTCCTGTTGCAAAAGGGAAGGTCATCTGGTATATGCCACCATAGCAGCAATATAGGATGCCTTCTGTGTTACACTGTGATCAAAGGGGGAAAACTGGGCAGCATACACTTCCCCATGTGGGATGATGTAGGAGGGAAGCTGGGCCATGCGGGCTGCGGGGCAGCAGATTCTCCATGCCCCCCACTGGGCACTACTGGATTCACCATGATGCGTGGCGATTTTGGCAGCCCATAAGATGAGGTCAATAGACTATCTCTGGTACGAGGGTTGAATGAAAAGTAATGCCTCCGCCTTCATTACTTGGGTTTGGATGGGAATATTTTAAGGAATCAAATGCAGAAATAATCCTTAGAATGTGCTCTTTAACTACCACTATTCACTTTTTGACATAGTCACCAGATAATTGGATACATTTCTGCCAACAATGAACAAGTTTTCTAAAGCCGTAATGGAAGAAGTCAACGCTCTGTTTCCACAACCCATCGTGCACAGATCTTCCGATAGCCAAGCAAAGCAATAATGTGACCCACACGTACTTGTGAAATGATGATTATGCTTGAAATTTCTCTCTGAGTGATACGACGATTGTCCTGAATCAATCTGTCAACCTTCTGCTTGTGAAACCCGGTGGTTGCTGTCACAGGACATCCAACTCTTTGTTTGTCAGATGTTTCCACCTCAACATCTTTAAACATCTTTAAACGTACTTGCTCAGTGATGCATAGAACACACATTAACACAATCACCATAAACAGCTTGCATTCTCTGATGAATCTCCTTTGGGGTGACACCTTCTGCTGTCAATGACTGCACGTTGTTTAAGTTGCATTGATCGACCATCTGCGCAGGTTCCATACTTTGCACTTTAACAACACAACTGTTCAATGCTAAGGCTTCTAGCCAAAATGGAACTGTAGAGGAGAGTCTACAGAACAACCCAGTACCTGCTGCATACCAGTACTGCCATCTGTTGAGGAGTTACGTAGGTGGAGGCATTACTTTTCATTCAACCCTCATAAATAGGGACAGCAGGACTATATGTACAGTGGCCCTTGAGTCTGACTATATCTTGTCCTTTGCTCATAGGCCCACATACAGTTGAGCCCTAACACTGTTCAGATCAATTTAATTTTAAAAAATTATCTACTTTTATTACACAAATATTTTCAAGTCACAAATGGTTGAATCTATTGATGCAGAATCAGTGGATATAATGTAGACTTCGTACACAGCATTAACCTGCTTATTAGTCTAGGGAAAGAGGCGACATTCACTGATTCATTCATTTGTCTCAAAGCCTTTCCAGATATTTTTTTCTGGAAGTATTTGTCTGTTAACTTTGCCCCCCACCCCTACACACAAAGAGGTATATGTCGCTCTTAAATAAACATGATTATACCCCATGTAAAACTACGGTTTTCTTCAAATGGTAAAAATAAAGCATCCAAATGCAGAGGCTTAAATTAGATGTGGGTTGCCCAACAATTTAACTTCTAATTGCCTTGTGGTTCTTTCTCAACTAGGAACTGACGTTGTTGATTTATGACCCCAGGAATATGTATGTGTGTGTAGGGAAGAGTCATGAACTGAGTAGGATTAAAGTTTATATTGACTGTTAGCACTATAAGTTATGCAGGTTAACTTCTATCTGTATGTTTAATGTGAGAATCATGTGCATATTTTCACGCCCTGGGAATAAGACTGATCAAGTTCAATGCTGGGCATGAAGGATATTCAGAAATATCTTTAATGCTTAGTAACTCCTATGTTTCACATTCCTTTTCAGCATAGACACTTGTGTTAACACCGAAAGGTCAATATTGTTTGTCCCAATTTAATTTTGCTTTAAAACCTGTCACTGGGCCTGAGGATCTAGGTATTCTTGTACACTCCATTCTCAACCCCCAGGCATTTGCATTTATTTCCAGGGAAATGTGAATCTCTCCCTGAGTAACTAAACTGCTAGTTGGTGAAAATGTCTTCTACTTGCAATTTCTTTGCTCACCAATGGAACTGATGTTCAGCTGCTGTTTCCAAGAAGGGCATATCCATGCAAAAGCCTCCTTCAAATAAAAGCAACATATCCTAGCAAACCTCCCCCCTCTTTAAATAGTCTCCATTGGTTACCTATTGAGTGGAGTATCTGATGATCCCCGTTTGATTGCTGCCCAAACAGCATAGTCAATGCTAAAGCACAGTGACAAAAATTCACTATTCCCACATTAAATGATTACCAAGAAACCCCTTTGTAGAGTTACAACCAGTAGAGCCAACATTGTCAGTTGTAATGTATCAATTTTCTGAGTATACTTGTCAGGAGAGTCAGTGTGATTTAGTGCTTTGAGCATTGGACTATGGTTCTAAGAGATCACAGTTTGAATCCCCCTATCTATTCTTGCAGTAGTAAGAACCGCAGGTTTGGAAGCCCAGAGTGTCTAGCTTTCCAGAAAACCAAAACAGACATAGATGGGTAGAAGGCAAAAGCAGAGATTTATTCTCAACGTCCAAAGAGGATGTCAGCAGCGAAAGCACTCCAAAGTACTAATATACCACAGCTGCAAATATAGAGCTCCTGATTAGTCTGGAAATTGTCTGGCTAGGATCCGCATCCTGAGTGGCTCAGGATTCTGTAGGAGATCATCACTGGTTGGCTCTTCATGTGGTGGGAAATTTAATTAAGTGTCATTGATTTAATTTGAAAAATGAGTTCATTTATTGATCTGCCTTGGAGAGGGACACAATAAGAAAGGAATGCAGTGTAGCATTGGGAACAATGGGGTTAATGGGTTGGCTCTGGTCAACGCATTAGGTGTTGGTTAGTCAACAGATCTCTCTCCCAGGGACCAATACAGAGATCTGGAAAAAGGAACATTCCCAGACTAGACCAGATCATATCATGCTAGATAGAAAAAGAAAACCGGAAAGGCTCTGACTCAAATTCATTACATATCCCTCTCCCATTCTTTCTATTTCATTGTATGGGGATTATGGTGATTTTCTCTGGATGGGTGTGAGGTGAGTCCACGTTTTGGGGAATTTTCAAGGAATTTCTTAGAAAGGTTACTTTGTAAGATGATTAGAAATGACCATGTGGCTGGCTATGTTTTCCAATTGAGCCACAGATAATAATTCATAATTTGGGGTCCTATTTCTTGACATCATTGGTCAATCATGGAAACCTACTGAATGAAATTGGACAAATTACACTCTTTCGGCCTTAGAGGAAAGCAAAGGTAAATCCATTCGGAATGCATTTTTCTAAGAAAACTCCACAATAGAATTGCCGTGGTGTTGCCAGAAGTCAGAATTGACTTGAAGACATACAGCAACAATACTGCTTAAACCACAAGTTATTTGTCTCCTGGCAGAGGTGACAACTAAGTCTTTCTTGAAAGAGAATTCAAGCAGCCAACAAGAAGACACAGATATGTCCCAACTATACATAATGACCTCATCACATGGAGCATTTTCCCCGTCGTAGGACACTTCACCTCCATTTTAAGGATGAAGAGGCACAGAGCCCATCATATGATGTTAGCCTACTTCCAGCCATCATCTGTTGCCCTTCGTCATTGAAATGGAGCTGGAGTGTGCTGAAAGGAAGGAGTTCAGAACATGAGTTGGTAATTGTGTTCTTGGCCCCTGGTATACACTAAAACCACTGCTAATGCTGAAAAATACTTGTGATGGAATTAATCATGTTGAATTGTTTCAGTGACATTGAAGAATTGCCGTTCCTCACCACTTTGTTGTCACTGCACTTTCTCCTTAATAGGAATCTAGACTTCATAGGAAGTGGTGGATTTCTCCATTGGATTCCATTTTATGAAGGGCCTCTCCATGCCCCTTCTGTTATTTAAAGTAGTTTAAAGACAGTGTGGGTCCTATTGAAAGAAGTGTTTTAAAAATGTGCTGGTCTCCTCTAGAGCGAGACCACCAGATTGAAAGGAGTGTTAAAAGTGGAGGGAAGATTCCACTGAAAGAAGTGTTAAAATAGAATTAAAATTCTGCTGGTCTACTCAGGGGGATGATACAAAGAGAAGACGTGACGATTCCATTGAAAGGAGTGTTTTCAAACTATAATATGGAAGGAGATTTGCTTTGGGGAGGGCAAGGAATCTGATTTATACAAGAATTTGCAAAATGGTGTCGGTGTTCTGCCCCTTTAAATGTGAGGAGCTTTGGAGAGAGCAAGGGATCCCATTGAAAGGAGAGCTATTTAAATGTTGTCATGTCTTCTCTGGTGTGTGGGGTTTGCTAGTCAGATGATTCTGAGTGCTTCTCAAGGTCCATGTGATGAGGCCATAAGTGTTTGCTCTCCCCTGAAGATATTAAAAATCAGATAGAATCTTTCAGATAGCCTAGACCAGCATTTCTCAACCTGGGGGTCATGAAGGGATGTCAGAGGGGTCACCAAAGACCATCAGAAAATAGTATTTTCTGTTGGTCATGGGAGTTCTGTGTGGAAGTTTGGCCCAATTCTGTTATTGGTGGGGTTCAGAATGCTCTTTGATTGTAGGTGAATAAAAATCCCAGCAACTACCACTCCCAAATGTCAAGGTCTATTTTCCCCAAACTTCACCAGTACTCACATTTGGGCATATGGAGTATCTGTGCCAAGTTTGGTCCAGATCCACCATTGTTTGAGTCCACAGTGCTCTCTGTATGTAGGTGAAATACAACTCCCAAACTCAAGGTCAATGCCCACCAAACCCTTCAAGTATTTCTGTTGGTAATAGGAGTTCTGTGTGCCAAGTTTGGCTCAATTCCATCGTTGGTGGAGTTCGGAATTCTCTTTGATTGTAGGTGAACTATAAATCCCAGCAACTACAACTCCCAAATGACAAAATCGACCCCCCCCCCAACCCCACCAGTATTCAAATTTGGGTGTATCAGGTATTTGTGCCAAATTTGATCCAGTGAATACTGCATATCAAATATAGACATTATGATTTATTTATTATTTATTTTTTTTTTGCATTTATTGACCGCCCCTCTCAGCCCGAGGGCGACTGATTCATAACAGTAGTAAAATTACAATCGTGAAGTAGCAACAAAAATAATGTTATGGTTGGGGGTCACCACAACATGAGGAACTGTACGAAGGGGTTGCAGCATTTGAGAGGTTGAGAACCACTGGCCTAGATGCTGAGCCAGATAAACCTGGATCTTGTGAGCTCCACTCCAAGTTTACTGTATGAACTCATATCCACCCATTAACCTCAGTCTTTATGCAGAAAAGTGTACTACCCCATTTTTGTCTGTTGCCATTGAGCTAGACAGGAGGAATGCTGAAAGCTACCACACGAATTTCGTGCCAGCTACAGAAGTAACTAAACAACAGGAACAGGAAATGACTACCCAAAGCTTGCCAGCTGCCAGCAAAATTCCAACCTGCTTGAATAACTTTCTAGTCCAATGTGCTAAAAACTGTGATCTTGAGTTAAAGATAGCACATCGCAAATAACATAGGATAAAGATTGGTTTGAACTGAACAGACCCCTAGTTTTAGTTTACCAAATTTGGAATCGTTGCATGTCTTCTTTATTTATGTCTTGACAGTGCAAAGTGCTGGGCATGTATGCTAAGGTGCCAGGCACCCTCAATTTTCTAAGCACAACAAGAGGCTAGAAGACCCTTGATAGTAGGTTGCTTGTCTTTTGGTGCATACAGTATATTTAGGGATACATTGAAATGAGAGACTATAGATGAAATAAAGACTTAGCATGCTTCCTTAAAGCTGAGCACATATACCACTGGCAGGCTGCGATGCCAGGTTAAGCTCAAGCTCTAAGTGGAATTCGTGCCTTGAAGAACCAAGCTTTACTTCTTAGTGTTTTCCCAACCATGAGGGCATTAGTCACACCCAATTTGAGCTAAAAAGAACATTAAGTAACTAAAGATGCATCTACACTGTGGAAATGATACAGTTTAATGCCACCTTAACTGCCATGGCTCAATGCTATGGAATAATGGCAAATGTAATTTAGTGAATCACTAACACTCTCTTTGGCAAATAAAGCTAAAGACTATAGCTCCCATGATTCTATACTATTGAGCCATGGTAGTTAAAGTGGAGTCAAACTGCATTCATTCTACAGTGTAGATACTTACTTACTTAGGCGATCCCTCATTGTCTAAGTAGGATAGTCTTTCAAGATTGGTGTACTGGTGGTGGGTCCGTAGGTGACTGTGGAGCCCTGTTCTTAATCTGCATCTTCTCCCACAGTAAGGGCATTGGTTTCCAGGTGGAAAGCGGTCACGGTCGGGGTTGGCTTGACACGACTTCCTCTTGGCACATTTCTCTCTTTCACCCTCCATTTGTGCCTCTTCAAATTCTACAGCACTGCTGATCATAGCTGACTTCCAGATGGAGCGTTCAAGAGCCAGGGCTTCCCAGTTCTCAGTGTCTATGCCAGAGTTTTTACGGTTGGCTTTGAGCCCATCTTTAAATCTCTTTTCCTGTCCTCCAACATTTCGTTTTCCATTCTTGAGTTCGGAGTGGAGCAACTGCTTTGGGAGACGGTGGTTGGGCATCCAGACAACGTGGCCAGTCCAGCAGAGTTGATGGTGTGGACCATCACTTCAGTGCTGGTGGTCTTTGCTTCTTCCAGCACACTGACATTTTTCTGCTTGTCTTCCCAAGAGATTTGTAGGATTTTCCAGAGGCAGTATAGATGTACCCTAAGTGTGCCATGGATTTTGATACACCACCATCATACTTCCTTCTGGTATGTTATGTCACACTTATTTTAATGAGACTTATACTTTCCCCCTAGTTCTTCAGTCCCATCATACCGCAGTGTAAATATGTCTGCACCTATATCAAAATGTGAATGCATCTCTACCTTTACCTTGGGCACTAGTAGATTTGGCTTGATCTTCATATAACAGCTTGGTTTTTCTTTCTATGATGTTTCAGAGGCTGAATCCAATTTATTGATGGATAAGCAAAACTCCTATCGCAATCACGCTTGAACACTTGGTCCTATTTTGATTTGTTGCAAGGCTGCTTTCCCACTCTCAGTTCTGGTCTATGCCATTTCTGGCATTATTTATGGATTGTCCTTTGATTTTACATGCTTCCTGCCAACAATCAAATGCACCTGGATCTCTGTTGGTGGTCTGACATCTTTTTTGAGTGTACAAATTAAAGATATATCATGGTTGATTATTAGGATACCATGAAAAAGCAGTCTTTGAGCTATTGTTGTGATGCTCTGCCTGAAAATGTGTATGTGTTTTATAGATTCACCTTATCTTTATATTTATCTACCATTCATCTGTGATGAACACAAATAACTTGCAAAGATATCCCAGGAAGCTATTTATTAAGATTTGCTCAAGTCAGAAATATTCCCAGTCCTTAGCCTAAAGGCCCCATTGGGAATGTGAAGAGGTTTGCCTCTCTTTCCCATTACATTTCCAGTAAGAATCCCACATAAAATAACGGTAGTGATTTGGAGCCGAGTGTGTGTGTGTGTGTAAAGACACATAGCTCCATGCTGCAGAAAATGAGCTAGTTCATCTATAAAACTAAGAATGCGAACTAGGGATGGGTTCACTGTTTATCTACTGTGTGGAGTGTATATGACTGGATTCACAACCCAACTGATTCATCAAGCAATTACTATGCAACTATGGAACATCTATGGATTGTTCTGAAGCTTCCTAGATGCTCTGGAGCGATCCTGCAATTTTGGAAATGTGGACATCTGGGCTGGTTGGATCAGGCTCAATCCACTGTCCACATTGCCAGTGGATTCATATAGGTGACACCGTACTCAAAACTCTGAATGACCTCTCCCAGTGATTTCATGTATATGTTAAACAGCATGGAGGACAAAATGGAACTCTGAGGAACCCCACAGATCAATGGCCAGGGGTTCGAACAGGAGTCCCCCAGCACCACCTTCTGGGTATGGCCCTCCAGGAAAGACCAAACCACTGTAAGACAATATCTCCCAGTCCCATCCCAATGAGATGATCCAGAAGGATACAATGGTAAATGGTATCGAAAGCTACTGAGAGGCCAGGAGAACCAACAGGGACACACACCACCTGTCTAGCTCTCTGTGGAGGTCATCCACCAAAGTGACCAAAGCTGTCTCTGTCCCATAGGCCTGAAACCAGATTGAAATGGATCTAGATAAACCCTGGAGTTGAGAAGCCACCACACACTCCAAGCCCTTGCTTAGAAATGGCTGATAGTTATCCATTATAGAGGGGTTCAGGGATGGCTTTTTAAATATAGGTCTCACAACTGCCCCCTTAGAAAAGTTGAAACTTTGCCTTGTTCCAAGGAGGTATTGACCACCATCTTCACCCTCTCTGCCACTGCCCCTCTGGCCTGTTTGATCTCACCTCTCCAACAATCCTGACCGCATCCACAGGCTGCACAAATTGAAATGTATCCACCAACCCTGGATAAGCAGGAGCCAAAGTTACATCCATTGGAACTGTATCAGTAATAGCATCCAAGTCGGAACAGATCTGAGCAACTTTATCTGCAAATTGTTTTGCAAATTTTTCACAGAAGGCTGCCGAATGGGAATTCTTCTTGAGGACCAGTATGTAGTAGCCCTCTGTTATAGTGGGAACCATAGGACATGGAACAGCTTGTGGTTGACTGCCCACTCCCTTCCTCTTCTCTTCTAAAATTGCAGTGGAGCTTTGGCAAATATCAGCATTAGCAGAGGGAAGACCATGAGCAATTTTGAGCTCCGTGATCATCTCTACAATGATGACAGTAAGTACCATCTCCTAGCCCTGGAATGGAACTGGCCAGTTGTTTACATATGACCAAAGTACATGGAAGCATCTCAAATTTAGGTAACATGGGCTGTGTTAAGTGGTCCTCCTAGCATGTAGGATGAATCAGTTCTATGAGCATCATATCCAACAGTTTGTCTGGTCTGGTTCATCTGCTGCTAGCAGCTGTCTCCAGTGTAGGAGGACTCTTCTCAGTATTGTAGTAAGACCTTCTCCTCAAGGTCAGCATCACAGGCTGCTGTGAAGGCTTGTTGAAATGAGCAGCAGCTGAGGGACCTAGAAAGGTATAGCTCTTTGGTAGCAGATAACATCATATCTTGGTACTCTTGTCCTGGATCTTGGTTCTGCTATCTCTGAGTTAGAATTCTGGATTCTGATCTTAATCCTGTAATTGTTTTCTGGACTCTGTTGTATCCTGAATCCATGACTCTGTTTTCTGGACTGACTTCCTGACTTGATTTATGGACTTGGATTTCTGTTTGTATCTCTGACTATCTAGCTTGACTTCGGAGTGCTGACTTCGGTTTGTACTTGAATATTTGGTCTTGTTTTATGAACTCTGATAAGTGAATACCTGACATCTGATTATTGTACTACAATCTTGGCTATTGTTTGTTCTTTCTCCTGAGCTGGCTCTGTAGTACTTGTCTTATCTGTATTAATTGAACTCTTGACCTTGGTTTGTGTTCATCGTTACTTTGGCTGTGTGCCACAATTCTGTTTTGTTGGCCAGACCTTGAAAGACTCGAGACTTTAGTTTTCTTATAAGTAAATATGGTCTTGGTTTACTTTGTGTTTGTTTAATAAACCTCAGCCCTGATACCAGGAGAGCCTCAGAACATGCCATGGAGTCCATTCACCTCTGCTATGCTTCACTTGGCCCATGTAGATGGGTCCTCTGAGAGACAACTGCTTGCTGGTGGTGATACAGTATCAGAAATGTCCTGCTTTCTGCTTTTCTTTCAGCTCACTAAAGGGGAACATAATAACTATGGGTGTCTCATGTGCCTGCCAAGTATTTGCCCAGGAATCTGGGGATGCCATGTTGGCCAATAGCTCAAATCAACAAGGTATGTGGAGAGATGTGGGCAAAAGTCTGTTCTTGCTCCACCCATACAATAATACAAACTTTATGTGACAGTCATAAATAGTCATTTTCTTCTATCTGCCATGTTTTACTCCACATTCATGAAATGAATGTTTTTGTCCACATGTGTCACCTCTGTGTACGAAAAAAATTGTATGTGATATACATATGTGGAATAAAGAAATGCACGCATATTTCTCACACATAATGGTCTATACATAATTTATCACTTTGTACATCAGTGGCAGAGATTGACCTTGTATGGGACACTGCTATGTAACTTGTTATGGAACATTAGACAAAGAATGTTGAGCTGTCTTTTTAACATTTTACATAATTTCCATCTTCTCCTTGGACTGCTTCATTGCATTTAAGCCCTGAACACCATATTTATTATTTCAATCTAATGCTTCAGTTATTAAGAAAATAAAACTTACCATCCAAAATATGTCACGGCATGGTTTTAATTAGTTCTTTGTACAAAAAAGTCCCCTGCAAGTCCCTCCTGTAAAGTTAAAGGGACTGAATTGGACAGTTCAAAATTAAAATGATCTGAAAACATAATCTTCTCCATTCCCAAGGCAGGTCATTAGCCATTTTTATATCATTTAATTTGGCTAATAAAGAAGAATTTAATGGACTTTGCTGACAAGAAGGAAGACTTAACCATAGGAACAAGGCAGATTGTTCTCAGCAGTGAACAGGAAAAATAATGAACACAAAAAGTTTATATGAAGGCAATTAAGCTTTCTATAGCATCAGCATGAAACCCAGTGTAATAATTAGACTCTCTGGAGCAGAATATCAAGCAAACGGGATAGTGCGGAGTGCTTATTGAAATATACAAGCAAATCTTTCTTTTACATGACATGACGTTTCTGGAATCCATGGCCAAGGACCTATATCAAGATGGCAGACCATAAAGATTTGCCAATAAAACTCTCAACATTCCTCTTTTCTGCCTATAGTACAATAGACCTTTTTAGTGCTGGACCCTGCCCTTTAAGCCAGCTAATGGTCAGAAGTCTGGAGTAGCCAGGTAGTGTAAGATGCAGTTTGGCTGCTGGGAGAAAAGAACAGTATCAGTCTCTGGATTCCCAGGAAGTATGTTAAATGTGTTTGCACAGAGACAGAAGGAATGTGATGAGGTACTTACTAGTTAAAACAATCAAAACAATACAATAGCAGCAATAAAATCATCTTGTGGTCAATGTTCACCAATTCATAAATCCATAATCCATCTAGCATCGTCATTGTCCTTTCCTACTCTGGTCGTCATTGTCTTTTGTCCATCTGCCAGCTTACCAGAAGGCCTGGTCCCACATCCAAGTTTTTAACTTCCTCTGAAAGAGAGGAGGGATGTTGATGACCTAATCTCTCTGGGGAGTGCATTCCAAAGGCAAGGGGCCACTACCGAGAAGGCCCTGTCCCTCGTCCCCACCAGTCTCACTTGTGATAAAGGTGGGGCCAAGAGCAGGGCCTCCCCAGAAGATCTTAAACTCCGAGGTGGGACATAGAAGGAGATAGGTTCGGACAGGTATGCTGGGCCAGAGCTGTAAAAGGTTTTGTAGGTCAAAACCAGCATATACTAATTACATCCATACTAACAAAAATTAAACAACCCAACATATAAACACGAATTATAACTTAACAACTAAAATTAAATAAAAAAACACAGCCTGTTATAACAGACATAAGACAAAACATTAAACATTGAATGGAAACAATAATTTCCCATTTCCTTGGGGCAAATCAATTGATCATTGTTCAAGATACCTAGTGAGCTGGTGGGGTGAGCAGGGCATGGATAAGGAAGGCAGCTATTAATCAAAGGTATAATGGTAGTATTACCAACTACTAGTCTTCCTCCTTGTAAGCCAGTGAGCAAAGGTATGTCTTCAGCTGTTTCTTGAAAGCGGGGAGGGAAGAGTTGTTATTTGGTGGAGCAGCGCCCTCATTACACACACACACACACACACACACACACACACACACAAATTGTTCCTATTATAAGAATATTATGATTGAGAAATGCAGCTGGAGGAGAAAAATAATTTAACATATGTGTTATATGTCAGCTATTTATGCCGGGTTTAAGAAGGTGATGAGGAAAGAACAACCACTATTTAAACAGTTTCATATTTGGCATTAAAAAAACTATACATGTTTATCATGACAGAAATACAGTTGGGTTCAATTGACCTTACTCCCACAGAAGTGTACATGGGATTGCAACTTCAGGCTAAGAGAAAATTAGTTATGAGCATTCCAGAGTATTCCTGGACAAGACCCAACAAAATACTTTTGTTAATCTTAATGGTGCAGTTAGGTAAGTATTAAAATTGCAATTAGGCCAAAATAATTGTAATCATAACCCTCTAGCAGTTATTAACCTCTTTCATCATGAATTCATGAGGGCAACAAAGAAAAGGGAATATGGAAAGTCTTGCCTAATGGAATGTTCCCTTCTTCCTGGAAGAAGGGAACATTCTGCAATCATAACGTTTACCCTAGTTGTCATGCTGGATCAAGCCCGCCATTCAGCCTGGACAATCCAATGTACGGGAACATCATCAAACATAGGGCATAATGTAACAACTGACGCACAAGATGGTCTTATCCCGTACAAATGGCATAGCCAAGAAGACAGATGAACCTAAGTTTCACTGAGATCAAAGTAAGGAATATCTTTCCTTAATAAAAAACATGTTTCCAAACTTTCTTCAAGTTAGTATAATAGTTCTAAAATGGTAGTATTTTTGACAACTTTATCTTCTTAAGAAAGGAAGATCTTATGAGCAAATGCACTGGGAACCGAAAATGTATTTCATGTATTTTTCTTTTCTTCTCCTGTTTTTACCTACACATGTCATGCAGATTTCTCAGATTTGCGGTTTTTTGTTGGAAATTTGTTTGTTTGTTTGAAGCTTTTTTGCTTTTTAACCTTTTTAAAAATGATATAAGCACCTACAAAACCCTAAACGGTTCCGGCCCAGTGTATCTGTCCGAACGGATCTCCCTCTACGTCCCACCTCGGAGTTTAAGATCCTCTGGGGAGGCCCTGCTCTCGACCCCACCTCTATCACAAGTGAGACTGGTGGGGACAAGGAGCAGGGCCTTCTCAGTGGTGGCCCCTCACCTGTGGAATTCACTCCCCGGGGAGATTAGATCAGCGACTTCCCTCTTTTCATTTAGAAAAAAATTGAAGACCTGGATGTGGGATCAGGCATTTGGACACTCTGGCAGCTAAAGAAAGGACATTGATGATGGATAGGAACTGACTGAACGGAATGGATTTATGGAATCTCGGAACATTGAGCATGAGATTAGTTTACTGATGGTGTTATGTATTGATGTTTTTAACCTGTTAACTGTTTAATTGTTGTTTTTGTATGTTTGTATATTTGACATAGGCATCGAATTGTACCTTCTTTTGTAAGCCGCCCTGAGTCCCCCCTCGGGGGTGAGAAGGGCGGGGTAGAAGTAACTGAAATAAATAAATAAATAAATAACCTACTAACAATTTAAATGGCAATTGTAGAACTTTCTTTGTAGATATTAATAACAATTTAAGAAAATATTTAATGTGAAATAATCTGTTATGAAAAATTGGGATCAGTTTCCATTGAAGAAGAAATGCAAAAGAATATGTGAAGACCAAGAGACAATGTGAGAAGACATAAAAAGATACAACCAATGGATTTAAAATTTAAATTGTTAGAATCCTTAACATTTTATGAAATATGTGTTAAATAGAGACAAAGACTTAGTTGTCACAATGATAATTTTGTAAAAAAAACTCCCCATACCTCAACCTCTTTGTTTTCTTCTTGCGACATATAGACATTTGTAAAAATGCAACTAACCAATAACTGATCTATTATCCCCAAATTTGTCCTTTTCCTTCCCTTCTCCTGCCACCCCCCCCCCCCCCCTTCTCCTAGTAAACATTTAATAAAAATTATTTGGGGAGGAAAAAAACCAAAACCAAAAATGTCGCTTTGTCACCTTGTGGATAATTTTGAAGTATTTTGTATTTCTGAATTTTAGATAAGGGGTGTCAACCTGTACTGTTGATACTTATTTATTTACTTCACTTATATACCGCTTTTCCCACCCCAGCTGGGACTCAAAATGGTTTCCAACATAATTATGGCAAAATTCAATGTCTCAAAATTCAACCTAACATAATGATAATAACTTACAATTATCAATTAAATCATGAAACACAACATCATTTAACATTAAAACATGGAATTGAAAACATATCAATGTAAACATTAAAATCACACAATCCAACAATCCAGTATCATATCTATTGCATATAATCCCTGATCATTTCTTGTACTGCTTACTGCCCAAAGGTTTGGTCCCATAGCCAAGCTTTTACTTTTCTTCTGAAGGCCAGTGGGGAGGGTGCTGATCTAATTTCATTGGGGAGGGAGTGCCGTAGCCAAGGGGCCACCACTGAGAAGGCCCTGTCTCTCATCCCCACCAATAGCACTTGTGAGGAAGTTGGAACCAAGAGCAGGGACTCCCCAGATTATCTTAATCGCCAAGATGGTTCATAGAGGAAGATATGTTCAGACAGGTAAGGTGGGCCAGAACCACTTAGGGCTTTATAGGCTAAAGCCAGCAATTTGAATTGTGCTTGGTAGCAGACTGGCAGCTAGTGGAGCTGGCATGACAGGGGGGTTGTATGCTCCCTGTACCCCGCTCTGGTAAGTAGTCTGGCTGCTGCCCATTGGACCAATTGAAGCTTCTGAACAGTTTTCACAGGCAACCCCACATTGAGCATGTGGCTATAGTCTATACAGCAGTGTTTCTCAACCTGGGGGTCGGAACCCCTGAGGGGGTTGCGAGGGGGTGTCAGAGGGGTCGCCAAAGACCATAAGAAAACACAGTATCTTCTGATAGTCATGGGGATTCCATATGGGAAGTTTGAGCCAATTCTATCGTTGGTGGAGTTCAGAATGTTATTTGATTGTAATGAACTATAAATCCCAGCAACTACAACTCCCAAATGTCAAGATCTATTTTCCCCAGACTCCACCAGTGTTCGCATTTGGGCATATTGAGTATTTGTGCCAAGTTTGGTCCAGATCCACCATTGCATGAGTCCACAGTGCTCCCTGGATATAGGTGAACTACAACTCCCAAACTCAAGGTCAATGCCCATCAAACCCTTCCAGTGTTTTCCATTGGTCATGGGAGCTAAGTTTGGTTCAAATCACTGATGGAGTTCAGAATGATTAGAAGTGAACTATAAATCCCAGCAACTACAACTCCCAAATTACAAAATCAATCCTCCCCCAACCCCACTAGCATTCACATTTGGGTATATTGGGTATTTGTGCCCAGTTTGGTCCAGTGAATGAAAATGCATCCTGCATATCAGATATTTACATTATGATTTGTAACAGTAGTAAAATGACTGTTATGAAGTAGCAACAAAAACAATATTATCGTTGGGGGTCACCACAACATGAGGGACTGTATTCCGGGGTCACGGCATTAGGAAGGTTGAGAACCACTGCTATACAGGATGTAACCAGACAGTGGATTACCGTGGCCAAGTCTTATTTCCCAAATATTTAAATATAATATTTATTTTTGATCCTCATGTTTATATTTTGTAGACCATTTGTGTTGCTTTTAAAGTCAGTTTTAACAAATAATAACAACCACTGAGATTATTCGCCACATTTTCAGTTTCCCTTTTCCAATGATCACTGTACATTCTATGGATCAATTATTATTAGATTGTTATGGGAAGAGGCAGGTTATCCTTATTAATTAGAAAAAATACTTCTTTGCATTAATATTTATTTTTATTTTTGCAGCAATGGCTACAATCTTGTTTGCATTCAGCATTTGAATTAGAAGACATGTCAATCAAATGATTTGATGATGATGATGGTCATGATGGAAGGAATTTGTGAAAAGGATCACACACAAATAGTAGTATATGAATTGTTAGTTTGATAAACCAACAGAAATAGGCGAAGCTTTTTCTTAAAATATATTTTGCTTTCCTTAGCTATCTGAGGCTATTTCGAGTTACTTTATTGTTACAAAACATTGTGAAGCCAATATTAGAAAGAAGAAAGGCTTGGGATGAAAACCCAATTGCCTGCAGAATACCAAACAGTTACAGAAAAAAAGAGTTTTGCCTGTAAAATGATCCCCCACCTACCGCCTCTTATCACACGCCGTGTTTGTAAAAATTTGCAAGGGGCAAATCTTCCAGATTCTTTGTTAAGTCTAAATTTGTCCTCTGATTTGTTACACCCTTTAAGACAGTGTTTCCAAATGGCCAGGATGAAAGTTAGAAATCACATCAGTTTTCAAAAGCCAGCAACAATTGTATTAAGTCTGGTTAAAGAATACTGGATGTGAAAGCATTGTGTTTGTTAAATGGACGAGGCTTTCATCTTCTAGCTGCCTTCTCCGTATACATTGTTTGTTGCTACCAAAGCAGTAAATGTTGTTTGGCTTCTGTGGAAAAACCTCAGGCCTGGGGAATCTTTGAAGTATTTTCTGTGATTTAATGTCACCTACTGTTCCTGTCAGCAAACTGAGATAAACCTGATGGACTCAAGGTGTCTGGTCTAATTCCTTTATTGACACATTGTCTTGTCTTCAAATACTTGTGCAAATGAATGTGTTCAGAGAGTAATGCGTCAGTAATAGCCTTCCAGATAAAGGTCCTTGTTTATGTACTGATTCCTTGCTTCCTAAGTTCTTAACAACCTCCACATCTTACAAATTAGCACCTCACGGAGATCAAAGCCCCCCTCCCCTTTTCTTCCTTCAATTACTTGCCCTTATGGTGGAGTCAAGGAGACACTCCTAAAATCTTGGCCCGACGGAAAACTTTGGTTTGCAGAGGGCAAATGTTAAGTCTGATCCACTGATAAGAAAGTAATGTCTTTATAGCATGCAGATGCATTCAAAACCTAGCAGGACACCCATGGTCTTCTGCCTATTGGAAGCATGAAGAACACTGAAATAAAGTTGGTCATCTTTAACTATGCATCTATCTTGAAAATGGCAACCATGGCTATATAGTTCCAGGTAAATAGCCATGCTAGTCTGTTTCAGCAAAAACAACAGTCTTGTGGCACTTCAGAGCTTAGTATGTTTTATTATGACTTTCTTGGACTACAGCCAACTTCATGAGGGACATGAAAAGATACCTCAACTGGCCAAGTATGAGTCAACTGATGAAATTCACTGTAATCCATAAAAGCTTAGGCCAGGGGTCCTCAAACTAAGGCCTGAGGGCCAGATATGGCCCTCCAAGGTTATTTACCTGGCCCTTGCTCAGGGTCAACCTAAGTCTGAAACGACTTGAAAGCACACAACAACAACAACAACAACAACAACAACAACAACAACAACAACCCTATCTCATCAGCCAAAAGCAGGCCCACACTTCCCATTGAAATACTAATAAGTTTATATTGGTTAAAATTGTTCTTCGTTTTAATTATTGTATTGTTTTTAAGTGTTTTTTGCACTACAAATAAGATATGTGCAGTGTGCATAGGAATTAATTCATGTTTTTTTTCCCAATTTTACGGCCCTCCAACAGTTTGTGGGACTGTGACCTGGCCCTCTGTTTAAAAAGTTTGAGTAACCCTGGCTTAGGCCATAGTAACCTGTGTACATATCTTTAAGACACCATAAAGTTGAGTATCCCTTATCTAGAATTTTGAAACCTGAAATACTCCAAAATGGTTCACATGGGTGGTTGAGATAAGGACTTATTTCTTTTCTTTTTTATAAGTTTATTTTTATTAGGGGTACATCTTAGGTCAGGCATGTAGCTGGGGGGGGGGGGGGCTTGAGGAGCTTTATCCCCCCCCCCCCAATTTTCAGGGTGGTCCTTACTGATACATTATTTAAACTGTTATGTTTATACATATCATGATCTGATTGCCATGCTCAATATATCCCATTTGCATGGGGGTATTGGGATAACAATACAAAAGGTTTGCTAGGGTAGATCCTCGGCCCTCCCCCCGAACCAAACTCAGCCCCTCCCTCTGAATCAAAATCTTGGCTACGGGCCTGTCTTAGGTATACACAATATTTTGTTAATCATAAACTTTAGACACCCTCCCCCAAAAAAGAAGAGTCAGTAAAGCCACAAAGAGGAAGAAGAGAGAGAGAAAAAGAAGGAAAAGAGAAAACAAAAATTTTATGATAAGGAAATAGAAAGATTAGAGCACGAGTAGGGTTGTTTTTCCTGATGTAGCTGTGTTAGTAATAATGCAGTCTTCAATGTCTTCCTTTCTGCACCGGCCTGGTCCTGGAGCTAGTAGATATTGAGGTAGTTTTTAATTGGGGACCAATCTGTCTTTTTGGTTGATGTCTTCTGTTTGTTTCTCAGGTAATGAGTTAAATTGTCCATATTCATGATATCAAGTGTCTTGAGTGTCCAGTCTTCCAGTGTTGGTATCTCTTTAGACTTCCACTTTCTAGCAAGGACTATTCTCTCGGTGGTTGCCGAGAGAATATGGAAGAATAGAATATCTTTCTTCTTTTCTAATTCAAAGTTGATCATTCCTAAGAGGTAGTACTCTGGTTTCATTTCCATTTTAAGATTAAGCACTTCTTTCTTTTCTGATGATTCAACACACATAAACTTTTGTCGATGCACTAAATTATTTTTAAAATATCGTATACAAAATTGTCTTCAGGCTGCATGTGTAATGGATATATTACACACATATTGTTTAGACTTGGGTCCTATCTCCAACCTATCTCATCATGTATTCTAAAACTTGAAAAAGCCAATGTACACAACACTTCCGGTCCCAAACATTTAAGGTAAGGGGTACTTGACTTGTACTGGATTTTTATAGTAAACATCACAGAGACTTTTTCCTGATATGAGAAAACCCAGAGATACTTCAGTATACATTAAAAATAACTTAATTGTAGGATCATCACAGTATTCAATTTATGCCTGAAATTCTACATAATGCTTCAAGTATTACTAATGATATGGGCTACTGTTCATAGATAATCATACTATAATAGATTTATTTATTTATTTATTTATTTATTTATTTATTTATTGTGTCAGGAGCAAACCAAACAGTTGTATTGCATTAAAAACAAAACAAACAAACAAAGTTTGCAAACTTGCCATTCTATTAAATGTCCTTTGACCAGTAGCTGGCCACTTGGAGTGCCTCTGATGTTGCTATAAGAAGGTCCTCCATTGTGCATGTGGCAGATCTCAGGTTGAATTGTAGTAGGTGGTCTGTGGTTTGCTCTTCTCCACAGTCACATGTCATGGACTCCACTTTGTAGCCCCATTTCTTAAGGTTGGCTCTGCATCTTGTGGTTTATTTATTAATTTATAGGCAACTATCGATCTCATCAAATAGGACGATGAAAATATCCTAGGATACTTTTACCACATCTAATGGATCGAGCCTAACATCAGACATCACACAATGTCGTGTGACATCCGTTAGAAGTCCCACCTACAACCAGGGTGAAAGCATTGCCAGATGCTTTCCCCCCAACATGGGAGGTTTCTGTGTTGTGCTGGCTCCAATGGAGCCAACATGAGGCCTCCCCGCGAGGGTGAAGTTTTCCCCATGTGATGGGGAAAGTGTCGCAGAAAGAGAGCTGTGCACAGGGCGACAGATTCACCCTGCTACTCCCTCTTTCCTCACCAGAAACCTTTATGATAAGGTCAAAAATCACTCTCTGATTTTTGCCCAACATATTAAGATAGTTACCCCTTTCGTAATTGTGATTATCACTGATATATGACAAAAACTAAAAGGCTTTGAAAAAGTTCCAAATATTTTGGCTTAGGAAAAGTGTGAGGCCATATTCTACATCTGATTCAGTCAGGTTCAGTAAGTCATGATCTTAAGTTTGCAAGACTTGAGTAGGGAGGGCAGTTGATGAGTGCGGACACAAAGGGAAGCCTCTCTTTCATAGGATTTCTATATGTTGAAGCCGGCATGATGGCAAATAACCTCATTTGTCAGGTTGGGATCGTCACAAAATTCTGGATAGACATCATCCCTCGATTGGACTACTGTAATTCGCTCTAAGTGGGGCTGCCCTTGAAACGGCTCAGAAATTTCAGTTGGTCCAACGGGCGGCGGCCAGGTTGTTAACTGGTGTTCCTTACAGGGAGCGGTCAACCCTCCTGTTTAAGGAGCTCCACTGGCTGCCATTCATTTTCCGGACCCAATTCAAGTGGGGCTGCCCTTGAAAATGGCTCGGAAATTTCAGTTGGTCTAACGGGCGGCGGCTAGGTTGTTAACTGGTGCTCCTTACAGGGAGCGGTCAACCCTCCTGTTTAAGGAGCTCCACTGGCTGCCATTCATTTTCCGGACCCAATTCAAGGTGCAGGGTGGGGATGAGAGAGAGGGCCTTCTCGGTGGTGGCCCCTCGACTCTGGAACTCACTCCCTAAGGACATCAGGCATGCCCCATCTCTGGCAGTCTTCAGGAGGAGCTTGAAAACGTGGTTGTTCCAGTGTGCTTTCCCAGAATAATGAACCCTTAGCATTATGTCCTCCAAAAGCACTTTATATCAATGCTTGTATGTCTCCATCAATGCCCCACCTCCTTTATCTTGTTCATGCCTAGCATTATTTTTCTAAACTTCAATTACATTTTGCCCAGCCATAGATTTTAAATGTGCACTGTACCTTGTTTAATGTTTATGCTATTTGTGTATGAGTTTTATTTTAATTGCTTTGTATTGTATCTGTTATTGCTTGTATTGCTTGTATTGTTGTATTGTGGGCTTGGCCTCATGTAAGCCGCACTGAGTCCCTTGGGAAGATGTTAGCGGGGTATAAATAAAGTTAATAATAATAATAATAATAATAATAATAATAATTTACTTTAGGGGCTGCAGTGGTGCAATGGGTTAAACCCTAAGCTGCTGAACTACTGACCTAATGGGACGGGGTGAGCTCCAACTGTTTGCCCTAGCTCCCGTCAACCTAGCAGTTCGAAAACATGCAAATGTGAGTAGATAAATAGGTACTGCTTTGGAATGAAAATGCAAAAGATGCTTCAAACAATCTTGCTGGCCACACAACCAGGAGATAACAACGCAGGCTCCTTGACTTGAAAATGAAGAAAAACACCTCTCCCAGTGCCAGAGCTGATAGCCACTTCCAGAAGTTGGAAATGAAAAAGGAGAAGCCTTGCCGTGTCTGTGTTTGTGTGTCTTATTGTATGTGACTGTAAGGCATTGAATGTTTGCCTATGTCTGTTGTAAACACTGTAATCTGCTCTGAGTCCCCTAGGGGAGAAGGGTGGAATATAAATAAAGTGCATTATTATTAATACAACATGGGAAAAAGTTAATTTTCTCAGTCCCTGAAATGAACCATCTGACTCACCAAGCCCCATTTGTTTTGCTCCCACACTATACTTCTCTGGAAGGAAGAGACAGAGTCAGACATGCATTAAAGCTCCTGTGAAAACATTTTTGCATAACTGAGAGGTAGAGAAATATATTGGCATCAGATCATTATGTTCCTCATTCAGTGATACAACAGACTCTTTTTCAGAACTATTCTGCACGTGTTTATAGTATCATTCATGGCATTTGATGCTGTAATCTATGAACAGTACAGCCAGAGTTTCAACCTGCCAACAAGTGTATATGTGCATGTCATTTTAACTTCTACTTATGCTTGATGGCAGTAGGTTCCCAAATACTTTATTCAGTAAACAGTTTAAACACTAGACAGAATGGTGATTTAACAAACACACCTCTTTTTTTTTTTTTACTATGTGTATGTTTTTGTTTTCATTTTGGAAAGAAGCCTATGATTAAGTTTGTGAGCCACTGGCAAACTTATGATTTAGTATGAAGAAACTAGCAACCTAAATGCATTTTTGAGAAGATCTTCATCGTTACCAGCCCCGTGGTGCAGTGAAAACATTTAAAAATAAATATGGAATGTGAGTCTTTATGCAAAGTTCTTGGAAAGTTCACACATTGCAGTTCTTTAGAATATAAAGAGCTCCTATTAATCAAGAGACATGGAGACATGTCATGTTTCTTGAGCACCAATATATATTCCAGTTTCTATGGTGTTTTTTTTTTTGTCGTGTCAGGAGCGACCTGAGAAACTGCAAGTCGCTTCTGGTGTGAGAGAATTGGCCGTCTGCAAGGACATTGCCCAGGGGACGCCCGGATGATTTTTAATGTTTTATCATCCTTATGGGAGGCTTCTCTCATGTCCCCACATGAGGAGCTGGAGCTGATAGAGGGAGCTCATCCGCCTCTCCCCGGATTCGAACCTGCAACCTGTCGGTCTTCAGTCCTGCCGGCACAGGGGTTTAACCCACTGTGCCACCGGGAGCTCCTACATTTCTACGGTAACTGGGGGGTGACTCTACACCAGGGGTCCTCAAACTTTTTAAACAGAGGGCCAGGTCACAGTCCCTCAAACTGTTGGAGGGCCAGATCATAATTTGAAAAAAAAATATGAACGAATTCCTATGCACACTGCACATATCTTATTTGTAGTGCAAAAGACACTTAAAAACAATACAATAATTAAAATGAAGAACAATTTAAACAAATATAAACTTGTTAGTATTTAAATGGGAAGTGTGGGCCTGCTTTTGGCTGATGAGATAGGATTATTGTTGTTGTGTGCTTTCAAGTCATTTCCGACTTACGTTGACCCTGAGTGAGGGTCGGGTAAATGACCTTGGAGGGCCATATTCGGCCCTCGGACCATAGTTTGAGGACCCCTGCTCTATGCTATAGAATTAATAAAATTTGACACCATTCAACTGCCATGGATTGATGAATGGAATCATGAGAGCTGCAGTTTAGCCTTCTCTTCCAAAGAATGCTAGTTCCTCACTGAACTACAAATCCCAGGATGTCATAGCAAGGAGACATGCCAGTTAAGGTGGTGCCAAACTTCATTAATTCTACAATTTAAATGCACCCAAGGGAACATGATTTTTCCTCCAATTTGGGCAAAAATCAATATGCTAGCATTCAATTTATAGAAGTCAACCCATTAGCAGTTGAATGACTTCAGCACTCTACTCCAATACCCTGTTCCTTTCTCCACTTTGGGCAAAAATCAAGATACTAGTCAAAATATTCAATTGACAGCACTAGCAACAATATTCTTTGACTGAATCAATGCATTCTTAGGACAACCTGGGGGGGGGGGGGGTTGTGAGCGGGATGTAAGATGTGTCGCCAAAGGCCATTAGAAAACACAATATTTTCTGTTAGTCATGGGGGTTCTGCATGGAAAGTTTGGCCAAATTCTATAGTTGGTGGGGTTCGGAATACACTTTGATTGTAGGCGAACTATAAATCCCAGTAACTGCAACTCCCAAATATCAATGTCTATTTTCCCCAAACTTGATCAGTGTTCACATTTGCACATATAGAATATTCATGCCAAACTTGGTCCAGATCCATCAGTATTTGAGACCACAGTGTTCTCTGGAGGTAGGAGAACTACAACTCCAGAACTCAAGGTCCATGCCCATCAAACCCTTCCAGTATTTTCTGTTGATCATGGGAGTTTTGTGTGACAGGTTTAGTTCAATTCCATTGCTGGTGGAGTTCAGAATGCTCATTGATTGTAGGTGAACTATAAATCCCAGCAACTACAACTCCCAAATGACAAAATCAATCTCACCCAACTCCACCAGTATTCAAATTTGGGTGTATTGGGTATTTGTGCCAAATCTGGTCCGGTGAATGAAAATATATCCACATATCAGCTATTTACATGACGATTCATAACAGTAGCAATATTACAGTTATGAAGTAGCAACAAAAATAATTCTATGGTTGGGGGTCAGCAAAACAGGAGGAAGTGTATTAAGGAGTTACAGCATTAGGAAGGTTGAGAACCACGGTCTTAGGACAAGAAGCTAACTTAAAATACCTCAGGGTAGACCACACACGTGGTGCTGACCTCCAAAACCCTGTTCCTGCTATTTGCCCTCAATATCTGCTGCTAACAGTGATCGTCTTGCTTCACTGTGACTCACTGTAGTGAAAGGGCTTTATATGAGATCAGACATCTTTCCAGACCAAATTGTGCAATTTTACAAACTGGCATGAACTTTGACATATTTCCTCAATGTTCAAATGAATTATGTCTCATCTTATTTGTAAAGAAGGTTACATTAGGTTACATAGTCAATGTTATGGAATCCTGGATCTGCAGTTTGATCTTTCGGTAGAAAAGGCAAAACAGATTATAAAATGTTAAATCCCAAGATTCCCTAGCATTACACCATAGCAATCAAACTGGTGTCAAACTGCATTAATTCTGCAGTGTAGATGCACTCGATTTTTCAGTGCTTTAGCTGCACATAATCGGGTGCCCACTCTTCATATACACCAGTGGTTCTCAACCTTCCTAATGCTGCGACCCCTTAATACAGTTCCTCATGTTGTGGTGACCCCCCAACCATAAAATTATTTTCGTTGCTACTTCGTAACTGTTATTTTGTTACTGTTATGAATTGTAATGTAAATATCTGATATGCAGGATGTATTTTCATTGTTACAAACTGAACATAAAGCATATATAACTGAACATAAAGCATATATAATTAAAACAATATTTAATTATAATTATATATTGTGAAAGAGAGAGAGAAAGTACAAGGAGGAGACAGAAAGAACCAAAGGAGCTCTGCATTACCAGAGCCAAGACTGATTCCACTGAAAGCCGGGCCTCCTCCTTGGCAGGCCGGATAAATTCCCTCGGCGGGCTGCATGTGGCCCCCAGGCCATAGTTTGAGGATGCCTGTTCTATAGGATGCATACAACCTGTAATCTTTGTGGATGGTTAACACTTCATGGTTTGGAAAGATAGATAGATGGATGAATGGATAAATTGTTGTTATGTGCCACCAAATTGGCTTTGACTTATGTGATAAGCTCAGGTTTTATAAATTCAGATACATGACTTCCTTGACTGAATCCATACATGATTGAGTCAATGTAACGTCGTACTCTTTGTTCGATTTCTTGATTTATTTTCTTCTGTCAGCATTATTTATTTATTTATTTAATTTAGATCCTTCCTTTCACCAAAATGATACTTAAAAATAAGGTTGCTAATAACAGAAATTAAAATAGAACAATATTGTTCACCTTTCATATCCAGGTGCTGGAAACACAATGGAAAGGAAGATCATTAGTATTTAATGATGTATCTTTATACTTAATAATCTTATCTAGATCCTTCATGGTGGCCCTTCCAAGTCTTAGGACCTCATCCCATGAGTTGTGGAAAGTGGGGGAGATTGTTTTCCTAGTGTTGCATACTGTCCTGTTTTGTATAAAAAGAAATAGTTTCATTTTTCAAATTTCATCACATGCTCTTATTTTTTACCCTTTCTCCCGAATTGACTTGAATTCAGTTCCATCACATGAGTGAGTGCAGTCCCCGCCTACTCCTCATTCTTGTTGACAAAGTTAAAAAGCTAGCAGCAGAGCAATTTTGAAAGCCAAGATTATTATGAAGAGGAAAATACAGTGAAAGCCAAGTGGAGATATCTTAAAATGGTGCTATTCTTAATGATTAAACTATTTTTTAAAAAAATACTGTGACAAGCTCTTGCAGCAGGATTTGGGAAAAGAAATGGAGCATTAATGCTCAGTAGGAGACCACTCATAGGAATGCTCATTCCTCCACATCACTGAAACTATTCAATATGGGTGACTCCGGTGTGCAAATTAGTGCTTTCTCCCATTTCCACATGCATGAGGAACTCAGAAGATTATTTCTCTCCAGATCCAGTTCCCCCATTTCTCTTCTAAAACAGTTCACTAACAAAATACAATGGACGACAGATGGAAGTCTGTTTGTGTCTCATGATGGGCTCTGTGGTACTTCATCTGTGAAATGCTTTAGAAGTGTTTAGAAATTGAGGGGGGAAGGAACTTGTGTGTGATGAAGTCCTTAGTTTTTTTTTGATTTATTGATTGCAGTTTCCATTTTGATTTATGACTAAGGCAAGGAACTGCAGATCTTTATTCATGGTCCGTATGTAGTCCTTAGTTTAGGGACTGCATGGAGATAGTGAAAGTCCCACAACCCTTGTTTACTTGGCATCAGCTACCGTGATCAATATGGATTCTGTTTTCCTGTCATTTGGGAGGCAGTTGACTGGTAGTCCCACCAATGAAAAACAATCCCTGACATAAGAGGGAACTGTGACTGCAGACCTGTTTTTGTCTGTTGTACTAAAGATTGAATCCAGGAGATCATGGGAATGTTAGCTTTCCAATTGAAATAAAATAGACCCACCATTGATCACAGTGGCAGCTGTCTGGCAATAGGAAGAGTCAAGGTGGATTTGCTACGATGCATTTGCAACTCCGCAGCATGATTCTAGCTTTGAGTGGTCCTCCAGTGATGTCCACATGTACCATTGATTGCCTAAGAACATGCTTGCAATATTGATGTCATGAAATTGAATTAGTGTTCTCCTGCATCATTACTTGATTTTAGGCCTAATTTTTCAACAGAGTTTGCTTCTAGCCCATTCTCTACATTTGAATTCCAGTCATCTATAATCGTCATGTCCTACTTTGCTGTGTGATCAATTTCTTCCTGGATGCCTGCACAGAATGATTCAATTTCTTCCTCTTCTGCATCTGTGTTTGAGCATCATCTCGGATTACATGACATTGATAGATCTTGCATGCAGTCGTATTAATATTAGTCAGTTATATTTTGCATTAGACATTTTGTTACATAATGCATGACTTCCCATGTGACATGGTTTCATCTTAGATTGCCATTTCTGTACTAAAACACTGTATGCTTACTTGATGGACACAGTTCCATTCCTGCCCACTTCAATTTCCTATTTCTTGTTTTTCAATTTCTTGTTTTCCCTGATTCATACTTCTCACACTTCATTGTCCTAGTGTACATATCCTACAGCTTTGGGCTTTCCTTTCACAGTTACACATATGAGCAGCTGGGTGCCTTCAACTTAGGTTGGGCTGCATATTAGATAGTACTAGAAGTTGGCCTTCCACATTTGCAGGCGTAACTTTTTCAGATTTTGCTATTTGTGGATTTGATTATTATGATCTCTGTAGAGAATCTTCCAGTGAAAATTGACCACAGAGTTGCCTGCAGGGCACCGAGAGAGGTGTTATTTCTGGTAATAAAAGAGCATTTCCCACTTTCCCGTGAGTCCTTCATTGGCCTCAACTCCCATGAAAGTGGAGGGTTTACTATATTTATAGTTGCCCTTTGCTCTTCCCTATGAGTTGGTTGACTGCCTTCTGGCCTTGGGGATCTCATTTTCTAGCACTTTCTCCTGCCAGGGTGTTCAAAGTAAACAAATGGTCTACCATTGCCGCCTTTTGCACATTGTTAGGAAGTTAGCTGAGGTGCTACTGCTGGTATTTCTGAGAGATATTCCACCAGTGGAAGACCTACTGCTGGTGTCCAGAAGCTCCCCTTATGGAAACTGCAGAAATCTTGCATGGCATATATTTAATAGTGCTCCAGTTAAACATGTCTTTGTGTAAACCGGCTGAATAACATATACTAGTTAAGCTGAATAACATATACTAGTTAAGCATCAATTGTCTGAAATTCCGAAATGCTACAAAATCCAAAATTGTAACAGGTGTGGCTGAGGTAGTGACACCTTTGCTTTATAATGGTTTAGTGTACATAAACTTTGTTTCATGCACAAAATTCTTAAAAATATTGTGTATATAAAATTGATAAAATAGTGAAGAGACATCACACTGGCACCGAACATCCGCATAGTTAAAGCAATGCTATTCCCTGTAGTAACCTAAGGATGTGAGAACTGGACCATAAGGAAGACTGGGTGAAGTAAGAATGATGCTTTTGAACTGTGGTGTTAGAGGAAAATTCTGAGAGTGCCTTGGACTGCAAGAAGATCCAACCAGTCCATACTTCAGGAAATAAAGCCCGACTGCTCACTGGAGGGAATAATATTAGAGGCAAAGATGAAGTACTTTGGCCATATAATGAGAAGACAGGAAAGCTTAGAGAAGACAGTGATGCTGGGGAAAATGGAAGGGAAAAGTAAGAGAGGCCGACCAAGGGCAAGATGGAGGGATGGTATCCTTAAAGTGACTGGTTTGACTCTGAAGGAGCTTGGGGTGGTGACGTCCGACATGGAGCTCTGGCGTGGGCTGGTCCATGAGGTCACAAAGAGTCGGAAGCGACCGAATGAATAAACAACAACAACACTTATAAAATTAATTTCAGGCTATTTATGTAAAGTGTACACTAAACATAAACAAAATTTATCTTTAGACTTATATCCCATATCTAGGGTATCTTGTGATGTATTACAAAAATTGTAAAAAAATCCAAAATATGGAACACCTCTGGTTCTAAGCACTTTGGATAAGGGACATTCAACCACATCCACACACGTGGGCACACACCCACATATAAGAAAGTGAAGCAGACCACCCGTATATCAGCTGTTTTACTGTTGGTTTCAAAAAAATCCCTCTTATGTACTTTATTATTTTTAATCTCTTGTTTGTGGTTTACAGTGTTCTGCTGCCTTCAATTTGTGGCCATTCACTAACCACTAGTTGTGCTTCTGCCAGAAGCTGTCCCCATTACAGAAGCTCGTCTGGGCAACCACAATAATTTTGAGAACTGGGTTGTAATGGAATATTTACAAGGCTTGTTCAGCTGTTGAAAGATGTAGAAATCTTGCAGATTATAATATGATGTAGTCAATGAAACTGTTCTTTCACATCAAATCCAACATGGTCCAGTCTAAGTATGGGTGCTATAACACAGGGTGTATATTGAGATGCAAAATGTAGATGAAAAAGATTTCAGGGAAGTTCCTTGATGTACAAGATATTATATGATATTCAGTTGCTTATCAGAAAACTTTCAATTGAAGCATTATTAAATATATGCCATACCTATAATGTATGTGTGCTGTTAGACATTAAAACCTGGCAATACAAAACAAGCATTGGAGTAGTGGCTTCTTCCCTGCTGGTGGGTTGGATGAGGTTAGCCTTAAACATTTTGTGATTTTTTTTTCATGTAAGGCAGAAAGTGTAATGTTTCAGTGGTTGTAAGGCTTTCATGGCAGGAATCACTGGGTTGCTGTGAGTTTTCCGGGCTGTATGGCCATGTTCCAGAAGCATTCTCTCCTGACATTTCACCCACATCTATGGCAAGCATCCTCAAAGGTTGAGGGGTCTGTTGGAAACCAGGCAAGTGAGATTTATAAATCTGTGGAATGTCCAGGGTGAGAGAAAGAACTCTTGTCTGCTGGAGATCTAATAAGGTATTGGGCCTGTGAGGACTGACTTCTGGGGTTGGGTTCCACAAAACTAGGGGTCAGCCTCCACAGCTATCCCACACCTTTTGGGATTCTGGGTTTTAGGGCTGTGTGGAAGCACCTCCAGTGATATGGTTTTAATGTTTTAGTGTGACATTGAAGACGAGAATTTGAATCCCTACTCAACCATGGAAACTCACTGAATGGTCTTGAGCATCAGCCTCACATAAAGGTAAATACAACTCCCTTCTGAACAAATCTGGCCAAGATAACCCCATGCTAGGTTTGTGTAAGAAGAAATTTCCCTAAGTTGGAAAATTACTTGAAGGTACACAACAACAACAACGCATGGCCTTTTTAGTCTAACATCTTTGCTGGAATAGGACTTGAAGTTTGTATCCAAGAAGCTATTTTACCCAGTAAGATTATTTTTTTCTTTAATCAGTTCACCACTGGTTATTTTTCAAAATGCTATTGTAAGACAGAGAAATAAGTACAGTGTGCACCTTTAAGAGAAAATGAATATATGAGACTGTTTTAGTAACTTAAGTAGAAAGCTGCCTTGGGGATGTGCTGTATATTTAAACAAGTAGCTGATACTGAATATTGGCCAAAATCTTTTAGGAATAAAATATAGCACCAAAACTAGTCAAATTGACCTTGTTTGCAATAACAATGTGAGATCTATCAAATTTCATGGGATACAGCTATGCTGTATTACTACAGATTGATGAGGCTCATTAAAACAGGATATTATTAGCTGCTTGTTTTGTGTTTTCCTTTGTTCTGCTTGATGTGTTAATGTGCCACTAAAATACACATTTATCTGCTGTTTTAATGTTTTTGTTCCTGCTTTAGGAAATCTGAATGATGCACATAATAACCATGATTGCGTATTCCATTATACTCCATGGTTATATTTAGCTGGAAACACTAACTTATTGCTTGGTTCCTTGCGAACAATCCATGGAGACCATGCATTAGTTTTTCATCTCTCTTCTCCTTTAAGGTGAAGGAAATGGAAAACATTGCTTTTATCTTCAACTAACCTTGGTGTCTTGAAATATCTCACCCAAGACACCCTGCTTTAATGTTACTGTATCATTTGCATAGGCAACTCAACAAATCAAGAGTATGCATTGCCTCAGTTTTTCTTTGCCCTGGCAACAGGCCTGTAGCCGGGGGGGGGGGGGGGCTTGAGCTCCCCTTGAAATTCTCAGGGTGGTCCGCGAGAAGGCCTTACTGGTACATTATTTAAACTGTTATGTTTATTGATATCATGATCTGATCACCATGAGCCCCCGGTGGTGCAGTGGGTTAAACCCCTGTGCCGCAGGACTGAAGACCCCTGTGCCGCAGGACAGGTCACAGGTTTGAATCCGGGGAGAGGCGGATGAGCTCGCTCTATCAGCTCCAGCTCCTCATGATGGGACATGAAGGAAGCCTCCCACAAGGATGATAAAAACATCAAATCATCCAGGCGTCCCCTGGGCAACGTTTTTGCAGACGGCCAATTCTCTCACACCAGAAGTCACTCCTGACATGACAAAAAAAAAAACCAAAACAAAATACGTGCTCAATATATCCCATATGCATGGGGGTATTGGGATAATGATACAAAAGGTTTGCTAGGGTAGATCCTGAGCCCCCCGAATCAAACTCAGCTCCCCGAATTAAACTCAGCCCCCTCTCCCCCGAATCAAAATTCTGGCTATGGGACTGCCTGGCAACAAAATCCTTAGCAAACGTTCTGTGATCTGAGATTAGTGTTTTTGGTGAACACAGAGAAGGTTACAAAAATGTAGATTCCTGTTTGTTGACAAGGTAGCAAATGTGTGATTGGAATGAGTTCCAATCTTCCCCACAAAACATACTAACACACATGTTAAAACTGGAAGACTTAAGGCACAACTTTATTTGTTAGAGTTGTTGAAAAGTTTGACACATGCATCTGGTGCCACTTGAAGCTTCTCAAGTCGCTCATGACACGACAAAAAAATAAATAAATCTGGTGCCATAGATCAACCTATCTACATATTGATTAATGTGTTTGATGTCAGGTCTATTGGGATGATAGGAGTGAGATTCACCTCAGCATGCCTCACCTGCCACCAAGGGATGAAAAAAAGAGGCACCTACCTCCAAAGCAACTTCTGTCCTGCATCCCCAGAGTCCCTTGCATGGACCATGATATCTTACTAATACTTGTGAGACACTAGGAAAGGATGACCCATGCCAACCACTCTGACAAGTTGTGACAAATTATGCAAACAAGAGACACACAGAGGGCACTCCCTGGATGTCTGGGAGAGAAAAAGATATCTCTTTCTAAAATTTCTGGTCTGAATATCACTCCTAACAAATTTTAAATTTAGGTTTCAGTATTTTTGTATTAGAGAAAATGGGCTGGAAATGTGGCTCATATTATCTTCTGTTAAACATTAATGAGTGTTAATTTCTGGCAGTCTTCACAAGTCTATGACATCAGTTTGAAGCCATTATTTTACTTGGTTTTTGGTCCCAAAGATTACTAAGGGGCTAGGTTATTTTTCTTTCATGGTTAGGCAGAACAGCAGCAATCCAAATGGCATTTCTACCAACAACTGGAAATCTTTTCTTGAGATTTATATATATATATTCATAGCTAAAGCCGACAAGGAGCTCTGGCATGTGCTGGTCCATGAGGTCACGAAGAGTCAGAGACGACTGAACGAATGAACAACAACAACAAGCCAAAGCCTCTGTGAAATGCTGGCATAGCCTAATAGCAGAATTTATTAATAATGATAAATAATTATTAAATCATTTTAAAAATGGAGTAGTTGGAATTAGATAACTTGATTGTGGTACATCACAATTATGACATGAAATCTGTTACTATTGATATTAATGATTGCACAGGGGCAGCCCTAGAACTAGAGATAAGAGATTAGACGAGACTAGATACAACTCTACATTACTATTTAGTCAATATTCATCTCACGGCTTATCATTTGATATCTTTAAAAAATGCTCTTTAGGTTTGGTTGAAGTGGCAGATAAAACAGAGTCCTAGCCCTTCTCCACTAATTCCATTCCTGGAGCTCCCATTATTTATACATGCTGATAAATGGGATTAATTTGAGAGCAGGAAAGAGATTGGTTTTTCTGCCTACAAAGTCTATTTACAAGTACTCAGGCTAAATCAAAGAGCCAATTGAAAGACCAACTTAATAGCAGTAACTCCTTAGTTTCAATGAATGTGGGTTACTCACTTTACCATCACAACATTGCTGTGGAAACAAGTTACTCACAAGATACATAACTTTGAAAAATTTTGAGAGTCATCATTGGCCATGGTTTTTCTATTGTATGATCTCTTTATCTTTTTTGCATATATCAGATGAGTGAAACACTGAAAAAGGTATGGGAGAATACAAATGAAGATAGCAGATACGTATTGGGGATGATTTTGGTTAAAGCTATCAGTAAATGTGGTTTCAGTTAGGATAAAGTAACCCCCAATTCAATTGTTTCATAGACAGTATTTCAAAACATGGCATCTTAGCTACTCAGAAAAAATGATTCTATAAAATGATTGTGATGAAACAATCCTGTTGTCATCTATGGTTATTTTGTCCATTTATTTGTCCTTTTGATTTAGAGGCCTTCTCGGAATTTAGTAATGAAACAAAAAAAAAAAGTAATATAAACGTTTCCTGATCTATATTATCTATCTATTCTGGTGTTCTAAAAAATTCAACAAAAAATCTTTGAGAAATTCCATGTGCCTTTCAATGCATCTTGACATTTCACAGAACCCAAAATCAAACAAAAAAATCTTTATCTTGGTAGAAACAAAATTATGGACACTACCACTGCCAGAAAAATTTACCAGTCAAATACAAAATCTTCATAACAGACAAGGCACAAATCTTTACATGAGACAGTGTCTCCTAATTTTCTTTGTAAATACTAATATGGGATTCCATCTGGACCTTTGGAAAAGTTCACAGCCTAGAAGTCATGAAGACAGTATTCATGTATAATGTATAATTCTGTAGTTCATTTAATGGTACTGTTTCATTATCCAGGTGGAGGTCACTATGGTGTGCTAGAGAGAGAAGGATAGTCCATTTTAATTGGGGGGTGGGTGGGTTGAAGGAGGTTATTCTCCTCTTAACTTCAAATTTCATAAACAACAGTTGTTCCCATGACAGGGCCATGGATGGGGGCAATAACAGAAAACAAGGGGAAATGGTTTTCCTCCTTCAACCCACCCTCCACTCCCATAAAATGGACTATCCTTCTCTCTCTAGCACCTCCTAGTGGCCTCCACCCAGATAGTGGAACCATTTTGTTGTTGTTTATTCGTTCAGTCGCTTCCGACTCTTCATGACCTCATGGACCAGCCCATGCCAGAGCTCTCTGCTGGCCATCACTACCCCTAGCTCCTTCAAGGTCAATCCAGTCACTTCAAGGATACCATCCATCCATCTTGCCCTTGGTCGGCCCCTCTTCCTTTTTCCTTCCTTTTTCCCCAGCATAATTGTCTTCTCTAAGCTTTCCTTTCTTCTCATGATATGGCCAAAGTACTTCATTTTTGCTTCTACTATCCTACCCTCCATGAGCAGTCAGGCTTTATTTCCTGAAGCATGGACTAGTTGGATCTTCTCGCAGTCCAAGGCACTCTCAGAACTTTCCTCCAACACCACACTTCAAAAGCATCTATCTTCCTTTGCTCAGACTTCCCTATGGTCCAGCTCTCACATCCGTAGGTTACTACAGGGAATACCATTGAGTGGAACCATACCCATTTAAATTTTATTTACTGTTTTGTTTGATTTTTCAATTGATATGTCATGCCCCGACAGAAGGTTTTTGTTGTTTTCTTTGTTAAGCTTCAGTTGTCTCTTTAGTTAGAATGGATTTAGTTCCTTCTTGTATAGTTTTCTGTTGGAGGGAATCTTAATTAGGCCCTGTCCCTTTAAGAAACCCCACCAGAGGCAGACCTTGCAGTCCTCTTCAGCAACTCCTGTGCAGTTAGTCAATCTAAGGCAGTGGTTCCCAGCCAGTGGTCCATGGACCACCAGTTGTCTGCAGGAAGTAAAATATTATCTGCAAGACATTTAAAATTTTAAATCTTTATCATTTTAATGAATACGTTGCTATGTGGGTGGTGCCGGTGAATATGAGTGTGGGAAGCCAGAGGGAGGGCAAGTGATTGACATCAAGTGTCAAGTACTCACATCACCCAGCACCAGTCAGTCGCACGCATTCTTTTGTCTTGCTGTGTCAGTGATTCTGTTTTGTAATTTAGTGATTTGATGGCTTCAGTAGTTTAATTGACCACGAGTCCTCAATATTCATATTAAGTTTTGACTTGTTTAATGATGATTGAAATGAATTTCAATTATTATGAAAAAGACAATAAAGGTTTTGTTTGTTATGCTTATACTCAATTGTGTTTTAGTTTTATTTTCAAATGAAACAATAATGCTTGTAATTAAAAGCAAATCCAGGAACTGATTGAAAGCAAGTGGTGATATGCATGTAGCTTTGGTCCCTACTAACAACAAAAAAAATCGAAGTGGTCCCTGGTCCAAAAAAGGTTGGGAACCACGGGTTTAAGGGTATCAAGAAGCCTAGAGGCTGCAATGTTTTCCGTGTCAAAGGTTTAGGAAACTCAGTCAAAGGTTAAGGAAACTCAGTCAAAGTTTAAGAAGCCAAAGGTTTCAGAAATAAATTTTAAGACTTGAAGAAACAAGCTTTAAGTATTGAGAAACCAAGCCTGCAGTTTAAGGGGAAAAGAGACTTTACAGGAGGTGTTAATAAAAGTCAAAGCCAGACAAAGGACATCAAATCAAATCAAATCAAATCATTTATTTCAGTCATTGACCAGCACAGGAAATAGTCACATTTTCATACAAACTTGGTATGTTTGGTACATTAAAAATATAAATATAACTATTGAAGCACAATATGGGTGAGGGAGCGGAAGGGAAGGGGAAACAGGGTAAAAACATACAATGCCCAGATCCATCACCAAATGTTAGATTCAGAGAAGAAGATTACTGGACACACAGTTAACTTTTGGGACTAGTCATTCCCTGACGGATTTTGTATGCTGCTGCACAGAACTTTGCAACATTGTAGGTTGTAGCTGAATTAATATCTGCAAGTAGCATGGAGGTATAAAATTGTCCTGAATGGCCTGGGTGCTTGTATAACAGAGGTAAGATAAGCCTGGCACGGATATCCCTGTAGAACGGGCACTGGAGGAGCACATGTTCTATTGTTTCTACATGACCCGAGTCACAAGGGCAGAGTCTCTCTGGGAAAGGGATCTTCCGGTAGCGGCCTTTGAGTATAGCTGATGGGAGAGCGTGGCATCGAGCCAGGGTGAAAGCCCTTTGATGAATAGGAACCTCTAAGTTTGTTAAATATGCCATAGGGGAAGCAAGATATCTGCTGTCTTCATTGATAAGGAAGGTTGGAACCGAGGCCAGATCTACTTGTCGCTCTGTGTCTGTGATACGTTGTTTAATAAGTGCTTTGGCTTGATTGTAATCCATAGCGAGTAGTAGACCTGGAAAAAATCCCAATGAAGAGATTTTGATGCTACTGCCTGCTTCCATGTGGATTGGAAGTCATCCTTCATGGTTAGTGGGGCAAGACCAAAGGGTGCACAGGATAGTCTGAGCCAGAGGTTGAGTATGGCCATCCACACTCTGGCCTCCACTCTCATAAAGCCCGTCTCTAGTCGCAGGGTGGCATTAGAAACACATTTAGGGACCTGCAAGGCCGCATTAGACCCGCATTAGACCTGCAGGGTGGCATTAGAAACGCATTTAGGGAGGCTAGAACAGTGATTCTCAACCTTCCTAATTCCATGACCCCTTAATGTTCCTCATGTTATGGTGACCTCCCAATTGTAACATTATTTTTGTTGCTGCTTCATAACTGTCATTTTGCTACTGTTATGAATTATAATGTAAATATCTGATATGTAGGATGTATTTTCATTCACTGGACCAAATTTGGAACAGATACTCGATTCGCCCAAATTCGCTGGTGGTGTTGGGGGGGGGGGGATGATTTTGTCATTTGGGAGTTGTAGTTGCTGGGATTTATTGTTCACCTATAATCAAAGAGCATTCTGAACTTCACCAACTATGGAATTGAACCCAACTTAGCACACAGAACTCCCATAAACAATAGAAAATACTTGAACGGTTTGGGGGGCATTGACATTGAGCTTGGGAATTGGAGTGCACCTACATCTAGAGAGCACTGTAGACTCAAACAATGATGGATCTGGACCAAACTTGGCATCGATACTCAATATGCCCAAATGTGAACAGTGGTGGAGTTTGGGGAAAACATTATTTTTGTTGCTACTTCATGAACATAATTTTGGTACTGTTATGAATCCTAATATAAATATCTTATATGCAAGATGTATTTTCACTCACTGTACCAAATACCCAATATGCCAAAATGTGAATACTGGTGTAGTTGGGGAGTATTGATTTTTTCATTTGGGAGTTGCAGTTGCTGGGATTTATACTTCACCTACAATCAATGAGCATTCTGAACTCCACCAATGATGGAATTGAACCAAACTTCCCACAGAGAACCCCCATGATCAAGAGAAAATACTGGAAGGGTTTGGTGGGCATTGACCTTGAGTTTTGTAGTTGTAGTTAACTTACAACTCAAACAATGATGGACCTGGACCAAATTTGACACAAATATTCAATATGTCCACATGTGAACATTGGTATAGTTTGGGGAAAATAGACCTTGGCATTTGGGAGTTGTCGTTGCTGGGATTTATAGTTCACCTACAATCAGTGAGCATTTTGAACCCCACCAACGCTAGAATTGGGCCAAACTTCCCACACAGAACCCCCATGATCAATAGAAAATACTGTGTTTTCTGATGGTCTTTGGCGACCCCTTTTACACCCCCTCCTGGTGCCCCCAGGAGTCCCAACCCCCAGGTTGAGAAATGCTGGGCTAGAAAGAAGATCTCTTTGGAAGAAATCAGGAGAAACCCAGTTAATTTTGCAAGCTTCCATCTGTTCCTTCAAGTAATCATTTTGGAGGTGTTAGGGTACTGATCTTCAATACATTTAAATTACTTTTTATTTACTGTTACACCTTTTGTTGTGAGTTTCCAACTCTGCTCTTGCTGAGAATAGCACACCTGAGTTAGTTTGGGGGACAGAACAGGATACATCACTATTTTCGATGTCATTTATTCTACATAAGCCAACAAGGAAATTTCAGATCAGCCAGCAATTGGTCTAGAATTGATTGATGTTCCTTCCAGCACTTTGATTCTAAGATTACACCTGAGAACAGTCTATAGCGATAGCACGAAAGAAGAATGGACAACCAGGAGCGGCTCAACCCATTACACAAAGTAAGTATTTGCAGTATAGTTGATTTTGCTCAGGAGCGCTCTTGAGGTGCTCTTGGGGGAAAATAGACCTTGACATATGCGAGTTGTAGTTACTGGGATGTATAGTTCACCTACAATCAAAGAGCATTCCAAACTCCACCAATGATGGAATTGAACCAAATATAGCACACAGAACTCCCATGATGAACAGAAAATATATATCAATGATTGGTGGGGGGTGGGGGTGGGGGGCAAAATACTGTTTGCTTATTGTTGAAAATTACCTATGGCCGCCTCTGTGGACAACGTAAGCATTGCATTCCAACTCTCACTGCCATGGCCTATAGTCAGGGATAATGGGAGCTGCAATCCAGCAAGACCTTACCCATTCAAGACTTTAACTTACTTTTCAACTACTACTCCCACCAAGTGTGTATGAACTCGGTCAGGGAAGAAAACAGCCCACAATTCTAATTTCTTAAAATCACAGCATCTGTTTCTATTCTTTATGTTTCTCATAAAGAGTTTGAGTGGGCAGCTGGAGACCACTTGTACAGTAGGCCTCTTGCATATGCTGTTGCAATGCACTCTACGGATACCATTACATTCTCACTGTAATATTATTGGGGAAATGTGTTTCTTAAAAGCTAAAGTTTACAGAAGAGTTGTTATTATATTTGTTTTAAGGGCATATATTTTCTCTAGCTTTTCCACCACCTTCCTCCTGAAGTTTTATGGACCTGAATGCTCTACATGTTTTTCTTGCTTTGTTGCAATTATTTTGCCCATATAAAATTATAACATCAATTTGAAAAAGGGAGTACAATGAACACACTTTTGTTTAATAACAATACATTTATTTTGTTCACGCAGTGTATTAATGTTCATAGAAAAGCGGAATCATAGAGCTGGAAGGGACCATAATTAATCCAATTCCCCTGCCATGCAGGAAAGCACTATTAGACACTCCAAGAAGATGTCCATGCAATCTCTGTTTATAGTCCTTCAGAGATGGAGAATCCAACACCCTTTGAGGAAGACTCGAACAGTTCTCAGACAGTTCTTACAATTAGGAAGTTCTTCCTAATCTGTGGAAAAGATTCCAAGAGTTACCTCAGATGTTTACTTGCTTAGTCACCATTGGGAAGACCAAGACTGAAGGCTAATTACACCATCTATGAAATGGAGCCTCCTAAACATAGGCTGAATCTACACTGCCAAATAATGCAGTTTGAACTGAATTGTGGTCAATGTAGACACATGTGGTGCAGTTTGAACTGGATTGAATTGGCCTTGTATGAGTCTACATTGATCATATAATGTAGTTAAACTGCATTATTTGGCAGTGTAGATCCAGCCATACAGGCCCCTTATTTCCAAACTCTCTATTTCAGGATCATTTTACATACATACATACATACATACATACGTAAATAAATAAATAAATTAGAAGCCCTCAACCTTTTATGGGCCTTTAAACAAGTAACACCATATATGAGAGGAACTCTGTGAAGTCAGTGTAACTAATATTTTGCCAGACACAGTTCTATAACACATTTATTTTTAGGTCTTCTGTCTGTAAAAAGAGAAAAATCCCAGAACCAGGTTTATGTATGAGATCATGAGTGCAGGACAGGAGTACAACATGAGACCATTTGTGGAATTCTTCAAAGGATGGGGAAAGAAGCAGAAGATTTTCAAGCTGTGTGATAGGTCTCACAGCTGCATGTTCCCATTCCAGTAAATTGCAGTTAAAACATCTGTGGAAAAGTGCTACCTTCTTTTATTATTAAAATATAGCTTCTAAAATGATCTAGGTGGAATAAGAACCTTATCAGATGCAGGGGGAGGAGGGGATTTAGCCCTCCCAGACTTTAGATACTACTATGAAGCAGAAGGATTTAGTTGGTTAGATTCGAGGAACACATCTTACTTAATTTGGAAGGCTATAACTTAAGATATGGATGACATGCTTATGGTATGGACAAGATAAGGCGAACAAATAATTTAACAGATATTCAATAAGATCTAGCCTCCTCAGGATTTGGAAGAGATATAAAGAAGGGATTGAATTAAAAATCCCTTTATGGCTCTGTCCATTGGAAGCAGTACTTAGGACAACATCCAATGAGGAAATAAGAACTTATAGGGAGTATCTAACTAAAGAAAAAGATCAATGGAAATTAAAATTAAGAGAAGATATAGGGTTAAGTGACTGGTTCTGTTACCATTAACTGCATGATTGATTTAGGAAAGATGGGTTTTGTTGTTGTTGTTTATTCATTCGATTCCGGGGAGCGGCGTGAGCTTCTGCTGTCAGCACTAGCTTCTGCCAACCTAGCAGTTTGAAAACATGCAAATGTGAAAAGATCAATAGGTACCACTCCGGTGGGAAGGTAACGGCGCTCCATGCAGTCATGCCGGCCACATGACCTTGGAGGTGTCTATAGACAACGCCAGCTCTTCGGCTTAGAAATGGAGATGAGCACCACACCCCAGAGTCAGACATGACTGGACTTAATGTCAGGGGACAACCTTTACCTTTACCTTATTCATTCAGTTGCTTCTGACTCTTCTGATCTCATGGACCAGCCCATGCCAGAGCTCCCTGTCAGCCATGGCCACCCCCAGCTCCTTCAAAGTTAAGCCAGTCACTTCAAAGATATCATCCATTCATCTTGCTCTTAGTCTGCCCCTCTTTCTTTTTCCTTTAATTTTCCCCAGCATCATTGTCTTCTCCAAGCTTCTCATGATGTGGCCAAAGTACTTCATCTCTGCCTCTAATATCCTTCCCTTCAATGAGCAGTCGGGCTTTATTTCTTGAAGTATGGACTGGTTGGATCTTCTTGTGGTCCAAGGCACTCTCAGAATTTTCCTCCAGCACCACAGTTCAAAAGTGTCTATCTTCCTTCACTCAACCTTCCTTATGGTGCAGCTCTCACATCCATAGATTACTACGGGAATATTAGTCCAGGGGACTTGTCCTAGATATATTGGGTATATGTTGGGAGTGGAGAGATATTGCCCTCAAATAAGAATTCTTTCCCCCAAATGAAATCCTCTTTCAGCCATAAAATTTCTAACACTGAAGACAGTGACACATGGAAAATAATTTACACTCAGAAACATTATATTTGCTGTGTTCACATTCCCTTGGCAACTTCCCTTTTTCTTTGGATGCCTAAACTGCATTTCTAAATGCTCAGTTAAAGTTAATGCAATGGTAGAAATATTGAAACCAATGGAAATTTCATGTGGGGTGATGATGGTCTTACTTTATCCCTTCTCTCCTGTTTTTTAATCACTAGGAATACTACATCAGATTCCTATAACAGCATTCTGTCTATCTACTTGAATAGATTTACATGTAAAATTGAGGTCAAAGATGTAAGTAACTTGATGACCTCTTCCACAGTCAAGGCTATATTTCTGTGCATTACCTAAGAATAAGGATGATTACAATGCGATTTACTTGTGAATGGACCTTCTGTATACATTTAGAAATTTTAGTAAAATAAATTGGCCCAAAAGCCCAATGTTGACTTGTCAATGTCAGTATTGCTACCATAACTCTATCAATAAAGGAGGCATCTTTGAATAAAATGGTGAAAGTTAAGAACTAAGGTCATACTCCTACTCTCTCTGCTGCAACATTGGTTCTGGCCTTTCTAAATGTCTGGGAAAATGACAATGGCAGCCCGTAGGTCCCTCAGGCAGTACTGAAGGATATAGCCATTTCCCATTGGGTCATATCAAAATCCACAACTTTGGCCTCAAAATCTTCTCTTATCTTATGCATGAGATCAGCTTATACTTGAGTCTATATGGTAACTAGTAGGGCTGTGCGGTTTCATTCGTTAATTTCGTAATTCGTTAATAATTCGTATTTAAAGTGGTTTACGATCCGATATTGAACCATTCAGGAGCAACTAAAAATCGAAATGAATTTTTAAAATTTATTTCGTAATTGTTTCGAAATTGTTTTCGCAAAAAACCCCTAAAAACGAATCGAGTTTAGAAACAAATTTTTCTGTGGTTACACAGCCCTAGTAACTAGGGTTATTCTGCAACAGCTGGAATGGGAGAAGCGGACACTTGGTCACAATTTGGAGTCATTCCACAAACAATAATATGGAAAAAGCAAAAGTGACTTCTTCCTTTTATGGCTCATCCTGATTTAACAACATCACTCCCAGTGCTGTCTTTCTTTTTTACACAATAGAGTGTGACCCAATCAGGTCCAACAGCAGAATCTCTTTGCAAATGTCTGCATTCCTGAGCAGGACACTTTCTTTGTCTTTCCATGCGAGTTTCTCCTTCATCGGAAAGAGTGCCACTTGATGCAGTTTCTTCGCACCCCACCTCAGCAAAAGTGAGGAAGAAGTGCTAGAACTAATGTAAACAGAGAATTATATTATTACAACTGCATGTGGTGTTATAATTAAATAAGACTGCAGCCGAGCCACTGGTGCATCATATGCGCCACACTGTCGCCAAATTTGCAGATGTTCAGCCTTACTTTTATTAAGCATGACAATGCCCAGCAGGATCTATTTTGTCTGATTATACTCAACTGGAGAAGAATAGTAAAAGGCAAGATAATTAAAAATATATGCCTAAACAAAGGATGTGTCTACAATCCCCCTTCCCAGGGCTTTGAAATAGTTCAGATATCTCAGTTGGCTCACATGTATAAGGAACCAGAAAGGATGTCCTAAATTCAGACATATGTCTTCAGTCTGTTTAATGTGCCAAAACAAAACAAAACAAAAGTTGCTTGAGACCACCATGAATTGATCTCTTAAGTGGAGGCTTGACAGAGCGATCCTAATTTTTAATCTATACTGTCTGCTATAAAATTAAAAAATAGCAGTCTCTCTCTTAAAAAAAGAACAGGACTACATTTCTCCACTGTCCTGTGAGGAAGCATTTGCTGGCGTTTTCCTTTGAGATCTTAATTTTAGAAAGAGTTTTTTTTAAAAAAACCCCAACCAACAGCAGCAGCAACAACATCGAACTATTCTCTGACTTCAAATTATGTGGTTTCTCAACTGACTGCATGAGTAAATTAAGATAGACATGTTTGTGTACAAAATGATAGCCATTTAGCAGCAGTAGTGGCCACAAATGCAAAAACACACAGATGGAAGCTGTCCAAAAGTGAATTGAGACCGACAATTGGGTTCTCCACACTCCGCCTCCTGACCTCCTACAACACAATGGCTGTTTTCCTTTTAGGCTCAGTAAATCAAGCCCAATGTATGTTGTTTTAGTTCATAACTGCTCAAGATTTTGCTTTACTGCTACATTCCTGGCTTACTCTGTAAAGAATAGCTATGTGTAAACAATCATTCCATTAGAATGGAAAGGACAACTATGCTTCTGCGGTGGGGCAATGGATCAGTCAGTGGAGCACCCCTTCTTTCATTCCTATTTTCCCTCCCTGTCTCCCTCTGCCTTCTTACCCCCCCCCCCCCTTTCTTAGCCCTATGTGCCATTCATCTTCTTCCCATTCATCTCTTCCCTATCTATCTAAATATGATGTTTTAATGATGGTCTGTAATATTGATATTGGAAACCGGCCCGAGTCCCTCGAATGGAGGTGAGAAGACCGGTATACAAAACTACCAAATAAATAAATAAATAAATAAATAAATAGTGGACTCTCAGAGATGGACAGGTTGCTCTTTATCTGTTCAAAATTATTAAAGATATATGTTCTTGTAAAAATTGGGTTTCACTAGACCATACCTAGATGTTACTCCCAAAATATATCTCTTAAACTAGGCAAATCACCAACAGAAGGGTTTCCTCAAACATACAGGTCAGGGCTCTGACATATTGAGGTACTCAAGCCAGGTAACATCAGGGAGATTTGTCAAGCAGTCTGGCGAATCCATGGAGCATTGGGGAAACTTTTGCCATGTGCCCCACATTGTCCACATTGTTGTTTCCCCCATCAAATGGGGGATGTCTTCACTGTGTCTGGTTGGCCAGGGTGTGGGTGGCCATACTTAACCTCTGGCTCAGACTGTCCCGTGCACCCCTTGGCCTTGCCCCACTAACCATGGAGGATGACTTCCAATCCACATGGAAGCAGGCGGTAGCATCCAAAATCTCCTCGTTGGGATTTTCTCCAGGTCTACTATTAGCTATGGATTACAATCAAGCCAAAGCACTTATTAAACAACGTATCACAGACACAGAGCGCCAACTAGATCTGACCTCAGCTCCAACCTTCCTTGTCAGTGAAGACAGCATATACCTTGCCTCCCCTATGGCATATTTAACATACTTAGAGGTTCCTATTCATCAGAGGGCTTTCACCCTGGCCTGATGCCACGCTCTCCCATCAGCTGTACTCGAGGGCCGCTACCGGAAGATCCCTTTCCCAGAGAGACTCTGTCCCTGTGACTCGGGTCATGTAGAAGCAATAGAACATGTGCTCCTTCAGTGTCCGTTCTACAGGGATACCCGTGCCAGGCTTATCTTACCCCTGATAGACAAGCACCCAGGCCATTCAGGACAATTTTATACCTCCCTGCTACTTGCGGATACTAATTCAGCTACAACCTACAAGGTTGCAAAGTTCTGTGCAGCAGCATACAAAATCCGCCAGGGAATGACTAGTTCCAAAAGTCAACTGTGTGCCCAGTAATCTTCTTCCCTGAATCTACAATTTGGTGATGAATCTGGGCATTGTATGCTTTTACCCTGTTTCCCCTTCTGCTCCCTCACCCATATTGTGTTTTTAGTAGTTGTATTTATATTTTTAATGTACCAAACATGCCAGGTTTGTATGGAAATGTGACACTATTTCCTGTGCTGGTCAATGACCGAAATAAATGTTTTGCAATTTTGCTGTGTCTGGTTGTGATCCCCAGGTTGTGCCAGTCAGTTGTGCCTCATGAAAGGACTACATCTGGGGAGAGATTTCAGCATGGAAGAGATTGGGCTTTCCCAGTTCAGCTAACAAAAGATCAATTAGTGGAACCTCCTCTTTGGTAATTGATCTTCATTTGTTTTTTTACATATTCAACTCTCCAAAGTGTGATTTTGTGTCTAATTAATTATTGAAAGTTCTCTTGGTATATCAATTACCCACTTTTTGGGTAATTACAAAGCAAATTACCCCAAAAGGTAAGAGCAGATAGCAAATATTGTTGGGGACAGATCTGGTAGTGAACATGCACATATTACAAAAAAGAGAATCCAGGGTATAGATAATTAATATTCTTTATGGAGCTCGTCTCAGAGGGAAAGACACATGGGAAATAAATTGCAGAACAGCTATTGTACAAATCCAAACAAATAAGATAAGAGAATTTGGTGTATGGGTATGGCCAGGAAAAAAAGAAAATTAAATCAAGTTTAATTTGATTTTCCCCTTTCCTTGGAAGGGGAAAAACAAACCCCAAGGAGCTGAGAAAAGGAATACGTGTTTTATTTTCAAAGAGGCTTACATGTCAAAACGAGATAAGGAAATACAGATATATCCAAGGTATTTGAGATAGTATTTAAAGAGGAACCTCAGGAAGAGAACCTAATGTACTTCTCTTTCCCCTGTGTAAGCTCCACTTTAAAATATAGTAGAGCTTGTTAAGGGCTTTATTTTTAAAACCGCATCCCATGGCACAGTGATGGAGCCTGCCTCTGCACTAAGGGTCTCTGGGTTTGGTGCCGTTCCCAGTGCCTACTGCTGGGACAGGAGCCAGCCGGCCTTTATGTCTGCAGCCAGGAAGTGGGACTGGCTGCCATCTCCCACTGGGAGGCAGGCTGTGGGGACAGAGCGTCTGCTGCCAAGAAAGGAGCCACAGGATTTAAGAATGTGGTGCCTCCCCCTTTACCTGCAGGCCTCCCACAGAAAGGAGGAAAGAGCTCTGGAACAACAAGCCTCCTTGAAAAGAGAGTAGACTGTACATGGGAGTGTATTGTTGAAGGCTTTCATGGCCGGAATCACTGGGTTGTTGTAGGTTTTTCCAGGCTGTATGGCCATGTTCTGGAGGCAATTTTTCTCCTGACGTTTCGCCTGCATCTATGGCAAGCATTCTCAGAGGTAAAGACCTCACTACCTCTGAGGATGCTTGCCATAGATGCAGGCGAAACGTCAGGAGAAAAATTGCCTCCAGAACATGGCCATACAGCCCAGAAAAACCTACAACAACCCACTGTACATGGGAGATTCTCCAAAAAACTGCCATTCTCCTTTCTCTCCCTTCTCTTTTCTCTGTTAGGAACTTTGGGGTAGAAAATTGATTGAAACCCATGACAAAAGCAGGGGGAAGGGATAAGGTGTGCTGCAGTTTTAAAAACTATGTGTTTTATTGGTTGTAAAATAATGTATTCTTTGCATTGGGTTGCCCTGGGTTTTCCAGGCTGTATGGCCATGTTCCAGAAGTATTCTCTCCTGTTTTGCCCACATCTATGGCAGGCATCTTCAGAGGTTGTGAGGTCTGTTGGAAACTTGGCAAGTGGGTTTATACGAGGGGTATTTTTTAAGTAAGGTCCGTTTTGTTGTAGACACTAGTAGTTCGCGTGCATACCACAACGAGCACGTGCGTCATGTACCAGCATGCCTCGGGAACAACTGTGCTCAGTTTCCGCTCTGTAGCTAACCTGTACGGTTCTGTTCTTTGCTTTAAAAATGTTTAAGACTATCAACTCACCCTCCGCATGTGAGTTTTGCTCAGTGATACGGTTTTTGTCAGCAAGGAACCTGCCTGCTGCAGAAATTCATCGACAGATTTGTGAAGTGTACGGTGATAATGTTATGAGTGAAAGTAAAGTGCGTAAGTGGGTACGACAATTCAAAGATGGCCATGACAACGTCCATGATGAGGACCGCTCCGGTCGCCCTTCTTTGATTACAGACGATTTAGTTATCGGAGCAGGCGGCAAGTTTTTATGAAGAGGGTATTTTAAAATTGGTTCAGAGGTATGATAAGTGTTTGAACAAACTTGGCAACTATGTCGAAAAATAGAGTGAAGTATGTACTTTCTGAAAATAAATTTACTTTTTTGAGCCTTGCTCTTTATTTCCTGTTCTGATTTTAGTGTTTTTTAAAAATACTGGTAGCCAGATTTTGTTCATTTTTATGGTTTCCTCCTTTCTGTTGAAATTGTCCACATGCTTGTGGATTTCAATAGCTTCTCTGTGTAGTCTGACATGGTGGTCATTAGAGTGGTCCAGCATTTCTGTGTTCTCAAATAATATGCTTTGTCCAGGTTGGTTCATCGGGCGCTCTGCTGTGGCTGACTTCTCAGGTTGAGTTAGTCTACAGTGCCTTTCATGGATAATGCTGCATTTGGTGATCCCTATGTAGACTTCTCCACAGCTGCATGGTATACAGCAAGGGACAAGAGGACCCCTCTTTTCCATTCCTGAATGTAGCATTTGTTGGATTTTTTAAATATATGGCTACTGTCTTTTTTTTTTGTTTTCTAGTGACTTTCTTGGGGTTAAACCCTTGTCCTGAAGAGCTGCTGACCAGAAGTTGGCTGAACTGCTGACCTGAAGGTTGGCTGAACTGCTGACCTGAAGGTTGGCAGTTCAAATCAGCAAGATGGGGAGCAGTTTGAAAACTTGTAAATGTAAATAGATAAATAGGTGCCACTTCAGTGGGAAATGGTAGAGATGTTCCAAGCAATCTTGCTGGCCACACAACCAGGAGGTGACAACGCAGGCTCCTTGGCTTGAAAATGGAGAAAAGCACCTCCCTAGACCCAGAGATGAGCACCGTCTCTAGAAGCCAGAAATGAAAGGAGAAGCCTTTGCCTTTGTTTGTGTGTCTTAACTGTATATGACTGCAAAGGCATTGAATGATTGCCTATGTATGTAAATGCTGTAATCCACTCCAAATCCCCTAGCGGAGAAGGGTGGAATATAAATAATGTTTATTATTTCTCCCTCTGTTTTGGTCAGTTCCTCTCAGCTTAGAAGGACTGCTTCAGGAGAGTGTAAAAATTTGCTCACTTTCTTAGTTTCTTCTTTGTGCTCTTGCTAGTGGCAGTCACATTTCCAGGGTGCCTTGTATTTCTCCCATGTCTTTCTGCTCTTCAGATCTCACTAGGTATTTGTTTGACATCAGTATGAAGCAAATACTGCATGATATTGCTTTGGCACAATGTGAGTACCATAAATAAGAATTAAAAAACCATCCAGGGCCAGGTTGTGGAGATGGATGACTTCTATGTCAGTGGGACAGAGAATCCACCCTGAGTTTTACTCTGAATTTTGAAAGAGCTACCCAAGTGCCGAACCAAGTTTGACCATAAGGTTCAGAACCCTAGACCAGCATTTCTCAACCTGGGAGTCAGGATCCCGGGGGAGGGGGGTCTCTAAGGGGGTATCAGAGGGATTGCCAAAAACCATCAGAAAACACAGTATTTTCTGTTGCTCATGGGGTTGTGTGTGGGAAGTTTGGCCCATTTCTATCATTGGTGGGTTTCAGAATGCTCTTTGTAGGTGAACTATACATTCCAGCAACTACAACTTCCAAATGCCAAAGTCTATTTTCCCCAAACTCCACCAGTGTTCACATGTGGACATACTGAGTATTTGGGTCAAATTTGATCCAAGTCCATCATTGTTTGAGTTGTAAGTTAACTACAACTATAAAACTCAAGATCAATGCCCACGAAACCCTTCCAGTATTTTCTGTTGGTCATAGGGGTACTGTATGGGAAGTTTGGTTCAATTCCATCATTGGTGGAGTTCAGGATGCTCACTGATTGTAGGAGAACTATAAATCCCAGCAACTGCAACTCCCAAATGACAAAATCAATCCTCCCCAACTACACCAGTATTCACATTTTGGCGTATTGGATATTTGTGCCGAATTGGTCTAGTGAGTTAAAATACATCTTGCATATCAGATATTTATATTAGGATTCATAACAGTACCAAAATTATGTTCATGAAGTAGCAACAAAAATAATGTTATGGTTGGAGGTCACCACAACATGAAGAACTGTATTGAGGGATCATGGCATTAGGAAGGTTGAGAACCACCACCTTAGACACGGCTAAAGTTGAACTAAATCACTGCTTAACATATATGAAAGTCCCCAGCCTTCACCAATAGATGTGGTCACCACTGCCAGTAAGTGGGTGAGCTGTTGGCCTTTTTCACAGGAGAAAACTGCCTATGTGACCTCTGTTCAAAGACTGCATTTTGTGTGGGAATGTGCAGAAAGGAGTTTAGCCCAATCGTGTAAATAACCAGTGCTTTGACTCAGTCATTAATCAAAGTGGAGACTGTGATCAAGAAGTCAGAAGAAGATTAGGACTTGAAAGAGTAGCTATAAAGAAGTTAGATAAACAGTGCAAAGATATATCCTTAAATACCAAGGTCAGATTCATCCCTGTCACATTACTTCATATTTGTTTGCGTGGCTGTGAAATCTGGACAGTAAAGAAAACTTACAGGAAGAAAATCAACTCCTTTGAAATGTGATGCTGGAGGAGATGCTATAGGTACCATGGATAGCCAAAAGTCAGATAAATATATCTGCAGCTTCAAGGCCTGGCTGAATTCTGAAACATGAATCAAGGAACATGAAAGACTAACTCAACCAGTGAAGTCAGCTTGATGAACCAACTTGGACCCACCTTATTATTAGAAAATAGAGAAGCCATTGAAATCCACAAACATGTGGACAATGTCAACGGAAGGGAGGAAACCATGAAAATGAACAAAATCTGGCTATCAGTATTTTGAAAAATCTAAAATCAAGCACAGTAAATAAAGAGCAACACTCTGAAAACAGGGGCGTTCCAGACAGGAAACAACCAGGGCCAGATAATAATAATAATAATAATAATAATAATAATAATAATACTTCATTTATATTCCACCCTTCTCACCCCGAAGGGGACTCAGGGCAGATCACAGTACACATACACGACAAACATTCAATGCCGCTTTGTATAGACAGTACACAGACAGACAGACAGACAACAGAAGGAGGTGGTTTGCTTTGAAACAGTGTCCAGCTGTTTTTGGTGCCATGGAAGGTTGGGCTCGAGTCCAAGGGATGCTGTTGCTCTATCCTCTATGACGAAGAGCAATCAGGACTTCCTCCTTCCTTTTGGTCACCCAGCATTTTCTGATCTTTTTTCTTTATGGCGTTGTAAAACACCTCCCCTGCTTTTAGCCATATCTAATTTCTCTAATTACAGCTAAAGCTGTTTTTGAATTGCTTAGGTAAACAATGAGCTAGGCTGACAGTTGGCAACTCACGCCAACCTGGGGCTTTGAACTTGCAACCTTTTGGTTGATAGATCTTATAATAGCTGATGATTTACCAGCTGTGCCAAACCTCCGACCCTTTCAATACCTTCCAAGAAAGGATTCCCTCAGGAAGGAAGCAGCCAGGTTTTACAATGCTAATCAAGGTGATTAATTGCAACACTCACACTTGTCACCAACAGAGAAGAGTTCTTTAACCTCCCTTGTCTAGTTTCCAATATACCTCACAACCTCTGAGGATGCTTGCCATAGATGTGGGCAAAACATCAGGGGAGAATGCTTCTGGAACATAGCCATACAGCCCGGAAAACTCACAGCAACCCAGGGGTGTTTTCTATTTCAGCTTAGAAAATGCACAGTAAATGTAATCCTTGACGATTACCCCTCAGAGAGATCTGTGCTCAGTATGTCAGTATGCATGTCAATAATTACATTCCCATGTGTTCTTCTATGATTTCCTCTTCCTAAAACACATTTCATTCTGCATGCCACATTGATAATGTGAGGTCAGAAGAAGGTACCACGCCTTCTTCCCCTCAACTATTTGTCACCATACTTCCGCCACTATTAAATTAACAGTTCGACACTTTGCTTCTTATTGATGGAGACTTTTTAAAAATAAAAAATGCCCGGAAGTGTTTTGCTTTCAGTGCATCGGACCATGTGGTGTGAGGTTCTTGTTGTAGCACTCCTCTGTGTTGATTTAATTCCTCTGTAGTCCCCAGACCTCCCCTCTTTGTGTCTGTACAATTGCCAGAGCCAGCAGATTAGCCACATTAAAAAAAAGGCATATCAGACTCATTAAGTAGCTGTATCTAGAAACATCCGGTTAAGGGCATTTTCAGTAGAATGATTGAATTAAAGGCAGTGAATGGGAGGAGGGATGTAACTGGAGATATCTTTTGTCTTTAGCGGGTCCGGCACTTCATCCTGAAAGGGAAAGGCAACTCCTTGGAGACTTCTGCTTGCACAAAAGTCTTTTATTGTTTCACATAACATTACCTATATTCTTATCTCAAATTAGACAGCAGGTTTCCCTGATCTCTTTTGGAAGGTCCATTCTTTTGATATGCAGTGGCTTCCTGGCATGCTGCAAAACAGAGTTATCTGGCTGTTTATTTTTCTTTCCTTCTATGGCTCTGCTGGAGGTAATCCCAGATGTTTAGAGGAGTGCTTAGTTTGTTTTTCATCCAACTATGTTACTGTCTTTTTTGAGTTTAATGTTCAGCCATAAATATTTCCTGCTCTTGAACTGCTCTTTCACTCCAGTAGCTTCTTACTTTAGATCAGTGACCCCCAACCATAACATTATTTTCGTTGCTACTTCATAACTGTAATTTTTCTACTGTTATTAATCACAATGTAAATATCCAATATGCAGAATGTATTTTCATTCACTGGACCAAATCAGGCACAAATACCCGATATGTCCAAATTTGAATACTGATGGGGTTGTGGGGAGGGTTGATTTTGTCATTTGGGAGTTGTAGTTCCTGGGATTTATAGTTCACCTACAATCAAAGAGCATTTGAACTCCACAAGCAATGGAATTGAACCAAACTTAGCACACATAATTCCCATGAACAACCAAACGTACTGGAAGGAACAGGTGGGCACTGACCTTGCGTTTAGGAGTTGTAGTTCAACTACATCCAGAGAGCACTGTGAAGCCAAACAATGATGGATCTGGAAGAAACTTGGCACAAATACTCAACATAGAATTATAGAATCATAGAATCAAAGAGTTGGAAGAGACCTCATGAGCCATCCAGTCCAACCCCCTGCCAAGAAGCAGGAATATTGCATTCAAATCACCCCTGACAGATGGCCATCCAGCCTCTGTTTAAAAGCTTCCAAAGAAGGAGCCTCCACCACACTCCGGGACAGAGAGTTCCACTGCTGAACAGCTCTCACAGTCAGGAAGTTCTTCCTCGTGTTCAGATGGACTCTCCTCTCTTGTAGTTTGAAGCCATTGTTCCGCGTCCTAGTCTCCAAGGAAGCAGAAAACAAGCTTGCTCCCTCCTCCCTGTGGCTTCCTCTCACATATTTATACATGGCTATCATATCTCCTCTCAGCCTTCTCTTCTTCAGGCTAAACATGCCCAGCTCCTTAAGCCGCTCCTCATAGGGCTTGTTCTCCAGACCCTTGATCATTTTAGTCGCCCTCCTCTGGACACATTCCAGCTTGTCAATATCTCTCTTGAATTGTGATGCCCAGAATTGGACACAATATTCCAGGTGTGGTCTAACCAAAGCAGAATAGAGGGGTAGCATTCCTTCCCTAGATCTAGACACTATGCTCCTATTGATGCAGGCCAAAATCCCAAACTCCACTAGTGTTCACATGCTCAAATGTGAACACTAGTGGAGTTTGGGGAAAATAGACCTTGGCATTTGGGAGTTGTAGTTACTGGGATTTATAGTTCACCTGCAATCAAAGAGCATTCTGAACCCTGCCAATAGAATTGGGCCAAACTTCCCACACAGAACCCCCATGACCAACAGTAATTCATTAATTGAATTACTAACCTTGTCGCACTCAATCTCAAATACCCAATCACAATTCATTCCTCTCCCCCCTTCCCTTCATATTCCATATTTAACCCCCCCCCCCACAACCTTACCTCTCTGCCTCTCACCCCCTACCCTGATACCCCTATTTTAAATATATGACATGCTGACGATTAACAACCCTACAGATGTACCCTCAAAAAAACCTCTAATTAAAAAAAAGAAAATATAATGTTTTCTGATGGTCTTTGGTGACCCTTCTGACATCCCTTTGCGACCCCCCCAGGGGTCCCAACCCCCAGGTTGAGAAACATTGCTTTAGATCAATGTTTAGAATGAGTCTTATAGCATATTCATTTTACTTTCACTCGGTTTATTGCTTTTTAAAAATGCTTAACATATTAAACATTGATATCATGCAATTTTCCTTTCATTAATCAAGACCTTCTCACAATAGACCCTACCAATAGGAAATTCACATTTTTCGCCAAACTCCATTTTTTAATAGACAAAATTATTTATGTTCTTTATTCCTTCAGTCGTTTCTGACTCTTCATGACCTCATGGACCAGGCCATGCCAGAGGTCCTGTTGGCCATGGCAACCCCCAGCTCCTTCAAAGTCAAACCAGTCACTTCAAGGATAACGTCCATCCATCTTGTCCTTTGTTGGCCCCTCTTCCTTTTTCCTTTCATTTTCCCCAACAACATTATCTTCTCCAAGCTTTCCTGTCTTCTCATTATGTGGTCAAATATCTAATATACTCTAATATCCTTCCCTCCAGTGAGCAGCTGGGTTTTATTTCCTGAAGTATGGACTGGTTTGATCTTCTTGTGATCCAAGGCACTTTCAGGATTAATATTCTACATTAGTTACTCATTTATGTCTCTGTGACTTGGTTATCCCTCCTGACCCCACTACTCCGGCCCATTCTAAGAGCCAGCAGTTACATTTGGAAAGGAGATCAATTTAGGTTCTGATCAGAGTGATGTTTCTATTCTTCATCTGCCAGTTTGAAAGGCTGTGACAAGAGCTTGTGAAAGGGGGGCTACTTCTTTCTGAGTGTTTGCTGGTGGGAGTGGAGTGGAAACACCACTCTTCCTACACCCTGAACAGAATCTGAAAATACCTCCTTTGTCTGATCTGGCCCTTAAGATAGGCTGAGATGATGGTAAAATGATCTATTAGGCCATTGCCATTGCGCTGCAAAAGGGAGGAGGCATGGGGTTGCTAATGATATTCTGCGCACCTTCCCTCCTTCCTCCACCACATGGTGGGGACAGGACAGGTCTTATCTCATCTTTGCCTCCAGATGCCAGAAAGTGCAGCAGTGTGGGGAGGAGCTATCCAAAATACACTTCCCTCCCTGTAGTGGTGGAGGAAGCATCTTTTGGCGCTTCCCCTCCACTTTGGGAGGAATGTGGGTGGGGCTTGCTGTGCGTCACGTGATGGCACATGGCAGGCTGAATCCTTGCTGTGAATAAAAGTGGCAAAAAATGCCCCATGTGAACAGGTCCTAAGTAGTCTGACTGAATACAGACAGTTACAGATCTGTCATAGCAATACTGAAACCCCGCTTTACATATTTTAACAGGGGATCTGGTGTTTTGCCTTGTGCCTAAGTAATGCCTGTTTTTCTACCCAAACCTAAATAAATAAAAATGTAATGTTCATTTGCGGGATTAACATAACTCAAAAACCACTGGACGAATTGATACCAAATTTGGACACAAGACACCTATCAGACCAACAAGTGACCATCACTCATAAAAACACTGAAAAACAGCAGAAGAGACTTAAAAAGCAAAAAAAACCCCAACACATTATACCACATGTGCAAAACTATATATACACACAAACACAAACATATACACATAGATACACACACAAAACACATATACACAGACTGGACCACAGCAACGCATGGCAGAGGATGGCTAGTAGTACATAAATTTCATGTACTGTATCCCAAATTTTTTGCCAAGCAATTACATCTGTCAAATTTTAGACCTCAGCAATATATTACCCTTAAATTACCTCCTAAAACCAAGGATCTTTCAAGGTCAAAAGAAAAGTCTGCTTCTCTAAATGAAGGTGGGGTGGAGACAGAGACGTATACAGCCTGGATTAAATAAAATCCACCAGACACTGGAGGCAAAGATGAGATAAGACCTGAATGCAATCCTAACTGGTCAAAATGACCAAGAGTCAGACAAATTGATATAAGACCATGCCATTTGACGTCTAGGAATCTTGAAACTAACCTTCACTATGGCCTAACTTGTGCATTGTGGCCATGTCAGTAGAATGGAAGTGGTTCGGATCTGGTGCATCTCTGCTTCTGACCCCCAAGCCTTTTTTCCTTGACCTACTCCTCATTTATGGAGAATCTTCTAGCCTCTCTTAGCCAAAGGTTGGTGCTCTGTTAGCAGATTTCTCAGACTAGCCATTGGAAAGCATTTTGTACCAACATAAGGTGATTTCTCTTGGTAGAAGAAGCTAATTCTCTAAAGCCAGGGCATCTGTATACAGTATGATTATAGCGATTAGGTGAAAAGAAAGCTAAGATGAGACTGGGCAAATGAGTTGGGAAGAATAGTTTCCCCTTTGCATTATGTATTGGTGGTGCTGGGATATAAAGAGGCAGCAGTTTTTTTAATTCCCTTGCTTCATCCATGATTTGATTCCTAAGATATTATCCCCCATCTCCAATTAAGTAACTTCCAAATACAATCTATTTGCCATAAAAGAATTGAGGAAATATGAAGTAGGACCAATTTCCTACTACCCCAGGGACCTCTTTTATGATTTATAACAAAATATTCTGTTCCAGTGCTCTTATTAGATGCTTCTGCTCCCTTCTGGAGTGAACCCAGAACCTCAATCAATGGCTGGTACCAGATGAGAGACTCCCTCCTGGACACACAGAAAAATGGGCAATTTGGCAGGCATTGAACAGACTGTGCTCTGGCACCATGAGATGCAGAGCCAACCTTAAGAAATGAGGTTACAAAGTGGAGTCCATGACATGCGAGTGTGGAGAAAAGCAAACCACAGACCACCTACTGCAATGCAACCCTGCCACATGCACAATGGAGGACCTTCTTGCAGCAACACCAGAGGCACACCAAGTGGTCAGCTACTGGTCAAAGGACATTTAATAGAATACCAAGTCTGCAAACTTTGTGTTTTGTTTGTTTTTAATGCAATACAACTGTTTTGGCTCGCTCCTGACATGATAAATAAATAAATAAAATTAGATGCTGAATTTTAAAACATCAACAACACGCCCCCCCCCCCCCAACAAAACTGCATTTGGAACAATTGTATGACCAGAAATTGCAGTTGTATTCGTGTGTGTGTGTGTGTGTATGTGTGTGTGCTGGGCTTCTGTTATATTGATCAATTAAGTCCAATACAAGTTTGAGGGAAAATGCATTCCATAATTGTCCTCATATGGAGAGTGAGAAATCCTAACAGAAAGTTTCCACTATGCATGGGAATCTCTGTTGATTTAGAAATTTAGACTTCAGTTTTAGGCTTTCCAATTATATGGAGATGTCTATGGGTAGCAAAGATATTCCTCCTTAAACTTGTCCTCTACATGGGAAGAACTATAGAGGTAGAGATGGAAGAACATGCTGGACAGGACTTCAAAATACACCAAGGATCGCACGCACAAGCTTTCTAGATGTTGAACTGTAGCTCTCATGATTCCTCACCACTGGCTAGGGTGCTGCAATTCAAAAATGTTGCAGCCCTTTGTTATCCTATATACTGGCATCTTTCTTGGTATACCTTGTTCCTAAATATGTGCCTTCAAGGTGACTGTTAATTATGGTGACCACATAAATCCTGTGACGGTGCGAGTGGCGCCACCTATATGTATAACTGTTAGTTGCAAGATTTAAACTGTTGTATCATGCTTAATCCTGCCTTTTTACCCTGTCTATGTATAGTTGGATTGATTTGTTATTTATAGCTGTCAATCAATGTTGTTTGCACCAGTTGAATTGCTTTCTCAGCTCAATTGTTTGGCTCCACCTCTTCCTGCGGGAGGGGAGTGATTCCCTTTTTCATTCCACCATCAGATTTTCTACCAGATGGATGTGAGTAAGAGACTTGGCTCTAAAAGCCCCTGATTAAGTTACCTCTCATCACCAATTCTGAGGTTCTTACCCTTGAGACTTATGCTTCATGTTCAGATCAACCTGAAAGATGTTGAGAAGTCTCAAGCGCCTTCAAACCAGTTCTTTTGGCACCAGAGGAAGACTTTGTGTCTTCAAACATAGGCCATTTGGACTGGGGTTGTGGATTGCTCTGGCATTCACAGCCATTGAGAAAGAGGGACCCGGAAAAGCTTCTCAGCTGCAAAACACCTTGGACCCAAGACAACCAGAGACTGTAATGTATATTTTCCTTTACCCCTTTGAAACTTCCAGCTTATTGCCTTAAAGGGATAACTCTTTGTAAACAAGTAAACCTATTTTGAGTTATCTACAGTGTTTGGGTCTTTGAGAGTTCCAGTTTCCTAAAGGAGGGCAAGAAGCAATCCCCTGGGGGAAAGATGTCACGTCCATGCCTCTTTCACTAAGAGCTATAGCCCCCAGGCACGACGGCACAAATCCCATAAGGTTTTCTTGGGCAATAATATCCAGCAGTCATTTTCTATTGCATTCCTTTGAACATATATAGTTTTACAGAATCTCGTTTTCCTCTGTGGTTTCCCTTCGGAGTACTAACCTGGTTTGCTTCACTTCCAAGATCAGATAGGATCTGGTAACTTTACCTACTTTGGGTTAATACAGGTTTCATGCCTATATATTATGCAATACAAACAAACAAATGAATATATAATAGGTGCATTTTAAGATTCCAGAGTTTTGGTATCGTTTATAAAAGAGAAAAAAATATTATAGCGGAGGGAGAAACCTTTCCCCACCATATGTTCCTGGGATTTTATACACAATGTGATCTGATAAAGAGAAAGGGGAGTTATTTAAATAAGATCCACAAGGGAGGGGAAAGATTGCCCTGAATGTATTGTAGGAGGTGTGTGTTTGTGTATGGTTTACATAAATATGGCTGTAGCATGAAACAAGATGACAAACAAAATAAAACAATTCCTCTGAATTTTGTTTATTTTTGGAAGTTAAAAGACCACTGAAACTTAGAGAATATTGGTATCTTGGCTGGAGACACAGAGAGCGAGAAAGAGAGAAAGAGAATGAATTAGAGAAAGCAGTACAACATGTTTCTAAAAGGAGAAACTATAAAATATTTTTGCAGTGTAGCATGAAATCTGAACATTACACACTACCCTCAGATTCCTTGATGTATTAATACACAATGTACCTCCTAGGGTGCTCCAGAGAAGCTCTTCATTGTGTATTCTCATTGCCTCCATAATGGAATTTTATGCAAAGTTCCAGAAGGTAATGGCTTCTCATGTTTTTTTAATGTTCTGCTACTATTTCTTCTTATCAGAAGCCCACTGGAAAAGTATGTTAATGAAATAAAAGATGGCATAATACACAATGCCTTTTGACTGGCAGTACTGGGAGACATCCACCTGGAAGCACTTTGTGCTGCAGTAAGTCAAACAGATGTAGATACTGCCTCAGAAGGAAGTTAACAATCTTAAAATACCTTAGCCATATTCAGTTATTACTCAATCTGCTTTCTTCAACATGTTATTGAAAGCAGATCCCAAGAAAAACTAGGAACGGATGAGAGATTCACAGACCTTTAAATTTCCAGCCAATCTGCAGCCAGGTGTGGATGAGCCTCCACATCCAGTGAAACCTTGGATCCTGAGACCTTCACCAATCATCTCCATTCTTCGTGTTTCTGAATGTGTGTAACTTTTCTATAAAAACCTCCTGTTTGGACTTGAGGGAGAAGCTAGATTTGAGAAACTGCCCCCAGTGTCCACTCTGGCCAGAGTTGGACAGAAGGCAGGACAGAAAATTGATGTGTGAATCAGTTTGTGTCACGTTGCCAGGGCTCTGCTATATTCAGGTAAAGATGAATCAAACAAACACCCAGTTTGTGCTAAACAATTTAATTAAAACTTCCTGGCTGTTTTAATAGTCCAAAATATAAAACATAAAAATAGCACTCAGCCACAGGATAAAGAAAAAATGACAGCAAACACTGTTGCAGGTTCAAGATAACAACGTAGTCTAAAGGTCCAATCCAGTGGTCAAACACCGAGAGTTCAATGAGCAAAGTCCAGGGATCAAGAGTCTATACCATAGTCAGAAGCCAGTCCAGAGATTCAAGGTTCCAGGATTCCAAAGGTTCAGGAGACAAAGCAAGATACCGAAAATCCACAAACCTGGGGGTAAACCAGCAGCATCTACCACCAAGATAAAACAAATACTTTTGTCTCCCAAGGCTAGCTCATTATATCCAGAAACACCCAGCTGCAACCCCTCTCTTGCATACCACCACCCTTAATTGCTTTCACCCATGAACTCTTACTTACAGAATACTCAACCCTTTAGAACTAAGACTTACATTAACCCTTCCATCACCAACTGCTAGGCCTGCCACCACCAACCAGCATCAACTGCAGAACATGATACATGACAGTTTGCGATGATTCAGATGCCACACATTGGGAAAGAACCTGAGATTTCAGCCAGCAAACAAGCAGGCTGGAGCATATATTATCCCTTCCCTTGTGTGGTCACTTTTTACATACTACAATATGTTTGAAGATGTGAAGTTCATGCAAACAACTCCTCTTTTCAGAAGCATACTTCCCACATGAGGAAGACCTGAGAGCGTCCCTGCTCAGCTGTTAAAGAAAGGAAAATAAAGCACAAATACAACTTTTGTTGCAGAAAGTTGTATAGTATATGTCTTAGATTTTTGGTCACAAAAGAGAATTTCTCTCACAAATCACTAAGTATCAATATTTTTTGCAAAACAAAATCTCTCAGCTGTCTTAAAATATCTGGAAAATATGACTGGAATCCTACTGGGTACACATTTGTGACTGTTTTGTGTTCATATCTCTCTGTATCTATCCCTTTCATTACATTTAGGGAATATATTTGTGTGTGTGAGTGTGCACCTTCAAGTCATGAATGGTGACCTCATCAATTTCATTGGAGGGTTTTTTTTTGTTGTTGCAAGGAATAGTTAGAGATAGTTTTAGTAGTATCTTTCTCTGAAATTTAGTCTTCAACACATGGCATTCATAAGCAGTTACCCATCTAAGTACTAAACAGAGCTGAAAGTCCCTCATCTCCATTTAAATGTCAGCAGCCACTATGATTGACAGAGATCTGTTCCTCTGTTGCTCTTGAAATGGCTGGCTGGTGTTTTCATCCTTGCTTATGCAATAGATCTCTACTGGAGAGGGGGATTGGAGACAGTACTCTATTTCTATTGCTCACATGAAAGGGTGAGTACTAGGCTCGGTTGAAAAAAAAAGGTTCAAAACTCGATTCGGATGTAGGGGGCACTGGTGGTTCGATTCAGAATTGAATTTCGAATTTTTCCCAAAAAAAATTCAGAACTTTCAGAAATTTCCAAATTGCTTTGTTTATGGCGGACGTGATTGCGCAATGTATGAGATTCCTAGTGTCTTCTTAGGAAACTCACAGCAAACACAGAAAATAAGAAACAGCCCTGCCCCTTTTGCCTTGGAAGCTGATTTCACTACTTTGGGAAGGGGAGTTTGTGTTCAAAGAGTGGCTTGAATTGATGGGAGATCTAGTTCTTTTGAGGCAATGTGCAACACAAACTTAAAAACACTGATGGCAGAGAAACCAGCTACAACGTTGGCTTTAAAAAAATGTTGGAGTGAGTGCTTTGGTCCCTCCATGTTGCTTCCACCCACGCCACTCACCCACACACACACTATCCTTGCGGTGCCCACTTGACACAAACCCCAACAGCAATAACACATAAGCGGCAAGGCAGGCTGTGCCCACTGCCCAGCCAGCCAGGCAGGCAGCCAAGTACAGCTGGCAACAGCCCTTTTCCCAGTCCTTCCTTTCTGCTTGCTTGCCCGCCATGCTCTTCTTCCAACCTCCCTTCACTTCGTCTATGTCTTTCTCTTTTCCTTCCCTCTTCCTCCTTCCCCCTTCTCCCTTTTCCCTTCCATTCCTGGCTCCGAATGAGCCTCTGAGCCATGTGCTCCTACAGCAATGGCTGCCAGCGACGAAACCCCTCCCCTCCCCAAAACTTCTCCCCTGGTTGTCTGAGAGGGGAGGCAATGAGCCTCCCAGCCTCCCAGCAGACTAGAGGGCTGAAAATTTCCGACTAACTTCCTGAATTGTAACAAAAATGGCCAAGAAAACTTTGGAAGGCCGCCCTGAATCCCCCCTCGGGATTGAGAAGGGTGGGGTAGAAATATAGGAAATAAATAAGGGCAAAGGGACTTCCGGGTTTTTTAAATGCTTTGAAGTTGCTTCAAAAAAGTATCTTTAATGAAATTATTATGAGGTAACGAGTAATCCGATGCGGTTCTATCCATGCCTAGTGAGTATATTAGTCGGTTATTTCTCATGACAGGGGAACAGGCAGCAATTGAAGCAGCTGCTGACCAGAAAATGGGGATTTGGGTTTGGACTGGGATTCACTACTTAGCCACTATGTACATAGTAAAATAGTGCATAGATTCTGGCCTATCAACTGAGCAGAAGTTAAAGATTAAAGAAATTCTATATTCTAATAGGGCAAGAGAGCAGTTTTAAGTTGTAGAATATACATTGCAATCTTGCTATCATATATTGCCTTTTAAGGATGCAGCCAGAAACACACGTAATGACTTCTGTTTTCATGCTGCCTTTCCTTTCCTTCTATAGATATGAGTAGAACTGACCTGCTTTAGAGCAAAGGCTTTACTTGAAGAGATTGTTGCTTCTGTTCTTCCTACAGTGTGCTCAGAGAAGTGCTTCAGTCTCAAGACATTCTGCCTACCAAAAGGTATCCATTCCCTTTGGCTGACATTAAAATAATCTTTAAAAGGCATACATATGCTGGACTTCCACTTGGACAAAAGTGGAAGATATGCATTTCTTCTTCCACAACATCCCATTGAGCATTCACCTAAAACCTTCTAGCTCTAAGGTCTTTCTAGAGCTTGTTACACCTCATGGGGAGGAGATGAAAATCCTGATGCTACTATGTGATTTAAGACTTACAATAACATTATGTATTAAATTTCATATATAATTTGGCACTCAGATTGATTACATTCTAAATCCCTAATTGCTAGGGCACATTTTGGGCTAAAATTCTGCCCTTTAAATAGCAGCTGAATTCAGCTTTGGAGTAGAAAGAAGTGAGGATGTGTTTTGCTAGTAGCCTAGAGCAACCAACATCTTTGTGGTCTGAATTGTCTCCTTTCTTCCTCCCCATTGGTGAGCACTAGCACCAGTCCTTTCTGGAATTGAGAAGCAGAGGTTGTAAAACTGTGTAGAATAGAGTTAGAATATATATATATATATATATATATATATATATATATATATATATATATATATATATAAATGCTTTGTGCATAATGAGTACCTTAAAAACAAAAGAACCAATTAACGAAATCACACCAAATTTGGCAACAAAATGTCTCACTACACAAGGAGTGGTCATCACTCAAAAAATTATGATTTTGTCATTTGGGAGTTGTAGTTACTAGGATTTATATTTCACCTACAATCAAAGAGCATTCTGAACTCCACCAATTATGGTATTGAACCAAACGTGGCATACAGGACTCCCATGACCAACAGAAAACACTAGAAGGGTTTGGTGGTTGTAATTCACCTACATCCAGAGAGCACTGTGAACTCAAACAATGATGGATCTGGACCAAACTTGGCATGAATATTCCATATGCCTAAATATGAACACAGATGGGGTTTGGGGGAAATAGACCTTGGCATTTGGGAGTTGTAGTTACTCAGATTTATAGTTCACCTACAATCAAAGACCATTCTGAATGAACCCCACGAATGACAGAACTGGGGCAAACTTCCCACACAGAACCCCCATGACCAACAGAAAATACTTAAGGCCATCTAGTCCAACTCCCTTCACCAGGGCAAGAAAACGTAATCAAAGCCCTCTTGACAGAGAGCCATCCAGCCATAGATATAGATAGATAGATAGATATGATTCACACACACGCAGATAAAGTATTATAGATTTGAAAGGGACTCCTAAAGATGGACAATTATATGTTGCATGTTCCAGAGTAGGCAAACCAGACAATCCCTACATCAACACTGGCAAAGAAACATCAAGAAATACTGTTTACCCACAAGCATAAAGACATTACATATATTAGAAACCAGTACTTTCTAATTAATTTATTTTCCATATCACCAGACTGGGCCACAGCAATGCGTGGCAGGGGACCACTAGTTATTTATAAATTTATCAAAACACATTTTACAAGTAGTAACCTTTCATTTAGATTAGTGCTGTGCACTGGAAGATAGCAGACATATCAGTTCTAATGTTGATGTACATTCTTTAAATAAAACAACCTGGCTGCACCAAAAATCTCATCTGTCATACTTGTTACACCTCATGGAGATAGGTATTCACTACTTTGGTTATGAAGTCAGCAACAGACTCAATCAAAATCATGAGTGATTTATTTGCCTCATCATAGTAATTGATTTGTTGGGCAGTGATTGATGGACTCCTGTGCACATGCTGACTTCTATTAAAAATTTCATCAGTAACAATCTTATGGCATAACTATATCAATACACAGCCAGCTCCTTAAAATGTATGACTTTGTTGAGAACACATCTGTAAATGTCTAGCTAAGTACTACATGTGACATATGGTCTTTTAATTAATTTTGTACTTGGTCGCACATGAAGTATATTCTTGTTACATTTCCTGCCCCCAAATTCTACAAGTAGCAATAAAAAGGTATCTCAGGTGTTAAAGTTGTTTCATTTTATATGCCAGCCATATCTGTGTTGTCACTGATTTTTATTACTATTATTTAATTGTTGCAGGCAGGAACCTACAGCAATCTAGTAACATTTCCTTCCGCTGTTCTTCCACGCATACCCATATATGCATTGCATCACACGTGTTCTTCCTCCCAACATATGGACAACATACAACCAGGAAGTCAGCCATCATTTAACTTGTCTTTTTGGTAACATTGTTACATTCCTTTCATGATGCTCAAGCCTACGCTCCCAGAGCACAGGAATTCTACCAGTAAATGCAGGAACTAAGCATTCAAAATGAGATGCAGTGCTCATGTGAATCACTATTTTTGTTACCATTGGTTGTGTTGCTCTAAAGTTGCCCCCTTTTTTGTCTTTTTTTGGGCTTAACCATTTCTATATTATAAAAGCTTAGTAATTCAAAAGGTCTTTTGAGTTGATAAGCTTTTACAATATAGAAATGGTCAACACAAAGAGAAAATAGAAAAGTCTGCATATTCAGTCTTCAGGATAATCCCCTTTAGTTTCAGCATAAAAAATGCTATTCCAAATTCCCTTTTAAACAGTCTTTTTTAGATCATCTTTATTGAAAGTTTCTTTTTGTTACATATAGTGCCACAAAAAAAGAAAGAAAAAAAGAAACATAAAGGGAGAGGAAGAAAGAAAAAGAAAAGAAAAAAAAAGGAAAAAAAAAGAAAAAAAAGAAGAAAGAAAACTCCGGGGTTAGTGAGTAAAGGGGGCAGAGAAAAGAGAAAGGAAAAAAGGAGATCTATAGAATAGTTATAATAATAGTAATAGTAGTAGTAGTAATAATAATAATAATAATAATAATAATAATAATAATAATAATAGAATATAAGAAAAAATATAAAAAATAGTGAAGATTTAAATTTTTTGGAGACAGATGGTATGCGTCTCTCTCGTTAACTTCCTTCATATCTTCCAGGTGGGTTTTCCTTTTCCTTCTTCCGTCTTTATTTTCTTTCTATTTTCTCTTCTACTTATCTTGCTGTATTTCTGTTTCTTTGGTTTGAATAATTTGTCACGTTTGTCCAGTCAGTTTCTTCTATTTGGGTTCCTTTATTTTTAGATATCAGATATGTTAACCTGTCCATATTTCTAATGTCTAAGACTTTTTCTATCCGGTCCTTGATTTCTGGAATATCTTCTTTTTTCCAAAGTTTTGCGTAGCACATTCTTGCTGCTGTGTTCAGTAAGAAAAGAAGTTTATCTGTATTTTTTTTCATTTTTGAATCAAATATTCCTAACAGAAATACCTCTGGTCTGAATGAAATTTTTATATTTAATATTTCCTGTGTCGTTTCGTGAATTTTTTCCCAATATGATTTTGCTTTTGGGCATGACCACCACATGTGGAAATAAGAACCTTCCATCCTCCTGCATTTCCAGCATTTGAAACAGTCTTGTACACATAGATATTTCTGATATGGAAAAGGCTGCAGGCTTAAGAATTCTGTGCACCCTCAGCATTCAGAGAGCAATTGTTTTCAGTTGTGAAGGAAGACAGAAACTGAGATGTCATAAGCAAAAATGCAATTTTTTTTCATCTCACCAAGCGTGATGTCATCTCTCTCCCGGTGCAAATTAATTCCCACTCTGTGCAGAAGAGGCTTTCCTACTTGTACTAGCATGTGTGGATAGAAGTACCACACATGTATATTTTTCTTAGAAACCAACCAATCTATCCAACAATCATGCCTGGAAAGCTTCTTTGTGAACAGAGCCACATAGGGTCTGGAGAGGAGATTCCATGTTTTCCATGGTAATTATATTTTTCTTCCACTGTAGATGCAACTCTACTTACTTGCTGGGGTTAAAGTGTTGGTGCTATCTCAAGGTGTCAATCTACTTTGACTTTTTTGACTTCCCCATATTGATAATGAAATAAGACACAACAGTGTCACAAAAATTTAATGTGCAGAATTAATAAATGTGAATTAAATGATGTCTGGGAATGAAAATAGAAAATGAATGTATGAATGGAGCGAATAATTTTGGAGACACCAGTATAATATTAAGGCCTGCAATGACTAACTACCTGCTTGCTGGACTGTGATTAAAACCTGCTAATAAGAGCTGAAAAGTAAACTGTGATCAAGTTAAGGAAATGTTTGCAACATTCCTTATGTTTAGAAGGAAGTCAACATAAGATCAACACCAATCAAGAAGAGTCAACACCTGGCCAGGAAACTGAGATGGATCTAGGATGGAAGACATCTATCATTCGTTTACAACTTTTGGACTACATCAGCAGAATATTCCTATAAAAGACTCAGTCTAATAATGCTCAAAGTGTGGAAGATCTGAGGAGTTTGTTCCACCTGCTATGCTCTGCTCCATGGGAAGGAGAGAGATGGTGTATTCGGAAAGTGGCAGATTTGCAAGGGAGCAGTCCGGTCACTTTGGGGCTTCTTTCTCAAGGGAAGAGGAAGAAGTGCACTTTTGGAGTCTTAGATTTTGTGCAGGGAGGCAGGTTCTGCTGTATGGAAAACAGAGATTTGGTCCTTGGCATTAGGGAAAGAAGTTTTGGCATTTCGGCGTTTTGAAGTTTTGGCATTATGGAACTATGTGATGGCAGGCTGCAGGAAAGCAGTGTCTGGCCTAACAGGTGCTTCTCCAAGGAGGGAGAAAAGGATATAATAATATTTGGGTACATGAGGATGAATGCATGTACATGTGGTGTGAATGGTGATTGAAAATGTAATTCCCCTTTATTTGTTTGTTTGTTAACCAATGTAATTATGAATTCAGTGTAGTTGCATAGAATCTGTATGTCTGTATGTCCAATGTCATTCTTTGTCTAAACGTTTTTCTGTAATCTGATATACCCTCTAATACTGGAAATTGTAATAAAAAGAACCTATGCTTTAAAGTCATTCATGACAACAAATTATCCCAAACAGGTGACTACTATGATAGAAGTGGGTTCATCAGATGTGCAAAATCTGCATCCATGGATTGAACCAAGCCTTCATTTTACTGTTTTATATAAGCAACGCTATTTTACTATGCATAATGGGACTAGAATAGCCATAGATTCGGGTATCTACGGAAGGTCCCAGAGTCAAACTCCAAATATCGCTGCTTGCATGTTCCTTGAAGTCATTAACTCCAAACCTCAGGAAACGACTTTTTTCTCTTTGTTGATGAAAAACTTTATACCCTAAACAAGAGTTAAGGAATCCAGTATAAAATTTTAATATGGATATTTTAATGATAGCAGCCCAAAATAACCACTTAATAAAATATCATAGCTTTGCTGTTTTGACCTCTTTGCCTTATTGGACCAAGTCACATCAACTACTACAATCTTCGAGTTGTTAAAGGCTCGAGTTGCCTGTGAAAATCTGTGCCCCTTTTTTCATCCAAAAGATAATAAGTAACAGACCTCTAAGTGTCTGTTGAAAAGAGGAGAAAAGCTGCTGTCGGCTTCATTATTCCCTTGGGTGCTCCTGCTATTGTTAGGAAGGAGACAAACCATCTGCATTGGCTGAGACTTACAATGGCACACACTAGTGACAAGAGACATAACCATGTAGAAGTGGCTCCTAGGAGACTGAGTCTACTAAGAGAGAGAGAGAAAGAAAGAGAAAAATCATTACCACTTTCGCCTACAAGTGTATTCTGAATAATAGCAACCATCATACAGTCAATTTCATTAAAACCATTCTTAAATATTCTACTTTATACATGTTTAGTAAGTTAACAGTATTTAGGGAATTGACAGCAGCACAAATGATTGGCTTTGCCTACTTAGTTGCTAGTTCCCACACTTTAGGTTTGACTGATCTAATAAAAATGCTACTAGTGCATCACCGTAGTTGATTAATGAAGGTATTTCAAAATCACAATGGATGAGTTCAACAAGTAATAACATTACAAAGATTAATTGGTTTGATTAATGGTCTCAGGATCTGCTGAATAATACTTGTAGAGGTATGGAGATGGTTGGTTTTGTTAACTAATTTTGAAGATTATGGATCTTGGCTTGTACTACTGTAATGATACCATTAGGAAAGTGTGAGGTAATCCATTAAAATGTTCATAGAGTATATAAATAGCATTGACAAAATTCTCAAGTACTCCTGAAATATTTTATTCTTTTACTGTATTTGTATTGCACTTTTCTATCCAACCTTTCTTCTAATGAGCTACAGTAGTTTATATGGCTTTTACTTTCCCCCATGTTAATCCTGGTTAGGGTCAGGCAGAGAGGGAGAGAATAACCCAAGGGTATCAACTGAGTTTCACAGTTAAATGAAGGCTTGAAGCTGTACCTTCCAAGTCCCAGCCCAACATTGTAGCTACTATGTAATTTTATTTATTTATTTATAGTATTTATATTCCGCCCTTCGCACCCCGCAGGGGACTCAGGGCAGATTACAATGTACATATACATGGCAAACATTCAATGCCATAGACACACAACATATGTAGACAGTAGGGCTGGGCGGTTTCGTTTCGTTAATTCGTAATTCGTTAATAATTCATTAATTTTTTTAATTACAAAACGATAACGAACCATTCTGGAGCAATTTTTTTAAAAAACGAATTTTTAAATACATTTTGTAAATGCTTCGTATTTCATTATTGTATTCGTTTCGTTATTGTTTTGAGATCGTTTCGTTATTATTTCCGCATGTCTGGGGCAAGTTTATGGTTGTTTTTTGTTTAATTAGTGAAAAAAAATTATAATATCACACCAACAGTCAACAACAGAGGGAGAGGGAAGCTTCAGAAGTTTTTGGAGGTTTTTTAGCGTATTTCGCGGTTGCGTCAGCCATTAACGAATCGATTCGTTATTGTTTCGGAAATCGATTCGTTAATGTTTTGTAATTTTTTTCACATTTACGAAATTTCGTAAATATCAAACTTTTTAAAAGGAAAATTTTGTAATTATTTTAAATAACGAAACTCAAAAACCCCCAAAAAACGAATCGATTTTAGAAACAAATTTTTCCGTTGTTACCCAGGCCTAGTAGACAGACACACAGAGGCTATTATTTAACATTCCAGCTTTCATGAGGGTATTCTGACCACCAGGGGAGCTGTCACTTCACCGTCCATTTGTGACACTGATGAAGTACTTCCTCTTTCTTTGCATGCTTGCTGGAGATTTTTATGGCATTGTAAATTAGTTAAATTAGTCTCCCCGCATATGCGGTACCTAAATTTCCTACTTGACAGATGCAACTGTCTTTTGGGCTGCAAGGTCGACAGCAAGCTACACAAATTGGTCGGAAGCTCACTCTGACCTGGGCTGGCTTTGAATTCATGACCTTTTGGCCAGTAGTGATCTTAATGCAACTGACTCCCAGCCAGCTGCGACACAGTCCAGGTGTAACACTGGACGATATGCAGCTCTTGAATGGGAATACTGGGGTGGGATAGCAACATGCTTTGACCCAGTCCTGAATAGTAGACAAGTTTCTGTGGGGACAAAGTTTTATAAGTGAGATGTCACAATAATGCCACACCACCAGCTTTCTCTCTGACAACAGAAGCTCTGGCCTATATCTGGTTGCCCAAGATGATATTGACAACCCTAAATTCCAACCAACACATGATATGGAGGCAACTAGCAATTTGTTCCGCTTTTCATGCTAATTTTTGGAATGCAAGAAAGAAAATGCAACAGTGAAACAGCCTTTATACATCTTGATAACATAGTTATCTATGTTTCTACTGATCATCAGCAGCTCTCAATCCTAAAACTACTTGCTTATAATTAAATTCACATCATATGTTTCTACTTCCTCTCTCTTCTTTATAAAGGATCCTTGTCTCTATTCAAGTTTCATTGTTATCTGATTGTGCAAGCAGTTAATGCTGTAGTATATAATTACCACAAATGTGATTCAATGTTCCCAGCATTTGGGCTGAAAATAGTTATTAAGGAATATCTGTTGTGGACAATTAAAAAAATTGTGATCATCTTAGGAAATATGTATAGATTTTAGAGAATATCTTAGGGTCAAATAAATTGTCTTTCACTTTCCTTCATATTGATAATTTTGGTGTGCTGAGAGAACAGCTGAGGGAAGAGTTTCTCTGGTCTCAATAACATGTTCATTGGCTGTAGGTCCCTGCTATATGCCTGCGAAACATGGACTATCTACAGACGTCACATGCAACTCCTAGAATGATTCCATCAGCGTTGCCTCCAAAAAATCCTGAAAATCTCTTGGGAAGACAAGTGGACAAATGTCAGCATGCTGGAAGAAGCAAAGACCACCAGCACTGAAGCCATGGTCCTCCACCATCAACTCCACTGGACCGGCCATGTTGTCCGGATGCCCTACCACCATCTCCCAAAGCAGCTGCTCTACTCTGAACTCAAGTACAGAAAACACAATGTTGGTGGGAAGGAAAAGAAATTTAAAGATGGGCTCAAAGCCAACCTTAAAAACCGTGGCATAGACACTGAGAACTGGGAAGCCCTGGCCCTTTAACACTACAGCTGGAGGTCAGCTGTCACCTGCAATGCTGTAAAATTTGAAGAGGCACGGATGGAGGGCAAAAGAGAGAAATGTGTCAAGAGGAAGGCACGTCAAGCCAACCACGACCAGGACTGCCTTCCACCTGGAAACCAATGCCCTCACTGCAGGAGAACATGCAGGTCAAGAATAGGGCTCAACTGTCACCTACAGACCCACCGCCAGTACACCGATCTTGGAAGACAATCCTACTCAGACTTCGAGGGATCGCCTAAGTAAGTAAGGCTGTAGGCAGATCTGTTACAAAACCAAAGGGAAAGGATGTTCCGTTCATAAGGTTTTTGTAAGATAACTGAAGATATTAATAAGACATTTCAATTTATGCCTTGCCTTAATATAAATATGACATGTATGGATTGTGACATTTTTAAGAAGGTAAGATTTTTTTCCCCTTGTGGTACATCTATCAAAACCTACATCGGTTTCAGTAGACAAAGTATTAGACATTTCTATCTTCTTCCTCTTTTATTCCACATTTTAGGATTAGACTATAAAGCCAGCTCTCTGTCTTCCTCTAGCTATAATTGTTGGAGCCATGATTCATTAATACCTTGGCTAAATCCATGATGTAAGAAACATAATTACAGCTCAAGACCTTGTCTTATATCATTATCCAAAGCTGTAGCATTTGTGCTAACAGTAATTCAAATGAAGAATTGCTTTTCAGGAGCTGTCATGACTAAAACGCCATGATAATCAAAATTTCAATCCTTGATTTATGCGTACTGTTTGGGATCTTAATTATCAGTGATGACCAATTGGTTTCTATGTCTCTAATGAGAGTTGATATATTTAAACCCAAGGCAAGTTCTTTCTGTACGTTTAGATACTTCATTGATGGCTTTTAATTCTTTATGGTATGCTAAATGGACTTAACTTATTGTTTCTGTTTTTTCTCATTGAAGGTTATTAATTACAATGGCTGTGATGGGCTTTGATTTATTTAAATCAAAGCATGTCTATCTGGCTTCAGTTACTCTTGGTTTAACTTCACATAGACATTGTTAAACGTCTTACTGATACAAAGCACATCTGGTTTTGATCAATGACATCTGGGGATGCATGGCACCAGTCGGCTCCCAAAACATCCGCACTTTAGCATGCATCATTAGATGCATGCATATTTTGTCTAATAGCTCTGAATTGATTAAGAGGTAAAATTTGCAAAATACAGGAAACGTTCAACAGCACAGAATTTCCAAGACTTTTTTTATGGCTCCAGAAGCACAGTATCATGATGTGTTCCAGAAACCGGGAGATCATTTGATAATATTTGCTGAAAAGGGAATTAAACACTTTGGAAATAATCTATTTTTAAAAAAGAAAAATCCCAAATACTGTACATTTGGTGAAATTGCCAGTAAGAGGCTTGCATAGTTCAGATTAATCCCATGCGGGTGTGTCATTCTCTTAATCTTTACTATTTAAAGATAGTTCTTATGTTACTTCCTCCCCTCAAAACATTAGTGAAGAAATAACGGGAAAATAAGGAGAAACAATCAGATGTCAATCTTTGGCATGTTCAACCAAGCCGATTAGGATAAATTCAGCTGCTGGTCCAAAGTAGAGTAGATGCATTGACTCAATTGTTGAATGGTGACTAAACAGTTATATAAATCCCTTTGATTCAGTAGATCTCCTCTACTGGGGACTGATCATTGTAGTTCTGATCTACATTTTGTTGCTTCCACCTGCAGTGAGCTAAGGCAGTCTGAACAGCTGTTCTACTCCAGCCTACTGAATTTGTAAGTCCTAACTATCTGTAAATCAGTAGTTCCCAGGAGCTGTCTTCATAGATCTGTCAGCAGAATATGATACTGTAAATCATTGCCTTCTTCTGAGAAAAATTATAATATCACAAAGGATGACCACCTCACCCACTTCATAGGAAATCTTTCTGCTCTCCCAGACATTCAGATAATTTTTTCTACCACCTCACCTGCTTCATAGGAAATTTGATACAAAACATGAGCTTTTTTGTTGAGTTCCAGGGTCAGAGAAGCAGATGGCAAAAACAGAAGAACGGCCTGTCTCAGGGGAGCATGCTTGCTCCATCAATGTTTAACATTTACACAAATGATCAGCCACTGTCAGAAGGGACAGTATTTCATCTATGCTGATGATCGTGCCATCACCGCTCAAGCAGGGAGCTTTGAAATGGTTGAACAGAAGCTCTCCGAAGCTTGAGGTGCTCTTACTGCCCATTACAGTTGATTCCTAATCCATCTAAAATGCAGACGTGTGCTTTTCATCTTAAAAACAGACAAGCATCACAATCTCTGAGGATTACCTGGGAAGGAATCCCACTGGAGCATCGCAGCACACCCAAATACCTGGGAATTACCCTGGACTGTGCTCTGACTTATAAAAAGCACTGCTTGAATATCAAGCAAAAAGTGGGCGCTAGAAATAATATATGTAAGCTGCCTGGCACGACCTGGGAATCGCAACCAGACACAGTGAAGACATCTTCCCTTGTGCTTTGTTAATCTGCTGCTGAATATGCATGCCCAGTGTGAAAACATCTCACCACGTTAAAACAGGGGATGTGGCCCTTGATGAAACATGCTGAATTATCACAAGATGTCTACGCCCCACACCACTGGAGAAATTATACTGTTTAGCGGATATTGCACCACTCACATCTTCCGGGAAGTAGCAGCCTGCAATGAAAGGACCAAGGCATTGACATCTTCGGCCCATCCTCTGTTGGATATCAGCTAGCATGCCAATGCCTTAAATCAATCAATCAATCAAAACCTTTTTACAGTCTATGACCAGCACCTTAAATCAAGAAACAGCTTCCTAAGATCTACAAAGATACTTGAAGGAACACCCCAGCTAGTGAGATTCCAAAAGTGGCAAGCTAAAACCCAACATCTCAATCAATGGCTGAGACTGGATGAGAAACTCTCTCCTGGGCACACAGAAGAGTCGACAACCTGGAAGGCACTGAACAGACTGAACTCAGGCACCATAAGCTGCAGAGCTAACCTTAATAAATGAGGTTACAAAGTGGAGTCAACTTTCTCATGATTTTACCAAACTAAGATAATAGCATCAAACTCTTAAAGCACCAATTAATGTCACCATGGGTACAAGAAAAAGTGCAAGCACAATGACTGAAATGTTGTATTATTAGATTATTAAATCATTGTTGTTATGTGCACCACAGTTGACTTTGATTTGTGGGGAAACTATCAGGATTTTGATATCAAGATTTATTAAGAGAAGGTTTGCCATTGCCTTTCTCTGAGGCTCAAAAGGTGGGACTTGCACTTGGGTTTCCACAGCTATGCAAAATGAAATGGTGTCCTTAGTCCAACACTTAGAGCCTGACACCATATTGGTTCTCTATGATCTGTATTAGTGCATAAAGTAATCCATATTGCCACTAATCTCACATCAGCGTTGCCACTGAAAAATCCTACAGATCTCTTGGGAAGACAAGCAGACAAATGTCAGCATGCTGGAAGAAGCAAAGACCACCAGCATTGAAGCGATGGTCCTCTGCCATCAACTCCGCTGGATCGGCCACGTTGTCCGGATGCCTGACCACTGTCTCCCAAAGCAGTTGCTCTACTCCAAACTCAAGAATGGAAAATGTAATGTTGGTGGGCAGGAAAAGAGATTTAAAGATGGGCTCAAAGCCTATCTTAAAAACTCTGGCATAGACACTGAGAACTGGGAAGGCCTGGCCCTTGAGTGCTCCAGCTGGAGGTCAGTTGTGACCAGCAGCGCTGTAGAATTTGAAGAAGCAAAATGGAGGGTGAAAAAGAGAAAAGTGCCAAAAGGAAGGCATGTCAAGCCAACCCCGACCGGGACTGCCTTCCACCTGGAAACCAATGCTCTCACTGCAGGAGAACATGCAGGTCAATAATAGGGCTCCACAGTCACCTATGGACCCACCACCAGTACCAGTACACTGCTCTTAGAAGACAATCCTTCTTGGACAATGAGGGATCGCCTAAGTAAGTATACAAAAGCTGCAGAATTTTAAACTGATAACAAATTTCTTAAGTTGGTTGTGTAAATTGAGAAATAAATACTCTGAAATGGTTTTCAAAATAGGACAGGGACCATGAAAAGGAAACGAGGAAAACAAAAAATGAAAAATTCAGACTGAGATGCAAAAAGTCATTTTTTTTTGTATGATTTATTCTTTATTTTGAAAAAAAATGCTGGAAGAGAATAAATAGAAAATATTATTAAAAACATTATAAATATAATTATATATATATATATATATATATATATATATATATATATATATATAATTTATATAAAAATATAAAAATATATAAAATTTATATATATATAATTATATATATTTTAATTATAAATATTAAAAACATTATAAAGACAGAGATTTATATTCATAATATTTCTCCCTGGCTGTTTCTAAAGTTTCTTGCATTTCCCTATGGTGATTGTTGGAGAAGCATTTGTTAAAGACATGCTCTTTCTCACCTGCTTTAATTCCCTCACTGTTTCGTTTCTATTTCTACACCCCCCCCCCATACACTCTGTAACTATATTTTTTACTCTCAATTATTCTACCTCTATTCCTATACTATTCTTCAAAAGCTATTGACTTTCCTATATCTCCCTCTCTTTTTCTTTTATTTTCTCTTCTCTTTTTATTATTATAAAGATGTGTTCTGTTTTTTTAACCAAATAAAGATTTTTTTTAAAAAAAGACATGCTCTAATAGAAAAATTATCCAGTCTAAAATCCAACATTTCCTGTCTTTTAAAGGGTTTCTTAACTGCCGAGTGATAGCAAGGTAGCCTTGGGAAAATTGCCCGGATGGACATTTAGACTGCATACACTAATGTTCTGGTCCCAATGACTTATCTGTATGGCTCATTCATTATAGTTTTAATGAGTAAGTAAAATAATCATAAATTGGAAAACAGAATGGGACAATCATCCAGAGAAGTGTTTCCATATGCATTTTAGAAGGAATGCTATCCACGGCTTAATAGAAACATCTCCTTTAATCTTAGAGGGTACAATCAATAAATGATAAGACAAGCCAGTTCCCCCAAGATCCTGACTGCATGTTCATAAAAGCAAAGGACACAACGCAGGATTAAAACATTGTGCAGTATTTGCTGCTAATCACCCCATCCACTTTTAAGTTGTGGAGCCTAGTGTAATCAGTTGGTTCGATCACTTCCAGAAAAGGGCTATTTTCAGTTTTGACAGGATGTCTTTCTGTTTGTTCCCCCCTTCAGCTCACTAATTAGAGGTCAAATTGTATTGCATTAGTAACAAAACAGAAGAACTGCATTTGAAGTTGGATAGAGCAATGCAGTCCTATCCAGTCCTCAGTTAAGTTTCCGATGTAAGCTTAACTTTGACATTAACTGCTTTTATCCAATATGATTTCTCAGTGGTCCGTCATTAATGTGCCTGAAAACACAACAAAATAGAAATGCTGATATAATTACGAGACTATTCCATCAGCTCAGGAGGAAAAGGGGGAAAGTCTAACCCACAATGATGCTAATGTACACATATCACCTATAAAAATTAAGTCATAAATCAGAAATGTCAGATCCGACATAAATGTAAGCAAATGATAAGTTCTAGCTGATGTATCTGAGCCAGATTGTGTAGTGCACTCAGTAGATTTTTTAAAAAAAAACTTCATAGCTCTTCCTCTTTAGAATTTCAAGAAAGTTCTCACAATGTAATAATAATAATAATAATAATAATAATAATAATAATAATAATAATATATTTATACCCTGCCACCATCTCCCCAAAGGGGACTCAGGGTGGCTTACATTAGGCCACGCCCATCAATACAGTAAACACAATATAACACAAAACATAACACAAATCAAGAAATAACATAACATAAAATACAGAACCAAGGAAATAAGCAATGCAACAGTAAAAAATCAAAACATTAAACACAAAGAATGATCACAGTGGGCAGGGCAAATTCAAGGATTAAAATTTAAAACACTGGGAGGTAGGGCAGTGAAAATATCGGGAAGGGGATCCAGGGGATGAGGTAGGATTTGATTGCACAAACCAGAAAAATAAGGTGCTGTGAGGGCATTTTATACAGAGTTTGGTCAGGGATGATCATACATTCAATCATTGAAGGCACATTGTAACAGCCAGGTTTTCAGGCTCTCCTGAAGATTGCCAGGATGGGGGCTTGCCTCATATCTCTGGGGAGCGAATTCCAGAGCTGGGGGGCCATCACAAAGAAGGCCCTCTCCCTCGTCCCCACAAGTCGCGCTTGCAATGGAGGCGGGAGTGAGAGAAGGGCCTCCCCAGAAGAACAAAGAGATCATGTGGGTTCATAGATGGAAATGCAGTCGCGCAGGTAGGTGGGTCCCAAATCATTTAGGGTTTTGTAGGTCAAAACCTGCACCTTGAATTGGGACCGGAAAATAAATGGCAGCCAGTGGAGCTCCTTAAACAGGGGAGTAGACCACTCCCTGTAACTCGTACCAGTTAGTAGTCTGGCTGCTGCTCGTTGGACCAGTTGGAGTTTCCGGGCCGTCTTCAAGGGCAGCCCCACATAGAGCGCATTGCAGTAGTCCAATGTAGAGGTAACTAAGGCGTGGACCACCGTGACCAAATCAGACTTCACGAAATACGGTCGCAGCTGGCACACGAGCTTCAATTGTGCAAAAGCTCTCCTAGCCACCACCGACATCTGAGCTTCAAGCATTAGCAATGAGTCTAGGAGGACACCCAAGCTGCGGACCTGTGACTTCAGGGGGAGTGCAACCCTATCAAGCACAGGTTGCCACCCTATACCTCGATTGACCTACGATTGACCTGTTCCTACCAGTAATGAAGGTTGGAGTGGATCCAGGACAGTCTCTGGATCTATTTCATGAAGGATGAGATCTTGTTGTTTATATAATTCTGGCCCAGCGTACCTGTCCAAACGTATCTCCTTCTATGCCCCATCTCGGAGTTTAAGATCTTCTGGGGAGGCCCTGCTCTCGGCCCCGCCTCTGTCGCAAACGCGCTTATGCGGGGAGGCTTATTTATAACAGCATAAAAATCTCCAGCAAGCATGCAAAGAATGAGGAAGTACTTCATCACCACTCCCCTGATGGCTACAATACCCTTACAATACCCTTATGAAAAAGTTGGAAGGTTAAATAGCCTCTGTGTGTCTGTCTATATATGTTGTGTGTCTATGGCATTGAATGTTTGCCATGTATATGTACATTGTAATCCGCCCTGAGTCCCCTGCGGGGTGAGAAGGGCAGAATATAAATTCTGTAAATAAATAAATAAATAAACCTTTCCCTTCCCATTTTGCTCATGTAAAAGCAAACTGCTTCAGCTCTCCTAGCTTGCAGGTTTTTTTTTTTTAAAAAAGAAATCATGAATAACTTTTGTCATCTCGACCATGCTTCAAAATGGTTTGGTCTCATATACTTTGTTTTTTATCTGTATTGGAATATATGAATCCAACTCTCAGAGTAGTACCTTGAGACCTTCTGTCACATTTAGATTGAAACCTGAAAAAACTGTTTTCCACTGTGCCACGGACATGGAAGTCACCAGATGCTTCTGAGAGTGATTATCGTTTAATGAAAATTAACTTACGTTTTAGTTAAAACTAACTAAGGCTGTACAGCTGTGCCTAACTTCTCAAATGCAAAGCACCCTTCCATGTGATCAAGCAGAAGGTGACTTCTTTCAAACAACATGGCATTCTATTCAGAAAAGGTGAGGGAAAATGCAACAACCACTGAATTGTACTTGTTGAATTTTAAATTCACCAGAGATGAATTCCTACTCTGTTCATCTCAGACAATATAGTACCAAGAGTGGTTTGAAATGAGAGAGAAAATCAGCTGGAAATGACAATGTTGCCTCTGACAAGTTGACCTCTAGGGACATTCAACAAAATTAGATGGGTGTATAGGGAATTCCCTGCAAGTACTGCTCAGCTGTTCCTTTGCTTCCTTTGTGTTCACATGAATTCATTTCTAGCCTGTGTCCTGAGGCACAATGACAAGCTTGGAATTCAATGCAGGATTTCGAAAACAACTCCTTTCTGGCCACTTTTCCCCAGTTGACCAGCAACCTTGTTTTGAAGAACACGCAAGGAATAAAAGTGTTTTAAAAAATAGTATAGAGTGATGGAAGATGTTGGCAGAGGAAAATGGAAATTGCTTTCGAATATATCTAGAAGGTTGGTGAAAACAACAGTAAACGCTCTCAAGCTTCCCCCCCTACATCTAGGATCGCATCACATTAGACAATTTCCCTATTTTTAGACATTGTTAAATTGAAGTGCCTTGGTTGCCATCACATGACTCAAGCCTATATCTGGTGGTCACCTGATGGTCTCTGGTGCTTTCATTAAAAAAGTGCCTTATTTGGAGCTGGCAATCTACCAGCTCCAACTGTTTGGACATGCCTAGATGTGGGAAAAATCATGGAGTTTCCCATGCGATAGCAACTTTTTTTTTGCCATGCCAAACTGCTTCATTTTGTCAGTTGGTGAGCAAAAATTGGCCCAATAGACACACTATTCCAGGTGTGGTCTAACCAAGGCAGAATAGAGGGGTAGCATGACTTTCCTGGATCTAGGCACTAGACTCCTATTGATGCAGGTCGAGATCTCATTGGCTTTTTTTTTGCCGCTGCATCACATTGTTGGCTCATGTTTAACTTGTTGTCCATGAGGACCCCAAGATCTTTTTCACACGTACTGCTCTCGAGCTACGCATCCCCCATTCTGTATTTTTGCATTTTATTTTTTCTGCTTAAGTGGAGTATCTTGCATTTGTCACTGTTGAACTTCATTTTGTTAGTTTTGGCCCATCTCTCTAATCTGTTAAGATAGTTTTGAATCCTGCTTCTGCCCTCTGGAGTATTGCCTATTCCTCCCAATTTGGTGTCGTCTGCAAACTTGATGATCATGCCTTCTAACCCTTCATTTAAGTCATTAATAAAGATGTTGAACAGGACCGGGCCCAGGACAGAACCCTGCGGCACTCCACAAAAGAAAGAAAGTAAAAAAAGTAAAAATAATAATAATGATGGTTAGTATTATTTATTTGGTTTACTTTTACCCCGCCCTTCTCACCCCGAAGGGGACTCAGGGTGTACTAGGATTAACTTCAAGTCTGAGACAAGCCAGCTAAAAATGAATGGATAAAGTAGCTCATATACAACAATGTGCTTCCCGCTGGAGTAAACTACACTTTGATACCTTGTTGTCTTTTCGGTGTTTGCAAGACTATCTTGCTTCCAAGTAAGTATACTTAGGATCACAGCTAGGTTCTTCAAAAGCCATCCATTATGACCATCTCTGTGTTGCATACATCAAGTATACAGACATTTTACTTTGGCCTTTCTTGGCCAGGAACAATTTATGGGCACCATTACAGACTAACCTTGTCACCCAGGAATTAGAGGAAAGTTATGCAGCTGATCCATCATGAATCCATTTATCACTCCAACTGATGAAAGACTACGTGCTATTCTCCAGTGCTTACAAATGTTTGTTCTGTTTTTAAGAATAACTTCTGTTGGCTTATTCAAAATCATGATAGCTTTTAGCAGGAAATGGAGAGAAGGAAAAAAATAGTTAGTACATGACTGGGTTGATTGATATCTTTGATCTGTAAATGCATAGCTTATAAAGAAAGGAACTAATTATTATCACTTGTTGTTCATATGTAGTGTAGATAAGCATATCACGTATATTATCCATAATGTGACATGGCATTTTGACGTTAAGTACTATTTATGTGCACCTTATCAGGCCCTTGCATATGATAAAGTAACTTAATGGAAGCTTCAGTACCTGTAATTGCTTGGGATACCATAGTATTAAGGAAAGAGCTGTAATTATCAATTCTCTGAAAGAGACAGTCTTGGAGACCAAGGAGCTAAAGTGTGCAGTATCTGAAATACATAAAAACAGGCCTCAACAGCTTCTTCATGATGTTGGATTCTTAGATCTAGTTTCATAACTTTCCATTTATTTACTACTAGCTTGGGTACCCAACGTTGCCTGGGTTATTTGAAAAAGGCATGGTTTGTTTTGGGGTGTTAGGTAATATCATTTAGTTAATTAGTAACACTTTTTATTAGGAAAAAAGCCATATTTGATTTTGTTTTTTATGAATGCTCCCATTAGAAAATACATAATGATGTGAGTGAACTATAATTCCCAGAATCGGTCAATCCATTCCAAACCAGGCCTGTATGCACAGTTGGCCATGGTGGGTTTGTGTGCCAAGTTTGGTCCAAATCTTTCATTGACTGGGTTCAGTGATCTCTGGAAAAGGATGAACTACAACTCCCATATGCCAAGGGCAGTCACCCTCAAATCCTGCCTGTATTTACAGTTGGTCATGTTGGGTCTGTGTACCAAGTGTGGTCCAGATCCGTTGTCAGTTGGATTGAGTGCTCTCGGGATGCAAGTCATTAGAAGTGAGTAAAGGTACTCCAAGTCCCATCATCTGTGGCAAGTTTAGTCCAGATCCATTGTTGGTTGGCTTCACAGTGCTCTCTGGATGTAGGTGAACTACAACTCCTATAAATCAAAGTCAGTTTCCCCAAACCTGGTCATGGGGGTTCTGCATGCCAAATGTGGTTCAGGTCCATTATTGAAGAGGGTCACAGTGCTCTGCCTTGATGCAGGGTGAACTACAATTTCCATCCTATTGAGTCAGTCCCCCAAACCCCTCCAGTCTGTTCAGTTGCTGATCAATTCCTCAGTGTTTGCTGTGTGCAATAGGAAAGGGTAGAAAAGGGTTAAGGGAGAGGCAGTAGGTGGGGTCATGCAAATTTCACACAAGGGACCCTGGGATGCCTGCCTGTGGTGGAAAAAAACACATTAAATCTAGGATAAAATTCTCCTCAAATAAAAGCAATCTTTGGGTGCTGGGTCATAGTGTTTGGGGAGGGCATTGGCAGCATGTGGGCTGAATGTTCATGGCGCCCACTCTAACCTGCAATGTTGGTTGGAGGAGTGGCTTTGGAAACTTCTCAGCACTTGGAACTATGGCCTGTTTATGGAGGTGGGAGGCTGCCTGTGTAAGTGGACACCTCTGCCACATATACACATACACGTTTTTCATTTTTATAGATAGATGCTGCTTGACTGTCTTCTAGAGCCATCTGAATTTGATAGCATCCTATTAAACCAATATTTTTGGATCATGAAACCTATATTTAGAAAGATTCAAAAATGATATTTGTTCAAGCCTCCAGCAGAACTTGCTAGTGGTGGATTCCATGTAACAGTTTGTATTAGGTGGTCAAAGACCTCTGTCAATAACAGCTGGATGGGAAGAAGAAATTTTGCTGCTATTTTGTGGAAATTGTGTTGCTTCAAGTATTGCCTGTCTCATCTATCTGTTCTTTATGCGGTTCTGCTTGTAAATAAATAGATATGGCGGAAAACCAAGAAATTAGTATTATGCATATTCTCATTAATTTTGGGTGGCAAAATGTGTTAAAAGTTGGTCCTGGAGTTCCAGGATATTAATTTGTTTTTACAAATTTTAATTATTGGTAATGTTTATTTATTTTAACATTTTAAATCCTTTAAAAAACCCCAACTGGCATTAAAAAAATCTGGCATTCTCTCTTCTATTGGCTTTACTTAGATTGTTTTTTTTCAAATGGTGGAGCCATCAAGCATCAGAATTGTTTTGCTTGGGTAGATGGAACAAGATGCTATTTGGAGTAGTGGAAAGTGTGCCAAGCCTGCAGAGCCTGTGATAAGACTGTGAAGGCTTTAGAGAGTTTTCTTTTACTCAATTATTTATCTAAGCTTCTCCTTCTGCTCTTCCTTTTGCTCCCTCCACTTTTTTCCTTGGTCGAAAACTGTGCCCTGAAAAGAGAGTTGCTTTGTCATCTTGTATTATCCTCTCTCAGCAGATGGAATTTACTTGGTTGGATTGGAAAACAAAAAAGGAAGCAGTATCTTGGCACCTCTGTTGAGATGCTGGTAATTAAGGAGTTTGAAACTTTGATTTTCCATCTTCTACACACTTGTTACGAGAATGTAACCACTTGTGGGTGTAGTATTGATGACTCTTTGAACAACTAAGAACATGGGGAAAATCGACCGAACAAGAAGTCTACAAACACAGGATGAGACTTCCAAGGATAACGCATTTATTATAAAGAATACAATAAATGTGGGAGGTAGCCAAGTGTTCAGTGCTCTAGCTTTGCTTCACTGACTGTAAACAATTCAACAGATCATCCGGAGTTTTGGGGTACGATGTCATCTGTACGCAGATGATGTCCAACTCTATCACTCTTTTCCACCTACCACTAAGGAGGCTGTTCAGGTCATGAACCGGTGCTTGGCCGCTGTCTCAGACTGGATGAGGGACAACAGATTGAAACTAAATCCAGACAAGACAGAGGTACTCCTGGTCAGTCGTAAGACCAAACAGGGTACGGGGTTACAGCCTGTGCTAGATGGGGTCACACTCCCCCTAAAAGCTCAGGTACGCAGTCTGGGAGTTCTCCTGGATTCATCGCTGAGCCTGGAACCCCAGGTCTCAGCGGTGGTCAGGGGAGCTTTCGCACAATTAAAACTTGTGCGCCAGCTGCGTCCGTACCTTGGGAGGGCTGACTTGGCCACGGTAGTACACGCTTTGGTTACATCCCGCTTAGATTACTGCAACGCTCTCTACGTGGGGTTGCCTTTGAAGACTGCCCGGAAGCTGCAGCAAGTCCAATGCGCGGCAGCCAGATTACTAACGGGGGCTGGGTACAGGGAGCACATCACTCCGCTGTTATGCCAGCGCCACTGGCTGCCAATTAGCTTCCGAGCACAATTCAAAGTGCTGGTGTTGACCTATAAAGCCCTAAACGACTCCGGCCCTGTCTACCTCTCCGAACGTATTTTCCCCTACGAACCATCAAGATTACTAAGATCATCTGGAGAGGCCCTGCTCTCGGTCCCACTGGCCTCTCAAGAGCGCCTGGTGGGGACGAGGGACAGGGGCTTCTCGGTGGTGGCCCTGCGACTCTGGAACTCTCTCCCTCTGGAGGCCAGAACCGCCCCATCCATCCTAACATTTAGGAAACGGGTGAAGACGTGGCTGTGGAGTCAGGCCTTCGAGGAATGAGAGAACACCATAGGACCCTGGATGGAAGTTGATGTAGATCCATCTTAATAGGACGACTGACCACAGTAGTTTTAGACATAGTGTTATTTTAAAGTTTTTGTAATTGTGATATATGATATTTTAATGAATGTATATGTTTTTATGGCTGTAAACCGGGCTGAGTCCCTCAACGAGGTTGAGAAGCTCGGTATACAAAACTGTGAAATAAATAAATAAATAAATAAACATAATTAGGACATTAACTGAAAAGATGAGTAAATATATGGACTGTAGTCCAGTAGAAAATGTAACTGATGAAATGTGACTTATTAGAACAACATCTTTTAACAGCAAGAACTGTAGGATAGATTTACTCTGAACTGAATGTTATAACCTTAAATTTGGAACACTGGGTGATAGAAATATGATCAGCTAGGTCAATTTGCAACAAAGGGAATTCTCCAGACAAGTAAGTAATAGTTAGAACTCTGTGATATTTCCACATTGTGTATGTCTATTCCAATGAATATTTATTCTGATATGAATGAATACTGCTCTAACAACATTTTCATAGAATCATAGAGTTGGAAGAGACCTCATGGGCCATCCAGTCCAACCCCCTGCCAAGAAGCAGGAAAATTGCATTCAAAGCATCCCTGACAGATGGCATTCAGCCTCTGTTTAAAAGCTTCCAAAGAAGGAGCTTTCACCACACTCTGGGGCAGAGAGTTCCACTGCTGAACGGCTCTCACAGTCAGGAAGTTCTTCCTCATGTTCAGATGGAATCTCCTTTCTTGTAGTTTGAAGCCATTGTTCTGTGTCCTAGTCTCCAGGGCAGCAGAAAACAAGTTCGCTCCCTCCTCCCTATGACTTCCTTTCACGTATTTATACATGGTTATCATGTCTCCTCTCAGTCTTCTCTTCTTCAGGCTAAACATGCCCAGCTCTTTAAGCTGCTCCTCATAGGCTTGTTCTCCAGACCCTTGATCATTTTGCCTCTACTAAAGGTGTCCTATAGCAGGACTAGGAACTATGCTCTTGAACTCAACTCCAATCAGCCTCAGTCAAGACAGCCAATGATGAGGAATGCTGGAATTCCTGTCCACCATTCTCTAAAGCAGAGGTCGTCCACTTTTTAAAGGTGAGGACCAGTTCACAGTCTCTCAGATTGTTTTTTTTTTTTGGGGGGGGGGATTATAATTTGAAAAAAAGTATGAATTCCTATGTGCACTGCACATGTCTTATTTGTAGTGCAAAAAAAAAAAAACCAATGAAAGAACAATGCAGTATGAAAAACAATTTTAACCAGCCTAAACTTAGCAGTTTTTCAATGGGAAGTGTGGGCCTACTTTTGGCTGATGAGATAGATAATTAGAATTGTTATTGTTGTGTGCCTTCAAGTCATTTCAGACTTAGGACGACTAAGTCTGAATTTTAAGATGGCAGCTGGGTAAATGACCTTGGATGTCCACATCCGGCCTTAGTTTAGGAATCCTTTTTCTAAGGGGACATATAGCAAGACACAGATTGTTTCTATCACTGACTGTCATTTCTGTTGCAAGAAAAAAGAAGATTTCAATTTGCTTTTTCATTTCCCACTCTTTCCTTGATAATGATGTGTTAAGCACCATTATCATGATGCCAAAAGGGAGTAATTCCTACAAGACAGTTCATTAACGATAATAAGAAAAAAATGGCTTTTAAAATCTAGCTTCACTCTTATCAGCAGTAAAGTGAAAGATGTAGGTTCAACTTGATTATCTGCAAAGAATCTCCCAGAGGTTGAATGCTAGAGCCAAATTGGAATAAAGAATCAAATTAATTTCTCTTTTAATTCTGAAGATAAAATACGAATTGGCCCTTCCACCTGATGGACTCTGGAAAAACTCACTCTGGAAGAAAGGCAACATATAAATGAAATAAATAAACAACAAATAACAACAAATAAATAAAGCATATAATCATAGAGTTGGAGGAGACCACAAAGTACATCCAATCCAACCACCTGCCATGCAGGAAAACACAATCAAGCGTCTGTAATGGATGGCCATCCAACTTTTGTTTAAAAACCTCTAAATAAGGCACTGGGCAAATTATAGTGTTCTAAGGCTTTTCAATCTAACATTGTGACTCAAAGAACTGTCCAATAATTCCAAATCTCCCTTTCGTAAGCCTTCTTGACTCCATGAATCCCAATGTGTCCAATGTCTTAAAGTCTCTTGTTGACTTATAGCAACCCCATGACTTATAGCAACCCCATGACTTTCTGAGGTAAGAAATACTCAGAGATGGTCTAGGTAGTTTCATTAGACCGATCTAATTTAGAGTTGTCCTTGCACCATATTGATTATTTCTAAGACCTCTGATCTTCCCACTTTTTCTGATTTTACTATCAATTTTATATAAGTCAGTGTTATGAAATATAGCTAAGCCCACTAGAACAAAGATTTCTGGTGAATTAATATGCCCTTCCCGTGGTTAGGAGCAGCTTCCCCACACAATAATACTTAGCCCTCTTAATACTTGGATGAAGAACCATCAATGAATAATATCTGCCACAGGATATAGAGAGAAGAAATTGGCAAAACCACTTCTGAATATTCCTTGCCTAAGAAATGCACCATAAATCAACCAGTGTCTTGAAGGCCCACACACATACAATCAGAATAGGGGAAGATAAAAATAGCACTATCTTCATCCAATTTGTCTAATTAATCCGGAGTAAACTGGGAAATCCCAGTTTACTCCAGATTAATACAGATTTACCTGAAGTGTCATTTGGACATCTCTGGTAAACCTGAGACAGGTCCTAGGATATGGGCCTGTCTGGACGGGCCCTGAGAGTGTATACTGTGGAATCAAACATAGACTTCTCAATATTGTTTATGAGGTGTGCAATTCAATTGTCTGTCTTAATCTCAGTTATTATTGTCACAAGTTTCTTTATTGGTATATAGGCCAGTGGAGACCTTTCCAATTCAATCCAAAGCTTTTTCGTTTATCTATCTGAACGTATTCTCCCCTATGAACCATCAAGGCTGTTAAGATCTTCTGGAGGGGCCCTGCTCTGTGTCCCACCACCCTCACAATCATGTCTGATGGGAACAAGAGACAGGGCCTTTTCTGTGGTGGTCCCCCGGCTACGGAACTCCCTCCCGATTGAGATCAGAACTGCCCCCTCCCTCCTGACCTTCAGGAAGCTAGTGAAATCCTGGCTATGGAACGAGGCATTCCCAGAATGATGGCGGAGACTGGCAATTGACTAAAGTTATCGACCACATATGCGGACTGAGTTGGACATGATTTTATCTTGACGAACTGGCTTTTATGTATTTTAGTCCATATGTATTTTAATTTATTGGTGATGTACGATGTTTTAGATTGTATTGTTAGCACTGAATCCTTGCTATTAGCCGGTCTGAGTCCCGCTACGGAGGTAGAGATCGGGATACAAAAGTTTTAAATAAATAAATAAATAAATATTCCCTTCCTCTGACAGAAGGAGTTGCATTTTTGTCTGTGTGTTTAAGCTGAGGAAGCTCCTCTTAACAGAGGTGGAGAAATCCTGGGTATGCTGCGTTTAACTGGATCAGTGATAGTGTATTGGGTTGAATCCAATCAATTCAAGACAAATACAATCTTTCAGTTCCAAATTTGCATTTTAATAGGACATGGCCGAGTCCTATCTGATGTCTGGAGTATAAAAGGATGCCTTTATTTAGACCGAGCTCTACATACAAATGCCGTAAAATATTCCCCATTTTCATAAACTAAAATTAAATGATTCTGTTTGTCTGAGACCCCCTTGCTAATCTTCAGATTTCTCTTCTTTGATAGAATGCCATGAGAAAATTGCTTTTCATGGCATTTCCCACTACAAGCACATGGGTTTCATCTGGCCTGTAACCACAAAAAGAAAACCACGTGTTTATAGCTTGAGAACACCAACGAGAGAAACCATGCTCATTGAATTTCAAGCTAGAGGAGACACACTAGGAAAAAGTCTAGAGTCTCTTGCATCACGGAGTTCTCACTATTATTATTAACTACATCAAACAGGATGAGCCACAATTAACATGAAAGAAACACATATGTCAGACGGGGGGAAAAACTGAAGACACTGAAAAGGAAATCAATACCAAACGATTTTTGGATGATATCATCTACTATTTGGTTTTTGAAAGAAATCGTAACTATTTTTTAAAGTAATGCTTTCTGGAGGCATTCATGTATCTGGTCATACAGGGTCTCAAGCAGATGCACCCACACAACGACTTGATGTGACTAATGAGAATAAAAAGGTTATGTGTTGCATCCAACTCTGTTTCTCAACAGAGTGGGCACTGTTAGTAGAGTAGGTTGGCTTATAGCTTTCCATATCCCTAAATGCTTGTATGTGGATTTGGGAATAAATAGATTTTCAAGGTGGGTGCGATTGTAGGAAAAAATGAAATAAAATCCTGCCGCATAAGTGAAACTCTTCTCTCATTGTCTTGGGTGGAAGCCTATCAAGCAATGCTTCTAAAGATTTAGTGACCAGTAGTTCTTTCTGCAAGTAATGATCTCTGAAATATTTGGCAACTAGTCAGTGTTCAAGGGGGAAATTTATTTATTTATTTACCATATTTATATACCACCCCTCTCAATCCAGAGGCGACTCGATGTGGTTTACAGTCGGCAATCAATGCTCCCAAACAACATAAATACAGTTAAAAACATTACATATAATATAAACCATATAAAAGCAATAAAACAATAAAAACCATAAAACACAAGTTCTCAGCGTCTCATCACTAAAATCATTTTTCCGTCGCATCGTCCAATTATTCCGTGGATCTCAATTAGTCTGTTACACTGCGTCTGCAAATGCCTGCTCAAACAGCCAGATTTTGACTCTCTTTTGAAATGTTAGGAGTGAGGGGGCCGATCTAATATCCCTAGGAAGGGCATTCCATAGCCGAGGGGCCACTGCTGAGAAGGCCCTGTTTCTCGTTCCCGCCAATCACATCTGTGAAGGGGGCGGGACCGAGAACAGGGCCTCACCAGACGATCTTAAGTGCCTAGATGGTTCATAGGGAGAGATAGGGCCCGAACTATTTTGGGAATGATTATCACTGAACAATTTTGTAGCATTGTCACTTGAATTTGCTACACTACTAACTAGAAACATGGCTGATGGTAGGTGATTTCATTCTCAAGTATGCAAAAATAGTCTTAACAAGCACATTGACTGTTTACACCACCATGGAAAGTAGAAAGTGCCTATTATTAAGTCTTCATCTAGAATAGATACACAACTCAAGGGTCTGGATTTTTAGATAGTTTTGTGGTTTTAATTTTCACATATTTGATTTTCAATCAAAACAGAACATTCAGACCCGTTGCCAACTCATTTCACTGTATCACCAATTAAGCTACTTTTCTCATAATTAATTTTGTCTAAATCCAATTACAGTAATTTTTACCTTCCCGTGTGGTTTGCACCACCATAAGAGGAATGTAAGAGGAAACCTCAGCTCTGAATGCATTCAAGAAAATCCCGTCAGAATTTTACTAAATACAACTCCACTGAGAAATGTTTAGCATCGGGGAATTGTTTCCCTTCTGGTAGAAACCACAGATAGTAACCTTTGCTTAATGTTCTGTCTTAGCTTTTACTATATTAAATTAAAAAATTGAGTCTGAGTACAAAAAACACCTTCCTACCACTGAACTTTCATTTCAGAAGAGTATCAATTACGACTGATCTGTGAAGCCAAATATCAGGCTTAAGTAACAAAGCAATAATGTTACTACGCAAATGGTGATGTTATATGTCCTGAGAAGGTGCCAATTTTACATCACTGAAACTCTCTTATGATATATTTTATAGGGTAGAATTATAGGCCTTTAAAGAATTCCTACTGTGATAAGCTCCAGGTGGCTGGCAGGATGGTGAACCACAAACTGATGGTTCATCAACACGATACAACTTGAAAGCTTCTAAAGTGAGTCTTGCCAGTCTCAAAGGGTAGAGTAGTTCAAGAAGTGTTCATTCTACTTACAAGTTTTCCATAGAAAATATGGAAATAAGCTGTAGTTGTTAGCTGCTGTCAAGTCAACTTCTAGTGACCCAATGAATGAAAGACTTCCAGATTACCCTGTCAACAGCAGCCCTGCTCAGGTCTAGAAAACTCAGGTCTGTGGCTTCTTTGAGCTGATTCACTTGCAATATGGTCTTTTTCTTTTCCTGTTGCTTTTTACCTTGCAAAGCATTATCAGCTTTTAGTGAATATGACAATTTCAGTTTAGTAATCTTGGTTTCTAAAGAGAGTTCAGGCTTGATTTGCTCTAAGAGCCATTGATTTGTCTTTTTGGTAGTCCCAGAGTATCCACAGAACTGTCCTTCAGCAACACATTTGAAATGAGTTGTTTCACTTCCTATCAGTCTCCTCCACTGTTGAGTTTTCACAATCATACATAGAAACAGAAAATGCAATTGCATGGACAATCCTGACTTTAGTATTCAATGATATCTCTTTACACTTGAGGATCTGAGGAATATGGAAAAATGTGGAAGATGGGCGCTTTATTTTTCAATTGTGTGTGTGCGCGCGTATGAAATGCCATTCCATATATATATATATACTAGCTGTCCCCTGCCACCCATTGCTGTGGCCCAGTCTGTTGATCTGGAACATAAAGTAATGAGAAAGTGTTGGTTTCTAATATATGTAATTCCTTTATGGTTGTGAGTAAACAGTACTTCTTGTTTCTTTGTCAGTGTTGATGTGGAGAGTGTCTGGTTTGCCTATCCTGCAACACGCAACATATCATTGTCCTTCTTTAAGGGTCCCTTTCAAATCTATGATACTATATCTGTGTGTGTGTGAATCATATCTATCTATCTATCTATATCTATCTATGGCTGGGTGGCTCTTTGTCAGGAGGACTTTGATTACGTTTTCTTGCCCTGGTGAAGGGAGTTGGATTTTCTGTTGGTCATGGGGGTTCTGTGTGGGAAGTTTGCCCTGATTCTGTTGTTCGTGGGGTTCAGAATGCTCTTTGATTGTAGGTGAACTGTGAATCCCAGTGACTACAACTCCCAAATATCAAGGTCTATTTCTCCCAAACTCCATCTGTGTTCATATTTGGGCGTATTGAGTGCTTGTGCCAAGTTTGGTCCAGATCCATCATTGTTTGAGTCCACAGTGCTCTCTGGATGTAGGTGAACTACAACTCCCAAACTCAAGGTCAATGCCCACCAAACACTGCTAGTATTTTCTGTTGGTCATGGGAGTTCTGTGTGCCAAGTTTGGTTCAATTCCATCGTTGGTGGAGTTCAGAATGCTCTTTGATTGTAGGTGAACTATAAATCCCAGCAACTGCATCTCCCAAATGACAAAATCATAATTTTTTGAGTGATGGTCACTTCTTGTGTTGTAAGATGTTTTGTTGCCAAATTTGCTGTGATTTTGTTCATTGGTTCTATTGTTTTTAAGGAACTCATTATGCACAGAGCATTTTTATATATATAGATAGGGAATGGCATTTCATTTCGTTATGCAATGTACAATGACAATAAAATTATTCTATTCCATCTACTTTGTAGCTGCCCATCCAAGTCTACTTCTGATTTTTGACTGTAGCCTCCATTTTGATTATTAACTTAGCCATTTAGGAATCTTTCACTATTTATTGTTTTCATTTTCTACTTTAAAGTTACGTATGTCATCTGTGATCATTATTTCTATTTCCTTAATGTTCAACTGTAAACTTGCCTTTGCACTTTCTTCCTTGACTTTTTTTTTAGTAATCAATTTTTTAGTAATCAAGTCTTTGATCTTTTCTGCTAGTAGTATCATCTACATATCTTAAATTCTTGATTTTCTTTCCCACAGTTTTCACATCTCCTTTCTCAGAGTTTAAACCAGCTTTGGTTGTTATATGTTCAGCAAAAAAGTTAAACAAACTGGGTAAAATGCAGCAAATTGGAAACCATTTTATTTATCCATAACAATGGTGCCTTGCCCTGAATACAGATTTTGCAATGGGAAATCAAATGCTTCCTAATGCATAACCTAATGTGTATCCTGTACAGCCATTTCTTTAAAAGCAATCCATCGTTTTTTGTGGCCCATACAATTAAAGACAACAAAGGAGTAGAACAGGAGATTACTTCCAAAAGATCCAAGAAATCAAAGGAAAGTTTAAATCAAGAGTGGGAATGCTCTATGACCACTAAGAGAACACACTCTGTGATCAATAAGAGATAAAAAGATGATGGAAAAGACTATATTGCAGAACTATGTAAAACAGATGAAGGGATGGCAGATTTATTCAAGGAAAAATGATTTGAAAATAAACCCACAAATTTAGAAAGTGAAGTGGAAGCTGCATTCAGGACAAATGGGAAAAATTAATTTCCAGGAGCGGATCATTCCAGGAGCAGATTATACTTGTTGTTTCAAGCAACATAGAGAGAATCCAGTCAAATTCTTGCGAAAATCTGCCAACAGATATGGAAAACAAATAATGGCCCATAAATTGGAAATACCCAATATACATTCCAATACTCAATAAAGGGGACACCAGGGATTGGAGTAACCACAGGACATTAATTTCTCATGCAAGCAAAGTGATACACAAGATTCTACAACAAGAATGTTTACCATGTATAAAGCAAGAAATGTCAGATATCTAAGCTATGTTCAGAAAAAAAAGAGGCACAGTAACTTCACTCTCTTAGATTATGGTCTGGACTGATTTGTATTTTGAATCATTTCATAACATACAATTATATAATAACATTGGGTGTGTTTATTTATTTATTTATTTATTTGTTTGTTTGTTTACAGTATTTATATTCCTCCCTTCTCACCCCGCAGGGGACTCAGGGCGGATTACAATGTATACATATATGGCAAACATTCAATGCCAAAGACACACAACACATATAGACAGACAGTCAGAGGCAGGCCGGTAGCCAAGATTTCGTTTCGGGGAGGGGGGGCTGAATTTTTTTCAGGGGGGGTTTCAGGGGGGCTGAGTTTCAGGGGGGGGGGGCTGAGTCTGAGTGAAAGAGGGTCTATCCTAGCAAACCTTTTGTATCATTACCCCAATACCCCCACGCATATGGGATATATTGAGTATGGTGATCAGATCATGATATGAATAAACATAACAGTTTAAATAATGCACCAGTAAGGCCTTTTCGCGAGCCACCATGAGAATTTCGGGGGGAGGGGGGCGGGCTGAAGCCCCTCAAGCCCCCCCCCCCCCCCCGGCTACATGCCTGGTCAGAGGCTATTTAATTTTTCTGGCTGCTATGGGAGCTGTTGTTTTTATCGTCCATCTGTGACACTGATGAATTACTTCTGCATTCCCCGCATCCTTTTGCTGGAGTTCTTTGCTGGAGTCTTTTTATGGCCTCGTAAATTAGTTAAATTAGCCTCCCCACACATAGGTGGTACCTAATTTTCCTACTTGACAGATGCAACTGTCTTTCGGGTTGCAAAGGTCGACAACAAGCTACACAATTGGTCGGACGCTCACTCCGACCCAGGCTGGCATCGAACTCATGACCTTTTGGTCAAAAATGATCTTAATGCAGCTGACACTCAACCAGCTGCGCCACAATCCCGGTGCCTTTGCAGTTTCCCAGTGTTTTACTCACGTAGTATAGGTTCTTGACTAATTTAATGTAACCCCCACCCCACTCTTTTTTCTTTCTCTTTTGGCTTCTCCCTCTCTTTTCCCATTCTGCTTTTTACTCACACAAACATCATATTCTTACCTCAGATAAAATGTATGTAGAGAAAAGTGTGTATGTGTGTGTGCGCGCGCGTGTATATATATATATATATATATATATATGTGTGTGTGTGTGTGTGTGTGTGTGTATGAATGAGGATTAAAAATGCAGATGTTGTAGAATGTATTGGGGATCACAGGCACCTTCAGACAAACTCCATGCTCTATCTCTAATCTTTACAGACCATACTTCTTGATTGGGCAGGCACAAACAATTCAACTGAGTATAAAAATATTCTATGTATACTCAGAGACTTTCAAACCATAGCTGATTAATAATTGTATAACCTTGATTCAGTATTGATTTGTGTAGCTAGCCACATATCACTGTAACTTTAGTGGTTCAGTATTCCTTAACTGAGATAAATTACTCTTATTAAACTTTATTACAGAAGAGATTTGAAGGATGAATGAAGTGTACATGTTGCCAAAAGTGGAAAGAAATGAGATGAAGATAAATGACAATTATACAAGTTACAAGATGGGATCCCATGTTTTGGAACATTATTTCCTAACCTGTCAATCCCCAGCCAACAATTTGTAGAGCATGTTGGTCAAAATCCTAGATTAGAGGAAAGCAATTTCAAAAGGATAACAATATATATATATATATATATATATACTCCCTTAAGATCAGTGGTGACAACTTGCCTGCCAATCTTTGCAAATTCTTTTGTTGGCCACTAACATAGCAGTTTATGAATTAATTAAATTATGTCAATGAATTAAACTTCTTCAGTGATTAGTTTTTTATGGTCCAGTTGGTAACATTTAATTTAGAAACCTAACATGCCAAATACTGATTAGTTTACACAAGCCAGTTCTTTCACTTCTGTTGAAGAAAAATGAAAGATTTAAAACTAAAGTTATTCATCAGTCTTCTGCTTCTAATGGGTTCCCTTGCATGAGTGGTAAAAAAAAAAAAACTCTCAAAATAATGCAGCTAGTTTGATCTGCTGTCTGAAGTGTCATAGACCTATAAGAAAAGTGTTAAGACTGCCAACATGAGGTAAGTGCACACTGGCTGGTAAATGTGGGGCCAGAGTAGAGCTGAAATGGTAGCCACATGTTCTCCCAAACCCATGGCAGGTTAGAGTCCACATTGTCCAGCCCTGTCAAGACTACATTGGCCTACTAGATCATCACTTTACTAATGTTCATGCCATTGATACTTGGTTTCAGATGACCACAGAGTGCAAGGAAAAAGGGCCAGTGGTGGTGCATCATATGGGCAGCAGAGTAGTCCAAATTGAAACCAGACCTGCTGTCCACATTGTCCTGAAGCTGTGAAATTGCTCTAGAGTTGCAAGCAAAGTCCGATACATCCCCACATTTTTCTAACATGGGGCTAAACTGGATTAATCCAGTTTATCCTATGATACTTAAAGAAAGTGCAGGAATGTTGTGGGGGATAAACTCAGGTCCCTTCCACACAACTACATAACCCAGAGTGTCAAGACAGAAAATCCCACAGTATTTGATTTCAACTGGATTATCTAAATCCACACTGCTATATATTCCAGTTTAAAGCAGATAATATGGGATTTTATTCAGCTGTGTGGAAAGGGGCCCCAGGGTGAATCTGGGTCATAATGTCCATGTGCTGTTCCAGCAGTCACCAGCCAACCCCTTTCCAATGCCAGCGATACAGCTTAATGGTGTAACATTAGAAAATGTTGATCATTTCTGCTACCTTGGCAGCCACCTCTCGACTAAAGTCAACATCGACACCGAAATACAACACCACTTGAGCTCTGTGAGTGCAGCATTTTTCCAAATGAAGCAGAGAGTGTTTGAGGACCGGGACATCCGTAGGGATACCAAGGTGCTTGTCTATAAGGCTATTGTCCTCCCAACGCTGCTATATGCCTGCAAAACGTGGACTGTCTACAGATGTCACATGCAACTCCTGGAACGATTCCATCAGTGCTGCCTCCGGAAAATCCTGCAAATTTCTTGGGAAGACAGGTGGACAAACGTCAGCATGCAGAAGAAGCAAAGACCATCAGCATTGAAGCGATGGTCCTCCGCCATCAACTCCACTGGACCAGCCACGTTGTCCGGATGCCCGACCACTGTCTCCCAAAGCAGTTGCTCTACTCCGACCTCAAGAACAGAAAACGGAATGTTGGTGGGCAGGAAAAGAGATTTAAAGATGGGCTCAAAGCCAAACTTAAAAACTGTGGCATAGACACTGAGAACTGGGAAGGCCTGGCCCTTGAGCGCTCCAGCTGGAGGTCAGCTGTGACCAGCAGTGCTGCAGAATTTGAAGAGGCACGAATGGAAGGTGAAAGAGAGAAACGTGCCAAGAGGAAGGCGCATCAAGCCAACCCCGACCGAGACCGCCTTTCACCTGGAAACCAATGCCCTCACTGCAGAAATAGATGCAGATCAAGAATAGGGCTCCATAGTCATCTACGAACCCACCGCCAGGACACCGAACTTGGAGGACCATCATCCTCGGACTACGATGGATTGCCTAAGTAAGTAAGTAAGTCATGTCCATGTAGATGAGTCCATGATCTGTTTTCAGTTCTTGAACTTTTGTCAGAACTTAACCTCATGGAACTACTTTTTGGTTTTCCAAGTTCTTATTCTTACTACCATATATTAAGGAACCTCCTGCATTTGATTAATCAAATAGCTGAAAATTGTTCTGTAAGGCAGAAAGAATGTCTACCTTGTTTATGGATATTTTCATGCAAATACAAGGTGATATAAAACAAAAATAACTTTTACAAACACGTGTTTTTAAATTTTTAAAATTATTTTATTTGTAAATGTAATTACTAGATTTTTTTTCAGAATTATGTGTGAAAACAACATCCCTCAAATGACCACAATTTTCCTGCTCACCAATACAGGCTTTTTCCACAGCACTTTCTTTCCATGACCTTATGAAAGGTTTCATGTCCTAAATGTTGGATTTTGGCTCACAATTTCCCATTAAGTTCTTGAATTATTTGAGGTTTATTTATGTAAACTCATTTTTGCAAGTAGTCCCACAAAAAGAAGTTCGGAGACATCAAATCATGTGAATGTGGAGGCCAAACAAATTCAGCATTTTCTGAAATGATTCATTTACCAAAATTTTCTCACAGGTGGTCCATCGTTGTTCCTGTTGGAATCATACCTCGTGATTATCTTCAATTGCTGGGCATAAAAAAATTCCAAGCATTGGCCTATACAGGGCCCCGTTGAATCTTTCTGGCTGATCTTCTGGGTAGAGGAAGATGGACCCTCAAGGACACTCTGCCATACAGTTTCCACTGCTGCATTAGTGTGCACAGTGCACTTATGACCTCTTCCTGGAAAATCGCCAACTAATCCAGTTTTTTCAAACTGGGCAATTAGATTCTGAATCATGTTATCACTAGGAGATACTCTGACATTAAAATGTTGCCAATATTTTCTCAAGTTAGAATAATTGATCTTTCACTGGAATAGAAAAACCTCAATGAGTTTTAATAGTTGCTGGCCATCATACGTAGCCATTTTAATCTCCTAGGGATGCTTTAATAATAAACAATGAGTTTTAATTGTTGCTGGACATCATACAAGCCATTTAAATCTCCAAGGAATAATAATAATAATAATAATAATAATAATAATAATAATAATAATAAAGCTTTATTTATACCCTGCTTGTGTCACTGATATATTCTTAATATATCCCATTTTCTAAAATAAGATGACTAAACCCTATTCAGTTCCGGCCCTGTGTACCTGTCCGAATGTATCTCCTTCTACGTTCCACCGCAAAGTTTAAGATCTTCTGGGGAAGCCGTGCTCTCAGCCCCGCCACTGTCACAGACACGCTTGGCGGGGAAGAGGGACAGGGCCTTCTCAATGGTGGCCCCCCGCCTGTGGAATTCGCTCCTCGGGGAAATTAGGTCATCTTCATCCCTCCTCTTCTTCAGAAAGAAGTTGAAAATGTGGATGTGGGACCAGGCCTTTGGGTAACTATGCTGACAAGGATAATGACAATGATGACAATTGCTATGATAATGGAATATGGACAAGCTTGATGGAGTCTCCGGTCACAGAATTCGGCTAGATAAGGCCATAAGGCTGTTATATTTAAGCATATTTTTAATTGAATTGATTAAATGTTTTAATTGTCTGGAATTATTGGTTCTATTATGTATTTTATTACGTACACATGGAGGCATCGAATCGTGCCAACCGGAAGCTGCCCTGAGCCCCCCCCCGGGGGGGAGGGGGGGTTGAGAACAATTGTCTAGGTCAAACATTAATGTTTATTGTATTCTTTATAATGAAAAGTACTTACATATTTGAAATACATTTATGTCCATTTTCAGGCGCAAGGCTTCAAAAGGTATATACATGAAAGACTTTGGTTGTGTAGCATCTCTGCATTCTAAATTCCGAGGTATCCCAGTGTGGAAACCACATGGAGCTAATGGTAATTGAGATCATATGTTCTTTATCAAAGCTTCCTCAAGAAAGCAGCTTAAGGGAAGAATCCATAAATCTCTGTCTTGACCACAGTCTACCAGTCTTCTTCCACAAGCAGCCTTTGGCTAATTTGTTGCTTTGATTATTATAGGAGCAGAGAAGTCCATAAGCATTATTACCAAGCATTGCTTAATGAGAAAGCGATCATATAAAAAAGTGGATTGGTTTAATAACAACAATAGTAATATCACTAGTGCAGTTTAACTTTATAAACTGAAAGTGCGTTTATTTAGTCTTTTAATGTATTTTGAAATACTGATTTTTTTGGTAGTTGGTTTTCTTTGGGTACTTCCGGACAGGCTCTATATCCCAGGATTTGATTCTGTTTTAAACCGGATTATATGAGTCCACATTGCCAGATAATCTGGGATAAACAAAACTGGAATCAGATCCTGGGACATAGGGCCTGTCTGAAAGGGCCTTTTTGTAAACCATCTTGCATGCTTTTCTAAAGAGTAACACATAATTCTTTTAAATGCCCTATAAATAGAACAATTCTTTTCAATGGTCTAGAAAAAAGGTGGGTTTCTCTGCCATAGCACCAAGGCACCTTCTACGCTGCCATATAAAATCCAGATTATCTGCTTTCAACTGAACTATATGGCAGTGTAGACTCATATAATCCAGATATGATGGATTATAATGTGGATTATCTGCTTTATAATGTGGATTATCTGCTTTGATAATCTGGATTATATGGCCATGTAGAAGGGGCCCCAAGATCTTACAATTTGGTCTGTAGAAAACTTCAGAGTATTCTAGGGTTTTGTGGCTGTCTGTACAGCTGCATTGGGTCCACTTTAGCCTAATGCAAATTGTAAGACTGTATAAATGTAACTACTCCTTAACATATTGTTAAATAACCCAAGAGACCATATCATGTGCCATTCTCACACACTGATCATGTTCTGAAAACAACAAGCAATGCAAAACAAAATGCAAGTACAACCTTTCAAAATGCTACAAGCTCTGAAATTAGTCTGGACATTGTGGGCAACATAATATGATTCAGCAGGCTGAATTCGGCTTGTGGACTTTGAGTTTGACACATTGTGCTTGAAGAGGGGTGATATGCCGTCGTGCCTGGGGGTTATAACTCTTAGTGAAAGAGACATAGACGTGACATCTTTCCCCCGGGGAATTGCTTCTTGCCTTCCTTTAGAGAACTGGAACTCCCAAGGACCAAAACACTGTAGATAACTCAAAATAGGTTTTATTGTTCACAAAGAGTTATCCCTTTAAGGCAATAAGCTGGAAGTTTCAAAGAGGGTAAAGGAAATATACATTACAGTCTCTGGTTGTCTTGGGTCCAAGGAGATTTCGCAGCTGAGAAGCCTTTCCTGTTCCCTCTTTTCTCAATGGCTGTGAAGGTCGGAACAAACACAACCCCCAGTCCAATGGCCTATGTTGAAGGCACAGAGTCTTCCTTTTGATGCCAAAGGACTGGTTTGAAGGTGCTTGGGTCTCCTCAACGTTGTCCAGGGCGATCTGGACATGAAGCATGAGTCCCAAGGGTAAAAACCTTAGAATTGGTGATGAGAGGTAACTTAATTAAGGGCTTTAGAACCAAGTCTCTTTCTCACGTCTATTTGATAGAAAGTTTGATGGTAGAATGGAAAAGGAAAAGCTCTGACCTCCTCCAGGAAGAGGTGGAGCCAAGCAATTGAGCTGAGGAAGCAATATAACTGGTGCAAACAACATTGATTGACAGCTATAAATAACCAAGTAATCCAACTATACATTTGCAAACTAGGTAAGTTTGGGCATGTTATACAGTTTAAACCTTTGCACTTTAAAGTTCTACACATAGGTGGTGCCACTCGCGCCATCACAGGTGAAATTGGCATAGGAGGCAGCAACGGCAACACAGGAGACTTCCTGTGTTGCACTGATAACAACGGGGATAACTGGGCAGCAAAGCTTTCTCCATGGGTGAGGTGAGGGGGAAAGCGGGCAATGCAGGGCATGAGATGATGGGTTCCCCAAGCCCACCTCTAGGTCCCACTGGATTTGCCACTATCTAGGGAAAATTGGGGGCTTAATGTGATAGGATACTTTGTTTTGCTTCTAGAACACTTTGCAAATTGTGTTCCAGTGAAATAGATGAAAAATCACTAACAGAGTTCTGGACATCTATTGACATCATCAATTCTGATTAATGTACAATTTTGAGTGCTTCTATATAAACCCTTTCTGTGAATTCATCCTACCTCATTTGTGGGATAGCATTATAGTACTGGATGTAAATGGGGAGTGTTGCAATGCAATGTGTGTGTGTGTGTGGGGGGGGGGGGGGTGAGCTTCAAAGGTTTTAAACGCAGAACCTCCCCTTTAGATCTTTAGTGCTGACCACCCACACCTGAGCCTATGTAACTTTGCTCCTCTTTTTTGCATAGCCTACACTATTGCTTAGTCTACACTATTGATTGCGGACTTTGACAATTAGTCTGTGGTGGTGGGCATGCAGTGGCATGGAATTTGGCAAACATGTATGGCACCTATTTGGTGAAGGGGAGTACCTGGAACTACTTTAAGTTATGTGACTTGGTGGTGGGAAAGGGAACACCCTTTGGGGCTGGCCTAAGGTCAGTGCCTTCACTTTAAGTCATGTGACTTGGAGGAGCTGGCTGTGCAAGCCAGCTTTTGGGTTCTATCTAGGGCATTGGTTCTCAACCTGGGGTCCCCAGATGTTTTTGGCCTACAACTCCCAGAAATCCTAACAGCTGGTAAACTAGCTGGGATTTCTGGGAATTGTAGGCCAAAAACATCTGGGGACCCCAGGTTGAGAACCACTGATCTAGGGCTTGGGTGTTTTGTCCAAGGGGGTTCAGGATGATGTTTGGAGGAGACTACAGCCTCAGCTGCTCCTGCACTACATTGCTCCCCACTTTTTACAGGGATTAAAGATTAAATACATTAACAAAATGACCTTTCAACCCAATTTCTGTGTATGGCTTCATAATTTCCATGGCTGTTCAGTAAAATATAAAATTGTTGCATAATATCTTTTTCTTGATTGGAAGACTATCAACCTCATCAGATGGGGGAAGAATTGGTGACATGCTCCACTTTGCCACCTCTTTAAGGATGGAGCCTGCTGGCTTTGATTACACAATGCACAACTACTTCTGGCAGGACTCCTTGTTTAAAGGGGTGGTAAAATAAAGCATGCCACCAAGATGGCAACATGGGAAGATTTCAGTGTTCTGCCAGGAACAATAGGGTAAACTGGATGGTCGAAGCTTCTCCCGTGGATACTAAGTTGGATGAGTCAGCCAATGTGGGGCGTGGGCGACGGGTTCCCCTCGCCCCCCGACATGCACCACCGGAGTCACCACAATGTGTGGTGATTCCGGAAGCCTTTATGATGAAACTAACTCCTACGTGTAATCCATCTGGAAAGATATACAGCTGCAGACAACTTTAGCATAAGATGGATTCTCAAGTTGATGCACTTGAGAAACTAAGTAAAGGCTGTGTAAAGTGCAGTCCCTAGTGTTCATAGATCTGCAAGCACACATCCTCTCGTGTCTTGGCAGATATGGAGTTATTTCAATGGTGAGCTTCAGGCTATGTTATTTTATGAAATTCAGCATAACAAGCCTGGATTATATTCATGATACATTAAAAGTATATATAATCTTGTCCTCCTTATATATTTCATTTTCCCCTTCCTAGTTCTGTTTAAGGATAATGGCAGGGTTTTGTAAGTGGGGTGAATGATTTGGTATGGGGTGACTGTGATAATGAATCTTCTATGCATGAAACAGAGATTGGCACTGGCATCAATAAATTTAAATATATTTTCTAAATGTTGTCTTGAGTATGGAGAATTCAGTTTAAACTCTGTAACTGCGATTGTCTTATATTTATTTTATTGATCATGTTTAGGACTGTTCCAGTTAGGATTTTATATAGGTCAGGAAGACCAGTTTTATAATATACTAGCCATCCCCTGCCACACGTTGCTGTGGCCCAGTCTGTGTTTATGTGTTTTGTGTGTGTATATAAGTGCATGTATGTGTATATATATATGTGTGTATATATGTGGTTTTGCACATGCGTTGTAATGCAATTTTGGTCTGGTTTTTTTTTTTGCTTTTTAAGTCTCTTCTGCTGTGTTTTTCAGTGTTTTTATGAGTGATGGTAATTTGTTGGCCTGATAGGTGGATTGTGTCCAAATATAGTGTAAATTTGTCCAGTGGTTTTTGAGTTATGTTAATCCCACAAATGAATATTACATTTTTATTTATATAGATTCTAAAGTGTTACCCAGTATATGATGATTTCTGAAATCATGGAAAAAGACCATATTTGTTATTTTTTAAAAATATATCTTTATTAAGTTTTCTGTAACAAATTTAAAAACAAGAAAGAAAAGAGGAAGGAAAGAAAGAAAAAAAGAAAAAAAAGAAACTTGAAGGTCTTCAAGACTTCCTGAGTATTGTGATGGAGGTGACCTCCTTTTCTCTTTCTTCTATTCTTCTTTATTTAAGAAAGCTCCTCTCCTTCTCTCTTCTGGGGATTATTCCAGATGATTTAAATTATTGTCTTATATTTTTTCCCTTTTAAGTAGTCTGTGACTTTCGCCCAATTTGTCTCTTTTATCGGAGTATCTTTACTTCTGGATAATAGATATGTAAGTCTGTCCGTATTTCTAATGTCAAGCACCTTTTGTAACCAGTCCTCGGGAATTTCTTGTTTCTTCCATAGTTTTGCATAACATATTCTCACTGCAGTTGTTAGTAAAAACAGTAGTTTGTCTGTATTTTTTTTCCAATTTTTGTTTCGTCATTCCCAGCAGATATAAATCAGGATTCAGTTTGATAACTATGCCAAGCATTTTCTGTATTGTCTCTTGTATGGTCTTCCAGTAGATCTTTGCTTTTTCACATGTCCACCACATGTGAAACAGAGTGCCCTCTTTCTTTCTACATTTCCAGCATTCTGTGTTAACATTTTAATAACATTTTCCTAATTTATACGGTGTTGTATACCATCTATGTGATATTTTTAACCAATTTTCTTTTAGGTCTGTTGCGTATGTATATTTCAATTTCTTTGTCCAGATTTCTTCCCATTCTTCTATTTTTATGTTTCTTCCAGTGTTTTCTTTCCATCTTTTCATGTACTCCTTTTCCTCCTTTGTATCTTTATTCCAGTCTCTTAGTTTTTTTTATATATATCTTTGTTATTATTTTCTTGTCTGTCTGTATTATCGTGTCCCAAAAAGTATTTTGTTCCTCAAATCCTAGCTTTTTATCTTTTTAAAAACATTCTCTTATCTGCCAATACTGTAGCCACTATGTTTTCCCATTTATTTCCTTCATCTCTTGCTGCAATTTTAATGTTATTTTTCCATTTTCTTTTTTCACTAATTCTTTGTATTTCGGCCAATCGTTCCAGCCTAACTCTCTTTTTTGTACCGCTTCTAACGAGGATATCCATAATGGGTTTTTTCCCCACAAATTTTCTTTTTGTATTTTTCCCAAATTTTGTATATTGCTGCTCTTATAAAATGATTTCCATTTTTTTTCCTTTTTTCACTCCCCCGTACCACAGGTATTGATGCCATCCGGCTCTCAAATCTATTCCTTCTAGATTCAATAACTTTTCATTTTCCAATTTTGTCCATTCTCTTGTCCACATTAATGCACAAGCTTCATAGTATATTTTGATTTCTGGAACTCCTAGACCTCCTCTTTTTTTATCTTCTATCTTATATGATGATTTCTGAAATCATGGAAAAAGACCATATTTGTTATTTTTAAAAAAGTGAATTGTCATTTCATTAGAAGTTTTCAGCATATTGTGTCTCATGCCAAAAAATGTGTCTGTCTCCTCTTTACTTCCCTTTGCTCTTTAAACTTGGATGCAATTCCAGCGAGTGAGGTCTCATATTAGCTTTAACTGCTAGCATTGTAGACCTGCTGGCACCGTTAACAAAAGGGGAGGGCTCGGAGGCTCAGGAAAGATGCTATTTATTTCACTAGCCAACAAAGATTAAATAGCAGGCCTTATTATTAGGGCTGATGAGACACTGATTGACTGCATGATTAATCACTGAACACAAAACCAAAACTTGGACTGGCTGCTGAGAGTTTGCATAATTTCAATACACCAGTGTTTTAAAACAGGATTTGCAATGAATTTACCATTTCAATGATCATCAGTAAGCTTTTATGATTTACTTTTTCTTGCCAGTATTTCATGATCTGTAAGAAGGTGAATGGCTGGGGATCTATTCTATTTCTAAAACCTTTGAACAAAACGAAATTACTACAAAGAGTTTTGGGTGATAGGATCCAAATTGCAAAAGTAGCACCAGGAAATCTGATACAAGATTGTCTCTTTGCTTGTTTTCTTTTATTAGTTGCTTTATTAACGAATCGGCTGCATTTAGTAGTGCAATATCTCAGTGTAGGCAGTATTGTCTAATCAACCCTTATTTTAACTCATTTCACATCTTTATATTGTAGGATCTACGGTATCTCTCACTTTTATTTTAGTACTTTGTAGCTAGGGATAAAAATGACAAGATGATTAAAATAAAATAAAAATATATTCAAAAACTTAGCTTGATCTAATTTAAATGTAAAGATACTAATGGCAGGGGCATAAGGCGTCTCAAAAGCAAAGCTTGGTCTAAGTAATAATTGGTCCGGGAAAAAAAGATTAAATATTTTCAAAATGCTGTCTATACTGAGATGTTGCACTATTAATTATAGTCTTTTACTTAATAAAGCCGCTAATAAAAAGGAGGAAATAAACTAGTTAAAATATCTAATTGGTTCAAACGGTCTGTTCGCAAACGTCCAATGTTCACTTAAATCCCAGAAATAGGATGCTTCTCCCCTTTAGCAATGCGGCTGGGTCAGTACACATCCTGTCCATTGAAGCCGAGACAACACCTCTGGTAAGTTTCTCTTGTAGTGAGGTTAATAAGCAGATAGGGGAATGACATCCTTGTACTTTTGGCTTTGATGCTACAACAAGGGAGGGACAGAAGGAATGTCCTTGGTGGCGTCAAACAGTCCCCCCAAAGCACGCATGCAATTTAAATTATTACAAGGCAATGTTACAAGTACGAGCCCTGGTATAAAATAAAGTAATTACATTTAATTAGGCAGGCAAGGAAAGATAGCCACTTGCCTTAGAGCTCGCCTTTTGTTGACTTAGGGTACGACAGGTATTGAAGGAAACTTCAAAGTGTAAGTCGCTAAACTGCTACTTAATTAGTGGAGACAAAGTTAGAAAACACAGCAAAACAACAACAAAATCCTTCATTTTCCTTCACCAGGGAGTTCAAATAAAGACTGTTGTGTCTCCTTTGTGGACGGCCTTGCATTAGGATGGTTTGCCTCTTAAGAGTTTGATTATGCACTTACGTTCAAAAGGGAAGATTTTAGTTTTAATTAGAGCAGGGCTTCAGAAAGGTGCAAGATTGACAGGGCTAAAGTTTGGGGATTTCTAACCAGCTCACAGAAGATTTTGTCTGCAAATAAGTGTTTTCAGCACAAACCACTCCTGTCTGCTACTATGATTAAGCATAAATGCCTAAATCTATTTTGCACTTGCTTTAAAACTAATAGTCACGCAAACACGGATAAAGGAATTTCATTGGGCACACAGTAGGAAGTGCTGGGGCCACCATACTAGATCACTCCAAACAGAGTAGATCAGACCAAAGGTCCATCTTTTTTAGTCACTTTCCTGATTCCAGATAGCGAGAGACCTCTAGGAAGTTCAGTTGCAGAACCTGAAGCCAACAACCAAATTACTCGTGGTATGTTACCACTGAACATCCAGGTCCCTTTTGATTGTCATAGCTGATTGACAATCAACTCTACAAAGGTAGGTCTTCAGCCACAAGGTTTTTAGCTTCCCACAAAAGAAATACTCATTTAGAGCACTACCTAACTATTCCACTTCCACTACCCTTAAGAAGAATATATACTAGGGCTAGGTTTGAACAACTCAGTATTATGGAGCAAACCGGGCGCTACTGTAACATCCCAAGAAGTGAGAGATTCTGCGTCTGGGGAGAACAAACAGTGGAAGACATTGAACATTTCTTAATTGACTGTCCAGCATATACTGAACTGCGAGACAGATATTTACATCCAATATTATCCAACTGCAGGTCCCCCAACAGAAATGATATTCTGACATCCCTCCTGCAAGGGCAGGAAAGATCCAGCATAATCAGAGTAAGCCTTTTTATTCTGAAAACTATTAAGAAAAGAGCAGATTTCCTGAAAGAAGAACCAGGAAAATAAGATTCTGACTATAAATAGAAGGTCGGCTGCCTCACCTTTCTGCCTTGTTTTTTTTTACTCATGTTCTATTTTGAAATGGTCATATGACTGATCAAATAAATAAATATTATTATTATTATTAGTTCAACTCTACATTGTTGTAGGTTTTTTCGGGCTATATGGCCATGTTCTAGAGGCATTCTCTCCTGACGTTTCGCCTGCATCTATGGCAAACATCCTCAGAGGTAGTGAGGTTTGTTGGAACTAGGAAAATGGGTTTATATATCTGTGGAATGACCAGAGTGAGACAAAGGATTCTTGTGAGACAAAGGATTCTGGAGCTAGGTGTGAATGTTTCAACTGACCACCTTGATTAGCATTTGATTGCCTGGAGCAATCTTTTGTTGAGAGGTGATTAGATGTCCTTGTTTGTTTCCTCTCTGTTGTTGTGCTGTTCTAACTTTAGAGTTTTTTTTAATACTGGTAGCCAGATTTTGTTCATTTTCATGGTTTCCTCCTTTCTGTTGAAATTGTCCATATGCTTGTGGATTTCAATGGATTCTCTGTGTGGTCTGACATGGTGGTTGTTGGAGTGATCCAGCATTTTTGTGTTCTCGAATAATATGCTGTGTCCAGGTTGGTTCATCAGGTGCTCTGCTATGGCTAACTTCTCTGGTTGAAGTAGTCTGCAGTGCCTTTCATGTTCCTTGATTCATGTTTGGGCAATGCTGCATTTGGTGGTCCCTATGTAGACTTGTCCACAGCTGCATGGTATACAGTAGACTCCTGCAGAAGCGAGAGGTTCCCTCTTGTCCTTTGCTGAACGAAGCATTTGTTAGATTTTCTTGGTGGGTCTGTAGATAGTTTGTATGCTGTGTTTCCTCATCAGCTTCTTTATGCGGTCAATGGTTCCCTTGATGTACAGCAAGAACACTTTTCCTCTAGGTGGATCTTTGTCTTGACTCTCATGGCTTGTTCTTGGTCTTGCAGGTCTTCTGATGTCTGAGGTGGAGGATCCATTGGCCTGTAGAGCCCAGTCTAGGTGGTTCATTTCATCTTGGAGGAGGTGGGGTTTGCAGATTCTTTGTGCATATATTTGCATATATTTGCGTAATACTTTCTACATATATTTGCATAATACTTTCTTAAAGTTTTTTTTTGTATTTTATGCTCTTGTTACCAACTGTAAACCATCCCGAGTTGCTTGCGGGCTGAGAGGGATGGTATATAAATATAGCAAATAAATAAATAAATAAATAAATAAATAAATAAATAAATAATCAATATTTCTTTCTTAAAGATGTTTCACTGTCAATGTAGCAATGTATTCTGTATGGATTTTCCACTACCCAGTGGATATCCACAAAGCAAAATTATAGTGGTTTGAGTGCCATGGCCATTGTATAGAATCCTGAATTTTTTTGCTTGAGCAAGGCCCTTAGAATCTGGGAGTACTACAACATTGTGGACGTGGGCAGATAATGCTATGTAACAAAATTTGAAATAAATTCCGTTCCTGGTTTGATAGTGTTGTTTCCTATTTAATTGTGCATTGAAAGTACAGTGTTCCCTCACTTATTGCAGGTGTTATGTTCCAGGACCACCCGCGATAAGTGAAATTCCACAAAGTAGGGACACTCCCCCCCCTCTCTCACTCACTCTCACTCACTCAATCGGCTCTTCTCCCCTCCGTGGCTCCCTTTGGCAGGCAGCGGAGGTGGCAGAGGTCCAGGTGGTGATGAGGTGCCTCCTCCACCGGAACCATCCGCTTCTGGAGCAATTGATGAGACACTTGCAGGGCCCAAGTGGTGGCAGAGGCCCAGACAAGGTGCCTCCTCTGCCAGGACTCCTCCTCCGCTGGCACTCCTCTTCCTCTGCCAGGACTATCTGCTTCTGGAGTGATGGAGGAGGCAGTGGAGGCGGTGTGGGGCCCAGTGACAAGCAGCAGCCGCGGCACCCGGGCCGGGCCTGTTGGCTGGAAGGGCGGTGCCGAGGAGGAGGAGGAGGAGGAAGGTAAAGAGGGTTGAGGAAGCTGAGCCTACATCGCAACTGCATCCAGAGTGCATTGGTGGGGCCTTTCTGCTCAGTGTTCCCTTGCTATTTGTATTGTATATTTTAAATTCATTCATATATATATATATATATATATATAACACGAAACAGCAAGTCCGCTAAAAGCGAACCGCGAAGTAGCAAGGAAACTCTGTAGTTGCTATTCTCGATACTTGGTTTTGTAGCTGAAATACTATTATGGTATTTCCTTCAGTCTAGGCGCTTCAATTGTAATTTTCCTTAATGAAAATATGTCATTTTTAACCTTTAAGTGTGCAAAAAAAGTTTTTGCAGTTTAATAAACCTTTTTCATTTTTTTATGATAGAACCAATTCGGAAATGACATTTGTATCCCAGGAACAAAAATTGTGTTACTTAGCGTAAATTGTATATAACTCATGCCACTAAATTACAAATGCCAGGATTCTATAGGATGGGGCTATGGAAGATAATGTGAGATCAAAGTGCTAAAATTCAAAGGTGTGGATCTAATCCCAACTAGCCTGAGCCATCCTACCAATTTTGAAGAAACTGGATGACCAGAGTTTGCAATATGGGTGTTGTACAATAGTGCTGTGCAATGTGCAACATTTTCCAATGTGCAGTGTGTACAAAAGCATGATGCATTGGACAGGATTCCCTATACAGGGTTCCCGAGGGCCTTCTCTGGGGTGGCCCTTTGGCTCTGGAACTTGCTCCCCAAAGAAATTAGGCAAGCCCCCACCCTGGCAATCTTCCGGGAGCCTGAAAATTAGCTGTTCCAGTGTGCCTTCAATGAATGAATGAGCAGTAATCCCCTGACCTGACCAATCCCTGCATAAATGCCCTCAGAAGCACTTTATTTTACCTGTTAGTGCAATTAAACCCTAATTCGTCCCTCGGACCCCATGTCCAGATACATTATATTGCTCTCTCACCCAGTGTTTTTAAACTTTTAATCCTTGCAACCAGCCCTGCCCACTATGATTAATTCTCTGTGCTCAAATATTGTGATTTTATTTTGTCTGATGTGTTCATGTATGTTTCTTGTATTTTATTTTATTTTTATATTTTATTGTTGTATTCTCATGTGTACATTTGCATTGTTGTACTGCTGGGCTTGGCCTCATGTTAACCACCCCAAGTCCGCTTGGGGAGATGGTGGCGGGGTATAAATAAAGTATTATTATTATTATTATTATTATTATTATTATTATTGTACATTATCATAATTTGCTGGCATGGTTGTGTATTGTGTCAGTGATGTAGGTCTGTCACTGCAAAGTTACTCATCTTATCCTCTGACGCAGCCTTTAGTTAAGACAGTTTTGATTACATATGTGTAAAATATAATTTAAATATATGTGGCGGTAGCTAAGGGTGGCAATGGATTCCATGGTGGAAACTCTGTGATCTCACTGAAGCTAGGGTAGGAATAGGAAGTACAAGGGAGGCACTTATCTTCTACTCTGATGCAGCCAGATATCATCTATTCTCTTACTGGGGGGAAAGGAGCATCTTTCATTCCTCCAGAGCTCCAGTATGTACACTGGAGGTTCAAGAGTGTAGAGGCCATTTCATACATCTGCACAGTACAAGCCAGATAAGACCTATCTTTATCTCCCTTGCCCCCAACTAGCCCCAATATTTAATCGTTGTGATGTCCTGGGAGCCCTTTAACCTCTGTGATACAGAAGAAACAACTTTCATACTGCAGTGTAAGTGAAGTAGTGGAATGTAATAGGCTCTCAGCCTACATGCTCAGTGACAATCTGGCACATTATTTCCTATATGATGCTTTCTATACAAATTAATAGACCATCTCCCACCGTTTGCAGGTATACATAAAGGGGAAAAATGATTTTTATTATTGGCATTCCAGATGGTTACTTACAAACCAGCTCTTTTTCTGCATGTAAATGAGCCATACATGTGACCATTTATGAAATGACAAATGGCTGTCAATGGTAACATAATGCCATTTTTGCCAAAGACTTGCACAGCTGATTATATGCTCTGCTTCTTTGCAAGTGTATAGTCACAGAAAACCATGTAAGTCTCTGCTCTGCTCCAGTCTTTGTCTATGTTAGAGCCTACTTATGTCACAAGCCACATCTGTTGCCACAAATTCTGTTTCTTTTATAGAGGTTAATATGATTTGAAGGAGGCAACAGCCCAGTCTCTTACGCACCCTCAATTTTTATTCCAAGCATGGAGCCTGCCTTTATACAGAGGTGGTCTGAAGAACAAAACCATGCTTCTGATAGTAACATATGACCCCAACTAGGAGGAATCACATTGTCACATCTGTTATACAAGGTTATAAAGTGAATATCTGCAATAGGCAGCACTGCTTGTTCCAAAGGTTTTATTCATTGCTGCCAGATACAGTGTTTGGCTTTGAGAGATCTCTATTTTACTAGAAGCAGCATATTCTCTTCTTGACTAATAAAAGAGCTCACTTCTGTCATCACCCTTCCTGATTAATAGCATTTAAGGAACCCTACTGATGTTACACTTGTCCACTACAGGAGTGCTTTTGGAAGGCCTCCCGGAAAAATATATATGCGAAAGTGGGAAGAAAAGTGTTATATCCAATTAAAATATAGCTTTCTGGACCCATCCTGAGAGTAGGAGCTGGCAAGAAACATGCTCTATTACTCACCCATGTAGAAAATGATGTTTAGAATTCCATCCAACAGCTATATTCATCTATCTGAAGCAGCCCTCAATTCAAGAGGTCCCAGGGTGCATCCACACAGTGCCTAACATGCGTGAGTAACCGCATTTTTACCTGGGGCATCCAAATGATAAGTTATCATACTCCTCAGGGATTGGGATGACCAATATGATCTTGTCATCTAGCATGTCTGAGAATTTAGTCCAGTCTACCTTTCTGAAGTTGAATCTTCATTTAAATTGAACATCATGAATAGTTGGGAACAATTGGCATACTATAGACTAATGCTGTATGTTTGGTATTGATAGTCCCACTGATTTGGAGCATTGCTGCACAATGCTGTCACTCACAAATAGGAAGTCTGGGTTATATTCTTGGTGCCATCTCCCACTGTTGTAGGATGGTGGGAGCTTACTATCATGAATAAGTGATCATTTGTGCAGTTCATCCCAGGAGACAGCCTCTCCGTTTTTATCCTCTTGAGCATAGCCCCATACATGGCTATGGCTGTTAAAGTCAGCAGTTACTATCGCCCTTTGGTAATCAAAACTCTTCATTTGGGAGCCCCCGGTGGTGCAGTGGGTTAAAGCACTGAGCTGCTGAGCTTGTTGATCGAAAGGTCGCAGGTTCGATTCCGGGGAGCGGCGTGAGCTTCCGCTGTCAGCCCTAGCTTCTGCCAACCTAGCAGTTCGAAAACATGCATATGTGAGTAGATCAATAGGTACCGCTCTGGCGGGAAGGTAACAGCGCTCTATGCAGTCATGCCGGCCACATGACCTTGGAGGTGTCTACGGACAACACCGGCTCTTCGGCTTAGAAATGGAGATGAGCACCACACCCCAGAGTCAGACATGACTGGACTTAATGTCAGGGGACTACCTACCTACCTACATAGAGGTAATCATGATGTTATTAATCTCTACTGTTATAACCTCTATATTATTTACTTCATTGTTATGGACATTGCTGACTTGGAGACCTGGTTATACAAAGACAGCGCTGCCATACTACGCATGTGGTTTTTCTGCCACTAAGATCATTCCTGGAACCTCTGGTCATTTCTGTTGTTTATCCTTGTGTGTTTCTTGGACACACAGCACATCACATTTCTTATCTTGGCTCAGTTCATAGAGCAGCTGTTCTTTGGCAGTTGGCATGCCTTTGATGTTGATTGAGATTATTGTCATCGTTGATCCTGAAAAGGTCTGTTGGTTGGTTTGATGTTTGGTTGCATGCTACAAGTCACTTCTGGTTGCTTCTGGTGTTAGAGAATCAGCCGTCTGCAAAGACATTGCCCAAGGGATCCCCGAATGTGTTGCAATCCTGCAGCAGGCCCGTAGCCAGGATTTCGTTTCGGGGGGGGGGGGGGGGGCTTAATTTTTTTCAGGGGGGGCTGAGTTTTTTTGGGGGGGAGGCTGAGTCTGAGTGAAAGAGGGTCTAGCCTAGCAAACCTTTTGTATCATTACCTCAATACCCCCATGCATATGGGATATATTGAGTATGGTGATCAGATCATGATATGAATAAACATAACAGTTTAAATAATGCACCAGTAAGGCCTTTTCGCGAACCACCATGAGAATTTCGCCCCCCCCCCCCCGGCTACATGCCTGTCCTGCAGGGAGGCCTCTCTCATGTCCCCCATCCAAATGATGCCTCAGGTAAAAGTGAATTAATTTGGGACCCCACATTAATTTGACACTTCAAATACCCGGGTCTTTCAAGCTGTGGCCCTGTGTGGATTGGGCACGGGAATCACATTGCACGACTTTCAGTCCCAAACCAGACCAGGGGTTCTCAAACTAAGGCCCAGGGGCTGGATACGGCCCTCCAAGGTCATTTACCCGGCCCTCGCTCAGGGTCAACCTAAGTTTGAAAGAACTTGAAAGCAAATAACAACAACAATCCTATCTCATCAGCCAAAAGCAGGCCCACACTTCCCATTGAAATACTAATAAGTTTATATTTCTTAAAATTGTTTTTCATTTTAATTATTGTATTGTTTTTATGTTTTCTGCACTACAAATAAGATATTGGTGTGTGCATAGGAATTCATTCATATTTTTTCAAATTATAATCCGGCCCTCCAACAGTTTGAGAGACTGTGACGTGGCCCTCTGTTTAAAAAGTTTGTGGACCCCTGATCTAGACAGTGCACCAGAGAGCTAGATACTTTGTGGAGACAGTTCCCACATGTGAGGAAGAATGCACCCACTTAGCTCATATTATGGGAGGTTTGCTACCTACAGCCACAAATAATGTCAGACCCCATTTCCCGTATACAGATTTCTTGGATGAAAAAAGGCCCAGATTAGTGGGGTGAGGCCAGACTGGCATCAAAGGACTTTTCTCACGAGTCCATTATTCCACTAAAGAACAGAACTTCTGCCATCAATATGCTACTAGGACAGCAATGCTGTTATTCGAACTTCAGCTTGAATTCCATGATTGCAGCAATTGGTTGTATTACAGCACAAGGTGCATGTACACTGTAGAGGTATGCAGTTTGAGACCACTTTAATTGCCATGTCTCAATGCTATAGTATCCTGGGAATTTGACAAAGTCTTTAGCCTTCTCTGCCAATAAGACAGAGAATAAGGCAGAGACCCACTTCCAGAGATAGTGTGACCTCCAGCAATGATGTATCTGGACCAGACTTGACAACCCTCATGACCCACAGAATATACTTGAGGGGTTGGGGGGGGCAGACCCACCCAGGTGGAAGTTGTCGGTCACCCTGCATCCAGAGAGTAGTCTGAACTCCACTGATGAATGATCTGGACCAGACTTGGTACACAGAACCCTGCTGACCAACTGAATATACTGGGGGAGAGGTGGTGGTGGGGGGGATGCCCCACCAGGATGGGAGTTGTAGTCCACTCTGCATCAAGGGAGCACTCTGAACCCCAACAATGATGGATTTAGACAAAATGTGGCATACATACCCAACATGCTACAGACTTAAGTACTGATGTAGTTTGAGGGGGTTTAACTGGCATGATGTGAACTGTAGTCCATACATCCTTATACATATTCTTAATGGGATCATTCATAAAATTAAAAAAAAATGACTTTTTTCAAATAAATAGCTACAAATGACCAAATATTTAATCTGGGCACCACTGAGTACCTAAACACTCTCTCTCTCTCTCTCTCTCTCTCTCTCTCTCTCTCTCTCTCTCTCTCTCTCTCTCTCCCTCCCTCCCTCCCTCCCTCCCTCCTCTCAGCTCTCATGTATATATAATCATATATATTATAGCTCTCATGAGAGTTATACTAACACTAAAGGCAAACACTAACCTTTCCCTGACAAGTAACTCTGTGACAGGGAAATGCCTTCCCAATGAGCATATTGAGAGACCTACCTCTGAGTTGTCTTTTATACTTCTGAACACATTTCAAGATGCTTTTAAAGCACTTTTAAAAACTTAGATCTATGGTTTTACAGTATTAAGATTCTTGTTGTTGCTAATAGTCTGTGTTGCTTTTTTGCATGTTTTGGGTCTATATCATGGTGCCAAAATTCCTTGGCACCATGGCCAATAGACATCCTGGCTGGGGAATTCCTGAAAGATATAGTCCACTTGCATTTTAAAAAATAGTCTTGCAGCCATACCTTGGGTGTATCTGATAAGGCTTAAAGGGCTTTGACATGATCCAACAAGATCATTCTTATGTCCTTGTGTCTTTAGAAACATGATGTAGTCATGCCAAGTGAATCACAGAGATTTAAATCAGTCTTGCATTATGACTTTCCTTTGATGGCATAGTGGAAGAAGTATTTCCTGTGTAATGTTTTTTCATCACTTAGAAAAAGCTACTTTAAATTTAACAGGCCCTCAAAGCTGATATTTATGATTTTCATGATGAATCTTTAGGTCAGCTTCTACATTCTTCAACCAAAATTTCCTTTTATGTCAAGCACTTTTGTAATGCTTGATTTCCAAATGTTGCTTGCTTTCCCGGTAGGAATTCCTCATTCCAGCCTTTGAATTCTGCCATACCATATTTGCACAATCAAATACTCTAGAAGATATCCAATATATTTCATGAAACGAATATGTATGCAACAAAATTCGGAAACCCATTCATTCTCAATCAAGGCAGTATTATTGTTTATTTAATCTGATAAGACATGTGGGACAAAGAGCATTTCAATTAAGGCAGTTTCTAATTTTGGAACGTCAAATGCTGTTCAAGATGTATTGTCGAAGGCTTTCATGGCCGGAATCACTGGGTTGTTGTAGGTTTTTTCAGCCATGGTCTAGAGGCATTCTCTCCTGACATTTTGCCTGCATCTATGGCAAGCATCCTCAGAGGTAGTGAGATTAGGTGAGCTGTTCAAGATATTTATTTTGACTTGAATGTCTTTCTGTCATTGTAGTACTAGCATAATATAAGTTTCGTACCTTCACCTCCCTCCTAGGGTGCATCTACATTGGACCTGTAAAACTCCAACTCCTGTAATTTCATAGTATTGAGCCATGGCAGTTAAACCGCATTAATTCTGCAGTGTAGATTCACTTCAGGAATTGACTTTGGGTGGTTTTCAAACCTTCATGGAACAACTTTTGGGGGCTGTAGTAGGGAATAGAACTCACCCTAAGCTTTGTGTACACAAATAACGTTAGCTGTTAATTAATGCTAATGCTAATATGAATAATATGAATGAAGGGCCTTCTCAGTGGTGACCCCCCATCTGTGGAACTTGCTCCCCAGTGAGATTAGGTCAGCATCATCCCTTCTTTCTTTTAGGAAGAAATTGAAATCAGGCCATTGGACAGCAGGCGTGAAAGCACTTTGGATGGTGAACTGGACTGAAAGTGGCTATTTGGCTTGATAATAATGCTTTTAGATTGTTTTAACTTACTGTTTTTGTTCTTTAAATTCTGTTATATTTATTATTTCAGTTTGTACATTGCAGCATCATATTGTTGCCAGTGTAAGCCACTCTGAGTCCCCCCCAGAGTGGCTGGGTGAGGTAGAAATGTTAGGTAAAGGTAAAGGTTTTCCCCTGACATGAAGTCCCGTTGTGTCCGACTCTGGGGTGTGGTTCTCATCTCCATTTCTAAGCCGAAGAGCCAGCGTTATCCATAGACACCTCCAAGGTCATGTGGCTGGCATGACTGCATGGAGTGCTGTTACCTTCCCGTCAGAGTGGTACCTATTGATCTACTCACATTTGCATGTTTTCAAACTGCGAGGTTGGCAGAAGCTGGGGCTGACAGCGGAAGCTCACGCCACTCCCCGGACTCCAACCTATGACCTTTCGGTCAACAAACTCAGCAGCTCAGCACTTTAACCCACTGTGCCACCAGGAGCTTCATAGAAATGTTAGAAATAAATAAATAAACCAACAAATAAAAGGAAAAAAAATTGTGAGGAAGGTGACATTTTTCACTGGCACTTCTAATTTTGCAACTCTCTCTCTCTCTCTGGGATTAAAACTTTGTTCTAATCATGCTTCCGTCATAGACAATCAATGGTAAATAAATTTCAAATGTAATCCTAATGTTGTTGTAAGATGGAACTATGCAAAAATATCTTGTTAGATATCTGCAGGACTGAACATTTCTCTAAATCCCAACTTAAAAGCCAGGGCAGCAACATGAATTCTACCCTTGATACAAAACCTATATCTCTACCAACAAATTATAGGAATAATTATTTGGCCTACAGTGAATATTTGAACATTTGGCCTATCAAATACCTGAGAAGAAATCACTCAACCCACCCAGAGGGTCAGATCTCTGTTAACCATTAGCCAAAATAAACTATTCACGACTTTATCCATCATTCCATTGTATTCCCCTCCAGTCAGTTGTTCATCCATTGATCCTTACACTTCAATGACAAATTCTCATTGCAAGTTTGAATCAAGACCATAGTTTTCTCAGATTTCTAATATTTATAGGAACTGTCACTCAGCCTCCAGGATCAGGTGTCTTGTTAGCTGCCTTGCCTATTTTTCGAAACCACTACAGGATGTTTGTTAAATTTCATTGTAACCCTGAATTCGACAGTGATAAACTCCACTTCCATGAGATAATAGTGGACACTGAGCTTAAGTGCTGAAAATTTAAGGCAGACTTATAGAGATGCTTCCCCCACCTCCGAAACCAGATGCCTTTTTTTGTGAGTCATTGACCGAAAACTGTGATGATAAGAGAAGCTTTCAGAGAATCTCAGCAATGCATGGACTACAAAGCTATTACAAGCTGTTTTCTTTGGGGATTCCATTAGATCAGCCCTTTTCATCTCTTAATCAATCAGTTTAGGCCCTCCATGTATTCAGTTTAAGTGCCTTTTGTAGGTTTAAAGTCTTTGAAGAATGCTGTCCAAAGGAGAATAACAGCATAATATATTTCAAAGTAAAGCTGGTATTAAGTAAGGGCTTTTTATGTTTCTAGCTTGTTCTTATTTAGATTATAACTTTTATCAGAAAAAAATGCCTTATTTCATATGCATTATTCTAAGGCTTAGGATCTAAGCAAACCTGCCAAACCACAATAACATGACTAAAGAGAACCTTCACATCAGAAGGCTGGATTCAACGGTTGGCACGATATTGGCAAGAATGTGGATTCCATTGGACTTTGACTGGATTATGTCCTCATCATGGTAACCTATTTCCCAGAACCTCCAAAACTAGTTCTGAAGGGTTGAAGCATCATCCAAAGTTACTTTTCTGGTGTCATGGAGAACAATGGGGGAAGGGAAGTAACTTTGAAAAGTTCTACCAGCATTGGATTTAATTCAGAGTTCACTAACTCAATATTCAAAGAATCTGGTTGACAACACATTTTTAACAAGGATCATAGTTAAGGAAACTGGAGAATAGAGAAAGGCATGAAGTAGGACAAGGAAAGATGGAAGAATATGGAACACAAGGAATGACAGTAAAATTAGAAGAAAACGGATATGTATCAGAAGAAATGGGAATGTAGTAGTAGTAGTTGTCATCATTAATTTCTTATTTGCCACTTCCTGTGGATCAAGCTACGGAACAACAGCAAATAACACAACACCTGACATAAGTTAAAAGAGCATATAAAACCAATGTACATAGAAATTCACCAAGAAATACTTTAAAAAGCATGATTTACTAATAATCTGGATAGTCTGTCAGAAGAGCATCTTCTTAATTGCTATTTTAATTAACTCATACCATCTCAAGCTGATAATTCCAGTGGGTCATTCCACAATCTGGGACAGCTGAAAAAAATGTCCTCCAGGTAACAGTCTAGTTTGGCTGACAGAAGTAGATGTCTTTCAGAATATCTGAATCTATGGGGTTGATTATACAGGAGAAAGCATAGGTAGCATTGACCTAAACTATACAGGGCCTGAAAAGTAATAATCAACAGTGGGTTGTTGTAGGTTTTTTTCGGGCTATATGGCCATGTTCTGGAGGCAATTTTTCTCCTGACATTTCGCCTGCATCTATGGCAAGCATCCAAGTAGTGAGGTCTGTTGGAAGTAGGAAAAATGGGTTTATATATCTGTGGAATGACCAGGGTGAGACAAAGGACTTTTGTCTGCTGGGGCTAGATGTGAATGTTTCAGCTGATCACCTTGATTAGTATTCAATGGCTTGGAAGTGCCGGGGGGGGGGGGGGGGGGGAGGGGGATCCCTTGTTGAGAATGATTTTATGTGCCTGTTTGTTTCCCCTCTGTTGTTTTGCTGTTGTGATTTTTGAGTCCTTTAATACTGGTAGCCAGATTTTGTTCATTTTCATGGTTTCTTCCTTTCTGTTGAAATTGTCCACATGCTTGTGTATTTCAATGGCTTCTCTGTGTAGTCTGACATGGTGGTTGTGAGAGTGGTCCAGCACTTCTGTGTTCTCAAATAATATGCTGTGTCCAGGTTGGTTCATCAGGTGCTCTGCTATGGCTGATTTCTCTGGTTGGAGTAGTTTGCAGTGCCTTTCATGTTCCTTGATGCGTGTCTGGGTGCTGCGTTTGGTGGTCCCTATGTAGACTTGTCCACAGCTGCATGGTACACGGTAGACTCCTGCAGAGGTGAGGGGATCCCTCTTGTCCTTTGCTGAACGTAGCATTTGTTGGATTTTCTTGGTGGGTCTGTAAGTGGTTTGTATGTTGTGTTTCCTCATCAGTTTTCCTGTGTGGTCAGTGGTTCCCTTGATGTATGGCAAGAACACTTTTCCTCTGGGTGGATCTTCATCTTTAATCTCGTGACTTGTTCTTGGTCTTGCAGCTCTTCTGATGTCTGAGGTGGATTATCCATTGGCCTTCAGAGCCCAGCTTAGGTGGTTCAGTTCATCTTGGAGAAGGTGAGGTTCACAGATTCTTTTTGCACGGTCTGCCAAGGCTTTAATTGTGCTTCTTTTTTGACTTGGGTGACGGTTGGAGTTTTTTATGTAGATATCTATCAGTGTGTGTGGGTTTTCTGTAAATGGTGTGACCCAATTGTTGATTTGGTTTGCGGATGACTAGGACATCTAGAAAAGGCAGTCTTCCTTCATTTTCTTTTTCCATGGTGAATTGGATGTTTGGGTGGATGCTGTTAAGATGTTCCAGGAACCTGTTGAGTTCTTCTTAATAATCAACACTTTTTAATTTGCCCAGAAACTATTTGGCAGCGAGTTAAATAATTTTAAGATTGGTATAATAGGTTGATTCCTAGATGTTCCAGTAAGCAATATGGATGATATGTTTTGAAATAATGGAAGATTCGGAATTTGGTACAAAGGTAGCTCAATGTACAGCACGTAAGTCCAACCTTGAGGTTTAGTTGAACTTATAAACAAGCAAACAGAAGAAAAGGCTTACGGTCAGAGGATAGTTGCTCCAATATATCAGGCAAGCTCATAGAGAAGTGAAGGGACAAAAGAATGATTTTTCAGGATGCCTTCTGTATTGCAGAATATTTATCAAACAAAAAGTAAAAACCCAGTGAAAACATTTTAGCTTCTGTTTATTAGGATAAGGACAAATAAGAGTTGGCTAAAAACACCAGGAAGACTATACATTCCCCTGGCATATTGTAGACCAAGGGCCTCATCAGAAAGAGAGGAGCAGCAGGGCGAATCTGTTGCCTTGTGCACAGTTCCCTCTCATAGATGCTTTCCCCATCACATGGGGAAGCGTCTCCTCTGGAAAGACCCTGTGCTGGCTCCATTGCATCTACCACAACATGGGAAGCCTCCTGTGTTCTGGGGGAAGCGCCCAATGATGCTTCTACTCCAACTTGGGACAGAGCCTGCACCGGAAGTCACATGACATTGTGCGATGGCTGGCGTGGGGCTGTCTCCTGAAGATGCGTGGAACACCGATTTCAGTAGGACACTGATTTCAGTAAGTATGATGAGGTCCTAAGAAGAACCACAAGTTTCTGTATCAGCTGAAATTCTATTTTGAACTTGGAGTTTATATTTCTGCTCTTGCTTCTGCAAATAAAGAGCAACAACAACAACAACAGTAACTTGATTTATATCCTGCCCTATCTCCCTGAGGTTTCAACCAAGGATGGCAAATATTCAATGCTATAAAACAATACCAAATGAACCAAATAGTCCCATGAATAAAACATCTATAACAAATTATAACTACTCACAAAGTTTAAATAACTGAATAAAAAAATATATAAATCTCTTAAAACTGATTACAAAATGAATCAGTTTAAAAACAATTAAAAGCAGTTCAAATAACACCGTTATGTAATGTAATAATAGTAATGTGTCCTTTTTCTCATAATACATATGACATAATACGTATACAGATTGACAACTGGAAAATAGAGGGAGAAAATGTGGAGGCCATGGCAGACTTTGTATTTCTAGGTGCAAAGATTACTGCAGATGCAGACTGTGGCCAGGAAATCAGGAGATGCTTACTTCTTGGGAGGAGAGCAATGTCCAGTCTCGATAAAATAGTAAAGAGCAGAGACATCACACTGGCAACAAAGATCCTCATAGTCAAAGCCATGGTATTCCCTGTAGTAACCTACGGATGTGAGAGCTGGACCTTAGGGAAGGCTGAGCGAAGGAAGATAGATGCTTTTGAGCTGTGGTGTTGGAGGAAAGTTCTGAGAGTGCCTTGGACTGCGAGAAGATCCAACCAGTCCATCCTCCAGGAAATAAAGCCCGACTGCTCATTGGAGGGAAGGATACTAGAGACAAAGTTGAAGTACTTTGGCCACATCATGAGGAGACAGCAAAGCCTAGAGAAGACAATTATGCTGGGGAAAGTGGAAGGCAAAAGGAAGAGGGGCCGACCAAGGGCAAGATGGATGGATGGCATCCTTGAGGTGACTGGACTGACCTTGAAGGAGCTGGGGGTGGTGATGGCCAACAGGGAGCTCTGGCATGAGCTGGTCCATGAGGTCACGAAGAGTCGGAGATGACTGAACGAATGAACAACAACAACACATATACAGAGATGAAATCTCACTTTTCTTTTCCTTTTTATGTCTCCTGCAGCTGTAGTGACACATAGTAAATTAAACTTTTTAAGCAAAGGACCATTCACAGTCCCCCAGACTGTTGGGGGGCTGGACTATAATTTGAAAAAAAAATGAATGAATTCCTATGCCCGCTGCACATATCTTATTTGTAGTGCGAGAGAGAGAGAGAGAGAGAAGAAGAAGAAGAAGAAGAAGAAGAAGAAGAAGAAGAAAAATACAATATTTAAAATGAAAAACAATTTTAACCAACATAAACTTATCAGCATTTCAATGGGAATTGTGGGCCTTCTTTTGGCTGATGAGATAATTAAGTTATTTAGGATTGTTGTTGTTGTGTGCCTTTAAGTAATTTCAGACTTAGCACGGGTCTTAGGTTGGGGATCCCTGCAATACACCATACTCTTGACTCCTGATAATTTTGTGCTTAATTTAAGAACTTTTGGAAAGCTTAAGAAGAAAACTATCAAATTGTAAGGCCGCCAGACAACTTCTTTAAGATAGTCATTTGGGCTGACCTAGTGGTCATTGTCTTTGAACTCAGGAAAAATTCTAAAGTGCTGTACTTTCCTCCAAGGAGCACTGAACTTGATCTGAACTTAGGTACTATTAGCAGCTGTTCTGATAACAAAAAAAAAAAAATTCCTGGGATAGAAAAAGAATGTTGTAGCATTTCTTGGAGTATGTAGAGTGTTAGCCTAGAAATTCAACTCTCTTTCTAATTAGAAAACAACCTTGCTTGGGTACACAAGACAAATAGAGGAGAGGGAAAACATTTGTCGAAAACACAGAAAAGCACGAAATAGAGGCATTATCAAACAAAATGTTGTAGGGTTGACTGATGTCAGTAACTGTCACTGAAAGGAAAGGGTTAGGCTAATATTAACAAATGCCTACATGGTCCCTGGCACATGTAGTTTCACAGCAATCAGCAACAGTTTCACTGATTTTTTTCCAACTCTGACTTGTTTTTCACTCAGTTTCATAGTAATCCACATGTTTCAGGGAGCGTAAAATGTTTAATGTTAACTATTATCTTTAAGCTGCAATCTCCTGTCTGAGAAAGCTTCACAGGAACCATGAAATCCTGCAGACTGTCTCCTTAGATGACTGTGGACATCACATACTTTTTTTTTTTTTGCATAGATGGCTACTACGGCACTATGGATGTTCTACACTTGTGGTAAACCCAAAACCAAGGATGGAGAAATATGACCACTACACTGACTCAGTTCAGTTAAATAATTTTATTTTCTGAAAACATGAATTCTTTTTCTGGGGTTGGCAGGGCAGAAGGATACAGCCCCTGTGCTTCATTGTAGAGACAGAGCCTTTTTTGTGGTGACCCCTCGGCTATGGAATTCCCTCCCAAATGAAATTAGATCTGCCCCCTCCTCCTGACCTTTAGGAA